>NC_044305.1:58784183-59394458 GCF_007474595.2 Lynx canadensis
TTTTGTCTACTCACCCCCGCCTGTCACACAGAGGATAAGTTAACACTTTGTGTCCACACTGCCCTCTCTCCCCCGCCTCTTCTCCAGCCACACTGGCTTCCACACTTGCCTGGGAAATCCCAGGCTTGCTTCTGCCTCAAGGCTCTTCCCTGGTTGTTCACTCTGTCCATATCTCTCTTCCCCTACCTCTACAAATAGCTGATTCCTTTTGCTGTTCAGGTTTCAGTTCAACTGTTACCTCTTCAGAGAGTTCTTCCCTGACCTCTCAATTTAAATTACACTCTGCGGTTAATCACCATTTAAAATCTTCATGAAGCCTTCAAAATCACCACCTAAAATGATTTTATTTCTTCCTTTCTCTCTCTGAGGCAAAGGTCTTGCCTGTCCTCTTCACCGTGTGCTCCAGAGTTAGAAGAGTGCCTGGGACAGAGTAAGCACTCAATGAATCCTTGCTGAATCAGCAAACAAATGAGCACAGGAATTAAAGCTTCTTGTGCCAGCAGTGAGTGCACCTTGCTGGTGGGTGCCACATGGCTCTGAGTAGCTCTCATGGTTCTGGTTCATGCCCAAGGCATCCCATAGGATTACTGCTGGGGGCTGTAGGAAGATGGAATAAATGGGTAGGTGGGAGAGGACATCAGTGTTCCTTGTGCTTTGATATATTTTTAATTCTGAGGGACTAGATATTATCATTTTTAATTAACTGTGTATAACCAGTAGCCCGAATCCTAACCTTAACCTATTAGTCATGTGAGATGGGAAGTTATGCAGAATGGAAGGACAGTTGGCTTAAGAGCCAGTAGACCTGAATCCAGGTTCCAGCTCCATCTTTAACGTGCTGGGTGACACCAAGTAACCACAGAGCATCTGGATCTCCTCTCTAGAAAACGTGGTTGAGGGTGTGAATTTAGAAGTCTGTCCCATATGGCCTTAGGTCTGAATTTGAATTAGGCCACTTAATAAGTGAGTTAGGCGGGTTACTTAACCTATCTTTGTCCCAGTTTCCTTATCTATGACATGGAAATCTTAAAACCTCAGAGTGGGGGCATCAAGATTAAATAAGTTGGTGCTTGTAAAATGCACTGTTCTGTGACTGGCACATACTGCCTTCACTGCTGTGACCTCTGGATACCAAACAGAGGATGTGGCTGTCATCTCCTGAGCTGACAAGTAAACCCTCACTATTTACATAATCCTTTATCTGAGTAGTTCTCAAAGTGTAGTCTCTGGAGCAGCAGTATCAGTATCACCTGGGAACTTGATAGAAAAGCAAATTCTCAGGCCCCGTCCCAACCTAATGAACTAGAAACTCTGGGGGTGGTACCCAACAATCTGGGTTTTAACAAGCCCTTCCACATGATTCTGATACCCAAGCAAGCTGAAAACCACAGTTTCAGCCCCAATCTTAGAAGCATCTGGTGTAGTTTAAGAACATGTACTGCCTGCCCCCACATGCAGTGATTCCTATTCAGTTGGTCTGGGAAAGGGCCTGGGCATTCGTATTTCTGAAAGCACCCTGAGTGATTCATAGGCAGCTGGGCCTGAACACCCCACCTGTCCCCCACCCAGTGGAGAAATGGAGCTTGTTCCCATCCCTGGAGGCAGATCGCTCTGTAACCACTGGAATTCCTTATGATGACAGACATCCAAATCTTTCAGCAAGAACTGGTTAATTCATACTATGAAAAATTATATGCCAACAAACTGCACAATGCAGAAAAAATGGATAAATTCCTGGAAACACATAACCTTCCAAAACCGAATCAGAATGATATAGAAAATTTGAACAGACCGATTACCAGCAATAAAATTGAATCAATAACAAAAAAACTGCCAACAAACAAAATTCCAGGACTAAATGGCTTCACAGGTGAATTCTACCAAATAGTTTCTTCTGAAACTATTCCAAAAAACAGAATAGGTAGGAAAGCTTCCAAATGCATTCTATGAGGCCAGAATTACTCTGATACCAAGGCCAAAGACCCAACAACAAAAAAAAGAAAACTAGAAACCACCTATCTCTGATGAACACAGATACAAAACTCCTCAATATTAGCACACCAAAATGCAACAATATATTTAAAAAATAATTCACCATGATCAAGTGGGATTTATTCCAGAGATGCAAGCATGGTTCAATATTCACAAATCAATGTGATACAGCCACAAACAAGAGAAAGGATAAAAACCACATAATCATCTCAATAGATGCAGAAAAAGCAAATGACGAAGTACAATATCCATTCATGATAAAAACTCCCAACAAAGTAGGTTTATAGGAAACCTACCTCAACATGATAAAGACCATATATGAAAAACCCACAGCTAACATCATACTCAATGGTGAAAAACTAAGAATGTTTCCTCTAAGATCAGGAACAACACAAGGATGTCCACTCTTGCCACTTTTATTCAATATAGAACTGGAAGTCCTAGCTAAGAGGCATCCTTACCAAATTGGTAAGGAAGAAGTACAACTTTCACTATTTCCAGATGACAAAATACTACATAGAGAAAGTTCTAAAGACTCCACCAAAAAACAACTAGAACTGATAAATAAATTCAGTAAAGTCACAGGATGCAAAATTAATACACAGAAATCTGTTGCACTTCTATGCACTTATAGCATGGAAAGATACTCCATGCTCATGGAATGGAAGAACAAATATTGTTAAAATGTCCATATTACCCAAACCAATCTACAGATTTAATGCAATCTCTATCAAAATACCAACAATATTTTTCACATAACTAGAAAAATCATAAAATTTGTATGGAACCACAAAAGACCCCAAATAGACAAAGCAATCTTGAGAAAGAAGAACAAACCTGGAAGTTTCATAATCGCAGATTTCAAGATACACTAGAAAGGTGTAGTGATCAAAACAGTATGGGTACTGGCACAAAAACAGGCACATAGATCTATAGAACAAAACAGAAAACCCAGAAATAAACCCATGATTATATGGTTAATTCATGTATGACAAAGGAAGTAAGAATATACAATGGGAAAAAGACATTCTCTTCAACAAATGCTACTGGGAAAACTGGACAGCTACATGCAAAAGAATAAAACTGGACCACTTTCTTATACCATTCACAAAAATAAATTCAAAATGAATTAAAGACCTAAACGTGAGACACGAAATCATAAAACTCCTAGAAGAACACATAGGCAATAATTTCTTTGACACTGGCTATAGAAGCATTTTTCTAGATATATCTCTCCAGGTAAGAGAAACAAAAGCAAAATTAAACTATCTGGACTATACCAAAGTGAAAAGCTCTTGCATAACAAAGGAAACCATCAACAAAACAAAAAGGCAGCCTACTGAATGGGAGAAGATACCTGCAAAAGATACATTCAATAAGAGGTAAATCTCCAAAATATATAAAGAATTTATGCAACTCAACACCAAAAACAACAACAAATAATCGAATTAAAAAGAGGCAGAAGACATGAATTGACATTTTCCCAAAGACGACACACACAGATAGCCAACAGACATGAAAAGATGATCAGCGTCGCTAATCATCAGGGAAATGCAAATCAAAACTACAATGAAGTATCACATTCTACCTGTCAGAATGGCTAAAATCAAAAACACAGGAAATAACAAGTGTTGACAAGGATATGGAGGAAAAAGGAATCCTCATGCACTGTTGGTGGGAATGCAAACTGGTGCGGCCACGTGGAAAACAGTACGGAAGTTCCTTAAAAACTTAAAAACAGAATTACCATATGATCCAGTAATTCCAATACTAGGTATTTACCCACCCCCCCAAAAAACCCCAAAACAGTAACAAACACTAATTTGAAAAGACACACGCACCCCTATGTTTACTGCAGCATTATTTACAATAGCCAAGATACAGAAGCAGCCCAAGTGTCCATCCATAGATGAATGGATAAAGAAGATGTGCTACACACACACACACACACACACACACACACTATGAAATATTACTCAGCCTTAAAAAAATGAATGATATCTTGCCATACACAACATGGATGAACCTAGAGGGTATGATGTTAAGTCAGACAGAGAAAAGACGTATGACGTATTCACTCATATGTTGAATTTAAGAAACAAAACAAATGAACAAACAAACAAAAAAAAGAGATAAACAAAAACACTCTTAAATACAGAGAACAATATGGTGGTTGCCAGAGAGGAGGTGGGTTGGGGGAGGGTTAAACAAACAAACAAAAAAAAACTGGTTAATTTAATTAATATTAACACAGGGCCCCTGACCCCAGAATTCTCCTGGATCTTGGAGGCATAGAAGATACTACCAGTTCTTTTAAGAACTATGTGATTTAGGTGTTCAATCAGAGAATAAAGAACTAACAGTAAAGAGTGATAATACTGCCCTTTCTGTTGTGCCCATGATTAACTGGGTAACCTAAAGCAGTTCACATGAGCTCCCTGGATCTGCACTGGGGATAGTCACACTGTACCCACTTCCTAAGGAAAGTGAAAGTATAGAATGAGAAAATGTTTGTGAAAAATACAAAGCATAGCATACATATAAGATAATACTATTATTTATTATTTACTGGCTTTATTTTTCTCTTCATAATCCTGAGCACTGACTACAGACAGCTAGTTAGAAACTCATGGCACTAGCTGGGGATTCATCTATATTCCAATCACTTTCTTTTACAGATAAGGAAATGAAGGCTCAGAGGGAGGATTTGCTTTGCCAGGGATACATACAGTGATTCACAGGGCCAAGGCATGAACCTCTGGCCAGAAGTTCTAAGCCTCCAAATAAATCACTACCAAGAGAGATCTATGAGAAGGATACTGATGAACTGAAGCCCACCAGGCCCTGAATTCGTATGCCATCTGGAGGACTGCTGCAGGGAGAAGGCTCTGGATGCACAGTGTTTTAATATTTGAGGAACTGGCCTGAGGAAGAGAACAGAGATTGTTCTGCAGGACCCCAGAAAGTAGCAGAGTAGAAGAGATAGCTACAGGGACACAAGTACAACTCAACCTACAGAAGGCAACCAAAAATAGAACACGGCTACCTCGGGGACTAGTGAGTTTCCTGGGAGAGGAGGTATTCCTATATGCTAGGCAACAAGCTCAGAAATTCTGTAATCTGAATCTCTTAAGGCACACCATAGCAAGGGGAAAGGTTAGACTGCACCAGTGCTTTTCAATCATGGCTGTCTATTAAAATCACCTGGGGAGCTTTTCAAACATAGGTGTCCAGGCCCCAACTGTGGTCATTTAAAAACAATTTCTGGGGTGGGGAACAGACATTGATATTTTTCACTGGTTCCCCCAAACGATCCTAATGTACGGCTGGAGTATAGAACAACTAGACTAGATGGTCTTGAAAGTAACTTCCAAATTTGAGATTCTATGATTCTAATAAATTACCTTTAGACAGAAAGGGAACACCACCACCCCCAACCAATATGTCATTTCCTTCAGTGGCTTTGATCTGGTGCTAAGAAATTCTTTTTTTCAGAGGACCAAAAAGGCCACTCATGCAGACAACCTGAGCTGGAAAAGATGGGTTTCACTTCCTAGCATGATGGTGATCTAGTCTATTCCTAAAATAGAATATTACAGAAATCCAGGGTCTTTGTCTTTAAGCTTAAATCAAAGTCTGACTTCTCTGGAAATGTTATATGTGAAGGCTTACTGGGATTTCTTATGGAAACATTTTTGCAGACAAGCTTTCATGAAATCTAACCCACATCTCCATCTAGATTGTTTGTTAAGAGGGGTCCCATGCTCAGCACAGCCAACCCTATGCCTTTACTCCCCATATCCAGCCCAGTGACATCAAGGCTCACCTTCTCAATCATTCTATCATGTTCTGTAGCATCAGACCAGCACATTCCCCCTAAGTGCTTCCCATGCTCTTTGGTCTTTCTGCCATTCTCAACGTAAGAGAAAGAAGTTTCAGGGTATTTGTCTTGACTTTGGTACTTTTTAGGTGAGGAAACCCTGATGGCCATACCAATCTCTTTCTCACTGAAGGTGAGTGCCTCTGCTTTACAAAAGAAAACTCCCTCATTTCCTAGGGAGAAAATGCC
The DNA here is from genome assembly GCF_007474595.2 of Lynx canadensis. NCBI lineage: Eukaryota > Metazoa > Chordata > Mammalia > Carnivora > Felidae > Lynx > Lynx canadensis. Next base: position 58,790,245 of record NC_044305.1, read on the forward strand.
TACAAAATAAAAGGCCTGTGGATAATGCTGCTGAAGGAGAGAAGGCTTGCTTCAGGGTAACCAAACATAAGGGTGTGCCAGAGGAGGCCTGGGTTTCAAAACAGGGTGTTCACTCTGATCCTGGAACCCCTTTCTCATGGCCCTTTGGAGTCTGAGGGTGAAGAGAGACCTCTCTTAGGAGATTAAACAGATGTAAGCTGGTATGTTAGAGTTCTCCAGAGAAACAGAACCAATAGGATGTGTGTGTATATATATGTATACACACATATACATGCAATATATACATTTATACGTCTCCCATGACCACATGGAGTTTTTTCCACATATACAAGGTTGTTTCAATATCGGATAATCAGTCAATGTAATACATCATATCAACAGGCCAAAGAAGACAAATATGATCATATCAATTGACACAGGAAAACATTTGACATACCTCAACATCCATTCATGAAAAAAAACTCCCAGTATACTGGGAATAAAAGGGAACTTCCCCAGTCTCATAGAACCATCTACAAAAAACCTAGAACTTACATCATACTTAATGGTGAAAGGCTGAATGCTTTCTCTCTGAGGTTGGGAATAAGGCAAGGATGTCTTCTTTCACCACTCTTACTCAAAACAGTACTGGAAGTTCTACCCATTGCAATAAGGCAAGAAAAAGAAATAAAAGGTAGGGGCACCTGGGTGGCTCAGTTGGTTAGGCATCCTGCTTCAACTCAGCTCATGATTTTACAGTCTGTGAGTTCGAGCCCCATGTCGGGCTCTGGGCTGACAACTCAGAGCCTGGAGCCTACTTCAGATTCTGTGTCTCCCTCTCTTTCTGCCCTCCCCCCATCACATATTCTCTCTCTCTTTCTCAAAATAAACATTAAAAATGAAAAAAAAAAGAAATAAAACGCATTCTGAGTGGAAAAAAGAAATACAAGTGTCTTTACTTGCAGAAAACATGATTGTCTAGTGAGAAAAGCCCAAGGAATTTACAAAAAAAAATCTAGAACTAATAAGTGAGTTCAGTAAAGACACAGGATATAAGATCGACATAAAATATCGATTGCATTTCTACATACTGATAATGAACAAGTGGAAACCAAAATTTAAACAAATGAGGCACAAATCATAGTCCTTCAAATAAAATGAAATACTTATAAATCTAACAAAACATGTATAGGATAATTACATTTAAATTATGAAATACTAATGAAAGAAATCAAAGAAGACCTAAATACTTGGATAAATACACTGTATTCATGGACTGCAACACTCAACATAGCAAAGATGTCAACTCTCCCTAAACTGATCTATAGGTTTCATGCATTTGTTATCAAAATCCCTCCTCACACCCTTCTTACCACTTTTGCAGGAACTGAAGGGCTCTCTCTAAGCACACAGCAATCTGAGGATGGTACCAGGGGCTGGACTTCTAAGCTTCTCTAGAAAACCAACGAGCAGTCTTTGCCTGAAAACACCATACCCTTGCCTGCTTTCAAGGGTAGTAAGAAGACAAATGAGTTAATAAAGGCAAAGAGCTTTGCAACTTGCCTATAGATGACTGTATGTGATCATTAAGTGGCTCATGCTCCTCTTACTGTTATCTATGCCTCCCAAGGCCACTTAGGTGATACCAAGAGCCTGCAGTATTTCATCTCTAGTTTTTGCTATATCAGAGCAAAGTCCTAATCACTGTAGAGTAATTGCCAGTTGACCAGACAGCATCAGACCCTGTCATGCAAGGAGCCCCTAATCCATGGCCCTCCAGAGCCTGTTCTCCTCACAGAGAGCAGCTCTGTTTCTGCAGAGGGCAGCTTTGTTTTTGCAGAGGAGCTACTGGGGACCCATCCCATTTCTTGTGTGTGCTTTTGTCTGTTTCCAGGAACACTACTCATTAGTGATTCTTACTTTAATCACCTCCAGGTGACATATTTAAGATTAATGAGGAATTTGTTCTCATCCAACTAGTTAGGGCAACAGGCCTATTTTCCCCCCTTCAAATGAATCTTGTAGGTAAAATAATGAAAAAAAAATAAAACAACCATGTTTTCCTCTCCCACCTTGGCCCCACTTTGAATGTTCTTAGGAGCTCTCAGCAGAACCAATATGTGAAAATCAGATTCTTTATTGCTCATTAATTTTCCCAAACTAGCCCTGGCAGATGGAGTCTGCCGGTGAAGAGAAGGGATGGGCATGGGAAGGATGCCCGGGGATGTGGTAGGTGCTTGTGTGTAATGAGCGTTTGAACAAACAGCTTCTTGTGTTGGGTTTCCATGGCCAAGAGGTGCCCCTGGGTAAGCTGGGCTAAGTTATTCTTGAAAATGTGGCCTTTTGAAAAAAGTATTTTCCCTCAATCTCATGGCTTGAAATGACAGGTATTGACTGCTTCTTGGGGTCTGTGTCAGGGGAGATCTCACTCTCTGAGGCAGTCTGGAAAGCCCAGATGTATGTCCATAACCCACTGTCTGGGGCTCCCACAGTGCTTTGCACATATTGCTCTGGTAGCACCCACCTCACAGGGCTGAAATGTCTTCTTTATGTGTCTCTGTCCCACAAGAGAATGTAGATTCCTTAAAGACAGAACATGCCTCTTTCTCAGCCTTATAGTGTGTGCCTAGTATTATACTTGGCATATAGCCAATGCTCAATAAAGAAGCTTTGAACTGATGCGGAGTGGATATTCAGATAATACATGATCATATGGACACTGCTCACATACAAGGCCAGGTGATCCTTGGGACAGGTATGCCTTCTGTGAGAGGTGAGGGGATAAACTGGAGGATCCTGCACCCTCTTTATCTGGAGCTGATGCATCTTGACCTGGTTTGGGAGGCTTCTGGACACTTGCACTTCTAGTGAGCCATGATAGGCTCCCAAGTGGGTCTCACTGTCCTCTCTCCTCCCTCTTTCATTTATGCTAACTCCTCCATTCTTCAAGGCCTGGTGCTCTATTGGTGGTTAAAGAGCCCATTTTCAAAAGGACTGTCCTAGTCTGGCTGATCTTCACCCAGTAGGGCCTGCAACTGGTAACCACTAGGGCCTGCATCTCCTCCACCTACCAGATGGAGTACACCAGGCCAGAGGGTTAATGTGTTTCACCTTGCCCATCTCACTCTGGCCTGGGAGGGATATGTACCCACAGGGGTCAATGGACAAACCTCTGATGGAAGCAAACACTAGCTCCCAACCTCTGAAGGATAGAGAACAACTGATCTGGGCCCAAAGCTGACGCTGAGCCATGAGGATGAGGGAGGGAAGTAACAGTAGCAATTCTAAGGCTAAAGAAGACCAGTATGGGGAAGACACAAGCAATTAATCCTTTTAATTCTTGAAATGCACCAGCACCCCATTGCCCTACTTTCAGCAGAGGGAAAGCCAATCACATCCTGCTCTTCACAGAAATGAAATAAAGGGCTCCGCTGGTTAAAACTGCAGAGAGAAGCCCTCTAAGATGGGGTTGCCAGATTGAGCAAATAAAACACAGGAAACCCAGTTAAATTTGAATTTCAGATAAATGAGGACATTTTTTAGAATAAGTATGTCCTGTGAAATATTTTGGATATATTTATACTAAAAACCACTGCTTATTTATCTGGAATTCACATGTAACTTGGTGTCCCAGCAACTCTCTCTGAGAGGTACAGGCCACTACTCAATGTCCACAGTGTGTTCTGTTCGCATGCATGTGGTGGCCCCTTGGAGGAGGATGTAGAGGTGGTGGACCTACCCCCAGTGGTGACCCAGAGAGGCTACAGAGAGTCAGGAGGGAAGGCCACTTCCATCATAGGAATGATCAGGGAGTCAACCACTGTGGAGGAGTGGGAAGGATCAGCAGAACACAATGTAAGCACAGACGTGTTCCTGTCCAAAATACTGAAAGCTCAGGAACAACATAAATATTTCCCATTAGGAAAATGGTTTTTAAAAGATTATATTCATATGGTGGGAATCAGATAGACACTAGACAACATGTTCGGAAGGAGATTTTTACAACTTCAGAAAAAGGCCCACTGTCTCTGATTCTGAGAAGCCCTGAGCTTCTGCAACGCAGGCCTCACGACTGCTTGGGAGCCACACTGCTGCATGATGAGGGCTTTTTGCTCCTGCAGTTAACCCTGAACTCCTCAGGCCCAAATCTCAGCTCTGAGCCTTCCTATAATATGATTGGTGCTCATAGTGTATTCGAGCGTAAGAAGTCCCAGCTCTCTGACACCTCATCAGGGATGTCACTGAGAGCCTTTTCTAGCATAGCAAGGGGGGGAAATACACCAGCACTGCCAAGCACAGACTTCTAAAACTCACCCAAAGTTGCACTCCTCACGGTGCATGCTCTCTCTCCACTCCCCACTTCTCCACTCCACTTACCCTTCCCCTGCCTTCAAGAATACTGTCTTCTTCCTGAGATCTCTGTGCCCTTTGCTCTGTAGATCAATGCAACCTGACATTCAGGCCTTTCTGAGTCTCTGCCCCACCCTCTTCTCTGTGCAGCACATTAGTGGTGTGAGGTAGGTTGGCAGAATTACACATCATAATAACATTATTTTCCTGATAAACAACCATGCCATAGGTTGATGTGATGATTAAAGAAACCACAGATGCAAAACCACTAACAATAAGCTTAAAGCATGGAGCAAACTCAATAAATGTTAGTTTCCTTCCCCCTGCCTCAGACGCAAAGATCAAATGGGTCTGCAAGCATTTTCAAAGTAGAGCGCACGATAGGACTGTCTTCTGATGAAATCACTGTTCTGATGCTAAGATAAAAGGGGGCAAAGAAATGGTCTAACCCAGTTGGGTACGGGGGTCAACAGTCCTTACATGGGCTGACTTCCATCATGGGATGGGGCCCACCCTGGAAGGGGAGGTCTCCCCAAAGTAGAGGTGGTGGGGGAGAGCAGGGATGTTTTCAGGCTAAAAGGGTGAAAAATAGAAACTGTGTCTTGGTGGATAGGAGTGCAGACACTGATCTGTGGGCCAAAGAAATCCTTCTAGAAGAGTGGGTTAACAGGGCATTATCTTCATCTGTAACCGGAAAACATAATGGTTGGGACTGTTTCTTTGAAGTCTATTAAACAAACATATATATGACTCACTCTTTCTAGTGTTTGCACTAATGATACAACTTAGAAGGAATGAAAAAAGGCAGCACTTTTGGGGCGCCAGGGTGGATCAGTAGGTTGAGCTTCCGACTTCAGCTCAGGTCATGATCTCACACTTCGTGAGTTTGAGCCCCGCATCAGGTTCTTTGCTGTCAGCACACAGCCTGCTTCAGATCCTCTGTACCCCCTCTCTTTCTGCCTCTCCGCCACTCGTGCTTGCTCATGCTTTCTCTCCCTCTCTCTCAAAAATGAACACACACACACACACAAAAGACAGCGTTTTCTTTCTAGAATGCCTGGATTCCCTCTCATGAAGAAAATGAAATCATGGAGCCCCCTGGGGTCTCAATCAGTGTTCTTGTTGTAGGCTGAGTTGTCCCCCTCTGAAATTCACATGGCCATGATGGTATCTTGCTCTGCTTGGATGAGACCTGCTATGCTTGCTTGGCCAGAACAGAGGCAGCAACTTCATTGTGTTTTCAGACAGTTGAAACCTGGAAAGCGGTCATTTTCCTTGAACTAGCTGTGACAAGCTGAGGACCACATAAGCCTCACTGCTGTGGACAAGACAGGAACCCTGGGTCAGGAAGAGAACCTGGTGCCTCATGGAGGCTCAGGCTATAGAAGGAAGGTCTACTTCAGTGTTTCTAAAGCAAGTGAAATCTGGCTCAGAGGCCCCATCCTGCTGAGCAGGCCTAAAATCTACCTACCATCAATGGAACCACACCCCCACCCCCACCAGGGTTACACAAGAATCAGGAAACTTGTGGAGTGCCAGGACACCGGGTGGGGGAGGGGCCTCATCCTTTCAACCCCAGGACAGCCCTGCTGTGCACATTATCCCATGCACGGTCCCTTGAAGGGGGCTCCACTGCTCCCTTGTCACATAGGATGAGTTAATGCTGAGAGCTGTGGGGCCTGCAGTCAATCCCCTGCAGGACATCACATTCTTTCTCCTCAGAGGTCCTGCCCTCCTGTCAGAGCATTTCCAAGGAGCAGGGCCTAGTCACCACTGATGAGAGCCTTCCCAGACTTGGGACTTCCCAGACTTCCCAGACTTGGAAGTTAGTTCACATGCTTTTTCTCTCCCTCTCTATTCCCTTTCTCTCCAACTCAGCTCTCTCTCTCTTTCTCTCAGTTTGTTCTCTCTCTCCTTTCATCCCTCCATCTGTCTCTGTCTCTGCTGCTCCCTCCCTTCTCTCTCTCTCCCCTTTGGAAAAGCTCAGGATTCCAGAAAAACAAAAGCCAGGAGAGTAAGGTAAAGTCAAGTGGGCTGTCTGCTGGAAGGCAGGGGTGCAGGTGGGTAGTGAGTAAGAAAGTGGGGACAAAATGCAAATACAGACTCTAACAATCATCCCACCACATCTGCTACACTCAGCTTTGCTTCCTGGCCCTGGTCTTGAGTCAAGAAAGCCTCAGGGTCTAATCAGGCCCAGCAGTCTTGCAGCTGCACTCAAAGTCACTGAACTGCATCTCCCTCCATGCATGGCCCATCTTACTCATTGTGACAGCCACTGTTTACTGAAGGCATTCCCTGTGCCGAGTGGTTTTCAATCAATTATCTTTAACCCTAATGACATTTGAAAGTAGGTGTTATCATCTTTTAACAGATGGGAAAGTTGATTCGCAGGCAGGTGATGCCTTGAGGACCTCACAGGAGATAGCTGCGAGAAGTGGATTTGAAACCGGGTCTGAGTGGCTCCAAAGCTGCCCCTCTCAGCACCCAGCCCAGTGCCTGCTTCCGAAAGGTGCCCAGCAAATGCAGCTCCATACAATTCCTCCATGGGGGAAAATGCTGGGAAGGCAGGAGTCAGGACCAATACCACACAATGCCTCCCTCCTTGGTCTTCTTAGCTGAAGAAGTCCTGCTAAGAACAGGGATGAATGGTGTAGGGAGAAGAGAAGCTTATTCACATAATTTTCATGAACGCCCATCTCCTGTTAAATGGGCCCCTCCTTCCACTTCCAGGTCAAAGGTAGTGGCATGTGCTCACCGCCCGAAGCAGCAGCGGCTTTCACTGAACACAGGCTGAGAGCACTGTGTGAGTGAATTCTAGGGGTGCTTCTCTCCTACTCCAAATCTTCTGGGGTTCAGCTTTATGGCTCCAGAGGTGGGGAAGTGTCCTTATTCTCTTTCTGCACAGATCACATTATGAATGGAATCTGTTTTATTTATTTTTTAATATACTTTATCGTCAAATTGGCTAACATACAGTGTGTAAAGTGTGCTCTTGGTTTGGGGGATAGATTCCAGTGATTCATCACTTACATGCAACACCCAGTGCTCATCCCAACAAGTGCCCTCCTCAATGCCCATCACCCATTTTCCCCTCTCCCCCGCCCCCGCCCCCATCAACCCTCAGTTTGTTCTCTGTATTTAAAAGTCTTTATGGTTTGTCTCCCTCCCTCTCTGTTTGTAACTATTTTTCCCCTTCCCTTCCCCGATGGACTTCTGTTAAGTTTCTTAAGATTCACATATGAGTGAAAACATATATCTGTCTTTCTCTGACTGACTTATTTCACTTAGCATAATACCTTCCAGTTCCATCCACGTTGCTGCAAATGGCATGATTTCATTCTTTAGAAGAACATTTCTAGACATTAGTTGATGTTTCAGACCCTGAAGCATTCTCCTTCTAGCACCGTATAGCTAGGGTGGCAGGGGTTGGATCTGTGAATGTGTATGTATGGGAGCATGTGTGTGAGAGAGACAGAAAGAGAGTTTATGTGTGTGTATGTCAGCCCCTCTGCCTGGCTCCACCATTAGCTACCTCTGCAATATCAAGACTATTTAACAGGGACACAGTCCAGCCACAGGAATCTTCAGCAAACCTGCCATTCACATGGACACCTTCATTTCTGCCCTAACAACAAAGCCTGTTGAGTTGGAGGGATCCAGAGCCATTCTCTTTAGGCATTCCTTCAACTTTGTTTCCTCTGGTGCTACCCTCTCTGAAGTCATTACTCATTAGGTATATTGCACACAGAGAAAAAGTAGGTCAAAGATTAAAAAGAAGGAAAGAAGGAGAAAGAAAGAAAGAAAGAAAGAAAGAAAGAAAGAAAGAAAGAAAGAAAGAAAGAAAGAAAGAGAAAGAAAGAAATCACCTTCAGGAGAAGCACTCATATTGTAAAAGCTATTTTGAACTTACATGAAATTTTTTCAAGGGAGAAATACTTTGCGTAGGGCTGGCTGCTGTTAAGGCTGACTTATGAATGAATGAGTGCCCCTCCAGAGCCTTTCATATGTTAAACACGTGATCTCAGAATTCTGTTTTTAAAAGATAATTCTGCCCAGTGGGATGAGCAACTTCTAAATCTAGGTTCTGAATGATATAGGCTACCTTGAGGATCCCCATCTAACAGAAAGAAGGGAATCCTGGGAACTCCTCCTTATAAATGGACAAAAAGAATGAGAGAGAAAAATGTGAGTCTGACCCTCTGGACACGTGCTGCTTGGGGTCTAAGTGAGGCCACTGGGCAGACTAGGCCCAGGGGAGCCTTAGAAAGTCAGAAGCTTTGGAAGGAAACATCCCAGATCATTCTGCTTTGCCATACACTTGCTCCTGCTGGAAGCTTTGCTGCTAAAATGAGTATATTTAGGAGGAATAAAAAGTGCTTTAGGATCAAGGTGACAGGTTGCCAAGTGTCTAGAATCAAAGTTTCCTGGGTATGATGGTTAATTTTGTTAATTTGTTAATTTGATGGTTAATTTGGCTGGGCCATGGTGCTTAGCTATGTAGTAAAACATTCTGGTTGTTTCTGTGAAGGTGGTTTCAGATAAAATTAACATTTAAGTCAGTGGACTCTGAATAGAGCAGATTGCCCTCCATAATGTAGACGGGCCTCATCCAACTAGTGGAGGGCCTAAATGAAACAAAAACCTGACTTCCCCGAGAAGAAGGGAATGCTAAGGGCAGATAGCCTTCAGACCTGAACTGCAACACTGGCTCTTCTCTGGTCCAGCCCGCAAGCCTACCCTGCAGATTTTGGACTTGCCAGCCTCTATAATCATATAGATAATATAGTAGATATAATCTCTCTGCAGATAGATAGATAGATAAGTAGATAATGATATATAGCTCTCTGGAGAGCTCTCGCTCTCTCTGTAGTAAGAGAGACAGACAGACAGACAGACATCCTATTGGTTCTGTTTTCCTGGAGAATCCTGACTAATACATTGGAGGAAGAGGGCCTTGACCTAGGACTTAATGGAAGGAGGAATGCAGTAGGGAGTGGGGAACAGCCATAGCATCTGGGTATGAATATGAGACCCGGCCCTAGGCTGCCCTGAGTGGGGGTGTGCTCCACATGCCCAGGCTGCTGTGGCTGCTTGCTACTCTTGCTTTCCAGGGCATAACCCTGCTGGGCTGCCTTTCCATGCTGGGCTATTAAGATGGTCTACAGGCAGCATCCATAGGCATTATCTCATGCAATCTTGTTTTTCTCTCTTCCACAAAGGGAGTAAGGGAGAGAGGGAGGGAAGGAGCAAGAAAGCTGGACTAGCATTTAGCTCTGTTAAATGGTTCTTGCCTAGTTATGCTCCCCTGGAAAGGAGCCCATGGTGTTCTGCACATCCTTCACTCATAACCAGGTACTCCCATTGGGAACGCATAATCTGTAGTAGGCCATCACTGAGCCAGTTGGCTAAGAAAGGCACTCTTGCTTTTCTAGAAATATCCATACAATATAATTCTCTCTATATATAATTCTCAATATAATTGTTAAAGCATTAAACAATTGTGGGTTGTGACTCTGATCAAGAAGCATCTGATAAAACAGTAGCATGTGGTTAAAGGCAAAGACATACCAAATCTTTAATTATTTTAAATAGTGAAAATGTGTGAAAAGCCTTATAATATTAGAGATAAAATATACCACTAGGGAGAATTTAATCTATTTTTTTCAAATGAAGACCAGATTCAGCTAATTATGTGAAATATTTACAACCCATCTCGCTGGGCTGATCTGAGAATAGAACCTACATTTCCAAATAAACACACTTCATTTACCACACTTTAAGAAGGTCCTTGAAAAAGGATATTTGTACACTGTCTACAAGTTTGTGGTAATGGCTATATAGTCTTCAACCTGCATAAAATAAAAATCTATTCTACTCATGTTGTTCTCACTAAAATCAATGTGTTCACTGTAAAATCCACTAATTATAAAAACAATGATTGCCATTCTTTCTTAGTTTACCTGGGCTTTGGAGAGACAGTTTGGGTAGCCAATCTCTTAAAATTTCTGTCTAGGGGACACCTAATTGGTGACTTCTTTTTCTCTCAACAGAAGTTCCTATAATAGGCAGTGACCTTTAAAGTCATTCTGGAAAGGATTCCTTTCTAAAAGTAGCTATTATATTCTGTATTAACTGTATTAACTGATTGGTAAAATGGAAACTTGACAGTTCAGGGGGGAAGGCAACCTAGAGAATGGAACAATATATGATCAAGTGGCAAATCCAGGGGCAGAGGGTGTAAGGGCTGTGGGGATGCCAGAAACGTGAAGACAACAGCAAGGGGTAGGGGAGGGTCGACTCTGAGAACTGGAGAATGGAGTCAGGGCAGGGCCTGCAAAGATGACTGTAGAGGACTCTGGGGACTGGAGAGCATGCATATGTTAACTTTAATGCAAATGGATGCAGTCTCTTATTGTTCCTTTTCTCCTACAGTTGCATCAGCACTTCTTCCTATCTTCATGCAAAGAATTAACTCTGATTTCCAAGCATCATTCTCTTCTCACTTTCCATGCTGGAAGCCTTGCAATGCTACTGTGGCAACCTTAACTAGATGGAACATCAAAATCTTCAAACTCCTTTATTCTGGCCTCTACCTCATCACTCCATCAAAATTGCCCTAGCCAGTGACTGCCATTATATCTATACAGCCCAACCCAGTGAAAACTTTTCAGTATTCATTCTATATGACTTTTCAACAGCCTTTAGTATAGCTTGGTCACTCTCTCAATGAAACACTTTCCTCTCTTGTTTCTGGGATACTGGACTCCCAGCACTTCTATTCTATCCTTCCTTCTCCATTGCCAGAAGCTCTTCCACTACACAATATTTACATGTTGGGGTTCCTCAGGGCTTGGTCTGGGTAATCTTCCCTTTTCCCCACTCTCTTGCTCTCTAAGAGAAATACCTGCCCTGCGCAAAAATACCAAGGTATCTAGGAAGTACTTGTAGGCAGAACCCTCTCCATTTAAAGAAACCCAACATCCAGGCCTGGAAAAAGCCTTCCTACCCCCTTAGGCAGCAGAAGTAGCAGCAGGGACCAACTGGAGCCTGACAGCACCAGATAAGCCAGGCAAACCAAAGACTCAGAAAATTAAATTGTTATTGTAAGCAGAGCCTACAAAAGTAAGGCAAGACACACATACTAAACCTAAACAGGGTATCTTTCACTACTAACGTGAAAGATAATAAAACCCAGTCTCCTAAAATAATAGACAAAGTTTCCAGGATAGAATAAAATAAAAATCTGCTGTCAGACCAAGAACAACAACAACAAGAAAAAATCACACCTTGAATGAAGAAACACAAGGAACTAACACCCACACTGAGATAAATCAAGTATTATTGCAATTACTAATAAGAGTTTTACACATGAAAAAATGCTCAACGTCACTCCTCATCAGGGAAATACAAATCAAAATCACACTGAGATACCACCTCACCCTGGTCAGAGTAGCTAAAATGAACAAATCAAGAGACTATAGATGCTGGCAAGGATGTGGAGAAACAGGAACTCTCTTGCACCGTTGGTGGGAATGCAAACTAGTGCAGCTGCTCTGGAAAACAGTGTGGAGGTTCCTTACAAAATTAAAAATAGAGCTACCCTATGACCCAGCAATAGCACTGCTAGGAATTTACCCAAGGGATACAGGAGTGCTGATGCATAGGGGCACTTGTACCCTAATGTTTATAGCAGCACTTTCAACAAGAGCCAAATTATGGAAAGAGACTAAATGTCCATCAACTGATGAATGGATAAAGAAATTGTGGTTTATATATACAATGGAATACTACCTGGCAATGAGAAAGAATGAAATTTGGCCATTTGCAGCAACGTGGATGGAAGTGGAGAGTGTTATGCTAAGTGAAATAAGTCAGGCAGAGAAAGACAGATACCATATGTTTTCACTCATAGGTGGATCTTGAGAAACTTAACAGAAGACCATGGGGGAGGGGAAGGGGGAAAAAAGTTACAGAGAGGAAGGGAGGCAAACCATAAGAGACTCTTAAATACTGAGAACAAACTGAGGGTTGATGGGGGTGAGGGGAGAGGGGAAAGTGGGTGATGGGCATTGAGGAGGGCACCTGTTAGGATGAGCACTGAGTGTTGTATGGAAACCAATTTGACAATACATTATATTTAATATGAAAAAATAAAAATAAATAAAACTAATTAAATAAAAAATAAAAAAGGAATTATTAATAAGAGTTTTAAAGTAGCTATCATAAAAATGCTTCAATAATCAATTATAAATTCTCTTGAAATAAATGAAAAATCTGAGTAAAGAAACAGAAGTTATAAAAAAAGAACAACATGACAATTACAGAACTGAAAACACAATGACAGAAGTTAGAAAAACCTTATTGGATGGGCTCAACAGCTGAATGGAGATGAAAAAAGAATCAGTTCACTTACAGAGAGACAAGTTATCCAATTTCAAAAACAGAGAAAGTAAACTGAAAATAAATGATGAGAGATTCAGAGAACTGGAAAATGACAAGAGAAGGCCCAACATTTATATCTTTGGAGTCCCAGAAGGAGAGAAGAAAGAGAGTACTGAAAGAGTATTTGAAGAAATGATTACTGAAAATGTCTTGAATTTAGCAAAATATAAACACCTACAGATCCAAGAAGCTACATGAACCCTAAACAGTATTAGCCCAAGCAATCCACATCAAAACACATCGTAATTTAAATGCTTAAAACTAAAATCAGAGAAAAACCTTGAAACCAGTCAAACAGAAACAATACCTTACCTACAAGGGAATAGCAATTTGAATTTTGATTTCTCATATGAAATCATGAAAGCCAGAAGAAAGTGGCACATTTTTCAAGTGCTAAGAGAGAAGAATTTCCAGCTGCCTATTCTGCACCTGGCAAAATTCTCTTTCAGGAGGAAAGAAGAAATAAAAAACATTCTCAAACAAAGGAAAACTAAAGGAATTCATTGCTAGCAGACCTACACTGAAAGATTGGCTAAAGGAAGTTCTGCAAACAGAAAGGAAATAAGTAATCTTAGAGTACTGGGGAGAAAAAGAGAACAATGAAAAGATCAGAAATAAGGATCCTATAGACTGTCTTTTTCTTCATAAGCTTTTAGAAATCATAATTTGGTTATTGAAACAAAAACTGTAACACCATCTGAAGTGCAAGACAATGATACTTAAAAGTGAGGAAGGTAAAAAGACCTAATGGAACTGAGATTTCCATACCTCAATTGAAGGCAAAATATTGACATCAGTATACTGTAATAAGTCACATGTGTATATTGTGATACCCAGAGTAACCACTACAAAAACTATACAAAGAGATATATTCAAAAACACTATAAATAAATCACTATGGAATCTTAAAATTATTCAAGTAACCTGCAAGAGTCAAGAAATGTGAAAACAGAGGAAAGAGAAGCAAAAGAAACAAACAGAAACCAAATAACAAAATGGCAGATTTAAGTACTAACATACAAATAATTACCTTAAATATAAATGGTTTAAATACTCCAAATGGCAGACTGGATTTAAAAAGAAAACAACCCAACTATTTACAAAAAACAATAACAACAACAACAACAACAACAACAAAAACTCATCTTAAATTCAGTGACACAGGTAGGTTAAAGGTTAAAAGTAAAAGATGAGAAAAATAAACCATGGAAACATTAATTTTTTAAAAAATCAGGACCAGCAATATTAATATCTGATAAAATAAACTTCAGAGCAAAGAAAATCACTAGAGATGAAGAGGAACATAAATAAAGGTAAAAGGATCAGTCCATACAGATGATAGAACAGTCCTACATGTGAATGCACCAAACAACCTTGTCTCAAAATACATGGAGCAAAAACTGATAGAGCTAATAGGAAAAATAGAAAAATCCACAATTATAGCCAAAGACTTCAACACTCCCCTCTCAGCAAACAAAATAAACTGCTAGATGGAAAATCAGCAATGATACAGAAGATCCAAATAACACAATCAAACAGTAGGATCTACTTGACATATACAGTACACTCCACCAAACAGCATTAAACGAAACATTTTTTTTTCTAGTGCCCATGGAACATTCACCAAGATAGACTATATCCTGAGCCATAAAACAAATCTCAACAAGTTTTAAAGAACTGAAATCACAGAGTGTGGTCTCTGGCCATAACGGAATCAAACAAGAAATCAACAACAGAAAAATAATTAAGCAAGTGGAAACTGAACAACACAATTATAAACAATTCATGGGTCAAAGAAACCTAAAAGGAAAAATTTTTTTAAATACGTAGAACTGAATGAAAACAAAATTATAGCATATCAAAGTTTGTGGGATGCAGCTAAAGGAATAATAAGAGGAAATTTATGGCCCTAAATGCTCAGATTAGGGAAGAGGAATATCTAAAATCAATAATCTAAGTTCCTACCTCAAGAAACTAACAGAGAAGAGCAAAATAAACCCAAAACAGGCAAAAGAAAGGAAGGAGTAGAGATTAATGAAAGTTAAAATGGGAAAAGAATAGAGAAAATTGATAAGAAAATAAAAACCAGTTTTTCAAAAGCAACCAATACAATTGATAAATCTCTAATGAGACTGGCAAAAATAAAATTAAAGACATATCATCAATATTAGAAATGAAATGGGGAGAGGGACGCCTGGGTGGCTCAGTCAGTTAAGTGTCCAACTTCGGCTCAGGTCATGATCTCACAGTTCGTGAGTTGGAGCCCCACATCAGGCTCTGTGCTGACAGCTCAGAGCCTGGAGCCTGATTCGGATTCTGTGTCTCCCTCTCTCTCTGCCCCTACCCCACTCATGCTCTGTCTCTCTCTCTCTCTCAAAAATAAACATAAAAAAAAAAGAGATTAAAAGAGGTATATCACTATAAATCCTGCATCCATTGAAAAGATAATAAGGGAATATTATGAATAACATTAAGCACATGTATTTGACAACTTCAAAGAAATGAACTAATTCCTCAAAAACCACAAACTAACACATCAACCAAGATGAAGTAATCAGAATAACTCTATAATTATTAAAGAAATAAAGTTAATAACTGAAAGTTTCTACAAAAGATCTCTAGGCCCACATGTTTCCCTACAGAATTCTTTCAAACATTTAAAGAATTAACACCAACTTTACACAATCTCCTTCAGTAAACAGAACAAAGAGGATTGTGTCCCAGCTCATTTTTATGGGCCCAACATTACCTTACACTAAAATCAGAAAAAAAACAAAAAAAAAACAAAAAAAAAAAAACAGTACAAAGAAAACAACTGACCAAAAAGCGTCATGAAATTAGATGTTAAAATCCTCAACAAAATAGTCACAAACTACATCCAATAATGTATGAAAAGAATTATATACCACCACAACAAGTGGGATTTCTTTCAGGTGTGCAAATTTGGTTCAACATTCAAAAAAATCATTCAATGTTAGGCTTTCTATCAATAAGCTAATGTAGAAATATCATATAATGATGTCAGATGGCACACAAAAAAGCATTTGATAAAATCCAACACCATTCATAACAAAAATTTCAGCAAGTTAGGAATTGAAAGAAATCACCTCAACTTGAAAAGAATTTCTACAAAAAAAATACAACTAATATTATACTTAATAAGGAATGACTGAATGCTTTCCCTAGGAATTTATGAAAAACCTTCTAGAACTAGTAAGTGATCTCAGTGAGCTCACAAGTTACAAAATCAACAAAGAAAATGAATTGCATTTTTATACACTAATATGAACATGTGGAAACAAATAAAAAATATAATACCATTTATAATCACTCCAAAGAAAATGAAATACTTAGATGTACACATAACAAAACAGGTATAGGATCTCTATGCTGAAAATTGTAAAATGTCATAAAAGAAATAAAGAAAGAACTAAATATATGACAAGCCATACTGTGTTCATGGATTGGAATACTCAACATAGTAAAGATGTCAATTCTCCCTAAATTGATCTATGGGTTTAACTCAATTGCTAACAAAATCCAAGCAAGGTTTTCTGTAGGCATAGACAATCTTATTCTAAAATTTATATGGTAAAGCCCAGGCCCTAGAACAGCTAAAACAATCCTGACAAAGCAGCATAAAGTGGGAGGAATCAGTGACAGAGGACTGAACACATAGATCAATGGAAAAATAGCAAACTTAGAGCACCTGGGTGGCTCAGTCGGTTAAATATCTGACTCTTGATTTTGGTTCAGGTCATGATCCCAGAGTTGTGGGATCAAGCCCTGCATCCAGCTCTGTGCTGAGCATGGAGCCTGCTTAAGATTCTCTCTCTCTTTCCCTCCGTCCCTCTCCCTCAATCCCTCTCCCTCGCTTGTGTTCTCTATAAAATATATATATATATATATATATATATATATATATATACACACACATATATATATACACATACATATATATATACATATATATATACACACACATATATATATATACACACATATATAAATACATTTTGCTAAGATGGAAAGGCAACTCCATAGAGAAAGGATAGCCATTTTTAAAATTAATTAATTTTTTAAATTTACATCCAAGTTAGTTAGCATATAGTGCAACAATGATTTCAGGAGTAGATTCCTTAATGCCTCTTACCCATTTAGCCCATCCCCCCTCTGACACCCCCTCCAGTAACCTTCTGTTTGTTCTCCATATTTAAGAGTCTCTTATGTTTTGTCCCCCTCCCTGTTTTTATATTATTTTTGCTTCCTTTCCCTTATGTTCATCTCTTTTGTATCTTAAAGTCCTCATACAAGTGAAGTCATATGATATTTGTCTTTCTCTGACTAATTTTGCTTAGGATAATACCCTCTAGTTCCATCCATGTAGTTGCAAATGGCAAGATTTCATTCTTTTTGATTGGTGAGTAATACTCCATTGTATGTATGTGTGTGTGTATGTGTATGTATGTATGTGTGTGTGTGTGTGTATATATATATATATATATATATATATATATATATATATATACCACCTCTTCTCTATCCATTCATCCATTGATGGACATTTGGGCTCTTGCCATACTTCAGCTATTGTTGATTGTGCTACTATAACATGCAGGTGCATGTGTCCCTTCAAAACAGCATCTCTGTATCCCTTGGATAAATACTTACTAGTGCAATTGCTGGGTCGTAGGGTAGTTCTATTTTTAATTTTTTTCAGAAACCTCCATACTGTTTTCCAGAGTGGCTGCACCAGTTTGCACTCCCACCAGCAATGCAAAAGAGATCCTCTTTCTCTGCATCCTCACCAACATCTTTCGTTGCCTGAGTTGTTAGTGTTATCCATTCTGACAGGTGTCAGGTGGGATCTCATTGTGGTTTTGATTTGTATTTCCCTGATGATGAGTACTGTTGAGCATGTTTTCATGTATTGGTTGGCCATCTGGATGTCTTTGGACAAATGTCTACTCATGTCTTTTGCCCATTTCTTCACTGGGTTATTTGTTTTTGGGTGTTGAGTTTGATAAGTTCTTTATAAATTTTGGATACTAACCCTTTATCTGATATGTCATTTGCAAATATCTTCTCCCATTCTGTCAGTTGCCTTTTAGTTTTACTGATTGTTTCCTTCACTGTGAAGAAGGTTTTTATTTTGATGAGGCCCCAATAGTTCATTTTTGGTTTTGTTTCCCTTGCCTCCAGAGATGTGTTGAGTAAGAAGTTGCTGCAGCCAACGTCAAAGAGGTTTTTGCCTGATTTCGCCTCGAGGATTTTGATGGTTTCCTTACACTTAGGTCTCATCCATTTTGAGTTTATTTTTGTGTATGGTGTAAGAAAGTGGTCCAGGTTCATTTTTCTGCATGTTGCTGTCCAGTTTTGCCAGCACCACTTGCTAAAAAGACTGTCTTTATTCCATTGGATATTCTTTCCTGCTTTGTCAAAGATTAGTTGGCCATACGTTTGCGGGTCCATTTCTGGGTTCTCTATTCTGTTCCATTGATCTGAGTGTCTGTTTTTGTGCCAGTACCATACTGTCTTGATGATTACAGCTTTGTAATACAGCTTGAAGTCCAGGATTGTGATGCCTCCTGCTTTGGTTTACTTTTTCAAGATTGCTTTGGCTATTTGCAGTCTTTTCTAGTTCCATACAAATTTTAGGATTGTTTGTTCTAGCTCTGTGAAGAATGCTGGTGTTATTTTGATAGGGATTGCATTGAATATGTAGATTGCTATGGGTAGTATTGACATTTTAACAATATTTGTTCTTCTTATCCAGGAGCGTGGAATCATTTTCCATTTTTTGGTGTCTTCTTCAATTTCTTTCATAAGCTTTCTATAGTTTTCAGCATATAGATTTTTCACCTCTTTGGTTAGATATATTCCTAGGTATTTTATGGGTTTTTGTGCAATTGTAAATGGGACCGATTCCGTGATTTCTCTTTGTTTCTTCATTATTGGTGTATAGGAATGCAACTGATTTCTGTGCATTGATTTTACATCCTGCAACTTTGCTGAATTCATGAATCAGTTCTAGCAGTTTTTTGGTGGAATCTTTTGGGTTTTCCATATAGAGTACCATGTCATCTGCGAAAAGTGAAATTTTTACCTCCTCCTGGCCAATTTGGATGCCTTTTATTTCTTTGTGTTGTCTGATTGCAGAGGCTAAGACTTCCCATACTATGTTGAATAACAGTGGCGAGAGTGGACATCCCTGTCTTGTTCCTGACCTTAGAGGGAAAGCTCTCAGTTTTTCCCCATTGAGGATGATATTAGCATTGGGTCTTTCATATATAGCCTTTTTAATAAATGGTGTTGGAGCAACTGGACATTTGTAGGCCAAAAATATGAACCACGAGATAAACCTCATACCTTACACAAAATTAATTCAAAATGGATTATGGATTTAGAAGGTAAAATGCAAAACTATAAACTTTTAGAAAAAAAACTGTAGGAGAAAGTTTTCAGGAGCCAGAACTATCAAACAGTTCTTAGACTTGACACCAAAAAAGTAATGTATAAAAAGCAAAATTGACAAGTTGGACCTCATCAAAATTAAACACCTTTACTCTGGGAGAGCTCATGCTCAAAGGATGAAAAGACAAGCTACAAACTGGAAGAAAATATTTACAGATCACAGATTTGACAAAAGACTATTACCTAGAATATATTAAAGATATATTATAAAGGACTAGTATCCAGAATATAATAAAGATATATATCAATAGCAAATACCAACAAACCCAATTATAAAATGGGCAAGAGATATGCATGGACATATCACCAAAGAGGACTAAAGATAGTAAATAGGCATATGAAAAGATGTGCAACATCATTAGCCAGCAGAACAATGCCAATAAAAAACAAAATAAGATACCACTACACACGTATCATAATGACTGAAATAAAAAATAGTGACAATACCAAAAACAGGAAAGGATGAGGAAAAACTGGATCTCTTATGCATTGCTTGTGGTAATGTCAAATGGTACAGCCATTCTGGAAAACAGTTTGACAGTTTCTTATAAAACTAAACCTGCAACTACCATATGACTCAGCAATCAACACTCTTATCTTTTATGCCTGAGAAATGAAAACTTGTATCTACACAAAAACCTGTTTATGAGTGTTCACAGCAGCTTTATTTGTTATGGCCCAGACTGAAATTCACCCCAATATCCTCTCATAGGTGAATGGTTAACAAACTGGTACATCCATACCATAGAACACTACTCAGCAATATACAGGAATGAACTATTAGCACACTCAATAACTTAGGTGAATCACCGGTGATTCATGTTGAGTATAAAGACGCCAATCTCAAAAAGTTACATGCAGTATGATTTCACTTACATAATAACATTTTTGAAATGACTAGTGCCTGCCAAGGATTAAGGATGGGATTGGGGGTAAATAGAGGAGGGTATGGTTGTACAAGGGCAACAAGAGGGATCCTAATGATGTTGAAACTATTTAACATCTTGACTGTGTGGTACATACATGAACCCACTCAGGTGATAAAACCGTATAACTCCTAACACCCCCACACACAAACACAGACACAAAGGCATACATACAAATACAAGGAACATTTTGGAAATTGGAATCAGCCAGTAGAGTAGAGCAGTGTCCATTCCTTGGTTGTGATATTATACTGTAGTTTTACAAAATGTTACTACTGGAAAAACTGGGAAATATATACAAAGGATCTATTCTCTGGATCAGAGTTCTCAACAGGACTAAAATTTTTCTCAATGCCAAGAATATCTTCCCCGGCTTTTTGTTTCTCACACAACACTTAGCACTGAGCCCACCACATAGTAGCTTCTCAATAAAGCCTGAGAATCCCCTTATAATTGATTATCTCATCTGATGAAGTAGGGATGAAAGACTATCAATATATTTATCAACAGATACTTGGAAAAGTTTCAGGTGTGGATATTTACCTTTCCCAAAGACAATGTTACACATGAAGACCACTGGCATACGCTGTGCATTTGCTACTCCTGCACATAACATGCATGACTGCAAAGACTAGTATGACAGGACTCCCCAGCAGTGGTTCTCATAGCAACCAGCAAAGAGCCACTTCACGTGTGTACTTGTAAAATCACTGGATATGACTCATACTTGCAATCCAGCTTCTGCTAGGAGTATTTCTTTCTTGGTTTCACATTTTACTATGCTTATTATCAAGCACATTGTGGTTACAGATTTAATATTCAGTGATGTTCAGTCTCAAGGGGCTCTATACTGGGCCCATCTATAACCTTAGATGAGAGATGATTACATTCAATTCAATTAAACAATTGAGCATTTTCTATGTACAAGGCACAAACCTGGGATCTCTAGGGGCAACAGAGATGAATAAACAATGGTTCCTGTTCTCAGGCAGCTGACAGGTCACATGGAGGGTCTCTACCAATGCTGTCAGAAAAGATTGGGTTTGGTATGAGCTGTCAGTCAGTACTGATATGAGGACCTTGGAAGTGATGACTTCCTCCTGGACAGTGTGGGTGCACTGGAGACAGGCACAGGTTTACTGAAAGAGCTGTGGTCTATAATGGTTAGGAGCCTGCTTGCCAAATCAGCCTATCTAATCTGAATCCTTACATCATCACTTACCAGCAGGTAATCTGAGGCCCATTCTCCATCTTTAGAGTCAGGAAAATATTATCAACCACCTAGAGTTGGTGTGGGAAGTAAAAGAAATGCATGTGACCCACTTAGCACAGAGCCTGGCATAAAGTAAGTACTTCCTAAATGTTGTCTATTATTATTTAGCTGGTAGGGAAAAGAGATGAATAAGACATAAGTCTTCTTGAGCTGTTTTCCATCCAGTGGTGTGCTAAACATGCATACAGAGAGATTACAGGACAATAGGATCCATATTATTACAGACCAGAAAAGATGAGTGTGCCTTTCACTCAGGAGGCCAACAGATGGCTCGTGGTCATCATGGTGCCATTCACAGCTGCCTAAAGCAAGTTTCATTTATACTCTGCCACCAGCTTTAGCACTCGCCATTTTGCAAGGACAAATAACATGGGCTGAGCACACTGATTGCCTCTGCCCCCTCACCGTGTTCATCTCCTTGTTGCTTCATTCTCCTTCATTAGCTGTTTGCAACGCTGCAGAAGGAGAAGTGTTTTCTGTGGGTTCCCCTGTAGGATATTTCTTTCCTCAGTTCCCCAGGATACACATGGCCCCAGAAAGAGAGAAGTACTGAGGACTCATCATTACTACATCCCCTTCAAGCACAGGCACATCCAGCTTGCTTATAGCTCACCACTTTTGGTGTGAGAACAGTATCAAAGCAGTCACTGTCCATTTCTTGAGGGGTGGCAGGAAGGTCATGGTGGCAGAGAGATTGCATCTTGCAGCTCAAAGCATCTTTCTCCTCCTTGCTCTGAGTCAGTTTTTTGATACAGACTGTGCCTTCATGGACTCACTGTCCTGTGGTCCAAACCGCTTCGAGGTACAAATTCTCTCCATGCTCAGTAGCCCTATCTTACATCCTGGAACATGGCAGAGCTGGGCATATTCACTTCTAGTGTCCATCAGACACTGATTCATAGTCCTCTGCACAGAGAACTGTACAGAAATAGAGAATCGACCAGTCATAGTTTACGATCTGAGGTGGGAACTTTTAGAACTGTAAGTTTGAAGTCCTAGTAAATTTTGTCTGAACGTAGTGATAAAGAGTTCTTGTTTTAGAAGGAATTATAACAGAGTAGAAATGTGTGCCATTTATTTGCTTTCTTGATGAAGATCAGTGTACAGGAAACCTGGGGGAGTCTGAGGCCTCCACACAGCCTGCCTATCCCCGGAGTTGTGGGCAGTAACTGCAGGTAAAACAGTCATGGGAAAATTGCAGCTTAAGGTTTGCAAGCTGAAATCTAGAAAAAGGGCAGAAACTGTGAAAGTGATCATACAGAAAAGGATCATTATCAAGGGGAATCTGTTTGACAACCTGCCAAAGAAACACGAAGGTCAGAGTTTGAGTAACCACGGTGGGCACCAATGGCCCATAGTGCATGGGCCTGTGGACCAAATAGAGGCACCTCTGTGATCTCACAGAAAACTCCAGCATGTGATGGTGGGGTCCAGTGTGCTTAGACCAGGAACTGTGGGGTCCTTTTCTCTGAACTGGGGGCATGCAGGAGGTGAGCCCAGGGTCCCATCCTGCCCCATGCACGTTCTCATGAGGTCCCAGGATTTGAGATCCAGATATTTTCTCCAGGTGTAAAGGATGATTCCTGGTTTAGAGAGAACAGCTCCCTTTTTCCCTTTAGCCAAAGTCCCCAGGTCTAGAAATTCTGTTGCTGATCAAAAAGTAGCCCTAAGGAGGATCAAAGTAGAGGTCAAGGTTACAGCCTTCACACATGTAAGGTCTCCCTGCCCCTAAACAGCCTCTGGGGCCCAGGGTTGTTCCAGCCCTCCTGTGTCTTTCCACTGGTGTTGGCACCCAGGAGACCATCCTCCTCCTCTGAGCTCCTGGGACTCTGCCAGGCTTTCTCAATCTGTCCTGAAGAATCACCAAAACTGCTTACGTTGTTTTAATTCAAACCCCATCCTGGAGCTTTAAATGTTCCCAATTTGTTTTATAAAATAAATATCCATGCTGCTAGGATTGAATAAGTACTGATTATGTAAGGACAATGCTTCTGGGTCCTTTGGATGCACAAGTAACACTTGAAGAACTAAAAGGAGGCACAAGCAGACCAGAAGGTAACCAGGATGGTGAAGGTGCTAGAAGCCATGTACAGGAGAAGCCACCAATGTTATTGAACAAGGGAAAAACCAAGGGGCATGTGGCAGGTAGACTTGGGATTGTCAGGTGGGAGGGGAAGGATACCAGTTCTTGTAGTTCCAAAGGCCAAAGCAGGACTAACAGGTGGCCATTTGGAGGGTGGAAGACAGATCTCAATGTCCCTAAGTGGGCCTTGAGCCCCTGCTGCTGGTTTCTAGAGGGGATGTCTATATGGAAAAGTTGTGCATGAGGCTGCAGCATGGAAGGCTCATGCAGAAAATGTGAGAAAGGAAGGGGGCATGAGCACCATCCACTCTGCAAGTGGGCAGACCCTGCAAGCCCCACCCACCTCAAACCATCAGCATGATAGAACCCACATACCCCTGAACACCCATTAATCATTGAGTTTGGTGGAGCTGGATGTTCAGGTCCTCTGCTGGGGGTTCTGGGGAATGAATTCCTGCTCTGGGTGGGAGGTTGAGTTAAATAAACCCTAAAGCTCTCTTACAGCTCTGAAAGGCTGCATTAAATCATGATTCATCTCATTGTTCTTCAGTAAGCTCCAAGCAATGCACCTGGAGTCTAGATCTGTACAGGAAGGAGTGAGTCCTCCAAATTCGGGCACCCCACTATTCTGGGCACCAAACATACATGGCACTCTTTTCTTTTCTGTGCCTTAGATGTCTGGATTCTTTTAGTCCCATCTTTCACTCTCTCTGCATCTCTACCTAAACACTAGTTTTATTCTAGTTTTTCCTAGGGTATTCTTGCTCCCTGGGATGCAGCTGTCTTGTATCCAGCCCCCTTGATCCAGGGTTTCCAGCAGCTGCTGCCTGGGCTCTGGGAGCACTGGGCCTCACAAAGGTCAGACAAACTTTCCTTCTGTTCAGGTTTGCACAGGTGACCCACTGACCTACTTTTCTGTACTGCTTGGCATAACTCAGCATACTTGCAATCAAAGGGCCCCTCCTCCACGGATTTGTGATGTTTAGATTCTATGACAGGAAACATGAGGGTAACGGCCCTGCAGATAAAAATGTAATGCATTGAGGTGTTCATGGCCTCCAGGCTGGCTCTGTTTAATTGCACAAACATCATTTATCACGAGACACGTGACAAATTCATCTGCATTTTTTTCCAGCTTATAGCTCTGCATTCTCTCATGCATGTCCATTAGGTTTGCTTCTCCTACTTACATATTTAAATGAAAACAAATTGGCTCATTTACTCTAAGATGCTCAGCTTGACAGAGATTGAAAGTGTGTGTGTGTGTGTGTGTGTGTGTGTGTGTGTCTGTGTGTGCGCACGCACATGTGTGTATGTTGTATTTGTTTTGCCTCAAAGGGTTGGGATGTCTGGGTGGAATGGATCATTCAAAAACGAAGAAATTTCCAGAATGTCTTCAATCATCTGCACAAAACAGAGTCTGAAATTGCTTAGGAAAAAGCTCATTGATAAAACCACAGCCACAGACAAAAGCAAATCAATGTGGCAGTCTGTTGCAAATGTCCCAGCGTCACGTATCATTTATACCTTCACAGAGAACCACAACCAATTGTGGAATGACATTTTCCTGCCTGTGTGAACTGGTTTGGAAGAAGACAGCTGCCAGGGGAGCAAAGCCCAATACAATGCAGAACAGGGATGTGCTGAAACACAGAGTCAGCCCCAGGTCAAGGAGGAGGAGGGGTGGCTGCCTGAAAATGGAAGGCAAGCTCTCCCACAGTGAGGGGAGAAAGTCAGACTGGGCACCTGGAGTCCTCCTTATAGAAGAGATGTATGAGGCAGGAGGCCCAAGCAGGAAGAGACCCTCTCCACTGGAGACATTCCCCCCCTTTTAGATGTATTGTTCTTTTCGAATGACACGAGTAATGGACAGACACCTGACAGAGGAGTGTGAAGAAATTCCCTTTACTTCCTCCTCCAATCCCAATGCTTAACTCTTTATTGTGTATTCTTCAGGAACTCTCCATGCGTTTAAATGTCTGGTGTTGAATATATATACATAAGGTTATATGGATATAATCTTACATAGGTGGCATCAGCTGCATTTAGAATTGGTCACTCCCTCCTTTTTTAAGCTCTTTCTCCCCTTGGTTTCCAGGGCTTGACCTCTTCAGGCTCTCCTCCTACCTCACTGCTCACTCTTTGGTTCTTCTCCACCTCTCATGCTGGGTCTTCCTCACATGAGTGACCTCCTAATAAGGGAGGTTCCAGACAGAGTCAGGGACCACTTTTCTACCTCTTGGGTTTCTCCTAGTCCTATAGCACTGCATAGTGCTTACAAGATGATAGCTCTCAAGTATGTTTCTCCAGCCTGAAGCTAGACCACCACCTGCCACACCTGACATCCCAGCTAGGACCTCTAATAGGCCCTGCAAACCAGTCCAAGGCAGAGCCCTTGATTTTGTCCTTCCTGAACCTGCTCCTCTCCCAGTCTACCCACCATTTACTGGCCACACACTGGGAATCCTCCTTGGTTCCTCTTTTCTTTCCGTAATCCAAACTGTCAACAAATCCCAGGGCCACTACCATTCAGGACCTGCTCACTTCTCACCCTGCCCCCACCACCATGGTAGGTCCACAACTGTACTTCACCTGAACTACTGCAGTGACCTCCTAACCTGCTCTCCCTGCTTCAACCACCTCCAGAAGCAATGCTTTTCACAGTAGATAGACTGAGCTTTTAAAATGTAAAGGCAGAGGCGCCTGAGTGGCTCAATCAGTTGAGCATCTGACTTTGGCTGAAGTCATGATCTCACAGTTTGTGAGTTCGAGTCCCACGTTGGGCTCTCTGCTATCAGCACAGAGCCTGCTTCAGATCCCCCACACACACCTCCCCTGCTCATGCTCGCTGTCTCTCAAAAATAACCACTAAAAAAAAAAAGGTAAAAGCAATCATGTCATGTCCCTGCTCAAAATACCCCCTGCCATCCTCAGAACTGAACCCAAAGGCCCTGTGTGGCTCATCCACTGCCATCTCTGGTCCAGTTTCCTACCATGGCTCGAGTGGTTTTGTTCATTACTACAGCTCTGGCACATAGCAGATTCTCAATATATGTATTTTAATTAAATGAACTAATTTTTGTTTTCCTTTTCAAACTTGACTACCTTGGAAATTTTTCTACTTACTTCTGAATTTGCCCTGATTTACTTAACTATTCTCTTACTGATAACAATTTGAGTTGACTCATTTTTATAGGTTCCATTTTCATGGAAAAATCTGGGAGAGGAGTCCCAGTCCTTACAGGGAACCCATGGATGGGTTGCAATGGGTCTAGGAATTTCCAAGAGTATATGTGGGACTCCCTAGGTATGTGAGTATGTAAGTCCTTGGCTCAGCAGGAATATGGTTTCTTAATACAGGATGGATCAGGATATTTGCTTAAACTAACCCAGGCGATCCACTATGCTGGCCCTGCCAACCCCTAGCAGGGGGAATTAAGCAACTTAGAAGAATGCTGTGGTCAGTCCTGAGACGTTGAGGCAGTGTGTTCTGGATGAAGGGGCAGAGTTGGGAAGGGTAGACCTGCCACTACTCCCTGGAGATCTATGGCTGCCTCTACACTTCCACCGACCTCCTCACACTCTTCTGACCATGGGCCTAATGAAATCTTCCTGCCTTCAGGTAGCACACAGAAAATGCCTTTATAACTATAAAATGCCATTTTGCTTTTCTGACTTCCCAATTTCTCCATCTCCTAATTTTGTACCACTGATGGTGGACAAAGGTGAGAAAGAGAAATATAAAACAAAACCACAATGAGATGAAGTTGGTGAGTGTACCCATGAGCTCTTTAAGATGCAAAGAGTCTCTGAAAATTCTGCCGAGGAGAGCGTTGCCTCCAGACCCCTGCCTTGCTGAAGGATTTGTTAATCATGCAGCTTTGGGCTGCTGTGGGTTCCTCTGTGCCCCTCAGCAGTTTCTGCTGCGGCAATGAAGTCACTTACTTAAAGTAACAGGAAGGAGTGCTGCTGGCCAGAGTTGAGGGAGAAGGAAGGGATGTTCCCTACAAAGCCTTGAGCAGCAGGCTTCCTCCCAGCTCTAGAGAAGCAAGTCTTGCCCACCTGCCAGTCTCTCAGGAGACCCTTGTCTATCTGCTCCCTACAGGCTCCTTAAGGCTCTGGATGCCACATCCTGGCTCTCGCTCTGGACTCAAGAGTATGGGTGATACATAGTTCTCCAATTCAATGTCAGATACTCAAGGTACCTTCCTGACAAACGAGTGGCTTTGATGCCTTAGGGTAGAAGAATATAGTGAGGAGTTAAATTTGAAGACCTGTACTTTTAAAACTAATATTGTATTATAAATCTAATGTAGCATAATAATTAAAAGTATGGAATAAAAGACAGACAACCCAAGTATGAATCCCAGCTCCATACTGATTGTGCTCTCAGGAGGGTTTCTTCATTGTTCTGCCCCTCAGTTTCCTCTTCTGTAAAACGTCAACAAGATAGCAGTTCTCTGTGGTGGAAATCCTTGGCTACTCTCCCTTTGCTATAACAGCAGAATTGTGGAGTGGCAGGTGCTGGTGGATTCTACCACATTTCCCAGCCTCCCCTGCAGTGTGGCCATGTGAGTTCATCTCCCACTGAGTAAGTGGAAATGACTTGTGCTATTTCCAAGTTGGGCCTTAGAAGAGCAGGTGTCTGCCTCTACACCCTTGTTCTCTGCTTCTGATGGCTCAAGTAGCAGTGACCAGAGCAACTTTAGAAGGCACATGGAGACAATGGTAGAGGAGCCATTAGCCTGACCATGTTGCCTTCCAATTTGGAATGCATGGTGTCACAAGAGGGAGAGATAATCTTCAAGCTGGGTAGAGCCACTTCATTTTTGTATCTCTTTCTTAAAGCAGCTATTGTTATCCTCACTAAAGGCCTACTTCACAGAGGTGTTGGGAGCATTCAATATGTTAATAAATGCAAAGGAATAGGAGTCAGTGGTGTATATGTGTTAGCTAATAGTACTGGTGATGAAAATAATAATAAAACATCATCATGTAATTAGGAAGGAGTAGCATATGTAAAAATTATGTGGTGTATTTCAATGCTGTGTATCAATGAGACATGTCTCTTGTAGAGTTTTCTACTGTCCGGCCCATAGATAGCTCAGCACCACTGCTCAGACAACCCACAATTGATTGGTAACATAAAACAGTAAAGCACGTGATATTCTGGATTATTTCTTTGTTTACAAAAGGTCTTTATGATAACTAAAATAGTGTACCCTTCTTAGAAAGTTCCCACGAAGAGTAATTAAAAACTTGTGCCAGGAAGAGGGGGACAGAGTGATACTGATCCTGCTGGATGGCTTTCAATTACTTAGGAATATAAATGCGAAGAAAACTGATACACCACCCCTTTTCTAAATCTGTGCTATTTCTTTGTGCCTTCTTTCCCGCTTGTCCACTCTTATGTGGGCACTTTGGGTAGGTGCATTTCCAGAAAAGGTAGGGTGTTCATAACCACTAACTATAGAGCTCACAGCCCCTACAGTGGTTGCCCTGGGACGCATGCTCCCCTGGTTGCCTGGTTACTAGTGGAGAGGAGAGCTGCAAACTGAGAGGAGCTGGGAGCAGGCTGTCCAGAGGAAAAGCAGACGGGCTGCAGAACTGTGGGGTTGCCAGGAGGCTTTTGTTCTGATAAGTGCATGGAGTTGCTGCAGCTTTACCGCATGGTGGTCCAAGCAGAGACAGCTGCCCCTGCTGCCAGTCAGTGTTAACATACACTCAGCGCCCACAGGGGGCCACTGTGTCAACTGTGTTGATCCCTGCTTTGGACAAGAATGAGAAACGCCTGAACTATTTCCAGCTCCCCTGGATGACAATGTTGACAAGGACCTCCCATTCCCCAGCCCCAGAACTGAGCTGGAGATGGATGGCACCCAGACGGAACCCAAGGAGGCAGGAAGGCTGCCGTGCCACAGTCACATCCTGCAGCCCAAGACCAGAGTACTTCTCACATCACAACGGCATTTGTGAATTAGCTCTGGAGGTCCATATAGAGCTAGATAAACAAAGGATACCGAGAGCTGTCTGACTCCCAGCCTGTCAAGGGATCCCAGGTTTCTCCATTACCCACGTAGCCCCTATACCCGACCAAGTGTCTGTGTAATGTGGCTACTCCACACGTTTGATACATCTGAGTGAAGGACTAAGTGAGCAGAAGGTAGGTCAGCAGGTGGTCACAGGCCCAGGCTCTGGCTGCACATAGCCTGGTTCTGCCACTTACAGGTGATACAACATTGGCCTAGGTCATTTCCCCTCAGGTCTCAGTATTCTGATCCCTACAATGGCAACAGATAGAATTGCTTAACAAAACACTGGACAGATTCAACATAAGGAAGGCAAAGTGCTTAGCACAGAGTCTTTCAAATAGTATTTGTTCAATAAATGGAGTGACAGTCTCAGTTGTACCTTTCTGTTGTCCTGGAGTAATTATCAACAGCATCTGCTTTCACATTTAAAACTGTCCCAGTTTGAGTGATGAATGATATGTTCTATCAACAGATGATGATGATGTTGATGATGATGATGACAATGACTAACTGGGGCAGGAGGCCAGTCAGGGATTGGGAGGGGTCCCAGCACGCAAACCTGAGCTATGTGGCTTTCAGCCAACAACCAAGGCGTCTTCCCTCCCAGCTCCATTCGCCCGCACCATGCATAAGTGAAGTTATGCGGGTCATCACACATAGAGCAGATCAAATCAGAGACCACATATGGGATGTTTTGTTTGAAAGGCACCCTGATCTCAAGGAGCCACCAGCCCTACTGGACAAGGGCAGTGAGGAAAAAATAAGGCAGCCAAGAGTGGACATGAGCAGGACAGTGAGCAGAAAGAAGAGTGTGGTGAGTCCCCTGGGTGGGGAAGCTAGTGTGCTTGCTCACACAGATGCAGAAAGACTCCTGAGAGCTCAAGGTGGGACAGGGCTATGGAAAACCCTCCAAAGATAATTCCATGACTTTCTTCCTGATATTGGTTTCTCTCCAGGACTTCCCTTTGTTTTCTCCTCACAAGGAGCTTTACAGAGATCTTGCAGGTGACAACAATTACAAGCATGTGTAAGGCAAAGCCCCTGAATAACACAGAAGCAACAGCCATCATTGTGGAGTTGGAATTCAGCACTGCCCATGTTGCCAGTCATTTCTTTACAATTTCTTTACCTCAGCAATCAATAAGACTAGTGCTGTTATCACCCTTTAAAGATGGGGGAATGGAACTTGGAAGATGAAGCCATTCCTCCAAGTTCTCCCTGCTGGAAGGGGTGGGAGTGGGATTTGAACTGGGTTTCTCCAGCTCCAGGGCTGTTCGGCCTACCAGCTCCCTGGACATTGAGAGTTATGTACCATGACACAGTCAGAATGGGAAGGCTCCCTGCAATCCAGGCTGGCTGCTGCCCCTGGCAGTCCCCACAGCCATGGAATAAGCCAGAAAGTGAGGACTGAAAAGACCAGGAATGTCCCATGGATGGAAGTCTTGCCTTCAAAGTACAGCCCACAGAGATAGCACACGTGGAGTGTCAGCTTTGTGGGAGTGGCAATCTGAGTCTCACCCAAGTCCCCTCAGGGAAGTGAGTATTTACCTTAAGGATAATAATAGCAATATTCAACATTACCTGAGCACATATGATGTGCCAAGCTCTAGGCTTGATGCCCCACTTGAGTTATTTCTTTTAATATTCACAGGGACCCCACGAGGTAAGTGTATGTAAGAATGGGTACAAACCCCCATCAACACCAGTCCTGGCTAGCTCTATTTCATAGGCAGAAACCCAGTGCCCAGAAGTTTCTGGAAGGGAGAATGTTCTCTACTCAGGGCAATAATTTAACCCCCTCTGAACATGAAATGGGACAAGTTCCCATCTACGGGCCAGTGGGCCATGGGTGGTGGCAGGTGTGAATCCTGAGCAAGTATGAACCTTTCTGGTCAGTTGGCTTCCTGGCTCCATCACAAATTTTGTGTGTGTGTGTGTGTGTGTGTGTGCATGCGCGTGCCTGATGAACACTGAATTCTATCAAAGGAAATCACAAAATGTGAAAATTAATTTTTCTCTCCAGGAGAGAAACATCAGGGACTACAAAGTACATTAAAGGTATAATATGCAGAAAGGAGGTCAGGCTTTGACCTTGGCCAGCAAACTCTGGCCTTGGATCTTAGGAAGAAGCTGTAAGAATATACTGTGTCAGAACCTCAATGTGTCATTGGGGTGAAAGACAAGGCCCCAGATGCAGAGGTATAGGAGTGGGCCTCCAGTTCCTGGGACCTGGGGCAGGAGGCATAGGCAAGGGCAGGGCCAGGAAAGTCTGGGGGAACAGATTATCCAGGCAGGGGTTCAAGCACAAAGACTCAGTTACCCACTTGGCAGCAAGGTGGGGACTTAACAGGAGAAAGTTAGGAGCCCTGTTGCTAGGACTGGGCTCCGAGAGAAGAGCAAGATGAATTGGACACTGAAACCCACTTCCTTATGAGGAGTGTCCCTGGACTCAAGGTAAAAGAGCTAAGGGCTGCATTATAGGTGCAGGTCAGGTGTGGAGAAGTATGAGAACAGGGCTGGGAGAAGAGTGACCTGGTAGGTCGGTCCCACATGAGACCTCCAATGTTGGTCCGGACACTGTGCAGGCATAACCTGGCAAACAGTACAGCTGGACATGACTTTTCATGCACTGCTTTTCAGAGGGGCCCCTAGAGCACCTGGCTTCCAGCATGCTTCTGACAGCATGCTGTGTGAAACCTTTGGAAGCAGTTCCCTTGTTGGCACTTCCAATAAGAACTGGGTTCCCCAAAAGTAGGTCAGGAGCTCCCTGGAAACTTATGGATTCTGACTTTGACTTTTCCATCTTGAAGTTCAAAGAGCATGAGTAAGTTCACTGGAAGAAAAACAAATGCCTTTTTTTGAAATCCAAAACATGCTTGGCATGAAGGGAACTAAAAACTCAAAGAGTCAGGAAAATCCTAGTTGTGGCCTAGCAAATACTCACCCACTGTCTGACCCCAGTCTGTGGTCATGGCTGGTCTCCACTGAGGTGGGGCGGGTACAGCTCCGGATACAGAGAACATGACGCTGGATGACCCAGTATGTTCTTTGTGCTGCCACCCTCTGCCCAGTCCCGCTCATAGTGACCACAGAGTACACTGCCACTGACTCTCTTTCCACATGAGCCCTAAGGATGATTTATTACCTCCGTGAACATCTGAAGCCTTTTGTATAGTGAACAGGTTTCTTTATCCCTCTTTGCTAGAAAGGGGAAATGGGGGGATCCCAGCAAGAGGAAGGGCATCATTTCACCCTTGGCTCATGGCTCATGATATGAATAGAAGTATGAGCCATACAAAGAACCCAGATCTTTAAGAACCAGGACCACATGCTGTTTATTTTGTATCCACAGCAGTATTTAGCCAGGATCTTGTCCAGAGTCAGTTCTCGATGAATAAATGAGCAAGAAGCAAAGCTTGTGTCCTCAGAGTCTGGCATAACAGTATCTACCTACTGGAAGATGGGCTTAACAGTAAGGCACAGGCAGTGAATCCTGCTCTGCCTCTTGCCAACTCCAGTGGGCTTCTATTGATTTGGCCTGACCAGCATCCCCTCCACCTTCTTCAGGTAATAAAATCCTGATTTTCCAGTGATACGCCATCTCTTCTCCATTCTCGATTCAATTAATCCAATTTGGGTGGACAGGACTACCCTAGGCTCTGGTGGCCATGTGACCTAACCCAGAAAATCACAGAAGCAAGTGAAGAATTTATAAATGATTTCAATTTTTGGAGGCAAATAACTCCTACATTAGAAAATGATTTTATCGGGGGGCACCTGGGTGGCTCAGTCGGTTAAGGTCCGACTTCAGCTCAGGTCATGATCTCACTGTTCGTGAGTTCAAGCCCCGTGTCAGGCTCTGTGCTGACAGCTCAGAGCCTGGAGCCTGTTTCAGATTCTGCATCTCCCTCTGTCTCTCTCTGCCCCTCTCCCACTCATACTTTGTCTCTCTCTCTCAAATATAAACAAACATTAAAAAAAAATTTTTTTTAATGATTTTATCTAAGTAA
This sequence comes from Lynx canadensis, assembly GCF_007474595.2. Classification (NCBI taxonomy): domain Eukaryota; kingdom Metazoa; phylum Chordata; class Mammalia; order Carnivora; family Felidae; genus Lynx; species Lynx canadensis. The sequence goes on from NC_044305.1 coordinate 58,823,814, forward strand.
GTCCAGATGGCAATATTCATAAATAAGCTGCTTTCAATGGCCCTGGCCTCTTGCCCTTGAAAACGTTAGATGACTATAGCAGTAGATACAGGTTACTTTGTCCTCAGACAGCAGAGAACATTTATACAAATGAATAAGTGGGAACAAATCAGATTTAATCTCATGTTGATAAAACTTGAACAGGAACAAGCACCCCTTGATCTAGTTGTTAGAGCCAGCTCAGCTACAATGAGATGTGTTTCAAAGTTTGTACAGAAATCAGGGTGGAATTTTTAATGCATCTTGAAGATTGTATTCTTCAAACACATATATTAATACAAAACAAAGAAAAAAAGCAGTCTCATCCACAGCTTGGTCAATTTGCTGACTTTGGAATGAGGGTTACAGAAAGTCTGTGATTTCCTCACCTGTGATCTTTTCATTTCTGGTCAGGTCCTAAGCTTTTTGGTTGGGGTGCTGCTAATAGTTCATTTCAATTCCCTCCCAGCTGGACATGGTGTCTGTTGGCTTCACAGTCGAGAAGGCCCTGATCCATGACCATGAGGTGGTGTCATCATCTGCAATTGTCTATAAGGACATGCAATGTTGGCCACTCTTCGGTGGCAAGCCAAACACCAAACTCAGGGCCATCAGATTCTCAGTTTGGTCTATTAAGAGTCACTTTGTTCCAGGGCAAATGGCACTTGAGTAGTTCTTTTAATGGGCTGGGTGAAACAACCCCTGGTTTCAACAACAGCTTATGTGATTCATTAGGCCAACCCAAGGATCATGTAGGCTTTTCACATAACTACTAGAGAAGGGCGGCCTAACTCTGGGCTGGGACCCAAGGTCTGGGCTGTGCAGTGTCAGGATATAGGCACCTCAAGAGGGAGAGGGTCCCCAAAATGCCTACCAAACTGGAGCCTCCACAGAGAGGATTCCATGCAAAGGGGCTTCAGATAGCAGAAGACATAATAAAAGTCATCCTAATTCCTTGGAAATGTTCCAAAAATAAATATGGAGGCAGTATTAGGTTCCATCCTTCTCACTGGAGAACCAGTTCTTTGGATTTGCCAAACTTAGTTTCCAGGTGAAAGGTTGCCAGTTTTGGGACTTATTACTATTTATCCAAACCAAAAAATAACATAATTGGGGATTTGCCCTAGTATATTTTTTCCTTCTATTATCACTCCAGTATTTTTTTTAAATACTAATGTTAGTCATTCTCTAAACTGAAAATGGGGGATAATGGTGCCAGAATCACATTGCTTAACTATTGACAAAGCAGAGGACCAGAACTCATGGGAATTCTGACTTTCGGGCCGTCCGGATTTACCAGGGACACAGCCCACCTCGTGAACATACTACGTGTGCTCAGTAGAGATTTGAGTGGAAGGATGATGACAGGACTATCCCCTTTGCAGAGAGAAGAGTCTGAATGCTGCATGACTACGGCTATAGCTCTGGAGTTCATGAAGTTTACATCCTCTCTCCATTCATCCAAAACATTCCTTTCCAAAAGGAATTCCTTCTCTATGAAGCCTTTTTAACAAGTCCAATGCTCAGTTCAGGAGACTCTCCCAGAATTTACTCACTTGAAACTACAATTTTAATCAAGGGACTCATAAGAACTAATCAACTCCAGTATGTGTGTACCCTTCATTATAATCTTGTTTCTTTCCTCCCTGCTTTATTTTCAAAAGGTATTTGAAGCATCTTCCACCATTAGTTCCTTTCTATCTTGTGCTTGGATCTACATGGTTTGAGCTCCGCAGTGATTGATGGCCCGGCACAAAGTGCTTGTGAGAGCGACAGCAGGAGAGGAGGCACAGTGTTTGCAGTTTGGGTGTGGGTGACCTGCCTGGGGAAGAGTAGAGAGAGACCTGGGTGACCAGCAGAAGCCAGGAGTGTGGACACACAGTGGACAAGCTGCTAGCTGGTCTCATGGAGTCTGCTTCTTTCCATGCTTCTGCATTTACAGCATTTAAGTGCACACATCCCACCTAACTTTCTCTGACTCTATATTCAAAACTGTGTGAGGGCTCCTGCCTGCCTTCCCCTTCCAGGGAGAGTGAACCCCCTCAGTGAAGAGGCTGAGGGTACTCAGACACTACCCCATGCCAAGACCAACATGGCAATGACACATTCATCAGCACAGGAAGCATGGTGCCCGAGGCCTTCAATCCTGTGAGGAGCTCATGTAAATGTTTTAATTTATTTTAAAGTCAGAAGGAAAAATTAGTACAATGGATATAAGATGATGAATCCAGTCTGGATTATATTCATCTTTATACAATGCAGTCATAAAATATAATTTTTAATATTTCTTTTATAGAGGAAGGAGCCCACAAAGGCAAAAGTGCTCGGGGCGTATGAAGCCCTATGTGGCCTGAAATCTTCTGACTAGAGGAAATACTAAGGAAACTGGAAAGCTAGGGCACAGCAATGCCTGTTTCCTTCGTTCTTTCAATCATTTGACCCTTTCTTTTTCTTGCTTCCTTTTTTCCTCTCTCCTTCCTTCTATGTGCCCAAGAGGAAAAAAAAAATGGGTGCTTGAAACAGTGGCCAGACAGCCTGCTCTGTCAGGGAAGACGCTGAGGGAGACATGCTACCCACATCAAACAACAAAGAAGCCTGTGGGACACAGTAGACAATGCCTGGCCTTCCACTGCAACAGCCCCCAAGGCCAGGCCTTACCCCAGGTCCTCATGCTAGCTCTGTCACTCCTCTGGGTGTTGAGCAACCTCCCCATGCCCGGCACAAGGATGAGAAGGGCCAGGCCCTCCCTGTTGGGAAGGGACACAGAACAAATGGGCAATGACAGAGCAGTGTGACACACACAGTACATGATGCCATGGTCAAATGGGCCGGGCTGCAGAGGCAGTGCTGTTTTCCAGAGAGGAGCTCCTGGACCCCAGTGCCAAAAGGTGTGGAAGGCCGGAGTATGAGAGCAATGCAGTTGGGTTTGTATGTTAAAACACTCAACTCTGTGGCCTGTGGAGAACTGATTGCAAGGAGACAAAACTGGAAGCAGGAAGGCAGTTAGGGAAATGGAAGTCAACCAGAAAAGAAGGATATGGATCTGAATGAATTTGTAGGTGTCAGGATGTAGAGGAACCAAGCAAACGTGAGAGACTATGGAGTGAGATCTCTGAAATCAGAGGCGGGTGGGGTGGCTCAAACCTCTTGGGTCATGGGGAGGATGTGGCATCTCCTGGGAAAGGAATAGAAAGGAGGCTGGGAGGCTGGGTTTGGAGTGTGTTGATTTTGAGAAGCATCTAGATAGGCTTCAGTGGGCACATGGAAACCTGGCAGACAGTCTAAGCCAGAGATAAGCAGTTTTCTCAAATGAAGGAAGGCTCTGGTTTGGATGAGCATATCTGTTCCTGTGGTTGCCTAGGGCAACCACCATGGATACTCTAAGCTCTAGGAATTGATGGCTTTTTACCATGTCAAGAGAGAGTTTGCACAAAATGCCTTCCTGGGTCCCGACAGAGAGTCTGTGGCTCTGAGGACCACTGGGAAACAGCAGTGGGCTGCTGCCCACAGGATGGCCATCTCTCCGTCTACTCAGTTGCCGCCTGGCCCTAGCACTTCAGGCCTCAGCCCCCACACCTACTGCCTGCTCTTTGCAGCCATCTGCTCCCACGCTGAAAAGTACTGAGCTCTGAGCTTAGTACCCACAGAGGCAACAGAGCATGAGGAGGGTGGGTGAGAAAGGCAGGGTGGGGTGAGGTGGGCAGTAGGAAGGGGAGTGGATAGGAAGTCAAGGAGACTTGATTTCTGGTGTTATAACCTTGGGTGACCTTGGACAAGTCACTACCCCTTTCTGAACCTCTGTCCTCAAGCATTAGAGGTTAGATGGCTCTATTGATTTCCACAGTGGTCTGCAGTTCCAGGGTACTGCAAGTCCAGGAACTCATGGATCTGGAGAGCCTGCCTGGGCTGTGAGCACTCACTGGCTCTCACATCTATTATCTGTGTCTTCCCATACAGGACACGGTGTGATCAGAGCTTCCTGGCTGTGGGGTGAAAGGTTCCTTCCCTAACCCTTCTCACCCTTTTCCTAGCCAGCTAGTCCAACAGAGAGAGCAGCTTAACTGCTCTCAGCTTCAGCCAGACCCTCCCTTTGCCTGGTGGGGCAGCCCTGGACTGCCTATAGAGTCCCTACTGGCCCAGAGAGGCAGGTAGACCCTGCAGCTCAGTATCTCCTAACTGGCTGCCCTGGACCACCTTTCCCAGCCCATCAAGGGTTTCTGTCTTCCAGGAGCCTCTGTAGAGCTGAGGGGAGCATCCTCCAAACTCATGAGCCTGTATTACTGTCTAAACAAGACCCCAATCCTTATAGTGTGAGCCTCAGCCTGGGTCCTCCTCCTTGGGGTGCAGGGGTGTGACACACAGTGGTGGGCCACCTGCTTCACTCCACATGCAGAGGTAACAAGGCTTAGAGTTCATAATGGCAGTCAGGAGAAATAAAGTCCTCCCATGCCAGCGATAGCCACTGAGATGTTGCCATGGTAAAGGGGAATCAGCAGACCAGCTGGTGCTGGAAGAACTGTCAGCACTTTGACAGTGATACTAAGGCCAGTGGAGTGCACAGGACAAAGCTTTGTTCTGCTCCAACAGCATAAGGGAAGAAAGGCCCTTTGACTCCTGACTAGGTTTTACCATCGCCTTGGTTCTAAGTTCAACTCTAAGGATTCTTAGAGTCTACTGCTTATTTGTGAGCTTAGAAGACAGGATAAGAAACAAACAACACCTAGTGCTTGACAACCACACCCTACTATGTGAAATCATGTTCCCAAGCCCCAAGGAAGCAGAGAAGGGAAAGGCAGAGCTCCTCATTTCTAGGTATTTATTACCCACTTGGGAGACAATGACAAAGAGATTTCAACGCCATGTGCCAGAAGAAGATGTGAGCAGTACAGCTATGGATGATGAGTCCCAGGTCCTCCTGGTGTCCACACCTGTGGTTTAGTTCTCCCCACCTGCTCTATGCAGGGACAGGGTTGGGCTGATGTTGCCTCCCCAAACCTGAAAGCAGGCTCTGATCAGTAGGGGCTGGACAGCCCACCCGTTGACACTCTATTGAGCATAACCCCCTCCAGGGTAGGCTTATCATTCCCATTTTCCATCAGGGGAGATGGAAGCTTGGAGAAGTCAGGCAACCCACACAGTTAAAGGGTAGGACCCAGATTCACAAGCAGGTTCCTCAGATTCCTAAACCCATGAGGGATGGGAGAGAAGAAACTGGCCTAAAAGATGTGGGCTCTGAGCAGGCAGAAGTTAGTGGACAAATGGGAGAGGAATATTCTAAGAAAGGGAACAGAGCAAAGAAAAAATTTAAAGGATTAAATTCAACATGAGAAACATTTTGCCATTTGTTTGAGTCAAGTAATTTATGCTCTAGACTTGCTTCTGCTCAACTCCATGGAATGCTTAATCTTTCTGAAATTTAATTCCCTTTCTTGCAAAATGGGGTATACTTACAGGGTTGTAGGGATGCTGTGTTAAATGTAGGTGCTTTTAGATGGTTAGGCAGTGTATAAGTGCAGTGTTGTTAAATACATTCCATTTATAGGTGACCACCAAGTTAAGGGCAATATGTGTGAAAAAAGCCATGGGGTATCAAGAACTGCCAGGAAAGGATGCAAGCAGAAGCCTCTCACGATGCTGCCCCCTACTTCTGGTGTATCCCAAGTTTCTGTGAAGCTCTTCACTGCCCCCTTCTTCCACAAGATGAGTGGCTATAAGAGGGAACATCCCAGTGAGGAGGCAGGGGTAGTGTGCTGGTGGAGCTCACCTTCACTGGCCACCCTGCATGACAGTTCTGCCTGGGGTCTGGGCTGTGAGTGCAGAAAATGCAGTTCAGAACTGGTGCAGGGAACCCCCTGGTGAGCGATCCTAAGACTCAGTGATCCTGAGGCTCTACAAGCCAACGCCCACTGTCCCTGCTCCCCATGGCCACGTCCAAATCATGCCTATCCTAGACTCCCTTGACTGTGGGTCCCAAGGCCTCTCAGACTTGGCTGTTCCAGCTGCCTTGGCCTCCACAAGGAAAAGCCTTTTTTATTTCTATCTCTGTGTGTGTGTTTACTAAATTTAACCTTATTTCTGTAAAACTATTCAAAAAATAGGAAAAAAAAATAGAAAGTTGCAATCACCCCAGAGCCCACCACCTAAAAATAACTTAAAAATTTTGTGTGTGTATGAATGTTATTCCAGAATTTACCCAAACCTATATGCAGAAGAACAGATTTATGGAAATAATTATGTAAAATGGCATTTTAATACACAGCTTTTTTTAAGAAGCAAAGGCATTAAATTCAGTTTTCACTGAATTTATCATGAAAAAAAATGAAGAAGACTAGCAAATTTCAGATGAATTTTTCTTTTGTTTGAGGCAGATAATTTGTACTCTATTATTTCAAAATATTATTTTCAAAACATATGGAAAAGTAGAGTGAACAATAAAATGACCTTACTGTCCACTTTTAACAAATCTGGACACGCGCCTAGGTTAAGAAGTTCTTTCTCCTTTTCTTTTTCAATGAAAATGTTAATGTAAAAAGAATTCATTAACAGAAATATACCTATAGGCATGATTTCCCAACCAGTCAAATTCTGTTCCTGGATGCTGGACACTGGGTACTCAACACCTACCCACCCACCCCCACCCCCAACACCTCTGTAGTCAAACCTGTGCTTAAGTCAGACACCAGGCCCTGCAAGCATTTTACATTCATTGTCTTGTATGCTCACCCTTATCTAGAAAGTCTGCCCTGTTATTATCCCTGCTCTGGGCAAATGAGAGCTCAGAGGGCAAAGCAACCAGTTCAGGTGTAAATGACAGAGCTGGGATACAAATTCAGGTCTGTCAGACATCAGAGCCTGGTGCTAGAGATAATTTTTAAAGGATTTTGGACTCCATGTAAGCTGCTCAGGTACTTAAGCTGACAAGGAACAAAAACTCTGGATGAAAAAAGATTTCAAGAGAAGCCGGTAACATCAGAGCTCCACTACTCTAAGCAAAGTGAGAGGAAATTTCTGTCCAGAACATCACCTCCCTGGACTTCTTGTAAGAAAAGTTTGTTTTGGAGTCCTCTCTTCTCCCTACTGTGTCAGGCAATGAGACTGAGTAGAGCATCATTCAAAAGATGATGGAACCTGAGCATGACAGGGCCACCCTTGCCGATGCTTCCTGAATTCAACCAATTGATCAAAATCCAGTGAGCTGTGACTCTCAGATATTGGCTACAGATGAAGCTATTTTTAAAAGTTCAAAATTCAGGGGCGCCTGGGTGGCGCAGTCGGTTAAGCGTCCGACTTCAGCCAGGTCACAATCTCACGGTCCGTGAGTTCGAGCCCCGCGTCAGGCTCTGGGCTGATGGCTCGGAGCCTGGAGCCTGTTTCCGATTCTGTGTCTCCCTCTCTCTCTGCCCCTCCCCCATTCATGCTCTGTCTCTCTCTGTCCCAAAAATAAATAAACGTTGAAAAAAAATTAAAAAAAAAATTCAAAAATGATCACTTGTGGGGGGATCATTTTGCAATAATGACCAAGGCTTTAAAAAAAAAAAAAAAACAGTAAAAATGTATCTCTTGAGAACTTTGGAGCTCAAAGCCAGCCTGATGTGCCAGCCACCAGCTCCAAGGGCACAGAGACAGTGAGACGAGCCAGTGTGACACCATGTACACTGGGGCCACCGCAGCTGCCACCTCCAGCTGCAGTTTCAGTTCCTCAGTCCTGCCTAATCAACAGGGCACCAAAGGACCTATGTATGAACTGCACCAGTCAGGTTGCACACAGGAGGCCGAAATCACACCAGTAATTTGAACAGGAAAAAATGTAACATAGAAGTGTACTAAGTAGTAACAAGAGATTCACTACTGAGAGGAGATAAAAGAGCTCTAAGAAATACTGTAGGGCTAAGGGGGAGCTCCAAGGAAGTCTCAGCCAACTTGGCTGAGACTCAGACCTCAGGGAGAGGGTGTTCATGGGGTTTTCTGAGCCACCTCTGGTCTGTACCCAGGGCCCAGACTGGTGATCAGGGAGCCTCTCCAGGGTATTAGCAAATCTCAGTGGAAGGTGAAAGCCCCTGGGTGTCACACATACCACTGGCAACCATGCCATAGGAGCCAGAAAGGGGAAACACCTGCAACCAAGCAAGAGGAGAAGCGCTTTCCTTCTGCAATGTCTTTCCAGAAACTCCTAGTGACAAATCTAACAACAACAAAATGTTTACAGGGTCCGGCTCCAGCATCACAAAGCAGGGCAGAGAAGCTTGATTTGGAGTTCAGAAGCAATAAATGAGTATCTAGCTGCATCACTGCAACAGCCCCAAACTAGAAATAACCCACATGCTCATCTATAAAAAAGGATAAGTAAGCAGAATGTGGTAGAAACATACAAAGGAATAGGACATTGCAGTAAAAATGAGTGAATTCTAGCCACACAAAATTACATGGCTGAACCTTAGAAACATAAAGTTGAGTGGGTAAAGAAGCTGCAAAAGACAACATACTTATAAAGCTTAAAAACCAAAGAGGTTAGAGTGGGAGAGAGCCAAAGCATAAGAGACTCTTAAAAACTGAGAACAAACTGAGGGTTGATGGGGGTGGGAGGGAGGGGAGGGTGGGTGATTTGGGATGAGCACTGGGTGTTGTATGGAAACCAATTTGACAATAAACTTCATATATTGAAAAAAAAAAATTAAAATTAAAAAAAACCAATAAAATGACTGACATGTAATTTAGCTATACATATAGACATAGAGGAAGCTATTTTTAAATGAGCAAAATAGAGGCACCTGGGTGGCTCAGTCAAGTGTCCAACTTTGGCTCACGTCATGATCCTGTGGTTTGTGGGTTCGAGCCCCGCATTGGGCTCTGTGCTGACACCCCAGAGCCTGGAGCCTGCTTCAGATTCTGTGTCTCCATCTCTCTCTACCCCTCCCCCCTCTCTTAAAAATGAATAAAAATTTTTTAAAAAATTTTTAATGAGCAAAATAATGAAAAAAATATCCAGAGGAGTGGTTACCTCTAGGAGCGAGATGGATATAGGACTAGGGAGAAGCACATGGTAGTTTCAAATATATTGGTAATATTCTAGTTCTTATACTGATGGCAAGTTCATGAGCATTCATTTAGTCACTATGCCTCATAATTTACATGAATATAACACTTGTTACACATATACTTCTGTACATGTCAAATACTGCTTAATAAAGTAAAAGGAATCAAATTGTATGAGGTGAATTGGGAGTTACCTGGTCTAACAACAGCTCCTGTTCAAAAAGCCTGGATATCTTAATTGATACAGCTCCATATAAACCAGCACGTGCCAGACTATTGGCAAAACAAATGCAAACCTTGCAGAAACATAAGCAAAGTGCCCAGGACAAAGGAAGCTATGGTCCCTGCTCTATCACTCTGTGAGGATCAGATTACATTGGGCTATCTGTCCCCAGTCCTGAGGGACCTTCCAGGAACACAGACCATCTGGAGCACTTTCCAGTAACACACAAATGGCTTTCTTGTAGAATGAAGACCAGATTTAGCCCAGGTAGTTCACAACCTGGAACAATAGTAGGAGAAGTTGGAGGGAATTGGATCTTGGCTCAATTAAAAGAACCATGTGTAAAACTGAATATGACAAGTGTTGGTGAAGATATGAAGAAAATGTAATCCTTGTTTCTTGCTGATGAAGATGTAAAATGGTACAACCATTGTGGAAAATGGTATGGCATTTCTTCAGAAAATTAGACATTACAATGTAATCCAGCAATTCTACTTCTGGGTATCTATCCAAAAGAATTGAAAACAGAGACCCAAACAGATAATGTTCGTGACAGCATTATTCCCAGCAGCCAAACATGAAAGCAACCCAAGTACCTATTGACAAATGAATGGATACAGAAAATGTGGTCTATACGTACAGTGAAATATTATTCAATCTTAAAAAGTAAGGAAATCCTGTCACTTGCTACAACATGGATGAACCTTGAGGACATTACGCTAAGTGAAATAAGCCAGGCACAAAAGAACAAAACTCTGTAGGATTCTACTTACACAGGGTACTAGAAGAGTCAAATGCATAGAGACACGAAGCAGAATGGTGGTTACCAGGAGCTACATGGAGGGGCTGGGGGAGGTAGTGGTTAATGGACACAGAGTTCTAATTTGGGAAAACAAAAAAGTTCTGGAGATGGATGGTGGGGATGCTTGCACAACAATGAGAATGTACTTAATGCCACTAAACTGTGCACTTAAAAAATAGTAAATTTTAGGGGTGCCTGGGTGGCTCAGTCGGTTAAGTGTCTGACTCTTGACTTTGGCTCAGGTCATGATCTCATGGTTTGTGAGTTCAAGCCCCAAGTCAGCCCTGTGCTGACAGCATGGAGCCTGCTCAAGATTCTCTCTCTCTCCTCCTGTTTCTGCCCCTCACTCCCTCTCAAAATAAACATTTTTTTAAATAGTAAATTTTATGTTATGTATATCTTATCACAATTTTAAAAAAAGAACCATGTGTATTGGTTAGAATGGGCTGTCTTGGCAAGTTCCCTGTTACTGAGAAGGTTCACACAGAGCCTGGTGACCATCTTGTTGGGAATCGTCTAACTTTGGAGCTGTCAGGGCTCTGGTCAAAGGCTCTGCCTGCAGGAACCCTGTGTGGAGTTGCAGGGCATGGAACAAAAGAAGGCTCCCTCCATTGCAAAGGGCTCAGCCTCCACCTAGTTAAGGTAGATGGGTCTCGCCAGTAGACTGAGCTATACCCCATCACAGACATGTGGGCCGCTGAGAAGGCGCTGCCTCAGGAGGCTTGAGATCCATCTGGAGGAAGGTGGGTCTGAGGAGACCCATGGGATCTGTCTCCCCAGGAGTGAACTTGACTGCTTTGGGGTTCAGGCCCAAGCCTCAGGCCCTCAGTGTTACCAAGCACCCTCTGCATCCATCACAGTGTTGATCTCCAGCAGGACCAGGCCCCTGGGTAAATCCCACTGCAGGTTACCTGGTATTGGCCCCTGACCAGGATTCTGGCCTAGCCCAGCACTGACCACCAGGTTCTACCCTGAGCCAGGGCCCAATAAAGGGAACTTCAAGGTAGTCTTACTGATAGTATGAAAACTTAAAAGTCTAAACTTTGAACTGCAACATACATCCAGACAGGAAAAAAGAAACTAGAAGCAATCTCTGTCAAAACCTCTGTCAAAAACAGGTTTAAAAGCTCAGCCCTCAACAAGAATAAAACCTGGACCAGCTTTTAGGTCACTCTTCTGCCCTGACTTCCCCAAGAGAAAGTGTTTTTGAAATAATGAATCAAACTTCTTACCTGACCTTATCCTTCAAGACTCATTTTCAAAGGCACCTCTCTCAGAAGCCACTCATTTCACTCAACCATAATCAGGTGTTTGTCCTGTGTGTCTTCATAGGGCTTTTGCCCCCGTCTTCACACCTGCTGTGGTTTTCTTGCCAACCAGGTCCAGAAGCTCAGTGAGAGCATGATTTTGGATACCCAGCACAGTGCCTGGCATGTAGCAGACACTCAACACATGGTTGCTGGAAAAGTGAATGCACGCATGCATAAAAATGAACACAGTGAAAGCATAATTTTTAGCTAGGAGCCCAAATTTTGCTTGACTCATTATGACACCTAGTGGTGATTAATCTCCATTGCAGACCCCCCAAAATCCACATAATTACCCTAGGCGCATTTCCCTTTGTTCCAGCAAAGGCCCTCTTAGTGCCAGCTATGTGGCAGGGACCATGTGAGTGCAGGGGACATTTAGATGAGTTGGTCAGTACCTATTCTCGAGGGGTTTTAGGCTAGAAGCACCAAGTGCTGCTCACCACCACAGAGAGTCAGTACTGGCATTAATGTTATATCATTGTAGGGAGAAATGAAGGACAAGAAGGCTCCAATGGGCATGATCTCACTGTGGAGAAGGGCAGCTTCCGAGGGAAGTAGAAACCCTATTACCTGAGCTACCTCATGACATCATCCTGTTTATCGTTCCCTTTAAAGCTAAGCTGGGTTCCAAGTTTTGAGGTATTATCCCAATATTGCTTCTAGCTTCTGCCAACATTCCTGGAAATGTAATGCCTAAAGCCACCCTGGTTTCCCTTATTCCTCCTCCTATGGAGAAAGGATGCTGGGGAAGGAGACTAAGAGAACCCAGTCCTGCCTTTTAGTCTGTATTTTCTCCAGCCCTTTATTCCTCTACTTCTCCAACCAAGCTTTAAAAAATAAATCCCAACTGGATGACCATTTTGGAAGCAAAATTAGAGTTGGGCCTCTTATTCTAAAATATATATTTTAATACATTTTATTTATAATTTAATATATTTTTATATACGTACATATTATATACTCACACAAAATTGAAATCATTTGTCTTTCAATTATGTGAAGAAATATTTTTTAGCTATGGCGAAAATAATACTTGGCTCATTAAGACACCTAGGTATCTTCATTAAATAAATAAGTTATGGTATACTGATGCTATGGAATACCAGTTAGCCACCAGTTTTCAAATGTAGTGCTGTATTATCATTAAAATATGTTCAGAATATATTGCTAAGCTTTAACAACATCAACAAAAATGCTAGAGCTATCTCCAAATCCATAAAAACACTGTCACGTGAAAGGATGTTCATCAAAATGTTAACAGTGCCTTATCTATGTGTATTTAGGCTCACTTACTTTCTTTGTATATTTTTAATATTTTTATATGGCAAGAATGCATTGTTTTAAAATCAGAAAAACAAGAGCTATTTCCATGAGCAAACAATGAATCCCTGCCTTTCGCATTACTATACTTGGCTGCTGAGGCAGGAGATAGATAGATCTATAGAAACACATAAGTATATAGATTGATAGAAGCATTGCCTTATGAGAACAATGGAAAACCTACATTCTAAGACTCAAGATGAACTGTACGGTTCTTACTTTCTTTGGAGTAACATAGTTCTTTCTGATACCCCTAACAAGGGTAATGGACAGTACAATCCATAACAATATACACTATAAAAATTCAAAACATAAAAGCAGTTGTGAGCAGAGGCCTTGGGTTTTCCAAGTCACAGGCTCGGGTAAAGCTTCTCTGCCTGGAACAGGCTCTTCCCAAGGCTCACATTTACAGTAAATGTAATTACACTTTAATGGCATTCATCTCATTCTGTCACTTTTTCCATAGCTCCTATTTTTAACCAGCACAATGGGAACATTTGTCCTCTGATTCACTGACGAGTTTTCAGGCCAGGAGTCTAGCTTTTAAAATGACAGTACCCTTAATCCTATCGCTGATTTTTTAAATGAAATAACAGCCTGTAATTAAAACAATGGAGCACAGGCAACCTCAGTGGGGTAAGAATAGCAACTCGGCACCAAATTCAGGTAATGGGATATATCAGCCACTGTGCTGGAAGGCAGGAAAGGGAGAACAAGGTTCTGATCCCAGCTTTTTGGCCTCGCAAATCACTTCAGTCCTGCACCACAGTTGTTATGAAAAGGGGCACTGATTCTTAGATTCCATCAGTCAAGCCCACCCAGTGGGAATGACAAAAGTCAACCCAGGGTTTCTGCTCCTCTGGAAGAGTCCCAGGTGAGTTCTGCCCACTCGAGCAATGCACTTGGGACTACCAGAGTTGATGGGGCAGTTGAGGTTCTCCGGTCCCATCATATACCATGGAGAGGTGAAGTCTATGTCAGCTCCCCTTAATTCTGTAACCCCACATTGTGGTGGGAGTGACTCTCTGTGATGTCTGGGGCTAGGTCACAAAAGGCTACATGGCTTCTTGCTAGCTGTCTTCACATGCTCTTGGGACACTCCATCTCAGAACCCAGCTATCAGGATGTACAAAGCTGGGTTATGACCAAGACACAGTAGGTGCTTCAAGCCTGGCCCCAGACATGGGAGTGCAGAAGCTCCAATCACCGGAATCCCTCCTAGCATCTTGAGTCTTCCTCACTGATCAACACTGTGGAGCAAAGGCAAGCCATGACCACTGGGTCTTGATCATGGAATTTGTGAGCACAATAAAAGGGTGGTTGCTTATGTCACTAGATTTGTGGTGGGTCCGTGGGCAGCAGTAGTAATTGGAACTCCATATCAGATGTAGGAGTTCAGATGTAAACACTGACATAGTGCTTACTGTGTGTGAGGCCCTGTCTTAAGCAAGATACTAATACTAATTTGCTTTATATTTACCTTCATCATAGCTCTGTGAGGCCTATACTATTATTGTCTATTTTACAGTTGAGGCAACTGAAGCTCAGAAAAATTAAGTAACTTGCCCAAAGTTGCACAGCTACCAAGTAGCGTTCAAATTGAAATGATCTAGCTCTAGAATGCATACTCTTAGACCACTTAGTAGGTACTCAGGTTCTGTCCAAATCTTTGGTACTAAACTTTATGTAACAACTCTACCTAGGCCCCAGCATCCACTCAGCATCCTTTCTTCCTTTCTACCTTCCTTGCCTTACTAAGATATGATCAGACACTCCAGGGAAACCCACCTATACTGCACACCTCAAGAAAACACTAATAGAAAGATGCTTTCTCCCAAGAAAAGGGCAAGTTCATTATGCACCTTTCAGACCAGCCTCTTGGTGACTCCTGGTCCTGACCTGATTTTTCCCAGGCTCCAGGCAGGGGCTAATTTACATTGCTGCAGCCACGCATGCAGCTTGAGATTGCTTCCTGACCTGCAAGCCCTTGCTTAGCAGTCATTTTGTTTGGGTACATGTTGAGTTCCTCGAGTTCTTGTGTGCTTACTCAGCAGGCCTGCTGTCTCCAAAAGAGGACGCTGCATGACAGTGGCCTTCAAGAGCCCTCTGGAGCTCTTAAGTGTTGGCTTTGTTTGCTTTTGTAAACATTTAACATTTATGCACACCCACTAGCAAATCCTGATCAATAAAGGATAATGTTTTGTGGTCTTTTAGCAGGTCTTTCTTAAACTCTACTTGTGCCATTTAAAAGTTTTTCCTAAAACCACAGGGTCAAACTCTGATTGTGGTGCCATTAGATCATGCAAAAATCCTACATAGATGTCTCCTCTATTCTAGGTATCAAAAATGAACAAAACATTTCCTTTGGTTGATCCTTTCCAAACAAATAAAAGCCCTGAGTAAAAAGCCCTAGCTTCTTACCCACCTACTATTTTATTTGCTACTTAAGTAATTGCCAGAGGGGCACCCAGATGGCTCATTTAGTTAAATGTCCTACTCTTCGTTTCTGCTCAGGTCATGATCTCATGGTTTGTGAGTCTGAGCCCCAATCAAGCTCTGAACTGACAGCATGGAGCCTGCTTGGAGCTCTCTCTCCCTCTCTCTGCCCCTCTCCACTTTCTCTCTCTCTCTCTCTCTCTTTCAAAATAAACAAACTTTTAAAAACTTTTTAAAAAGTAATTGCCAGCAAACATCACTGATTCTTCCCTCCATCCTCTCCCTCCCTCCCTTTCCACCCCTCTCTTTCAACTTTCCTTTCCTCCTTCCCTCTCTCCTTCTCCATCCTCTCTCCTTTCCTTTTTACTTTCCTTAAACTATGCACCTATTGGGTTTAGGGTAAGACCTACAGGAGGTCAAAGATACAAACGGACACTAGGAGAAGGCTGGTATAGCACCTATTTGATGTAAGCCACAGCATGTTACAAAATCATTAGTGGCAGATCCTATACACCTCAGAATTCACTTCAAAGAGATTCCCCCACTCCTCCACTATTCACTGACCAGCATACAAATGTACCCACTAACACTGATGTTCATTCTCCCAAGACCTCTCACTGCCAGGAATATTAGCAGCAGGATCTGCTGTGGCAAGCTGGGACAGATTAAACAAGACGTCTGGGAGGGAGTACTCAAGTTCAGAGCACTTTCACTCTGCTTCATGTCCTATTCCTGTTTGATTCTATTTTCTCTCTCATACTCACTCTAACACAATGAAAAACGGAGAATGTGCCTTCAACCCCAGTGATCTTCATCCTATCGTCTCTGAATATGGTTCTGTGCTGCTATGAGCTGTATATTATTCTAAAAGAATTCACATTTTAGAATCCCAAAAGGGAAGAGGAATGGCCTAAATGCTACATAGCCCAGTATATGGCCTGATGTGGCTCAAAACTCGTGTTAATGCCATTCCTGTAATTTAGAGGGCACATCCATCAAAAGGGCTGATGAATAGTATGAGATAACCCAATCAACCAATATGCAGTAGAGACTTGATAGAGAAAAGTCAGTCCAAAAGACAGCATTTAATCTACATGGAGGAAAGTTGTCTTGGGAAGTGACAAATATCACACTGTAAGCATATAAAATCCTCTTATGCTTTATACTGAGACTTTTACTTGCTAGGACACCAAGAAAATAAATCACCTAGAGTGAGAGAGGTATTACCTAACATACTAAAAAAATGTAGAAGTGCGCAGAAAAAAAATAGATTCTACAAGGAGGATTATGTAATGGTGGAAATGTAAAAGGGAAGCAAATTTCCCAAAGTTCCCCAAAGGTCAAAAGATATAATTTCAAGTTCTTCCCAAATTGCACTGACAAACTTTACCTCAAGAGTTTCCGAGTCATGGGAGGCCCAGTTTAGAATTGCAAGTATTAAGGCCTACCAATCAATCTCAAATGAGCAAATTTATCAGGATGCCAAACCCTAAATGCTTTCAAAAAAACAGGATGCTGGTGAGGATGACCATAATGACATCACTGATAACTACTATTATTACTACATCTACAACAATAAAACCTCAACAAACTGTGCTAAGTACTTTATAAATCTTAGTCCATTTAATCCTCAAGATAACCGTTATTTGTTGGATCCTTTTTACAAGGGAGAAAACCCAACGCACAGGGAGGTTAAACACACTCTACTGACAACATGACAAGCTACCAGCTCTGCTGCAGGTGATGATAAAGAGAAAGCTGTCTGCTCCATGAAGATTGGTCCTTTGGGGAGTAATTGGGAGTCACCCCAGGTTTTAGGGTGTAGTACTCAGCCTGACATAGTCAAGAATATCCTGTGTTGACTCTGAGGTAATCAAGTCTGAAGGATGGATTTGAATCAACGTAATTTCACTTTCAGTTACAAACCAGAATACCAATTTATTAATGGAGATTCCTAAACTTCCATTGGTTCATGGCTTAGTAATTTTTTCACTGTGCTCCTAAGAAAAAGAGGAAACATTGGGGCACCTGGGTGGCTCAGCTGGTTAAGCTTCTGACTCTTGGTTTCAGCTCAGGTCATGATCTCATGATTGAGCCCTGCATCTGTCTCTGCCCTGGGGCCTGCTTAGGATTCTCTCTCTCCCTCTCTCTCTGTCCCTCCCCTGCTCATGCACACTCATGCTCTCTCTCTCAAATAAACTTTAAAAAAAGAAAGAAAGAAAGAAAGAAAGAAAGAAAGAAAGAAAGAAAGAAAGAAAGATAGATCTAATCATTTCTTTTATGTACTTAGGGCCAAACAACTTAATGAGAATTTATGTTCTAAAAACTTTTAGCTGTTTGAAAAAATTTGAAAATTGAATGAAAATATACTTACTTCATTAATTACTAATGTGATGTGAGTGTTGGGCTCTGCACTTTCTCCAACCTTGAAATTTGATCAGACACTGTCACCTTCATTCCCTGCTCCATGTTGATTTTTGAGCTGTACCTGCTTTTATCACACCAACTGCCAAAAACCCTGCTTTGGAAAGATATGACATCATCAAAAGGAATGTAGTGCAAGCTAACACTTAATGTGACTACTTGGAGCTGGTATTTCCTGCAGTGTTTGATAAATTGCAGCATGGCTGTGTTTCCCTTGAAAACAGAAGATCCCATTCCTGTGAGCTTGCTGTGGGAAACTGGGGCACCTCAGTGCAGTTTGGGAACTGTATTAATTTACACTACAAAACATAACTGCCAAGTGTACTGAACTTCTCACATTTTTTCCCCAGTAACATTGGGAAACCAAAATAGAAAGCCTTTGGGACCCAGAGTCAGTAAGGGGGGCAACCTGGGGCTCACTAATCTGCTCTTTGATTTAGTTACTGCAATTACAGTATAGTCCAAGTACAGCTTGCATTAGTGGGCGTGTGTTTATTGTACTATTTCACTTGGATATCTCAAACCCCAGGATAAAACAAAAAGTTGCAAGTTATTCTTTTCTATAACATTTGCTAAAAGGCAAAGGATTGATTATTACTAACTACAACTCTTTATGAAATATATATGCATTTTTAAATATCTTTAAAAATTTTTCATCACCATCTTACAAAAAGTATTGGGTTTTAAGTTTATTTATCTTGAGAGAGAGAAAGAAAGTGGGGCAGAGACAGAAGGAGAGAGTGATTCCCAAGCAGGCTCCCTGCTGTCAGCAAAGAGACCAAGGCAGGGCTTGAACCCACGAACTGTGAGATCATGTCATGACCTGAGCAGAAGAGTCAAACATTTAACCGATTGAGCCACCAAGGTGCCCCAACAGTATTGTTTTTTTAATTTAAAAACAAAACTGTAGTCATTTTAATAAGTAGGTAAGGAACAGTAGCAGCATTTTTCCTATTAGGAAGCTTGTATTTTCAGTATTTTAAACGTCAATAAACAGAAATGAGCTAGAATGGTCAAGTTAAAATAAGCCACTGTGAGATACCTCATTTGACCAATGCTAAACACGTTTCCCCTCATTTTAACATCCCTGAGGTCAGGGTGCATCTTGCAGTCGCTGTTGGCCTGGGGGAACAACACTGTTACTGCTCGCCACCTTCTGGCTGGATCAAGAAGTGCCAGCATCAAACCTAGCAGAAGATGGTGTCAGAGTTGCACTCTTAAGAGCCCATTTTAGGAATGTCTTAACCAATGTGTTTGCTTCTATTTCCCTTCTTACGTATGCAGCAGAGTGATATCCAACAAGAATTTATTTTTGAATGTCTAAGAAATTTGTTTCAAATATATAAAATAGGACTAATTTCCATGCAAGTTCAGACTCACCTTGTACCACCAGCATCCCACCTAAAAGGCCACACTGTATCTGTCTGCCCAGGTTTTTCTCCCAGGCACAGACATTTGCTCAGTCTTTGTGCAGGCATAGACCAGAAGTGCAGGGGAGTTACCTCCTCTGGAAGCAGCCTTTGAGGGTTGGAGGGCAGGACTGGTAAATAAATAACTCAGGCTTTTGTCAGTGGATAGACTGTGCTGCTTCAAAGTCCTAAAGGGATTGAGTTCCTACTGTCTACCTATGGCACTGACCTGATTCTCAGCCTTATACTTGCCTTTTCCCTTCCCTGCCACCCTCTCTCAGCTCCCTCCTTCCTGCTCCCTGGAATCACCTCTCAAACTCTGCACCCAAGTCCTTGGCTCAGGCTCTGCATTTGGACAGATCCAAACTAAGACTTGTGCCTTTTATTACAGACATATGACAGTCAAGAACTGAAAACCACTTTCTTGGTTACAATTTCCATTTTGCCACCATATTTTTAAAATAAACTTTATTTTTTGGGTACAGTTTTAAATTTACAGAAAAATTAAGAATATAGTACAGATTTACCATATACCCCATACCCAGTTTCCCCATTACATTTTACAATAGTATGGTACATTTGTTACAATTACCAAATCAATATTATCATGCATAATCATTGATGAAGTCTACACTTTATTCAGAGTTCTTCTGTTTTTAGCTGCTTTTCTTTTCCTGTTCTAGGATCTCATCCAGGACACGTTACATCTAGTAGTCCTGTTTCCATAGGCACCTCTTGGCTGTCACAGTTTTTCGCATTTTTCTTGTTTTTAATAACCTTGACAATTTTGAGTTCTGGTAAGCTGTTTTGTAGAATGCTCCTCAATTGGGATTTGTCAGATGTTTGTAAAGAAGACCAAAGAGGTGAAGTATTATTTTCATGACATCATATCCAGGGTCCATACTAATAAATGACTTACCACTGTTGACTTTGACCATGATCACCTGCCTGAGACAGTTTGTCAGGTCTCTGTACTGCAGAGTTACTCTTCCCAGCCACCTTTCCACATTATAAACTTTGGAAGGAAATCATTACATGCAACCCACGCTTAAAGGTGGAATCTCTTAAGTCCAGAGTATCTACATAAATTATTTAGGATTCTGAATGAGAGATGGTTTCTTCTCCAATTATTTATCTACTCAATCATTTATCAGCATGGACTCATGGATTATACTTTGGGTTATAATACATTATTTATTTTGTTGCTCAAAGGGTTCCAGCTTTAGCCACTAGATCTTTTAGTTGCCTCCTTCATCCTTTTGACATATTCTTATCATTGTGAGTTTTTTGTTTTTGTTTTAATATTTCTTTCCTTTCTGGTGCTACAAGATGCTTCAGGCTAATCTTGTATATTTCCTGCTCCAGTTTTAGAATCAGCCATTTCTCTAGAGCCCTAGCTCCTTTTTTGGAGAACAGTATTAGAAGCCAGTATCTACAGGTCAGGTGTGGTCTTTGATACTAGAGTGTCATTGCTTTTAGGGTCACCTTAGCTGATAGAACAATGAAAAAAAATGTGTTTACTAGCCTATGTATGTTCACTATCTAAATATAAAATCATCTGTATCTATATTAAGTGAAACAGTTTATACCAATGTCTCCAACTCTAATCCATTACGCCATAGAGTAATGGAGCCATTTTAACCTCCTCTCCTTGCTATCTGTAACCCCACACTTTAGCAGTGAAACCGGACTCTTGCCATCTGCTATCCATTTAATTGTTCAAACCTAGTACATAGTCTAGCACTAACAGAATTATTAACCCGTACTACTGTGAGAAATAACTATCAACTAGAGTACAGTGCTTATACAGATTCTTTTGCCTTTCACCTTACAGATTCATTTCCAAGGTTACTTAGATCAGAACCCTTCCCTTGAAACCTCTTCTATTAGGTGGTTTCACACATTTGTAATACAGTTAGATTATTTTATCACATCCTGCATTCCATCCAGGGATCTCCTCTCTAAATGAAATTTTTAAATATGCATATATTAAGACTCACTCTCTGTACTATAAGGTTTATGAGCTTTGGCATATTGTCCTATCTCCACCATTATTGTATCATTCAGAATAGTTTCACTGCCCTAAAAATTCCATGTGCTTTACCTATTTCACCCTTCCACCCTCCCTCAATCCTCTGGCAACCTCTTTTTAGCCTCTCCATAGCTCCACCTTCTCCAGAATGACATATAATGGGAATAATATAGTATACAGCTTTTTCAGAATGGTTTAATTCAGTTAGCATCCATGTTTTCTGTGGCTTGATAGCTCATTTCTTTGTAATGCTGAACATTCCATTCTGTCAACATAGCACAGTTGGTTTATCCATTCATCTATTGATAGACATTTTGGTTGTTTTGGTGATTATAAATTAGCTGTTAGCAACATCTGTGTGCAGGTCTCTGTATGCATATGTTTCACATCAGTTGGTTAAGTACCTACAAGCATGACTTCTGGATAAGACTATTATTGTTCATTTACATTTATTGTGATTACTGTGTTAGGTTTCCAGCATTTTGGACTTCCTATGGTTTTGCCTTTTGGTTTTTTTTGTTTTTGGTCTTCTTTTAAAGTAAGAGGTTCCCACCCTCCATGCCCCCACTACTTTAAAAGTTACACACTCATTTTCTTTTATTGTTACCTTGAATGAAATATTTCTTACATGTGTATCTTTGCCAACCTCCTAAATCTACTTTTTAAGGGTCTAAGAACATTTGAACTCCAATTAAGCCTTCAACGTGTACCCTATTTTGTCTTGTTTTTTAGATCCATCTTGCTTTTAATATCACAAATAAGGCATTATTTGTACTGTTGTGAGTCAATGTTCATTCAGATTTACCCATGTTTTTTTGGTCACGATCCTTTCTTGAACTTCAGACCTTTCAACAGATGGTGGTCCTTCTGCACCACTCATCTTCTAAACTGAGAGTCTACTGATGACAAAACTACTCATTCTGTTGGAAATGTCTATTAATCCTCACTTCCAAAAATATAGATTCACTGGGTATTGATTCTTGGTTAGTAGTTTTTGTTTTTCTTCAACCACTGATACTGGCCATCTTTCTGGCTTTCCTTGCTGCTGAGAAGTCAGTAAGCCCTACCATTACTCTGTTTTGGGTAATGACTTTTCTGACTACTTGCACAAATCCAACATTCTGCAGTTTTACACACACACACACACACACACACACACACACACACACACACACAGTCTGTAACTCGCTTAGGACTTATACAGCTTTCTGAATCTGAAGGCTCATGTCTTTCATTGGTTCTAGAAAATGTCTTTATCTTCTCAAATATTACCAATTTCCAATTCTTTCTAAAACTCTTTTTAAGATTATGCTAGAACTTCTCAGTCTCTCCTCCACATTGCTTTCCTAATTTTTATATTTCTATCTATCTTTGTGTGTTATCTACTGGGTAATCATTTGGCTCTATTTTCCAGTTCGTTCTCTCTTCCATAGGTTGACAAGGGATTTATTTTTATATAAAGAATTCTTATTCCTTACTCTTATTAAACACATATTAAATATATTCATTTTATATCTTATATCTGAAAATTCCACTATCCTAAGTTTTTGCAGGTCTGACTGTACTATCTGTTTTCCACTGGCTCTCATTCAGGATACCTTATTTGAGGCATCCCGTGATTTTGTGGGTTTGTGATTTAGGACTATGAGCTCACGTTCCCTTGGAGCTTTATCTATAAAGAGTGTCTGAGGACTACATTAAAGCTCTGTTCTTACAGCGTGGATATGCAGTTGCTTTAGCCATGAGCTCAGGGGCATTACCAGCTTAAGATGACTTTATGAACTTGCTTTGAGAAGTTTTTAGACATCATGTAACATGAGAATTCAAACTGCTTTTGACCTCTGAGAATCCTTTCCTTTCTTGCCAGTTCAGCAACAATTTAAGAACATTAAAAAAAATTATCCAACATTTTGCGTTATTATCAGGTTATTCAGAGTATCTACTCCTTCACACACTGGAAATGCAAAGTCCCTAAAGTCTAATTCATGACATCACTGAAAGGCAACATTGATAAAGTAGAGGTAGAGCATCTAGATTGTTCTCCTGTTTTATCAAGCAAGGTGAAAGTGGTGAGTAGAAAGCTAGAATGGTTGAGGTTTTCTTTGGCGATGGCCAGGTGACATTATCAGGAAATGTGTCAGCTGCTCCTAAGAGAGACCAAGACGGAAGTTACTTCTTTCCCAGTAACCAAAGTCCAGAGAAGGCAGTCAAGAGCTGGATTATACTGGTTCCACAAGGTCATCAGGAATATTATCCTTACAGCTTTTCCTCTATAAAGATGCCCTATAGCCCAAGTAGTCTTCAACCACATCTACACTCCTGTCAGAAAGTAAGGGGTTAAGTCCAAAAAGGGCACATGCCAGTCATCTGTCCCTCTGAAGAGGCTTGTCCAGCCAACTTCCCCACCTCCATCTGGCAATCCATGGCTCCAAGGAGACTGGAAGTTTAATCTTTTGGCTGGTCCCATTGCTGCTGGAGTAGAACTGGAGATTCCTGGATACTTGATAGGCAAATAGCAGTCTCTGCCACAGAACCTGAACATTTTCACTGTGTGAGGCTCCACATCAAGGGAGAGACTGAAATCAAGATGGTAATTTACTGCTGGAACAAGTCCTTAAGAATGTGGGAGAGAATACAGCCAAAAGCACAAAGGGAGGGTTTAAACTTGGAGACTAGACACATCTTCACTTGAGACTAAACGGAACAGAAAGAGAAGACAAGACACTGCGCAAGTATGGGATGGTTAAGACTAGAAACCAAGGGGATTCCTTGTAGCATGCAAATGACAAGGTCTCCTGTGGAGGTCACTGAATTGTGGTGGGAGGGGGCATGCAGGAGGCAGAAAGCCTGGACCACCTGCTATGGGAATGTAAACAGTATAAAAAATGCTGTTATGTTTATATTTATATAAAATATAGAGAGAGATTATTTGCACTTGTCACTTCTGGTCTCATTATATAAGAAAACTGAATTTAAAGCTGGAGGTAATAAATGACAAAAACAACTTAGGCATTGATGACAGAGGACAGTCTTCTTAACATTCCTTTCATAACTCTCAAAAAGTGCCTTTCATGTCTAGGGTTTTGTTTTTGTTTTTTTGTTTTTTTTAATTAAGAGAGAGAGAGGGTGCAAGTGAACAAGGGTGAAGAGAGAGAGAATCCCACAAGGGGCAGAGAGAGAGAGCAGGGCTCACCAGGAGTGGGGCTTGTGCTCACCCGAAACAGGGCTTGAGCTCACCCGATGCAGGACTCCAACTCATGAACTGTGAGATCATGACCTGAGCTGAAGTCATAACCGACTGAGCCACCCAGGCAACCTCCAGTACAACTTTTCTGAAGTACTTCTGAGCCACCCACCCTGGAAGCTCTGTGTCAGGTATGTGCCAAAGCAATGGTCTGCAACCTTGGGGAGTGAGGATATAAATTTAGGTTTGCAATGAGATAAGCATATACAATTCATTCACATCCTCTTCTTCCTCTAGAGAGGAGGAAAATAAGGAAGAATCAATTTGATTTGATTATATAGTCTTAACTCCATTTCACTTCTCCCAATTATCATCCCAACTTTCCAGAACCATTTCTTACCACTGAATAAAGGGCTACCTAGCACTTGCTTAACACCCTTCCCCAAAATCCCTTCCTCTAAACACTGAAAGACAGCCTCTAGGTAGCCTTCTTGTTTGCTTTCCCTGTGTGGAATTAGATGAACTCAATGCTTAAGGATCCAACTGTATCCCCTCTGTCATATCACAAATGCCTCACATGAAACAGAAAATTAGTGGTAAATATTACGGCAAAGTCTCCCCAAATTAACTAACCTGTAGAAATTTGCAGGTCACGTTCTAAATCACAACACTCATGTTAGGAGAGAGATGTTTCTCTGTTTAAATCGAGTTCAGTCAGCATGACTAAATAGCTGCCTGGGGCCTGGGTGCCATGTGGCCAGACAGCACTCATCAGCCAAGTCCAGAGGCACCTGAGCTCTCCTTAAGCTCCCACTAAGAGCATTAGCCGGGCATGGAGGCAAGATGATGAAGCAGTTTTCACACTTCCACAGATCAAAGTGGCATAGTGAGTATCTAGAACTACATCCTGCATGGGCTCCAAAGTGGAATAAAGCCTGCTATTTTCCATCACAGTAGGTATTACCCCCCACCATGCTCAAGCACTGTTCTCTCAAGAGTTGTGAGCGTTGCAGTGCTCAGGCAAATGCAGCACTCAAGCTTTTCACCTTTATTCTTCCCACAGCATTTCATTTTAATGTCAGCTAACAATAGAAAATCCAAGAAGGCAGCTCTCCCACAAAACCCATGGAACTGGCATGTGAGTGATAGAATTGACCACGCTTATATCAACCCTGCAATTAAAATTTCATGAAAAATCATTCAAAGTAAATTGTTACATAGAACACATTTTTAAAAGCAGCACTGACTCTTATGTGTGTAGAAAAATAAATATTCACTAACACGGACACTTCTGACAGATCAAAATGGGTCACAGCTGTTGTTACTCTGAATTATAGCAAAAATAAATTTTGCAATATAATCTGAAGGAACTCCAGGCCCTCTAGAATTCATATTTTTAATATTCAAACCCACATTGAGTACTACATCATTCAACACAAATATTAGAGAAAAATATTACCCCTAATTTTTCTGTTAATGTCAATTTGAAGAGGGTTAAGTGCTAAGATTCTAGTTCAGAAAACACCTTGCCATTTTTTTTACTGACTGAGATACAGTTTATCATTTTATGTGTTTATTATCTGTTTACAAAAAAGAATTTAAGGTGGACTTTTACAGTAATTGGGATTAACTGACATCTCAACAGTCTGAGACAAAAATTATTTTAACTAGAAAAAAACATTTAAGCAAAAATGGCAATAAACTGGAATCATTTAGTTATTGCTTTCATAGGACAATGTTTTATAAAAATTATTGCCTATTTCTTCTAAATAGGACAAATACTAGGATTTTTCCTATCATTCCTTTAATAATTCTATTGCTAGCCTTATAAAATAAAAATAAATTATAATGTGACTACAAAACTTAGTTTGCAATTTTCCACTGTAAAACCTCCTCACATTATTAAAAGACACTCCACATTTCCTCATATATAGTTAAATGTGGACAAATAGTGAATAGACAGTTTGATAGCTTAAAATACAAGTGAGGAAAACATAGACATCTGTCATACCAGCAGCTGGTTTTTATTTTTATTTTTTTAAGGAAATGTTATTAATTTAAAAAGGGAGTTCCAAGAAATGTAATAGGATTCCCAGTAATGATTTCTGAGATCTATGAGATTTGAAACGTAATTATAAAAGGCTAAAAGCCAAAGACATTTCTACTTTAACCTTTTTCAAAAAATCCAGATGATCTGTCACATCAAGGAAGTTTGGCACATTACCGAGGCCATAGTCTTAGTCATCCTCAGAATCACTGTTCCTTCTTGTGGGGATAGAGCACCGCACCGAGGATAGCAAAGTGTCTTCAATTGGTTTCTTAGGGTTTTCCTCCAGATCTGTCTTGATTGCTCCAGATTCTGACAGTTTCCACTCCAACTCTACGTGACAAAGAAAAGCCAAATCACCTAAGACAGTCAGCACAAGACCCTCGTCCTCAAGCCCATCAAGCCAGTTTTTTTCTAAGCAGAAACTATGATCATCAACATTTGATGACAATTTTAGTGCTACAGTTATAAGGTGCCTAGAAGAAAAAAAAATCAGACCCTTAAGGAGGAAAACAAAATACTTTCAAATGCTTTTTCAGAAGATGAGATCAAATGAGATATTACATATACAGTAAAACCTTGGTTTGCAAGTATAATTCATTCCAGAAACATGCTTGTAATCCAAATCACTTGTATATCAAAGTTAATTTCCCCATAAGAAATAATGGAAACTCAGATGATTCATTCCACAACACAAAAACACTCATATAAAAATGATTACAATACTGTAAATGTAATATAAAATAATAAAATACAAAATATAAAGAAAAATAAACAAATTAACCTGCACTTAACCTCTCAAAACCTTCATGGCTGATGTGGAGGAGACAAGAGAGGAGGGTTATGTATAGGACGACTTTCACTATCACTAATGGAATCACTGCTATCTATTGGCTCAATGGACTCTCTGCATGGGAACCATTATATATGCTGGCATGGATGTTGACTACAGTACACTATTAATAAACTCTTGTCATCTACTGTATTTAATGTATAAAGCAGCAGAGGAAAGGGTCTATATCTGCAGGCAGCCTGACCTAGAATGAAACAAAGCATTCCCAAGCTTACTCGTGTATGGAAAAGCAAAGGACAGTTCATTGGTGCTTTGAAGTGACAAAGAATACACTAGTGCCAGTTGTGGGCACCTTCCAATGTTCTGAAAAAACACTGATTTCTGCTAAACAGTGTGGCCTGAGACCAAGCATCCAAAATGATCACCCACAATCCCTCAGACTGAGAGAGAGAGAGAGAGAGAGAGAGAGAAAGAACTACCACTGGCTCAGTTTGATTGTGTGACATTCAGCATCATGTACTACTCATATTGCAAGACACTGCTCGTTTACCAAGTTAAAATTTATTAGAAATGCTTGCTCATCTTGCACAACACTTGCAGAATAACTTACTTGCAATCCAAGGTTTTACTGTATTTGAACCTACATGGTAATTAAAAACCAAAGACTAAACCTGTTTTCTAATGACTACCGCTTCTCAACTTGCACAGTTTTCCAGGAAAGAAATCATCATGAAACATTCAAAGGAAATACTTTTCACAGTCCTTCTGGCAATCTAATCATTAAGTCTAATTTTAGTTAACAAAAGGAAATTCTTAGGCCTCATGTCCAGCATCTCAGTCTACTAGAGTCAAAGGATAAATGTATGATGACATCCCAGAACTTACACATTTGTCTGAAGTAATAAAAGCAGTACCAAGAAAATAAATCAGTGACTAAAACCTCAGTTCCTGTATTTCACTTGTTTATTTATTTTGGGAGAGAGGGGAGCACATGTCCATGCAAGCAGGGGAGGAGCAGAGAGAGGGAGAGAGAATCCCAAGTAGGCTCCACACTGTTAGTGCAGAGCACAACACAGGGCTCGATCTCGTGAACCATGAGATCAGAACCTGAGCCAAAATCAAGTCAGACGCTCAACTGAGCCACCCAGGTGCCCCTCACTCTCTTGTAATCAATGAAACTCCACAAGGATGTGAGACCTCGTGAAGTGAAATCAAGGGATACATTTTGCATTGCAGAAAAGACTCCAAGCAGAACTAAGGACTACATGAGAGACTACAACAAACAGCAAACAGGTTTAAGTGATGCTCTGCCAATTAGATAACTCCATTAAAATATGACAACCACTTTATTTAAGTCATATTAATTTAAAATGCTCCATGGAGATCATTAACACCAGTGTTTACAACTCTAGGTACCTCAGTTGAATGTTATGAAAATGCAACAAATTTCTTAAAAAAAAAAATCTTAATTCTGATTCTTGACTCAAGAATATATTTAAATCCACCTATACATATATACATACGTATATGTATAGGTGTACGTATTAATGTTATTATTCACTTCCATGCAATAATTATAAATTCACTAATCCTCAAATTATTCTACAAATAAAGACTGTAACTACTATCGAATACCCCTCTCTGTCCCCTCATGGTAAGATTCAAAACACCAGAGGGGCACCTGGGTGGCTCAGTCAGTTGAGCAACCAACTTCAGCCCAGGTCATGATCTCATGGTTCACAGGTTCAAGCCCCATGTCTGGCTCTGTGCTGACAGCCAGAACCTGGAGCCTGCTTCGGATTCTGTGTCTCCCTGTCTCTCTGCTTCCACTCATGCTCTGTCTCTCTCTCCAAAAAATGAATAAACATTAAAAAAAAAAAAAAGAGTAAGATGAAAACATATAGTTTAGAAATATTTAGAAATGCTGTATGCCTTTGAAGATTTGAATAATGTATAACTGATGTAATGTGTGTATGTATGTACACATGCTATACTTATCTCACAAGTATCTTACATAAAATAGTTACATAAAATAGTATGTAAAGTCACATTTGAACATTTTTTTATTTTATTTTTTTACTTTTTTTTTTTAATGTTATTTATTTATTTTGAGAGAGAGACAGAGAGCACGAGTAGAGGAGGGACAGAGAGAGAGACACAGAATCCAAAGCAGGCTCCAGGCTCTGAACTGCCAGTATGGAGCCCGATACAGGGCTTGAATCCATGAAACGTGAGATCATCATGACCTGCGCTACAGCCAGATGCTTAACCCAATTTGCCACCCAGGCACCCCTAATGTTTTTTTTTAAAGCACAGGTGGACACATTATTTCAATGAGTGACTTAGGTGGAAACCCTTGGGCCTCAGGTTCTCTCTTTCATGCTATGAGTATGTACATAGTTCAACACCTCGTGTAACAGGTAGAAAGGAATAAAAGACACGTCCTTCAGGAATAAAAGGATATATCCTTCAGGAGTTAAGAGGCAGAATTCAATAAACTTCTAATTTAACTTAAAAGCCACTAAGACATTCAACTGAGAAAATATTCTTAAACATTTTTATGCATGTCAGTATAAAAAAGTATAAATACCAGTAATATGTTCATGTGAATTAAACAAAAAATGAATGCTGAGATCTTTAGTTGTAACTTAAAACATACCCAACTACAGGGGCAAATAAAACCTATTAGACATAAGTATTAAGTATACATATTTTAAAGTCCATTGTGTCCTCTTTTAATAGAATTATTAGAGCCCAGTTGTAACTGCCCCCAGTGACTCATCTAATGAGAGATTAAATGTGCTTCTTTCCTTTTGACAACACACAGGGGCAAAGATGACTTTGACGTATCATCTAACACATGTCTGTTCAACAGAAACATCCCCTCATCATCTCTAACATGCACTGGTCATCGCTCACATGCCCTAGACCACCTCAAAGAAGCCCTTACCATCTATTGTCAGGTTCATGCCACCAAACACCAGAGGTCCAATAAATTGAGCCTTGATATCTCCTTCAAGGTAAACAAATATCGTAGGCAGATTCCTATCAGGATAATTAGGTATGCAGGTTGTTGAAATGGCTTTGATAAATTTGACATCAGGAAACTTCCTGGCAAGTCCACTGAAGTGCTGATTTATGAGGGCACAGAGGGGAATCCTGTAAAATAGAAATGGGAAACAACAGTGAGTGAGAAAACCTATAAAACAGAAATTGAAGCAACTGTGATTCTGCATTTATATTGGGTAAAGCTCAACTACCCTTCTACCCTATGTAAACCCTAATAGCTTCACAAATGATTCTGCTACTCCAGTCAAGATGATTAAACATTTTTTAAAAAACCTTTCTGGGGGCGCCTGGGTGGCGCAGTCGGTTAAGCGTCCGACTTCAGCCAGGTCACAATCTTGCGTTCCGTGAGTTCGAGCCCCGTGTCAGGCTCTGGGCTGATGGCTCAGAGCCTGGAGCCTGTTTCCGATTCTGTGTCTCCCTCTCTCTCTGCCCCTCGCCCGTTCATGCTCTGTCTCTCTCTGTCCCAAAAATAAATAAACGTTGAAAAAAAAAAATTAAAAAAAAAAAAAAAAACCTTTCTGATAAGTTCAGGGAAAATAAAGAACTCAAAATCTAAAATGCAATTTAATTTGACTCAGTAGTAACTCAAAAAAACAGCTTCAATGTAAAAGATAATTATTATGCCCACCTATATGAGAGAACATTCAAGATTCAGAAGGAGTGAAAAAGGTCAGAAAGTATTTCCTGCTTTTCAAAAAATTTCTACACAAGTACACAGTAGGAGAATGAAGCTGGAAGTGAGGCACAGCGGAGCACCACTGCGTCACTTGCCTGGAACAATTATTATAAAGGTCACCCCCGACATCTACGAGAATGATTCACTACATGCAATTTTGAAATGCCAGAGTTTCTCTAGAAGGATAAATAAGGAATTCTTTTTCAATAAAAACAATCTTCATTGCTATGATGTAATAAAAAGCATTCTTATTAGTCACAAATATTAATTTGAAAGTCTAAAGACAAAAATTAGGCATTAGGTTTGGGCAAATCAGCAACAAAAACAAAATACTAGTTTAAAAAACAAACAAACAAAACCTCCAATGTGGATTAAGCCTGGGATATCCAAGGCATAAATTCAAATTAACATTTAAGGATAGTGCATAAGGTCAGCTCACCCTTGTTTGTAAAGGTGCAAGATTACCCACAAGCCCTCACCGGCTTTAGTAACTTCTTGAACATAATCCTTTCCTGAGATCTCCAAAACTTCTCCAAATTTATTCTTTAGTTGAGTTGCTTTCCACTCAGCCAGTCTTTGCTGCCTGTACCGCAGAAGGAGGAGAAAGACATCTTACACATCCAGCCCACACGTCCCACACACCTTTCACACAGCAACCTTTATAAAGATCCATGTTTATTTATTTGCCACATGGCAGAAGTCCAAGACTAGTTCACTGAAATCTGCAAATTACTATTTAATTATACAATCCTTTCCAAATGTTATCTCGGTCAGAAAGTTAACTTTTCAAAAGACACACATTTTAGTGCCACACAAAAAAACAAACAGTCCCTCTGGGTGGCACTAACCTGTACATTTCAATAGCACGTTCATCTTCCTCATTAAACTCGTCTTCATTTTCTTCCAGCTCTTCCAAAGTCATATCTTCATATGTTTTCACTGAATGTAGTTAAGTTAGCAAAAACCAAAATATTTAAAAGATGAACAAACTTGCATTTTGTTTTTCCTCCTTTTCTTTTCTCCTAAAGATGTGCATGCAACACCAATAAAACTCACTCGGCAAAACCAAAATAAAAAATACTGAAGGTATTACACTAGTAAATAAGAACTTAAGTGTGTTTTAAAAAAGATAGGCCTGGGGCGCCTGGGTGGCGCAGTCGGTTAAGCGTCCGACTTCAGCCAGGTCACGATCTCGCGGTCCGTGAGTTCGAGCCCCGCGTCAGGCTCTGGGCTGATGGCTCGGAGCCTGGAGCCTGTTTCCGATTCTGTGTCTCCCTCTCTCTCTGCCCCTCCCCCGTTCATGCTCTGTCTCTCTCTGTCCCAAAAATAAATAAACGTTGAAAAAAAAAAAAAATTTTTAAAAAAGATAGGCCTATGTTGACATATGCAGCAGAACTGACTCTCCTACCTCCATGCAATTGTAGGGATATGAATGAGAAGTTTCCCAAGTTTATAAAACAAGAGAGTTGTATTTGCCTAAACTCACCTGATCTGCTCTTCAAGCACACACACCCATGACCTGGAGTATTAACAATTCTGTCTCTGATGACACGGGGGATACCAGTGGGTGTCCTCCCTGGCACACCTTCCCTAGAGTTAAAGGGATTATTACAGGACTTCTGGTTCTTCTCTTGTGAGTGGTAGGTAGGCAGCTCTCTTTCCTTTTAACCAACTGCTACAAAATCTCTATTTCGTTTTTACTGCCATATTCTTGCTTCTTGACATCAAATCAGATTTTTTTTTTTTTTAATTTTTTTTTTCAACGTTTATTTATTTTTGGGACAGAGAGAGACAGAGCATGAACGGGGGAGGGGCAGAGAGAGAGGGAGACACAGAATCGGAAACAGGCTCCAGGCTCTGAGCCGTCAGCACAGAGCCCGACGCGGGGCTCGAACTCACGGACCGCGAGATCGTGACCTGGCTGAAGTCGGACGCTTAACCGACTGCGCCACCCAGGCGCCCCTCAAATCAGATTTTTATCCTCCAACCCCAACTCCAATACTAAACAAATTGCTCTTATCAAGATCAACAATGACCTCCACTTCCTGATGGATGAGCAGCATTAATCCAACCCCCCATGGCCTTCTCTTTGAAAGATGGTCCTCCTCTGGCTTGCAGGATGCCTTCCCTCGTCCTCCTTCTTTCTATGACCGCCCTTCCTTTGAACCTCTGCTGATTTGACTCCTTTTTTTATCTATACCCACTCCCTTGGTGACTGCAACTCATGACTTTATGCCTCCAGCCCACACTTCTCTGATTTGGAGAAAAACATGGCCAACAGCCTACCTATCATCTCTACTGGACTAATAAAAATCTCAATGTTACTGTGTTCCAAAGAGAGCTCCTGATCCTAGCTCCAAACTGCTACTCACCAAGCCTTCCTCATCTCAGTTGGTGGTCCCTCCATCCCTCAGGCTGCTCAAGCCCAACACCCTGCAGTCATCTTTCGCTTACTTTTCCTCACGCCCCTCACAGGATCCACCAGAAAAGCCTATTGGCCCTACCTTCAAATTATTTCCAGATCCAACCTCTTCTCACCACTTCCACCAACACCATGCAGGCTGGTCCAAGCCAATCGTACCTCCTGCCTGAATTAGTGCAGTAGTTTCTATACTAAACTGTCTACTTCCTGACTTTCTGCCCATCTTGCATGCTCAGTAAGGCAGCAGCAGGAGGGTGCTGTCAACATGTCAATCCTCTGTTCAAACCTCTAGTGATTCCCACCCCACTAGATATAAAAGCCAAGGCCTTTATTAAAAGATACAAGGTCCTCAATGGTTGGACCTCTAGTTGCCTCTCTGAACTTACTACTCTTTCCCAGTCATATTGGCTTCCCAGTTGATTCTCTAACATGCTCTTCACTTAAGTAGCTTGATTCAACTCTTAGGTCTACTCAAAGTCACTCCTACTGAGGCTCTTTCTGACCCTATCTAGAATTACACTCACCCCTCCTCCCACCCTTTTGAGGCCTTTCCCTGCTTTATTTTCCTGTATTTACTTATGTATTGCTTATTGTCTATCTCTCCCAATAGAATGTAAGTGCCATGAGGACAGGGATTTTTGTCTGGCCTGCACACAACTAAAGCCCCAATGCTTAGAATTACACCTGGCAGATGATCATTTAATAAACATTCACTGGATAAACGCTTTCTAATGAATCCATCTCTAAATTAGCTCCAATGTATAAACAGAAGACAAAAGTACTAGCCCCTGTGATCAATGGGACAAAAAGTACAACTCAAGTATTTTCTTCAGGTTTATCATGTGCCCATCTGACACAGACAAGAAATTATGGAAATGAAGGAGGCCTCTGAAGTCCCATTTCTAAAGCCCAGGAAGTTGAAGGTTAGAGAAAGCCTGTGACTCGCCTGAAGTCCCAGAGTTAGTGCCCATTCCAGCACTCCAATCTCTGGCTCCCAATTCCTGCTCAGAGCATCCTTCCACCAAACCACTTAGAGACCTAGAAAGTTGTTTCTTACCCCAGAGAGAGACAGAACAAAAATGAATGTAAGCAAGCTCACCAACTGACTGCTGAAGGACTCGCTGTTCCTCCTCTTCTGCCTCCTTTTCCAGGTCTTTCAAACTTTCCTTTGAGGGCAAGATGCCCTTTTTGCGTAAGATGTCATTCCACTCAGTGTCTGCATTGGGGTCCTAGTGCAAGTGGACCAAGGATACCATGAGTGCAAAGTCCACCATGGAGAGTGTCATACTGGGGAAAGGGTCGAATG
Organism: Lynx canadensis; assembly: GCF_007474595.2. NCBI lineage: Eukaryota > Metazoa > Chordata > Mammalia > Carnivora > Felidae > Lynx > Lynx canadensis. The sequence continues at coordinate 58,858,318 of NC_044305.1, forward strand.
CGAAAGGTGGAGGGAAGAGGAATTCAAACCAAATTATACTGTGACCTATTTCTGAGAAAGTGCCACATGACCCACAGCCCCTGTTCTTTTTCCTGTCCTTCACTGCACCTTCACTCTGCACCCCCTTAAACATACACACCCAGGAATTAGTCTTGGGTAAATATCAGGATATGATGCACAGATCAGTATCAATGCTGTACCAAGGCTGAGATGATTTTTCAGTAATTTAATTACTGACTTGGAGTGATTCATTCAACAGATATTAAGTACCCACTATATGTAAATTATTGTAATACACAGTAGGGAAGGATGGTGTCACCTATTTTACAGTTGAGAGAAAGAGGCAGGCAATAAACAAATAAATATACACATATATATATATTACACATTGTGGCAAGTGCAATGATCAACAGGCTGCTGACCTAGAGGGTTGCAAGAGGTTTGCATTCCACAGGATAGGCAAGTAAGAAATTACTCTCCAGGCAGAGGGACCAACATGTGCAAACGGCCCAAGAGCAGAGATACGGAGTATCTCAAAGTTCTGAGTGACTGCAATACAGTCAGGAGTAGAATCAGGAGAGCCTGATGCTAGGCGGCTTCATTTTCTTTCACTTTAAGTTTTAGGCCAATTTCATTAGAAAATTCCAGATACGGGGGGAAAGGAGGCCAATTTGAGTCTATTTTAAGACTGAAGAGAGAGACCCCAGGGCTGAGCTCTGAAAGCCAGGGAATCTGAAAGGGAGCACACTTCAACCTAAACACCAACGTTAGGGAGAAAGAGGATGTAACTATCCACTCAACCAGCTCTAAGTGGTTTCAGGAACACAGGTTCCGCCACTGTTTCAAGTTACCGGACCTCCAGGTCGGCCCCTTCCCTTCTCCGAGCCTCAGCTTCCACATCCACACAAGGAGCCTATAACACCCCCACTCAGGTGCTACGGAAATTAGCAAATAGGAAGTAACCCTGCCAGGTGGGATGCGACGAGTCCTTCACAGGCTTTGCAGGATCTGACCTCAAGAAGAGAGAGCCCCCTAAGGCTGAGATTTGGAGGGGTTACAACTGTGGGAGTGTGGAGGCCCAGCCCGCAGTTCCTCGAAGGGACCACGCCCGCCCTCTCGCACTGCGCCTGCGCCGGGCCTAGACTCGTGTGACCTCCCCGGCGTCGGTGGCGCCCAAGCGCTTCCCACAGTCCCAGCCCGGACGGTCCGCCGATGACACGCGGGGCAAACGAACTGCGGCAGTCGCCAGGACTCGGCCCCCCAGGTTCTTTACCTGCATCTTGTCTCAAATCGCTTAAGCCAGGCCCGCCACGGTGCGCCTGCCCCTCAGCTCTTTTCGGCGCACGCGCACAGCCACCGCCCAGCCTCTTCCCCCACCGCCGCCCTTCGTCCCGCCCCCTAGGAGTGAGCTGGGCGGAGCCAGGGTGTAAGCGAGGCCTCTGAGCCTGCGTACGCTCCTCAAGAAACCGGCGCAGAAGCTGTGCGCAGGAGCGAGGGAGGGTCTGCCTTCTGTCTGCCCGTGCCACTCGCCTCACGTGACCCGGAACCAGGTTTCGGTGCTACCTTATTAGGGCAGGTTTTCATCTTTGGAGAGTTAGGGGTGGATGGAGGAGGTTAATACGAGGTATGCGCTATATATTGCCGCAGACCCAGTCATTATAAAAGAGGTCATGGCTTTTTCAGTCAGAAATAGAAATGTGTTCAGTGATCCGATGTTAGAATTAAAAATGATGCAGGGTCGTCCGGTATTCACTGGCTGTCATTTCAGCGCGGGACTATGCAATTAATTCATATGGCACGTATTTATCGAGAGCCTGCTATGTACCAGGAACTATTCTAGGCTCTGTGGATAGAGCAGTGATCACAAGAGACAAAAACAGAAAGGTGAAAGTCATTTCACCTGGTTAAGCGTGGTACAAATTTGCAAAAGTGCTTAACCCGGTATCAGCAGAATCTTATTGTAAAATGCAGGAGCTGGGCTCCAGAGTTCTGCCTACACAGCACTCACAATTTGAGTTAAGAAAGCAATAGCCCTTTTGGGACACCTGGACTAACTTGCTGCCTCTCGGCAACCAAACAGACACAAATAATGTGTATCCACATACCTGTGGACTAGGCGTATGACTCCCAACTTTGGCTGTTCATTAGAACCACCTGGGAGTCTTCAAACATTGCAGCTATTCGGGGGTCCATCCCCAGTCAAATTAAATTCCTGGAGAAGAAACCAGGAACTGGTATGTTCTTCAAGATACTCAGGTGTTGCTAATATGCAAAACCATTGCTATACAGAGATGTCCATTTTCTCCAAGTTCATGTGTAAAATTTAACACAATCTTAATTTTAAAAACCAATTATTTTCTGAGGCTAGACAGGTTGATTCTCAAAAGTTTTTATGATGAAATAAACAGCAAGAATGGTAGACTGAGGGGACAGCTAGCCCCTATCAGATATTAAAATAATGTGCTATTGGTGCATGAATAGGCAAGTAGGTCAATGGAGCAGCAAGTTCAGAATTTATCTACAAATAGAGCCAAGTACATACAAACGTTAGTGTATGCTTAAGATGGCATCTCAATCACTGGCGGAAGGGGTGGACTTTTTAATAAATGGTGTTAGGACAATCGGACAGCCACTTGAAAATAGATAAAATTGGATATGTACATTATGGTTTATATCAGATTAAAAATTGAAAACTAAAAGTACTAGAAGAAAATATTGACAATTTCTTTATAACCCAAAAATGGAAAAAGTCTTTGATGACTATTACTAAAAATCCAGAAAATCAAGTGAAAATGATATACTTGACAACTTAAAGAATTTTTGTTTGCATAAGAATAATGAACACAAGCATGCCGCCTTTGGTGTAAAATAAAAGGTTAAATAAGAATACATATATGTGTATATTCATATTTGCTTAATTTTGCAAAAATCACAGAGGAAATCAGAAATTAATGAAATGGCTAACTAGCAGTGAGGCAGGGTGCGGTGGAGATGAGGTGGTAGAGACAGAAAATTAGGAGTGAGAATCCTCTGATAAACTTTTATTTGGGAGCAGGTATGTTTTATGGGGCCTGAAACACTCAATCTTGGAGGTTCTCTTTAAGAATATGTCACTTAGGGGCACCTGGGTGGCTCAGTCGGTTAAGTCAGCTCAGGTCATGTTCTCGCGGTTCATGAGTTCAAGCCCACGTAAGGCTCTGTGCTGGCAGCTCAGAGCCTGGAGCCTGCTTCAGATTCTGTGTCTCCCTCGCTCTCTGCCCCTCTCCCGCTCATGCCTTGTCTCTCTCAAAAATAAATAAACATTAAAAAAAATTTTTTTAAACAATGTCACTTATATGTGGAATTTAAAAAATAAGCCAAAAAATTAATAGCAAAAGATATATGATCTTTCTTACCTTAAGGAGAATTTTTTTTTCTTTTTTCTTTTCTTCTTTCTTTTTGTTGTATTTATGAGAAGATGGATGTTAGCTGAACCTATTATGGTAATCATTTCACAGCATATGTAAATCAAACCATTGTATGCCTTAAACTTATACAGTAATGTATGTCAATTATTTTTCAATAAAACTAGAAAAAAATTATAGGGAAAAAAAGAGTGTGAAGTGGTCCTAAGACCCCATTTGAGAGACTGCAAATTTTTGTTTAGGGATTAAATGAGATATCTCCTAGAATAATGCCTACACAGAATCGGCATTCAACAAATGTTTTTTAAAATGTCATTGACTATGATATGGCAGGAAGAGTAAGTTTATTATACTATCTTTCCTGTCCTCATAATTTGCTAAGTAATACAATATAAACCTACAAAAAAGGAAGAATAAAGTATAATTTCTGTGTTGAGTAGAGATTGGCCTGTATAAATATTATGATGACATTTTGACCAAATATAAATAGAAAGTTTAAAAAATACAAAATTATTAATATAAAAGTGGGCATGAAAGTAGACATTTAATTAGAATGGACAAGTAGTAACAAATTATGAATTTTATATTTTATCTATCTTTAATTTTTTGCAAATTACCAATTTTAAAAAGCTGACAACTACCACAAGCATCACAAAATCCAGAAAAATAACATAATATTTCTATTAATTAACACTCTGACATGTCTATATGATATCATAGACTAACTTCTGGCTTGTATGTATTGTTGAGGAGGGAGAAATTTCCTTCTTTATCCCACTTCTGAGCATTATTCTCCCTGGTTTAGGAATTAAACTGACACGAGACAAATTAACAGGAAAGAAATCCAAAGTTGTACTAAGTGTCCATGGAGGCCCAATACTGAAATTGAAGCCTAAGGAAATGACCAAGGCAGGCAGATTTTATACACTGTAGACCAAAAGACAATACATTTATAAGAAATTGACAGGATAAAGAAAATAGATGTTTGGGAGCTTTTAGTAAGAAATTCTAAATGGAATTCCGGCTAAGGTAGAAATTTAGAATAAAAAGTAACAAGGTTTATTTCCACAGCTTTATCAGTTTTAAAGTCTTCATCTCTAGTGATAAGGATGCCGTTTTACTTGTTAGCATAGGGAGGGTATTTTTCTTTCTTTCTTTCTTTCTTTCTTTCTTTCTTTCTTTCTTTCTTTCTTTCTTTCTTTTTTGATTTTGGAAAGAACAGTCTTTATTATCTCTGAATCTGATTGTCTCTGTTTGATTTTAAAAAAATTTTTTTTAATTTACATCCAAATTAGCATATAGTGCAACAATGATTTCAGGAGCAGATTCCTTAATGCCTCTTACCCATTTAGCCCATCCCCCCTCCGCCACCCCCTCCAGTAACCTTCTGTTTGTTCTCCGTATTTAAGAGTCTCTTATGTTTTGTCCCCCTCCCTGTTTTTATATTATTTTTGTTTTCCTTCCCTTATGTTCATTTGTTTTGTCTCTTAAAGTCCTCATATGAGTGAAGTCATATGATATTTGTCTTTCTCTAATTTCACTTAGCATAATACCCTCCAGTTCCATCCACATAGTTGCAAATGGCAAGATTTCATTCTTTTTGATTGTTGAGTAATACACCATTGTATATATATACCATCTCTTCTTTGTCCATTCATCCCTCGATGGACATTTGGGCCCTTTCCATACTTTGGCTATTATTGATAGTGCTGCTATAAACATGGGGGTGCATGTGTCCCTTTGAAACAGCACACCTGTATCCTTGGTTAATACCTAGTAGTGCAATTGCTGGATCATAGGGTAGTTCTATTTTTAGTTTTTTGAGGGACCTCCATACTGTTTTCCAGAGTGGCTGCACAAGCTTGCATTCCCAGGGAGGGTATTTTTCACATGAGAGATTTATTTCCTGCTTTCAGGGGGACAGAGGAGGTTTGAATGTCTTTATACTGGCTGTTTTCTAAGTAACTTTTACTTCAAATAATCAATATGCCAAAGGGGCATAATTTGGGGCAGGCTGCCCTTGGCCCCTACAATATTAAGTTCTGTTTCTTCCAGAACTACTTAAATGCCTCATTCAAGGATAGACTCCATATGTAACATTCATATCATATTATGTTCTCTGGCCCTGCAACTTCACATCACATCACTGGGCGAGAGGCCAGTATTCACACAGGTCCTCTGTCTCCTGGATAGACAACCATAACTGTGGATGGAAATAACTGCAGGTATATAAATGTATACCAGTAAATATATCCCCAATTCAACTTTCCCTTAGCCAGATTCCAAAAATATGTGAGACTTCTCTAATAACATCTGACAAAGAGGTGTCACGGTGAATACAACTGGTACATAGTATACTAATACTGTATGTTGCCTTGGTAACTGAAATACTACAGGCAGAGTGAGGATTTTCTAAAATAGTGAACAACTTGGTAAAATTCCAATCAAAACAAAGTACAATATTCCCTCAGTTTAAAAAAGAATTGCTCTCCTAGTAAATTTGGTGTATTACTAGAAAACTTCAGCTAAAACTGGACAAAAGTGTATGCTTAAATTTAAGTAGGTTTCACAGCTACATGAAAGCCCTCTGCCTTGTAGAATATCTAGCTTTCCTGAACCCCATGGATGCCAGCAGTATTCCTCTCCCTATTTAGTCATTGAGGTAACCAAAAAATTCTCAGTAATTTCTGAGATGTCCTATAGGATCTGTCCCTGCCCTCCTTGGAAATCATTGCCGTAACCCAACCTTGTCAAGCTGATCTATTCTAAATCAAGTTCACAAATCCTAAGGTGAACGAAGAGGACATTTCTTAAAACATAAGCAAAAGCTAAGAAGAATGTGTTTCCCAAAGCCCAGGATCCTTATCTCATTGGTATAATATTCCCCAAAATGAACAGCCCACTCTTTCCATAAGTCCCTTTCTACTACACACAAGGAGATAGTTTTGTGAAGTATCAACACCATACAACTACTTCCAACAAACAATGATCGTGGCTTGTATATTAGAGTTCACACATTGAAAAGGCCAGTTAATCTCTTTTTCCAGTCTTCTTAACTGCAAAATGAGGACAACAATCGCATGAGGCTCTTGTAAAGATTCATTGATTTAGTACTCAAAACAAGGCTGTTCCATGAAAAGGATGTGCAAAATGACCTCCAAAGGCCAAAGTATCCATAAGACTGAAGGAAAAGGCCAAGTCCAGTTTGATGAGAAATGGTTTTTAAGGAGACCAGTGAACAGAAGCATGTCTTGGGAGGCTATGGGACCAGTAGATCTCTACAGTGTCCCCTCTTGTAAAACCTGCTTTTATGTAGTCGTGCAAGAGTCATGGAAGATCGGTGGGGAGGGAATATTTGAGAATCATAGACATATCTCCAGAGCAGATCAAGGACTTATTTTCCCAGGGTGTACTTGATGGTGTGGTTAAACAAAAAGAGAGAATGGGGGGATGCTGTGCTCAAGAACGCTTCAGGTCATGGAGCAGTCATCATGGCAGATTTGTCCAAGATGGCATCAGTCAGGTTCACTTAAATGCCTAGCACGTGGTAGGTGCTCAGTGTTAAATGTTTTTATTATGCTTTATTACAAGGCTTTCATTACTATAAAATAAGTTTAGTACTTCTTAAACATGAAGTGGAACATCTCATGGAATGCTCTTGGCTTCACATTGTCTGACAGGATTGAAGAGCACCGCTTTACCTGCTCATTGTAAAATGGACCCCCTCACCCACACCTCACCCCAAATTCAAGTAGGATCTAAGTTGGCCCACAGAGCTCTACTCCCTGAACACCAACTCTTATTTTTCCCTTTTGTTAAATAGCAAATATTCAGCCAAGTAAATTCGAAGATATAATTGGCTTTATTAAAACAACTCATGAATCAGTGGCATCCCATCTAGCAAGTAGAGGAGAACTCTGGGGTGTCTAAAATGGAAGGTCTTTCTAGAAGGATAGGACAAGAAGTTATTAGCAGAAGAAAAGAATAATTCCAGACAAAGTCACTTTCCCTCATGATAAGAGCAGAGGGTCTTATCATGCCGACTACCTTATTTTTGTTTGGGGGATGGAGAGGACTCATGTGGCAGATTCATTGGTGCCTATCAGAAAATTCCTGACTGGCCTATTAAAACTACATTTATGGGGGAGGTTGAAACTGCAACTGGATTATGTATTAAACCCCAATTTGGGAGTTTGGACTAAGTGATGCCATTTTGGGCTTGTGGTTTCCTTTTTAACACTCTGATATCTGCTCACCAACCATTTGGGGCTCATTGACCTTTTCACTGTTTCTCAGGCCATTTAAGCTGCAAGGAGGGAAGTGAGGATTCATGTTTCATGACCCTCCATTCTGATCACTCTAGACTCCCTTCGCTTTTTTATCAAACTTGCACACCATACCCCAGGACTAGTTACATTCCATCCCTTGCCCACTTGGGGCCCAAACACCACCAATCTGACTCACTTTGCTTTACAGTTATAACCACACACTCCCAGTGGGCTTCCAGGACTTCATCTACTGGTCTATCCACTCTTCCCTTTATTAAAAAGGAAACCAATAGGCTCAAAATGGCATCAGTTAGGTTCAGGCCCCAACTCAGCAAACCAAGACAGTACTGAACCTAACTACAGTTTCCACCTCCTGTGAATGTAACCTTTAGCCAGTCAATGTAGAATTTCCAGGTCAATACTAGGAAAATTTACTGATAGACCCCTTCTGCTCCCCTTTGAAGGACAAACCTTGCCTAAACAATGCATTCCTTGCTAATAAATTACTTTCTTTTTTTTTTTTTATGCCCTCTCTCTGCCTTTAAAAATCTTCATTTTGTTTTGCTCAGAGGGGCTCCCCTCTACTTGCTAGATGGGATGCTGCTGATTCATGAGTTGCTTTAATAAAGCCAATTCGATCTTCAAATTCACTTAGTTGAATTTTGGTTTTAACACCCTATCCTAGAGAACTATTTCATACTTTCTCTTTTCTCGAAATCCAATTGCCTTGTTCCTCTCCTGATTCTCAGAAGATGATCTTGAATCTATTATACCTAAATAAGAAAAGCAATCAGAAAAGACTCTCCCATGCTCCTGCTGGCAGCTCTACCCATCCACATGCACTTGAACCCATTGACTCTACTGTCCTTCCTTCTGATTGTCCTGTCTGTGCTACTGAGAAAGGAGAGCATTGCCACAACCCTATGTGCAGCGGAGCCCCTAGCCATCTTTTATCCACAGTTGGAGTTTGTTCCAGCAAGCAGACTCCTCCCACTCCCCTACCTACTGTGTGTTTTATCCTCTCTAGTGGCTCATTACATCAACACATAAACGTGCTGAAATATTTCCAGTGTTAAAGACAAAAAACCCTCTTTGACCCCACATTACCCTCCAGCTACAGAGCTTTCCAGCAAAGCTCCTGGAAGACTGTGTTCATTGTGTCCACCCCCCCCCCCCCTTCTATTCAACTCACTTCTGTCAGGCATTTGTTCACCCATTAAATAGGCTTTTGTTGAGGTCACCCTTGACCCCCATGTTGGGAAATCCAATAGCTCATTCTCTATGGACTTCTTCCTCTGATCTCAGTAGACTTGACTCCGTTGCTCACTCTCTCCTTCATGAATCCCATTCTTTGCTTGGCTACTCCTACTCTCCTTGATTCTACTATCTGCTGCTCCCCTCGCTGGGTCCTCTTTTCTTCCTAAGCTCAAGGCTGGGATTTCACAAAGACTCTGTCCTCAGCTCTCTTCTCTATCTATAGAGATGGGGGATCTCAACTGATGCATGGTTATAAGTATAAATGCCATCTATATGCTGAAGTCTTCAGAAATGAACTCCCCCTTGGTCCTCCCCTGAACTCCAGGCTCATAGATCCATGGTGTACCTGGATGTCTGTTGGGTGTCTCAAATTTAACAAGTCAGCCCCAGAACTTGGGGTACCCCACCCCAGTCTTCTCTGGTAGCATTAGGCTCAGCCCCGATGCCTGTTTCTCTTGTATCCCACATGTAATCCAGCCTTAAATTCTACCACCCCCTCTCCCTTCCTTCACCCCCTCACTCCTATGAAGCAACCTTCATGCTCTCCTGGACACTGCAATGTCCCAATGGATCTTCCTCCTGCCTTCACTCTACTTCCCACTCCATGGTCAAGTCTCCTCAGAGAAGAAAGGGACCTGCCCAGTTATGAGGTCAGATCATATAATTTTGGCAACCTTCCTTTGGCTCCATATCATAATTAGAGTAAAGTCCAGAGTCTCTATATGCTCAGGCCCCTGGCCCTCCCTGAGTTCCCTGCCATTTTCCTCATCTTCATGCTCCAGCAACACTGGCCTCTTGCTGGTCTGTGTCCATACCAAGCATGATTCTGTCTGGACTTTTGCATTTGCTGTTTCCTCTTCCTGAAAAACCTGGCCCCAGATCTCTGTGGGGGTCACTTTTTCACTTCTTTCAGTTCTGTGCTCAGATATTAACCTACAGAAGACTTCTCTGTGACTCTTTCTACAATTGCATTCTCCCCATTCCCTGTCACTCCTAACCCTTTTTTTACTTGTCTTCATAGAACTTATTTGCCACGAGGTTTTAGAGCAATTGATTTAATGATTATCTGTGTCTCACATCTGTCTTTTTTTTACTATGTCTCTGAAGCCTAAAACAGTACTTGTCACATCACAGTCTGTTGGTAGATGGGGATTCAAAGTGATAGTGGCTTCCAAGCTGGGTTCTAACAACGAAATCCTTTCTCTTTCACATCAAGGCTGTATTTTGTGGTGATTAGGGGATGGGGTGAGGGTTCCAATAAGCAGACTAGGGTTTGTGTGGTTTGAACTGCCTGCTGGTACCAAAGGAGAGAGCACTTACCCTTCCTTATCAGCTTACAAAGTTGAAAGGCAGAAGGGGGAGAGGATGTGGCTTAAGTTAGCATAACATGATTTTCTTCTCCAATCATACTGCTTGGGAAGACTCATGCCAGAAGGCACAGGAACCTACTTCTGGGATGCTGGCCTTCTTTCAGGTCGATCAGCAACTGATGAACAAAGTATAAAGGAAGATATATTATTGTCATGTGAAATAAAAACCAAAAAAGGTGTTTTCATTTTGGTGTGTTATTGCAGTCATTTGTGATTCAGCAATTGCTTATGCATACCTGGATGTGCAGTGTGATGGAAAGCAGGCAGAGCTGGAAGGCAAGAGACCTTTCCCACCTTCTGGATTCAAGCTGCTTCATAGTAAAAGTTACATGATAATTTAAGCACTCTGCAAATGTCAGAGGGCCATGCATGTCTGGGTCGTTGACCATTGTCTGGTATAACATGTGTGACCATTTTTCAATTTTATACAGAATTTGCTTTTAAAGCCTTTTCAATATATAGTAAATATGATATGATCTATTAGCGCAGAAACCATGTGAAATAGCAGGCATTTCATTTTATTGGGTTACTGGTCAATGTCTCACAGCTGAGGACAGAGGATGGGGAGTGGGGAAGAATATAACATCAAGGTCTTTGAAACTAAATCCAGGGCTTTTCTCACCGTGTGATTCTGTCACTAAAGTTCCCAGTGAAATTTTTACTGACTCGAATTCATACAGGAACAGGGGCAGGACTTGTCTGGGGTGTTTGTTTGTTTGTTTGTTTGTTTGTTTGTTTTTTGAGAATCTAGAATCCATCTCGTAATAATAAAGCTCCTTTGTTGTGTCAAATCATTCTCAAAGCCTCACAAGTGCTTAAGATTCCATCACCAAGGCTTGGGAATTGAGTGCAAAGTCTTTGTTATAACTTAAAATATCAAGATGAGTCATGGTAGGATAGAAGGAAGGAAGGTAGAGATTCAGAGATTGTTACTGTAAGTCACTCTCAAAATATAGTTCGGACCTTACCATATTGAACTCATCCCCAGTACTGATCGCTTGTTAACTCACTTCTCTAGACTCCCAAGGAGACTTCCTCACAGCAAGGATAAGCCATGCTAGATTCTGACTGCTCCCCTGGCAGTGATGGTTTCAGTGCAAGGATAAGCAGAGTAGGGCCTTTCTCAGTGCATAGAGATTGGTGCTGAAAGCCCAGACAAAGGCCAGAGGGAAATAAACTCCTCTTATTTTAATGAGCGATCAGTTGGGGCTAGACACCTCCCTTGGACCTTCTAAGATGTGGGTTACCTGCCTTTGCATTTTATTAACTAGTGAGATATCTGCTGACACTATGGACAAACACGTTTACCCCTGTGCCACTCTGAACAGGGAACTGGAGAAGCCTGCATGGCCATCATGGGTCGCCAAGGAAACACAGTTTCTAGGAGCTTGGAGATGACCAGGCTCAAATCCCTGTGCTGGATGGAGTCAAGGAAGGCTGCAGGTATGGTGAGGCATCTCTGGCACTTAAGAGGTGTTGAGGCTTCTGGGAGGTGTAGAGACCAGTGAGGATAGAAGTTGAGCCAGCTCTCGGGGAGCTGTTCGGAAAGGCTGCTCACCATAGACCTCTGAAGAGCTCTTGTGGATGCCAGGGAGTACTGGCAGGAAAAGCAGCAGAGGACACCAACTGCTGGCTGTTAGATAAAAAGATGCTTACCCTTCCCCCATTATTATTCCCAAACCCAAATGCCAGAGGAGTTAGGTGCCATTAAACAGCAAGTGGTGGTATCCAGACCCAGGCCACCTTCTCCTCTTTCCCAAGGCACCTACTCATGCATGCACTTGGAAAAGAAAGAATGGTATTATAGGCCGCACTGTGTCCCCCCCCCCCCCCAAATTCATATGTTGAAGTCATAAACCCCGGTACCTCAGAATGTAACTGGATGTGGGCACAGGGTCTTTCAAGAGGTAATTAAAGTTAAATAAGGTCATGAGAGGGAGCCCTAATACTGTATGACTGTAAGCCTTATAACAAGAGGAGATTAGGACACAGACACACAGAAGGAAGACCATGTGAAGACTCAAGGATAAGATGGCCATCTACAAGCCAATGAGAGCAGCACCACAAGAAACCAATCCTGCCAGCACCTTGAGCTTAGACTCCCAGCTTCCATGATCGTGGGAGAGCAAAGTTCTGTTGTTTAAGCCTTTCAGTCTGTACTTTGTTACAGCAGCCCCAGCAAACTCATACAGAGGGTGTGAGATCTAAATTAGAAGGGCAAGAGTTTAATCCAGGCTGGACTTAAATAACTTGGTATATTTAGGAAACGTATATCTGCCCAAGAGATAGGGAAGGGGAATTTGAAAGAGCACAGTTAAAATCGGGTAACTGACATGTAGCAGTTTGAGTCTTTTCAACCCCCCACGCGTTCGGACTATTCACTCCCCACCCCATGTCTGCCATCCTCCTGTGAATTGAAGCAAACACTGCTTTCTTTAAGGCTGGAGGGGAAACTGGGTCTCTGTTCTCTGCTAGTTCCCTTGTGAGAGGGCCCCGATGTCCAACCTGGGCTGGTTTGGGTGTCGGAGGTGCAAGGCAAGAGGGCCAGCAGTACAATGTCTCGAGCTCTTGGGTGATCCCCTGCTTTTCCTCTTGTCTGCTTTGAGAGCTGACCCTGGCCACTAAGGCACTTGAGTCTTTGGACCAGCAGCCTCTAGGTAGGTAAGGAAGCAGCTGTCACCTGCCCTGTCATTAGCTTACATAGCTGCATAACAGACAGAAAGGGCTCTGCACCCTGAAATAAACTACCCACATTACCATGCAAGCACCAGTCCCCTAAATAGATTAAACATCGAATGTTATCTTGTAAGTTACCAACTTCTTCCTTGACTTTCTTTATGCTGACGACTACAGATATGTGATGGCTTTTGCAGAGATGTTCATTTTTTTTGGGAAACCACAGTTTTATTAGTTTATTTTTTATTGAAGTACAGTTGACACACAGTATTACATTAGTTTCAGGTCACAATCTGGTGACTTGACAAATCTATTCACTAAGCTAGAGAAAACCACAGTTTTTGCAACATAAGCAGAACGTGGTGTGGTGTGTGCGTGCATGCGTGTGTGTGTGTGTGTGTGTGTGTGTGTGTGTATAAAACCTGCATACTGCTCTCTGGGCTTCCCAGATCTGTCATTAATTCTGGAAAATCCTAGTCTCTTTTTTTCTCTTTCATTCTGGGTAGTTTCTCTCACTGTGTCTTTCGATTTACTAATCTTTTATTCTGCAGCATTGATCTATTAATCTCATCCAGTGCAATTTTCTTCTTAGATATTATAGTTTTTTATCTCTAAAATTTGACTTCAGTCTTTTTATCCCTTCTGGGTCACTCCACTTCTCTGCATATGATGCTCAATCTCTCCCCTTTCCTCATGGTTTATCCTCATTTATTAGTCCTTTACAGTCCTTAGAGGAAGTGGCACTAAATTATACATCTTCAAATTGCCATGTTTGCCAAGCGCCCAGACCTTCTGATTTTGAATTAGGAGACAACTGATTGATTTGCTGATTTCTTGGCCAATGATAGAACGAAGAAGGGAGGTTGCTGACATTGCCACAAAAGTGACCCAGTGAGTAGAAGGGATTGTTTCCTCCTTCATGCAACTATGAATGACGCAGTCAAGACTGGCCTCCTGCTCCAAATCCTGCCACTTCTACAGTAAAATCACTTGGTCTTTAGTTGCATGGTGTCATTGCCACTTTTATAAAGTCATCACCCAGGTGGCCCAGTCTTGGAGAAGTGTCAAAATCCAAGAAGCACAGTCAATATATCTACAAGGAAATCCAAAATGACTTTGCCCTGTCTTGTATTTCTTAAAAAACAGACAGAAACTTGTTGACCACAGGGACACTTATGAAAAACCCACTTTCTAGCCCATTAATTGCTATACTTTTGTAGCTACACCCACAATTCTCTTTTCAAAGTAGTACGGAAAACACGCCACCTGGTACCACTTTTAGACTTTTTGTCTTTTTTATACCCATTTCTTTCCAATTATGTACACCCCCCCCCCCCCCCCCAAAAAAAAAAAACCAAGAGAATAAGTTGAGCAAGGCAGGATCCTCCTCAGGCTGGTTAACTCAGAACCCTCTTCATGGTAAGGGCTGGGTGGAAGACCAGGGAATCAGAATCAGAACACAATTACATTTTCCCAGCTACATAAATATTCACAGTGGCGTGGTCAACTTCCTCTAATTCTGGTCCTTTGGAAGTTTCCTTCAGTCCTTTCATGATGATCTTTCTCCTGGGGCCTTCATGTTTTCATATTTTGTGCCCCATCCCAAATAAAATCCCTTTTAGTAAGTTAAATGTGAAGGGTAAGGCTAATTATCTTCCAGAGGTATTTGCATTTTTAGGGGCAAACCTTTAATTCAAGGTCCTCTATGCCCCAGCAAGCCTAGGAATGGGGCTGAGATATTATCCATCTCTAGAAGAAATTAGGCCATGGAAATAACCATCCACCAAGAGGCGTATGGAGAACTCTGGCTGAGGTGCCCCAGGGATACATAAACTGGAATTAGAAAATTGTGTTAAAGGAGCAATGGTTGAGTTCCTTCTTCTTCTTCTTCTCCAGAGAAATACAGCTCCTGAACTCAAAAAAGCATGACATAACTTGGAAAGGGCCGCTCAGCATTATGCTTGGAGAGACAGCTTCTGCAAGTTGCTAACTGGTCAAATTTATGCACCATTTATTTTCATTTTCCTCTCATCCTACAGCCCTAGTGAGGTCATTTGATTCTCTAAAATAAATGAGGGATGAAGATTCATTTTGTCTTAATGTACAGAGAACCTGGATAAAAAACCTCCTAGGAATTAATATAAGGCAACCTGTTTATTGTTGAAGACACCATAGGGAATTAGATGCAACTAAGGGTAAAATGAAAGTTCAGAACTCATATCTTCAAGACAGCAATGAGCGGGAGACATAGCTATTTCACAAGTCAATTTAAAAGTAATTACATACATTAGATGCTTAGGGATGGAATCCTAACTGAGGCATGAGCTGCTCCTTATTTAAGAATGAGTATCTGCCAAGTATTATTCTGTGTTTTACAAGTATCTTTAACCATCAAAGTTATTGTACAAAAACAGGTGATCTTATCCTTCCTTTATCTATGAAGAACCTGAGGCACAGAGAGGTCAAATGACACCCCTAGGTCATATTATGGCTAAGTAGATCTCTGTTCCAATCCATGTTTTCTGATGTTAAAACATGGGTTCATTTGTCCCACTTCATTAATCCCACGTAACGAAATAACTGTTTTGAAGAGATAGTTATACTCTCATATTCAATGTGGCATTATTCACAATAGCCAAAACATGGAAACAACCTAAGTGGCCATCAAAAAATGAATGGCTAAAGGAAATGTGGTATATATAATAGAACATTATTCAGCCATAAAATATCCTGCCATTTGCAGCAATATGGATGGGCCTTGAGGGCACAATGCTAAGCGAAATAAATCTGACAAGGAAAGACAAATACTGTATGATCTCACTTATATGTGGAATCTAAAGGCATAGAACTCATAGAAGCAGAGTAGAATGGTTGCCAGGGGCTTAGGGGTGGAGGAAGTAGGGAGATGTTGGTCAAAGGGTATAAACTTTCAGCTATACAATGATTAAGTTCCAGGGACCTAATGCACACAGCATGGTGACTATAGTTGATAATACTGTATTGTGTATTTGAAAGTTGCTATGAGAATGTTGCTTTCACCTTCTCACTATAATGACAACAAAATAGCAATTACGCCAGGCGAAGGATGTTACCTAACCTTATTATGGTAAACATTTCAGATATATACAGGTATCAAATCATCACACTGAACATCTTAAACTTACACAGTGTTATATATTGAGTATATCTCAATAAAGTTAAGAAAACAGAAAACAAAATCTATGGGCTTTTGCTATTTTACCATCCCACCTTTTCTCTGGCACCTAAAGGTGGTATATTAATTTGATTCATGTTTTCATAATTTATATGAAATATATATATTTCATTAATTTGAATCAAATATATTAATTTGATTCATGTTTATCAGAAAGGACTTCTCATTTCCTGTACCACCATTTAAAATTGTAGATTGCAGGATTTGGGGCTACGATTGATTATCCATGTTTTATTTCTATTTTTGCAGCACATAGACTCAGATCTATGCTGTGTCCAACAATTTCTCAGGATTATGATAAGAATTACAATTCTATTAGCATCACCCAAAAAGAATATGATTCTTAAGAAGAAACTTGACCTCTCAGGGGGAGAGTTGTTCTTTCTTAAGAATACTGGTGAAAACACAGGGCCAGTGCTTATCACTTAACATCTGAAAAGATGAAGTGTATTAACTTTGCTTCGACTACTATGGCAGGAATATTTCATTGCACAGTATTTCCTGAATTTGTAGAAGCATTTTTCAGGCTACTGGACTCACTTTAGTAATAGAGGCACCTTGATTCATCTCAAGCATATGGCCCTGAAAAATGACACTGTTTTCCTAACTGCTGAAATGAGACTTTCTCCTGAGTGTTAACCATGGAAGAGGTCTGAACTCGTTTCTGAGGCTTCATTAATCGGTAAGTGGAATAGGAAAAAAATCTATCACAAGACCTGAGATCTTGCACAACTGCAAGATTGTGATTATTTCTTGATAGTTAAGATCCAGAAAAGAGATATGGGCAACAGAAGATAATGCAATGCTGGGGGACCATCTCTCTACTTCCAGCCTTTCCTTAAAAGTGTGTAGATGTGTGGGAGCTGGTAAATGGTTTACTAACGCTGAATGATTCTATATATACTCTGTTTTATTTTTCACCTCCGCACTGGGCTCATTTTGACCCTTCTACCAGGAATCCCTTCCTCAGCTCCCACACCCCCTACACTCACCTTCCCCACCTTTGCTTGGCCAACTATTATCGAACTGGCCCACTCTTCCAGAAGCCTCCACCCATGTTGAGATGGTGCTTCCTTCTGTTTGAGTGCCCATCTTATCTGTGCACCATTGCAATATAGTATGTATCTGTTTCCCACACTGAAATGGGAACTAATTTGGGGCAAAGTCTGGGCTTCTGCTTGTTCTTTAAACACAAAGCATAGAGCTTAGCATGAAATAGGTGGTCAGTAAATATTATGAATAAATGACTAAATATATGAGTAAATCCATTACAAAGCTAAACACCAAAGGTCATTCAAAAATGTCAATCAAGAAAAAAACAACACAGTTTTATTTCTGGATGGGAAACTGCCTGACCTGCAGGACACATGAGGCAGGGGCAATCTAAGGCTCTGAAGATGTGTCTTCTCAGGGACTGAGACCCAGGGAAACAGTTAGGGGCCAGTGCTCCAGCTGTTCTTCTAGGAAAAACTGAGACTAAGTGAGTGAACATGAAATCATCCAATGAGTTTCAACTGGGACAAGAATAACTTAATACATTTAGAATAAGCTAAATGTTGAGCGTGCCCTTAAAGCTTTTCTGGTTTCCTTCCCCAGCAATTTGTTCACCTCATCTCACTGCTCGCCACAGGCAGACTGACCTGCTGTCTGCCTTCTGCTGCTCTACAACACGCACTCTGTCCCTTGGCACATCCTGGACCCCACCTCGTCTAGGTGCATCGCACTCTGGGGACAAATGAGTCAGGGCACCAGGGATGACGGAGAGTTGTAGCTGGAGATTCATGTTGCCCGATGACCTTGATCCCAAGTGTGCAACTTCCCCCAAAAGGTCAATAGTTAACACCATGTCCATCACCCAGAAAGATATTAAAAATCAGAGATAACTGTCATCCTAGCTTTGTCATAAACCTTAATAACAGAAATGCCTAATGGGGCTTGGGGTACTCCCCTTCAGAGAAAAAACATGGAAATGAAGTGAATCCAGAAAAGGGGGAAAAAAAAACAACTGACAATATAAGTATGCTGTCAAGCCACGCTTCTAAAACACATTCCAGAATGCACTGGTCCTTTGAGAGGTTGTATGAAAAATAATCCCTAATCAAATACATTTGGAACCCTGTGGATCATGTTCCTTTTTTGACTATTTATAATGTATTTCAGTTCGTTAAAGGTGTCAAGCTCTTTAATAAAAATTACTCTTGTTCTATGCAGTGTTTGCCAAACTGATGTAGCCATGGAATCTTGATTTCACATAAAAATCTAGTAGGACCCCAAAAATTACACTTTGAGAAATGATGCATCACCGAGACTAGTTTCTTCACACTGTAATAATGACTGCAAATAACACCTTGCAGTTAAAGTCATGGACTTTGGGGCAAGTATATCTGGGTTCAGGTCAGTTTCTGCTGCTTAATAGCAGTGTGTCCTCAGGAATAAATACACAAATAAATGATAGTAGCTTTCATTAAAACTGTATGATGTTAAGGGGTACCTGGCTGGCTCAGTAGGTTAAGCAGCCAACTCTTGATTTCAGCTCAGGCCATGATCTCACAGTTGATGAATTCAAGCCCCACGTTGGGCTCTGCACTGACTGTGGAGCCTGCTTGGGATTCTCTGTCTCCCTTTCTCTTTGCTCCTCCTCTGCTCATGTTCTCTCCCTCTCTCTCCCTCTCTCTCCTCTCTCTCTGTCAAAAATAAATAAAACCTTAAAAAAAAACCTGTAGGATGTACAGACAAATGTTTACACATCAGTAAGCAAAGGAATAGGGAGAGTATAGGTGTGTTCATCAAATCCACATCAAATCCTGATCCTGAGTTTGGAGAGACTAGTTTTTAGGTAATTAACAAGCGAGCAATCAGGGATCTCTCAGTCACTCTCCACAATGGGCTTGTGCAATGGGGAATATAGAAATTTCACATGATGTAGTCTCTATTCTTAGAGATTTACTGGGGGAGAAAAGAACAGTGAGTGATAAATGATGGCACAAAGAGGCTAATATGTTTCTCAGAGTAAAAACTTGCCATTTGGGTTTAAAGGAGGAGGAAATCAATGGACTAGAGCTGAATTTGCAGAGACAGGGAAGGTGTGGAAGTTCGAGAAAAGAGGCTGTCCCAGGGAGAACTGTGAGTGGAACAGGTTTAAAGTGGGGATCAGCTCAGTGAGTGAGAATGAAGAGCAGAGGGGCAGGTGAGCAAGACTCAGGTGTGGGTTAAGACAGATGACAGAGAGCTTTGAAGGGGCAGGAAGAATTGAGATGTGAAGAACTGAAAACAGGGAGCCATTGAAGGTTTTTGAGGAGGGGAGTGGTGTTATTGAAACAAGGCTTAGGGCAGATGGGGCTGACAACAGTGTGCAGAGTGGGCAAGAAGAAGAGAGATCAGGGGGTTTGGACTACAGACTAAAATAGAGCAAAACCACCATTAACGAACTAATGAGAATGATAATCCTAAGAGATGGCCGGAGCACAAAATAACTTTTGAAGGATTTGGTTTTAAAGTTAAAATGTCAGATCCATAGTGTGTTGTTTCAGAAATCAGTCCCTTGGATTCACACCTTCAACATCCCCATCTGAACACAGAATTGTAAATGCTAAGTGTGTGTTCAAGATGATTATTTTGACCTCCATCTTCCTAAGTTCTGTGTCTCTCTCTCAACTGGTTCAGAACTTATAAGGGAAATAACAGGTTGTATATGTTAACCCAATTCTCCCCAGACCTCATCAGGAAGCATCATGCCCTTGACCATTTTGAGGGCCTGGGTCTGAAGCATCACTGGAAGCCCAATGTGGTCCCCAGTCTTGGGGGCCTTTGTCATGATGATGCCTCAAAGGCAGACAGGAGGGATGTCACATTGAAAGACTCTACAGACCTTCCATTTCATAGCTTCAAGCTATTAGCGGCAGTTACCTCAGTGCCTCAGCAGTAGATAGTACTATTATAATGTACTATAATGGCTATGCTGGGTACTAGGATCATGAAGGAAGGAAAGGAATTTGGTTAAGTGAAAATAACCAGCACCCATCACATTCTGCTCGAGAAAAACGGGTTGTGAAATAGGGTTTCCAGATAAAAATATAGGATACTCATTTAAATTGGAATTTCAGATAAACAATATATAAATGTTTGGAATGTCTCTCAAATATTTCATGTGACATACTTATACTAAAAAATATTCATCGAAATTAGAATTTAACTGGGTTTCCTGTATTTTATCTGGAAATCCTGGTTTGTGGTCAAAAGTCCTGGTTCTCAGAGCCAAACTTAGCACACACTGAGATGTATGGACTTGAACAACCAGGTAACTTCTTTAAGCCTGTTTTTGCAAAGACCATGTAGAAATAAAATCATCTTGTAGGTTTAAAGTTCTGTAAATGTACTTATTGTTGTCATGTTTTTGTTATTTGGCCCTTCTACTTTGCAAGCTTGGTAAGAAAGTCCATGCATTATTCAATTTTGACTCCTCAAAGCACCCCAGAAGGGCCTTGACCTATTGAAGGAAGTGTCACATATTTATCAAGACCGTAACAAAGTATTCTCACCTGAAGTCTATCACCTGGTGGAGTCTCACCCTAGATGCTCTAAAGACTCAGTCAGTCTATCTGGCAAAGCGAGATGGGGTGCTGTATGTTCCCAGGTAGCAAGACATTGGAAGTCATGATTACATGAACCCAGGGAAAAGCTGGGGGTAAGACTAGAAACAGTTGGAGACGGAGCTGCAGGTTTCAGACAGGGAGATCATGCAGAGGTGTCTTTTACACCAGCACTTCTCACACTTACCTGGTCATCAGACTCACCTGGGGATCGTGTTAAAATGCAGACTATGAGGGGCGCCTGGGTGGCTCGGTCGGTTAAGCAACTGACTTCGGCTCAGGTCATGATCTCGCGGTCCGTGAGTTCGAGCCCCGCGTCGGGCTCTGTGCTCACAGCTCAGAGCCTGGAGCCTGTTTCAGATTCTGTGTCTCCCTCTCTCTGACCATCCCCCGTTCATGATCTGTCTCTCTCTGTCTCAAAAATAAATAAACGTTAAAAAAATTAAAAAAAAATGCAGACTATGATTGCAAAGCCAATCACCACTCCTTCGGAAATGGAGGGTCTAACACAAAGAGACTGTGGCAACCAGTATGGGCTATTCATGGCAGTTTCTCTCGTTAAATGGATGACGACATTATTCACAGGAGAGCCAAAGCCAGTGATTCTCAGGAATGACTGCACGTTGGGAGTTATCTTGAAGCTTTGAAAATCCACCTGTGCTCAGGCTCATCCCCAATTTACTCAATCTCTGGGAGTGGGATCTGGGCACCCTTTTTTTTTTGCATTTGTTTTTATTTTTAAAACTCTCCCTTTTCTAAGCTGTTTATGGCAATGTTATCCCTTCTGAGGCATTGATTTGGACATAAGGTATGATTCCATTCTGGCCCATGAGACACAAAGAGCTGGGTGGTTTGGGGTAGTATTTTGGTGTTGACAACACAGGGGAGGAAAGACTGTTCTTCAGCTCAACATTGTCCCATCTGCTTTTGAGGCCATCTTGTAAACCCAAAAGGTAAGTCTCAATACAGTGGATGCAAAAGCCCAAAGATCCTGTGTCCTTGAGATTAACCTTTAGGACCACTCTTTTGTGAGACAATAAATGTCCTTGTGTTGGGTTTTCTGTTACTTGATAGCCAAAAACGGTTATCTGTCAAGCACTGGACTGGACACTTTGTACACATCATATAATTTAATCTTCACACTAGTCCTTCAAGATAAGTACTATTATCTCCATTTCACAGCAAGGAAATGGAGACCCAGAGAGGACTGAGCTGTAAGCATATCTCAGAATTTAATTGGAATCATGGTCATGGAGAAGGCTTGGTGTTTTAGCAAGGATGCACCTTGGATATGTAGAGGAGCTGTTGGGTACGTGGAGCATTTTCCCTGCACCCCAAACTCTTCTCTCATCAGCCCGAGGAACCAGCACAAGCTGACCTGAAATCCTTTACCTGTGGCTTTGAACCCTGGGTGCACATTGACTCCCCTGGGATGTTTTTAAAAATCTCAGTTCCCAGGCTAGAATTTTTTTTCACTAATTCTATAAGTGCATCAATGACAATGATTTGTTTTAAAGAACCCGCTTTTTGTCTCATTAATTTTCTCTGTTTTTCTGTTTTCAATTCCATGATACCTATTCTTATCTTTATAATTTTCTTTCTGCTTGATTTGGGCTTATTTTTCTCTTCTTTTGCTATTTTTCTGTTTTCTTGAAGTAGAAACTTAAATTATTGATTTGAGGCCTTTTCTCTCTTCTAATCTGAATGTTCAGTGCTATAAATTTTCCTTTTAGCTTTGCTTAATTGCATCTCAGAAATTTTGATATGTTTTCATTGTCATTCAGTTCTATTTACTTTTTTTAAATCTCTTTTGAGACTTCCTCTTTGACCCATGATAATTCTTCTTTTTTTTTTTTTTTTTTAAGTAGGCTCCATGCCCAACATGGGGCCTCAGCTCACAACCCTGAGATTGAGAGTTGCATGCTCCACTATCCAAGCCCCACACATTGATGATTAAGAAGTGTTGAGGCTGGACCTGTTTTGAAAGCATGAACAGAACTATGGTTTTATTAGTTTGATTGTTAACTTAGCTCCATGTTCTGTTTAGCTCCCTACTTAATTATGCTCTTTGCACCTCTTAACATCATGCTTGACCAATCATTACCCCTATTCCTTACTTACCCAGTGATTGTAGAAACCTAATGGGGACAGGATGGCAAAATTTGTCTTGACATATCTGATTGTACCAGGTCCTAAATAGTGTCCCATTTTTCAAAAGAATGCTTACCTCCAGACTGTTTCAAGCCTCCCCATCCCTGGTTTCAAGAAACCCCTTACCTTCCTCTTATGTGGATAAGCTATCTGTAGGCTCAACAGAGCAAGGCTGCTTTTGAGAATGATTCTCTGCCTTCTCATTGGACTGCTCTTCTGACAATAAACTTTCTTTGCTTCAAAACCAATATTTCAGACATTGGCTTACTATGCATCAGGTGCACAGACAAGTTTGAATTTTGTAACCACGTGCTGCTAATTTTTCAAATGTTTGAAGATTTTTAAGTGTCGTTTTATTATTTATTTTTAGTTTGATTCCACTATGGACAGAATATACTCTATATGGTTTCACACTTTTAAAATTTGTTAAGATTTGTTTTATGATTCAGGATATGGTCAATATTGGTGAATATTCTATGGGGACTTTAAAAAGGTGTTTCAGGTTCTGCTACTAAGGAGCTCACTCTTGACTGATTGCTCCACCTGGGTCCTCCTTATGGAGTAGGAGCTGTGCGTACTGATAGTGGGAAGTGGGTGCTGGAAGGTGGTCCCATGCCAGGCTGCTGCCACTCCCAAGTTTGTCCCCAGTATGGATCTTCTGCAACACAGACCCAAAGAGGATGAGATCTGAAATTTCCTGGTTGCCAGAATAGGTCTTCATCCCTGGGGAAGAAGGGAACTGCCATTCATCTGCTGAGCCCACCACAGCATCTCTTCTGCGACACAGAGCTGTATTAGAGAGGCAGGTTCTATTCTTCAGTGGCTTCCTAATGAAGGATCTTCTCTATGTAGTAGAAGTTGTGAGGAAACGAATGCCACCTAACTGCTCCCACTTACTTGTTATAGGTCTTCTACAGCATAGAGATATGGAAAATGGAATCTGCTCATGTTCGCTGTCTGACAAAACCAGCAGGAATACCTGTTCCACCCCCAGAGATCTGGGAGAGACGTGAACTGCCACTTGGTTGCCAAGTTCACTGAAACAGTTCTTCCAGAAGGCAGAGCTGTGGGAAGATGGCTACAATCCCTGGCTTGAATATCATGGATTTCTACTCTTCTTGTTACGTGTCCACACATTTTGCAGGATTAAGGTTTCTCAATTTGTTGTAAACCCCTCAATCAATCTCCAGAGATTTTGAACAATTGACTTTATTAATTTTGACCAGTTTAATAAGGGTCTTTGTTGGGGAATGGTTGCCCTGAACACCTCAAACCACCATTCTGGGGGTCCTCCCTGGGGTCCTTCGTCATGCAGCAGTAACTAGCTAATACAATGGCCACAAAGGAGGCATACCAAATTAAGACAAGCCATCAGTTAGATGGAGAGCAGGGAAGGCATTTCAAGCAGGAAGAACAGAAAGTGCAAACGTGTAGAAGGTGGCAGTACTAAGAGTTACAGAAGTGGCTCTCAAATGTGGTCCCTGCACCAGCACCATCAGTATCTCCTGGGAACTTGTTAACGATGTGAATTCCTGGAGCCTACTGAAGCAGAATCTCCACAGTCTGGTGTTCAGCAAGACCTACAGGTGTTTCTGCAGCACATTAAAGTCTGAGGACCACTAGAGTATAGGAATTATTTTTCATTAGCCAGGATAGCTTGGCTCCTCATGTGTCCAAACTCTAAGTGGTTTTCCTTTTTTTTCTCTTTTTTTAAGAAGTGAGAGATAAGGAACTAATAAGCACTTTCTCTTAGTGAATGCTTTGGGCCTCATTAGAGATAAAGGTTCTCTGATACCAGTCACAAGAAGTTGGTCATGCTACAGCAAGCAGAGGCTGGCTCCACTTTTGCCAGGAAGAAGTCACTTCTGAGTTTTATTTTACTCCAATTGTTTTAATGAGGCATCCTGCAGTTGCCCTGCATATGGCCCCATTGAACTTGGCGGGGCCTCTGATCCCATGTGTGGTGGGTGGTCACGTTACCGTAGCAGAGGAAATGCAGACATATGACATTAGCATGATTTAAAAGAGAGTGTTTAAATGGGCAAAATCCAGTTATTTGAAAGAGTTAAAACTTATCCAGGCCTGAAAGAATGAAAGTAAGCTCAGATTGAAAGGGAGTAAAAGCAGCCCTGCTGTTCCCCAGGCTGGCAGAACAGACCCAGGTAAAGCCAAGAGCAAAGTCACAGAAAATCACATTTCTTCCAAAGTCTGGCTTGTGGTTATAAAATGCCAGAACAACCCCTGCTTTGAATGGCCACTGCTTTCTTACCAGTGATTCCCCTAGATCTGCTTTACTACACCCATCTTTTACTAGGAATATCCACAGGCAGAATCATCCCTGCTCCCAATGGTATGCAACCCCCGATTCATTGTAGTTTCTCCTCATTCTGCCTCAGAAACTTCAACCAGCCCAGAAATGACCCCCACTTCATTTTTTTCCTATTTATTTATTAAAATTTTTTTTTAATATTTATTTTTGAGAGAGACAGAGACAGAATGCGAGCAGGGGATGGGCAGAGAGAGAGACACAGAATCTGAAACAGGCTGTGGGCTCTGAGTTGTCAGCACAGAGCCTGGTGGGGGCTCAAACTCACAAACCACGAGATCACGCCCTGAGCCAAAGTCAGATGCTCAATGGATTGAGCCACCCAGGTGCCCCTGTTTATTTTTTTCTTTGAAGTTAACTCATTTTCAGAGAGAGGGAGAGAGAAAGAAAGAGAATGGGGGAGGGGCAGACAGAGAGAGATACAGAAAGCAGGCTCCAGGCTCTGAGCTGTCAGCACAGAGCCAGAAGGGGGGGGGCTCAAGCCTGCAAACCGCGGGATCGTGACCTGAGCTGAAGTCAGACGCTTAACTGACTGAGCCACCCAGGTGCTTTGATCCCCACTTCCTTTAGACTCTCCTCAGATCATTCTGCTGGAGCCTTGACTTTACAAACTTCCTCCCTCCTACTGAGCAGCACTTCACAGCTGCTTTGATGTCACTAAGCTCACATCAATAAATCTGATTTTGTTGGACTACAGTCTCGTCCCTGGAGGTCCTTGTCTGATGAAGCTTTAATAGGAGGAAAATGGTCCCTCGGCCCTGTATTTGGGTGAAGGGGTAGTAGTGATTTTTGTTTGTTTGTTTTTATTTGACTTCATTACCAGTTTTACATCCCAGAAAGGAAGCCAGAGGACTGAAATTTTCAATGATGACTTATCACATTTCAGATCAGACCCTATTTCTGCCTCCCCATATCATTAGGTATTTTCTTATAATAGCCCTACACAAAGATCTGAAATTATCAGTCATGAATCAAGTATGGCAATCTTTCATTTAATCAAATCACTAAAGTTATTAATACGAGCATTCTCCACCTAAGGAACTTGCACTGATAATTACAACAAACCAAAGCTAAGAGCTTTGTGACTTGATTAATGCAGTGTCTCTGAATTATAAATCTAGTATATTACTTCTGTATCTCAAATATGGGCTAGGCACTTATCTTTGACATGTTCATTCTTCCATTCATGCAAACATTTTTTGAGAACCTTCTGTAAGCTGAATACTGTCCTAGGTCTCAGATCTTAAAAGGAATTAAACAGAGCCTCTGCTCTTAGGAAGCTTGCTAAGCTAAGGTTGGGGAGAGAACCAGAGGGCAGCTGAAGTGAAAAGATGAGAAGTTCTGTGGATGAGGTCAAGAAATCCAAGTCCTGATGTCCACAGGGGCTGTGAGGCCAATCCAGATGACACAGGACATGAGATACAGATGGAGATCATGAACAAATTACTATATCCCTCAAGGGAAGAGAAAAGTACAGTCAGGATGTCTGTAGATGACAGAACTGAAGCGGGGATAGAATGGCTTAGCTGGAAGAAATGAGCTGCCCAGAAGTGCAGAGCTTTAGGGAAGGGTAGAGTACAATTGGTCTGGAATTCTTAAGGTGGTGGGAGGACCCCTCCCCTGAAGGCATTCTGGAATACCTGGTACTGGACACTGAGCATCTTCTCCCACCCCACCCCCTTCCCAGAAAGAGAAAGGAAATGGAGGTACAGATTTCAGGAAGAGATTGTGGATAAAGAAGGCTTTTCATCCTGGTGCAAAGGTTCAGAGAGCCCAGATAGAGGAGTGGCCCTGGAGGACAGGGAGGCAATGGGAGGATGGCTGGGAGATAATTCTGGGGCAGAGTGATGCTTATCTCTTCTTTTGTGGGGGCTGTAGCAGCCAGCAGCATATGCTGTGACCATGGGTGTGGGGAGTAAATGGGTCCATTGGGTTGGGCTGCTTTGAGGAATCCTGAGGCACTGGGCTGAGCAGTCATGAGCAGCTATCAGGGACTGGCCTGGGTGGGTGCTCAAGCCCCCCATCTAAGGTCCTAAGGTTGATGCAAGCAGATGCCAGAGGTGGCTCTGAATCCCTGGGAGGGATCCCAACTGCATTAGATTGCAGTCCCTCCATTTGCATTGTCACAAGCCTTTCCCCTGTTTGGCAGCAAGCCATAGGGCCTGGAAGAAATTCAATTCAGTTATTAATTGAGCACCTACTATGTGCTGAGCATGTGTTAGAAACTGTATGTATAGCATATACCTAGACAGCTGGGGTCCATGCCCTCAGGCCCTCGTGCCCTTTTGGTGTTTTAATATCTGGGCAGGAAGACATATTAAATCAGAAATTATGAGTAAGGAGTGGTTCAGGGGTGAAGCACAGCTCCCTAGAGGAGAATGTCAAGGAAAATCTTCCATGTGTGGGCCAACAGAGTCCCTGTGGAGAACCTTCTCACTAAGTTAGACCAGAGAAGCACTATGCTCCTTGCACCCCTGCCACAGTAGAAGAGAGTGGAACAGTCCATTCCTAAACAAGTCACTCATGATCCAGAAGGATTTCATACAGTGTTTTTACTTCAGGTTCCAGTCACGCCTTCTCATCCTTTGAGAGAATATTCACAGGAATGTTCAGGAACAGAGTCTCCTTACTATTCAATTTACCTTCTCTCACCCAGTAACTCTTCAAAAGACACAGCCTTCACTTCACTTCTGGGGCAGCTCCTCCTAGCCAGCCCTTCTTGCAGCCACTGGGTCACCAACCCCTCCCTCGCTCTTTCCTCTTCTGGGTGGTCTGGTCCACAGAATCCTACCTCCTCTCAGCCTTCAATTTCAGTAGACAGCCATTAAGTTCATCAAAGTCCACTCAGATGAGGAGGACAAGGGGGCACATTGGGTCCCACTGGTAGAGCATCTACTAGCCCCTGACAGGCTCTTGCACTGTTGATATCCTCTTCCCCCTCACATTTCATAGCATTAGTACTTTGCTAAAAGAATCCCTTCCCTGAAAACTTCCGGACTCATTCTATGAAGCCAGCATTACTTTGATTCCCAAACCAGACAGACACCCCATAAAAAAGGAGAACTACAGGCCAATATCCCTGACGAACATGGATGAAAAAATTCTCAACCAGATACTAGCAAATCGAATTCAACAGCATATAAAAAGAATTATTCACCATGATCAAGTGGAATTCATTCCTGAGCTGCAGGGCTGGTTCAGTATTCGCAAATCAATCAATGTGATACATCACATTAATAAAAGAAAGGATAAGAACCATACGATCCTGTCAATAGATACAGAAAAAGCATTTGACAAAATACAACATCCTTTCTTAATAAAAACCCTCAAGAAAGTCGGGATAGAAGGAAACATACTTAAACATCATAAAAGCCATATATGAAAAGCCCACAGCTAATATCATCCTCAATGAGGAAAAACTGAGAGATTTCCCCCTGAGATCAGGAACATGACAGGGATGTCCACTCTCACCACTTTTTTTTTTTTAATTTTTAATGTTTATTTTTGAGAGAGAGAGAGAGAGCAGCACCAGAGCATGAGCGGGGGAGGGGCAGAGAGAGAGAGGGAGACACAGGATCTGAAGCAGGCTCCAGGCTCTGAGCTGTCAGGACACAGCCCGATGTAGGGCTCAAACCCACAAACCGTGAGAACACGACCTGAGCCAAAGTCGAATGCTTAACCAACTGAGCCACCTAGGTGCCCCTCACCACTGTGGTTTAACACACTGGAAGTCCTAGCATCAGCAATCAGACAACAAAATGAAATAAAAGGCATCAAAATAGGCAAAGAAGAAGTCAAACTTTAACTTCTCGCAGACAACATGATACTCTACATAGAAAATCCAAGAGATTCCACCAAAAGATTCCTAGAACTGATACATGAATCCAGCAAAGTCACAGGGTACAAAATCAATGTACAGAAATCAGTTGCATTTTTATACACCAATAATGAAGCAACAGAAAGAGGAATAAAGAAACGGATCCCATTTACAATTACAACAAGAACCATAAAATACCTAGGAATAAACCCAACCAAAGATATAAAAAGATCTGTATGCTGAAAACTATAGAAAGCTTATGAAGGAAATTGAAAAAGACACAAAGAAATGGAAAAACATTCCTTGCTCACGGATTGGAAGAATAAATATTGTTAAAATGTCAATACTACCCAAAGCAATCTACACATTCAATGCAATCCCAATCAAAATTGCACTGGCATTCTTCCTAAGCTAGAACAAACAATCCTAAAATTTTTATGGAACCACAAAAGACCCCGAATAGCCAAAGCAATCTTGGAAAAGAAAACCAAAGTGGGAGGCATCACAATCCCAGACTTTAGCCTCTACTACAAAGCTGTAATCATCAAGATAGTCTGGTATTGGCACAAAAACAGACACATAGACCAATGGAATAGAATAGAGAACCCAGAATTGGACCCACACATGTAGGGCCAACTAATCTTTGACAAAGCAGGAAAGAGTATCCAATGGAAAAAAGACAGTCTCTTTAACAAATGGTGCTGGGAGAACTGGACAGCAACACGCAGAAGAATGAAACTAGATCATTTTCTTACACCATTCACAAAAATAAACTCAAAATGGATGAAAGACCTAAATGTGAGACAGGAAACCACCAAAACCCTAGACGAGAAAGCAGGAAAAAACCTCTCTGACCTCAGCTGCAGCAATTTCTTACTTGACACATCTCCAAAGGCAAGAGAATTAAAAGCCAAAATGAACTATTGGGACCTCATCAAGATAAAAAGCTTCTGCACTGCAAAGGAAACAATCAACAAAACTAAAAGGTAACGGACAGAATGGGAAAAGATATTTGCAAATGACATATTGGATAAAGGGCTAGTATCCAAAATCTATAAAGAATTTTCCAAATCCCACACCCGAAAAACAAATAATTCAGTGAAGAAATGGCAGAAGACATGAATAGACACTTTTCCAAAGAAGACATCCAGATGGCCAACAGACACATGAAAAGATGCTTAATGTTACTCATCATCAGGGAAATACAAATCAAAGCCATGCTGAGATACCATCCCACCCCAGTCAGAGTGGCTAAAATGAACAAATCAGGAAACTACAGATGATGGTAAGGATGTGGAGAAATGGGAACCCTCTTGCACTGCTGGTAGGAATGCAAACTGGTGCAGCTGCTCTGGAAAACAGTGTGGAGGTTCCTCAAAAAATTAAAAATAGATCTACCCTATGACCCAGCAATAGCACTGCTAAGAATTTACCCAAGGGATACAGGAGTGCTGATGGATGGGGGCACATGTACCCCAATGTTTATAGCAGCACTTTCAACAATAGCCAAATTATGGAAAGAGCCTAAATGTCCATCAACTGATGAATGGATAAAGAAGAGGTGGTTTATATATACAATGGAATACTACTTGGCAGTGGGAAAGAATGAAATATGGCCTTCTGTACCAACACAGATGGAAGTGGAGAGTGTTATGCTAAGTGAAATAAGTCAGTCAGAGGAGGACAGATATCATATGTTTTCACTCATATGTGGATCTTGAGAAACTTAACATAAGCCCATAGGGGAAGGGAAGGGGGGAAAATAGTTACCAACAGAGAGGGAGGGAAGCAAACCACAAGAGACTCTTAAATACAGAGAACAAACTGAGGGTGGATGGGGGGTGAGGGAGAGGGGAAAATGGGTGATGGGCATTGAGGAGGGCAGTCATTGGAATGAGCACTGAGTGTTGTATGTAAGTCAATCTGACAATAAATTATATTAATAATAATAAAAAAAAGAATCCCTTCCCCTTCCTTGACATTGAATCCTGTGTTGCCCACTAGGCACCCTTCTCTTCTTCTAAATCTAAGGCAGCAGGGTTTAGTGGTACATGGCCACCCCAGGTACAGACTACATCCCCTGAGTGTGGCCTTGTTGCTGATTTCTCTCCAAGGGAGGGAAGCAATGTTTGCCATTTCCAAGCCCAGGCCTTAACACACAGTGTGTGCACCTCATCAAGCTGGAGCATAGACTGGTGGAAACTCAGCATTGACAGCGCAGGGTATAGTGGGGCAGCGATTTTCAGGGTCCTGTATCTCTGAACGGCTCAAGGAACAGAGCTGCTCCATTGATCTGGGTCATCCACATTAGAACTGTAAGCTAGAGAGAAAAACTTACTTGTTCTTCAAATCACAATATTGTTGGGTCTCTCACTCTAAGTAAAACAAGTCTCATTACCCAGAGGTCTCTTTGTTTTCTAGTTCAGTGGGAGTAGATCCTATCCCCTGATAAAAAGGTACATTTTACAGTGCTGTCCATCACTCAAGTGCCAATCAAGCATAAAATAACTCTCCCACAAATGTTCCTCATGCTTCTTCCACTGTTTGAGGTCAGGATGAGTTTTCCCTGGGAAATGGTGACAAGTGGTAACTCTTCCCTTGGCCACCTCTCTTTCTGAGTGTGCAGCCACATAGTCTACTGCCCACTGCCCGGTGCTCCAGTGTCCCTATAGCTGCTATGCGGTGAAAGCCTCTTGTCCTGGGCTCTGCTTTATTACAGCAATTTCCTAAGTTCCATTTCACCAATGTCTGGAAGACAAAGACTGAGAGTATAAATAATGTAAGTCCTATTATCTTCTCCTTCAGGGTTTCTATTGATCGTGACTTAATCTCTTGAGGCAAATTGATGGGTTTTAATATTAAACTGAAATGCTAGGAGTCAGCAAAGAGATCAGACAATCGAACAAAAAATAAAATTGCCCAGAGGTGGAACTTTTCCAACCCTCTGAAGGGGTTTGTTTGGGCCAGGCACATCTATTTCTTTCAGAGATTGAGATATATAGGAAAAATATCTTTATAAATACTAAGAAAGCCAAAGTGTCTAAACATGTTGAATTGGAAAAGAATTTGAGAGCCCAAGCAGAGGTGGGGGAGGTCCCTACTCAACCTCCCCTAATTTACCCAGAACCCTCTCTTGACCCCTAAATAAGAAGTGGTCCTGGCATTACTCAGCTGCAGCAAATTCTTGCTTCACTCTGTTCTTGTACTAGGTACATCATCTCTACCTAGCCAAGTCCAGGACTGAGGTGGCAGGCATTATAGCTTCGTAACTTCCTGTAGAACTCAACCCTCCACCCTCATCCCATCCCACTCCTGCACACAGCCAAGGGCTAATTCTGTGTCCCTGAGAGACAGCTGGCAATGGTGAATTATCAGCTATAGATATTAGAGCCAGTTACACCTGGGTTTGAATTCTGACTCTGCCATTTACTGAAAGATCTTGGACAAGAATTTAATACCTATGAGTGTCAGTTTTCTCATGACCTAGAGATAATACTTTTACTACAGTAGAAACTAACCAGCTGTTCACCAAATCTGCCTCTCCTTCTTCTAGGCTCTCACAAATAGTGAGAGGCAGAGGTGGAATTTGAACCCCTGGCAGTCTGGCTGCCAAGTCATGCACACTGTCCATATATCTCAACTATGGGTGGTCATAGCACCTCAACATGGGCCATAGCTTCATCTCCAAGTTACTTGAATCTAGCCTCACCCCAGTTTCAACAAGTGTTATCTAGCCCAGCAGGAAGGTTGTGCATGTGTGTGGGGGCTGGGGTGGGAAAGCAGGAGGAAACCACCCTGCAACGCACCCTGCCCTCTGGTCAGACTAGGCTACTTGTAGTCAGTCTTTTGAACATGCCCTGAATCTTCCCACTTTCCCGCCTTTGTTATTCTGTCAGGGATGCTCTTTTCCATTGCCATCTATAGAAATCTTACAGATACTTCAAGAATCAATTCAAGGGGTGCCTGGGTAGTTCAGTCTGTTAAGCATCTGACTTCAGCTCAGGTCATGATTTCATGGTTCACGGGTTCAAGCTCTGCATCGGGCTCTGTGCCAACAGCTCAGAACCTGGAGCCTGCTTCAGATTCTGTGTCTCCCTCTCTCTCTGCCCCTCCCCTGCTCACATGCTGTCTCTCAAAAATAAATAAACATTTAAAAAAAAGAATCAATTCAAGAACCACCTCTCTCTTTGATCTTCCTGGACACAATCTCTGTGCTTCCACATAAATTCATTTGTAAATTATTATTTTTTTACACAATTAACACCCACTGTAAAAATTACCAATATAGTTGAAGCCCTGCTGTGGCTCCCTGGTTTGTGTCAATTTTCCTACCTCAGGAATCACTGCTCTCCTAAATTTGGTATTTGTTCTCACAATAGTATTCAACTTATATCTTTCCATAAAAATCATCTTGCTTGTTTCACTCAACATCATGATTTTAAGACTCTTCTAACATCATGCAAATGTTCATTTATATGAATATTATATTTATTTCTTCTCTTCTCATGGACATCTTGGTTCTTTCCAACTCTTTTGCTCTAAGAAACTATGTGAACACTCTTGTATCTGTGTTCTCATGGATTTGCAAGAATTTCCTCTGGTAAATTGGTATCATGAAGGATAACTCGGCAGTTAAGACTTATAAGGCCATAATATGATTAAGATGTAAACCCAGAAAGGTAAAATAAACCTTTGGGGCTAGTATATTTCTTATAGGAATATCTGAAGGTCTCAGGAAGGCAGCTGTGAGACTGAAAAACTGGGCAGCAATCTTTGTCACCCTCTAGGACCAGGGGGCAAGAACTGGAGTGTAGGGTGTGCAATGGAGGAACCCATGAAAAACTCTCAACTATTTCATTAAGGCCCCCAAAGAACTATACTGTAAGAATAAGGGTAAGTAATAAAAAACCAAGACAAATAGCAATCGTGAAACATACATAAAGGGAAGCTAGATTATTTACTTATCAGAAAGACTCTAAAAATATCTATTCTTAATAGGTTAAAGGAGAAAAATGACAAGATTGAGAATCTCACCAGAGAGCTAGAAAATATGAAATTAGCAAATAGAAATTCTGGCACTGAAATATATAATAACCCTAATTAAGAACTCAACAGGTGGCTTTTTAAAAGTTTTTTAAGGTTTTTTTTTTTTTGAGATAGAATGCATGGGAGGGGCAGGGGGGGGGAACCCCAAGCAGGCTCCACACAGTCATAGTGTGGAGCCCAATGTGGGGCTCAAACTCACTAACCATGAGATCTTGACCTGAGCTAAAATCAAGAGTCAGAAGCTTAGCTGACTGAGCCACCCTGGCACCCCTCAGCAGGTGGCTTTAATAACATAAGAGACACAGCTGAAAAGAGATTTAGTGAACTGGAAGACAGACTAAAAGATAATATCCATAATGAATATCAGAGAGACAAAACAATATGGGAGATATATAGACTGCAGTCAAAAGAACTAATATGGGGCCCCTGGGTGGCCATCAGTTAAGTATTTGACTCTCGATTTCGGGTCAGGTCATGATCTCATGGTTTGTGAGCTTGAGCCCTGCATTGGGCTCCATGTGCACTCTTTCTCTCTTTCAAAATACATAAACAATTAAAAAAAGAACTAATATAAATGCGATTGGAGAAAAAAGAGTGAGAAAGTATGTGTCACTATTATTTAAAGAGTAAGAGATCTTCTGCATCACCTACTCCTTCAAATGATCTTGGGAGGCCTGGAAGTCACATCCTGTTTACAGAGGAGGTGCCTAAGAAGGTAAGGGGCCCAAGACTCATGGAATTGTTAGACATTAACTTAGTGCTATAACCTCAAGGCCCTGGTCAGCCATAGAGAAGCAGCTCTCATAAGGGCAAGTTGCTCTGGTACCATTTGTGTCATGAAAATCATCTTTGATTTCATCTTTGAAGTGTAATTAGAGCCAATGCTTACTGAACGCTATGTACCACTATGCTAAGCCCCTTACTAAAACAGGTGGTCTCCCCAGTCATCACAAAAATTATGTGAAGGTACTATCATTACCAACTACACTTTACCATGGAGGAGAATGAGGCATAGAGAAGTGACCAGCCCATAGTCCTCCAGCTCAAAGGGGGAAGGGTCAGAATATGAAGCCAGACAGTCCTCTCAATTCTCAGTAATAACAAGATAGCTGAGGCACGTGAAGACAATACCAAAACCAACACATTTAAAAAATATATATCCTGTTATTTTAAAAATACATCTTATCCCTCCCCCAAGACTTCCCAACAAGAAATGAAAATGTTATGCCTATGCTACTTTATTTTTTACACAACTGAATATTCTGGAGAATACAGAGCAAGAGAATTATCTTTAAGTATTGTTCACAGAAAGAAATTTGACATTTGTTCAAAATAATTGCTCGATTTCCTTATCTGATCCAGTTTCTCTTTGCCACTGAATTCTGCAAAAGAAGAGAAAAATGTACCACTTGCAACAAATCATTATCAGAATCAAGACGAGACCGGTGGGTATGTTATTATATAACATATTTTAAAATTATGCCTCATTGGACAAGTCATAAATGCCCCAAAACGGTACTTATTTATCTTTGCTGTATCTAATTAGGCCATTCGGTCTGTGTGAGTGCTATAGCCTCTGTGAACATCTTCCCCCACCTTCACCTGGAGAGCTCTGATTCCCAGCATCTGGACAGCTTTCTCAGGCACCTAGGCCTGCCCAGGCTTTAGCTGCTGCCAGCAGGTCAGGATCAGGCTCTAGGAAGGAAACTGTGACACCTCCGAAGGACAGCCACCTGATGCCCCTGGGACCACACAAGAGACAGAGGAGGCCCAGAGTTGCCCTCATATGTGGACTTCACTTCCACAGGCTTGGAGGCCAACGAATCTCCCCAGATTTAAACTGGGTCTCAGAACACTGCTGAATGGACAGAGTAGCCTTGCCTGGCTGTACTCAGAGATGTGCCCACTATAAGGTACCCCCCCTCCCCTGCCAAGCCTTCCAGGGTGGCTTTTCCCTCATCAGAAGAGTCAGGTGAGAAGTCCTGGGGATCAGCTGGGCCGTGTGGGGTTCTCTCTCCCTCACAGCTACTGCTGGAGCCAACACACCTGCAAAGAGCTGGCAGGCAGCAAAGCCTGCATTGTGTGCTTGGGACAGCCTATCAGGCTGCAGTGGAGGTCTCTGCAGTGTGGAGAGCAGGGAAGGGAGGGGGTGGGGGGCCCTCAGAGCCTCCATGTGGCCCGCCTCTTCTTGAACTACCACCGCTCTGGTTGCCTCTCACTCCCCTTCAGTCAGACACAACATTTGCTAGGAGGAGAAGACTGCAATGGGGCTGACCTTGGACTATCCTACTGGGTGTTGGCTTCAGTATTTCTTCCTTTCCTTGGCTGGAAAAAAAAAAAAAAAAATGGAGCAGCTTACAGATACTGAGACAAAACTGCCTAGAACCTGTTTCTGGGCTTCAGATCCTTCCTCAACTGGGCCTTATGGCCTTGTTCTCCTAACTGGGATGTCAGCAGCCCCCTTGGGAGCTCACCTGGTAATCCCTAGCCCAGGGCTGGTAGTAGGTCACCTGTGGCAGTGCTCCAGGACCTTTGCTGATCCTACAGCCCACTGTCCCCGCCCCACCATTCCACCACCCCCAGCCTCTATTTATGTGGTGGGATGGTCTTCAAACCATTTATCACAGGACTTCTCACCCTAAAGACATCATAGAGACCCACTGTTTCTCAAAGCACTTTCTGGAGAATAACCACTAATAGGTCATGCAGGCAGCATGGAGGTGGAAGAACTTCCTTGATCAAACAAGTTGGGAACTACAGGTTGTTTCCTGAAGGACACGCCTGTGTACACCGTAAACCTTTGAGAGTGTTGGGTGCCATGTTTTCCAATCTTGTCTGATCTTTGCAGAGTTACCTCTTGGTGAACCTCTTAGTGACCCACAGAAGGCAGTTTGAGGGCCATGGGTCTAGTCTGATTCATAGTCTGATTTTTTTGATGCAAACAATTGAGGATCTAAGGGATGAAGCATAGCTAGCCAGTGGAGGATCACAAACACAGTTTCTGACTCTGTGACCTTTGCAAGAGGCTCAGAGATCCCAGGGCAGGAGGAGAGGATGGAGATTATACTACTTCCAGTGCATTTGGGGGCCACGTATCCTGACCTTCGTGCTCAGGGTCACAGACTCCAATTCTGGTTGCCCCCATGTCTGTCCATCAGCAGTACTCTCGCCTCCCACCCACGGTCCCAGAGCCCTGGTTTCTCAGCCTGGGTCCTTCTGGACTCTTTCCTCTATAAACATAAAGCATCTAGGAGGAGACTTTGAGAGTTACCCCTAAGTAAAGGATGAGATAGTCCCCATAATTATTCACCAGCTTGCTGGGCTATGCTTATTCTGCAGGAACTCATAATTGGGTGACAGGGGGGAACTGGGGTTAAAAACAGAGAAAAAGAAATGTGTTATACCCTGAAAAGGAAAAATGGTCGTCCCAAGGTGGCAGTGTGATCCTGCAACATAAAAACACAAACCATTATGTAACCACTTTGTGCCAAAGGTCTTCTGAAGATGTCTATGACAGCAGTTTTCAAAGTGTGGTCCCCAGACCAGAAGCATCAACAACACCTGAGAATTCTTTAGAAATGTCTATTCTCAGGTCCCTACTGAATTTTAACAAAGTCCCAAGGTATCTACGATTCATGGTCAACCTCGAGAAGCGCTGGTTTGTGCCGTCTGCAATACCTCTCCCCCAGTTTATACAACTGGTATGTGAGCCCCTGAGCCACATAAAGCAAATCCTCAGGAACAGATGGCTCTAGGTGACTCATCTGCAAGAATGGAGATGAAATATAAACAGCCAGAAGCATTGCCCCATGATTCCTATCTGCCTCAGGACAAGCTCAGGAAAACCTGAAATTAAATGCTCAGCCTCAGAGATGATTTTCAGGGGCATACTGTGAGACCAGTTCTTTCAGAAGAGATCTGAAGGGGCTATAAGACTGCCTAGCTCCAAGCACTTCCTGTCCTTCCCTTGTAGGTCTTTGGGAGTTTTGTTCTCCACGGGGGCTTACCTTCCTTCTTGGTGAAATCTCCTGCATCAGTCCTCGAATCCTGTGAAGGAGGGAGGCACAGGTTACTTTAACAGGAACCACATCTCCCAGGCTTGCCGTTGTTCTGCTGTGACCCTGAACCTCCCTGGCTCCATCCTCACTAATCTTTAGGTAGCCAGAAATCAGGTGCAAAAAAGCAGTTCAGGGGAAGGGCTAACCATGGGTAGCCAATTGTAACTTCCTGTTCAGGAAGGCAAGCATGTTTTCTTGAGGTAACATTTGTGTCCAGGACACAATGTTAAGTTGGCTTGCTCTTCCCAATAGCCTCAACTTGAAACTGACCCTCGGTTTGGGCAAATTTTCAAGGTTAAGCCATGGCAGCTTGGTCAG
The DNA here is from genome assembly GCF_007474595.2 of Lynx canadensis. NCBI lineage: Eukaryota > Metazoa > Chordata > Mammalia > Carnivora > Felidae > Lynx > Lynx canadensis. The sequence continues at coordinate 58,896,812 of NC_044305.1, forward strand.
CTGTCTCTACTTGTGGGTCTGGCATAACAAGGATCAGGCTCAGTCTGGAAGGTTGCAGTCAGCAGTGGATCAGACAAGACAAACTGTTGCCTGTGCATAAGATGACCAACCAATTTTCCAGGACCTGAGCAGCTTCCTGGGGATCTTGGGATTTTCAAAGCTAATACCAGGAAGGTCCTGGGCAAACTGGGATGAGTTTCAGCATTCAAAAGAAATGTTCTCGGGGAACCTGGCTGGCTCAGTCTGGCCAGTATGCGACCCTTGATGTTGGATCTCTGAGTTTGAGCCCCACCTTGGGGGTAGAGATTGCTTAAAAAAAAATATTTTTAAAAAAGAAATTTTCTTCCTTTCTTTTCTTTTTTTTGCAGGGTGGGCTACCACGCAACAAAATCTTGATTAGCATTTTGAACAATTATAGCTATTACTGAAACTGGTAATTTCTAAATTATAAAAAACGATTTTTAAAGAAACAAAATTCTGAGATACGGATAAAAGGGCAGGTGGGGGCAACAACGGAAAGCAAGGGGATCACCAAGGCAAACTGTTCCCGTCAAGAGAAGAGGAAAGGTCAGGGAAAGTAAAAACAACATGGAAACTAAAAGGAAACATAGGGATGGCAAGAGCAGAAGAGAACTTTGTACTAGCCCCCCACCGACCCACCCCCAGGGGGCTCTGCAGCCACTGGGTCGGGTTCCAGGGTTGGAGACTGAGGCACAAGGTGGGCCAGCTCTCCTTCCCAAGGTGGAGGCTTAGATCCAAAGACAGCATGCAAGCGCGTGCCTCCCCACCCCCACTCCCCCAGCGACCACATGCATCTGCCATGGTTAAGTGAACTTTGGGTGGCCTAAAAGAGAAAAACACCTACGCGCTGCTGCTGAAATCTTTTCATCCTTCGGTTGGCGAGCTGCGCGGCCAGGCGCATTAACGGGCGCACAGGCGGAAACTGCAACAGAGGGCTCAGGGAGGGTAGGACACGGCCCTCTCCATTGCCCGCCTTACAGATAGTTTAATTTCCAGAATAAAGTCCATGTCAGAGCCTAAGCTTAAATTTTATGTTTTCAATAAAGAATTGCTTGCCTTTATAGCAGTCCACAATTCCAACACATCACTTACAAATATTCCCTGAGGGTAAATCAGACTTGTATCTGCCTTAACGCCAAGCGTTCTGCCCTAGTATGGCGTGCAGTGTCCCAAAGAAGCAACCCAGTGCCAATGTCTTTTCGCTCCAGGTGTGCGCTCCTAGTCTACGGAAGGAGGAGGAAGGGCAGCGTCCATAACCCTCTCCCTAATGCCTTTGATTTTCCTGCACTTCTTGTCTATGACCTTTCGGCACACACTCAGACATACATACCCGTGTCTTATATCTAGTTGTTGGGAATCCTCCCTGAACACTTTGGCTCGGAGTCAAGGTTCATTTGTCTCACAGAGTTTTCTTCTTCCGGTGTCCTTTCTCCCTTTGCAGTGCTCATGGCCCTTACTGAGAATATCCCCATCCTCACCTGATCCTCATTCCTAACCTATACTACAGCTGAGTCTTCACCTCTTGGGGAAACAACACTTTGCTGTTTTGTTTGTTGTTGTTGTTTTTTTTTTTTTTAATTTTTTTTTCAACGTTTTTATTTATTTTTGGGACAGAGAGAGACAGAGCATGAACGGGGGAGGGGCAGAGAGAGAGGGAGACACAGAATCGGAAACAGGCTCCAGGCTCCGAGCCATCAGCCCAGAGCCTGACGCGGGGCTCGAACTCATGGACCGCGAGATCGTGACCTGGCTGAAGTCGGACGCTCAACCGACTGCGCCACCCAGGCGCCCCTGTTTGTTGTTGTTTTTTAAGGGTGTTCTTGAAGACTTGGAAAGCCTTGACTATATAAATAAGTGACTTTCTAATGGTAGAATTTCAGTTACTATGACAGAGCACCTGAATTAAGAATTTTATTCTATGACCTTCCTAATATTCCTCAAATCATACCCTGCAGAAATTCACTTACACAGCCTGCTTTTCAGGGTAACTCAAGTTTATAATAACAAAGTTAGAGGTAGTGCATGTTATTCCCATAGCACATACACATGGTGATGGTTATAGAAAGTGCAGCTCCATGGATCACTACTGGGGATATGGCACTTTACACTTCTCAAAGCATTTTTTTTTAATTAAAAAAATAAGGCAGTATGATAAATGCAAATAGAGGTTAAGTATTTATGGGGCCTTTTAAAAACATTTATTGTAAGTGCATAATAAAAAGTTATTCCTCACTTATTTTTCCTTTTTGGTAACATATTCTCTAACTTTTCTGATGTGTCAGCCTCACATCACTTCCAGCCCAGACAGGGAGAGAGATAATATGCCGGAAGCCCCAGGAAAAAGCTCTTTGAGAGCTATTATACAGACAGTGTCTGTAAGCCCCCTGCTTTTCTACTTATCTGCACATATTAGGTAGGGATAAAAGGCAAGCAGAGGAGAGTGACTTTTATAGAAAGAGGAGTATGGTAAAATACTGACCCCACTTTTAACTGGATGTGTTGGCTCCTGAGTTCTGGAGTAGTGAAATTAAAAAAAAACTGAATAAGACAGGTTTTAGTCTTATTTTAGTAAGTTGATTTTAGTACGAGTTGATTTTAGTACAAGTGTCACTTGCTATCAATGTGAAAGTTACATGCCTGTGTTGCCAGGCTGGGCAGTACTCACCCTTTTGTATATGTCTTGATTATCCTAGAAAGAGAATTGTGAGGGTAAGTTACATGGCATTTTACAGGGGCAGGCAATTGACAAGGTTTTCAGTATAAGTTACACCAGGGACCTTATTGAATTTATCTGAATATTACAAAATAAACTGGCAATCTAAAAGGAAATCAATTAGACAAACTCAGTAAGACTAGAGTTGATGCAGGGCCTACAAAAAAGCAAGTTGTCAGCAATACATCATTATTTTAAAACTAAATCTTATTTCACCTTTCTTTGGGAGAAAAACATGGTCTGTAGTACACACAAGCAATCCCCTAATCATGTGCCAGATAACCATCGAAGAGTTGAAATAAAATTAATGATTGCAATTTTTAATTTGTTGCTGGGTGTACCCTGGAATTCAGCTTTTTTAGGGTTGGTTCAAATCAACCAAACTCTTCCTCACCCCCACCTCCCCAAATGCTTTCTACATGAACTTCCAGTCTCTTGGAGGAAAGCCCAACTTTTCATTTCTAAGTCCTTGTTAGAGCACCACCTTGCCCTTGTTGGCGTGGATGACAGACAGGGATGGTTGCACAGGCAGCACACGCTACTCCAGGATACTGCTGTGAAGAAGACATCTTACAAAACAATAAATCAGGTTTCCATGCCCGCATTTTGTAAAATTGATTGAGGATTACTGTCAATGATATTGCAAATATGCTGCTCTGGATAATATTGATCATTCACATCTCAATCACACTGAAATCTTCTTGAATCAACTCAAACTTCAATCCAGACAGAAATGAAAGTTGTTACTAATACTTCTAACTTGTTGCTGTTGATAAAATTACATCTTTCTGCAAACTGTGGAGAGTTTCTACATGGGAAGCAGCTGATACTTATGTATTCTACACACACACACACACACACACACACACACACACACCCATCATGTATGTGTGAGTGTATGTGTGTTTTCTGGACACTTATTGGGCAAACAATCGTTTTTTGTGCCATATTCATCAGCTTTATACTGTTATGTTTCAGGCCAAAAAATAACAAGGAACATGAAGATGCTTTTCCAGGTGCTAGAACTCCACTCTCAACATTTCATATGCACCTTCCTTGTTTTAATTTTGTCTTTTTACATAAAAAAAATTTCAAAATGTACTTACCTAATTTATGATTTTTTCCTTAACTAGAACTTGTTTTTTTTTTTAATTTTTTTTAACGTTTATTTATTTTTGAGACAGAGAGAGACAGAGCATGAACAGGGGAGGGGCAGAGAGAGAGGGAGACACAGAATCGGAAGCAGGCTCCAGGCTCTGAGCCATCAGCCCAGAGCCTGATGCGGGGCTTGAACTCACAGACCGTGAGATCGTGACCTGAGCTGAAGTCGGACGCTTAACCGACTGAGCCACCCAGGTGCCCCTAGAACTTAAGTTTCATGAGAGCAGGTAGTTTTGTTTATTTTGGCCACTACTGCACCTTTAGCACCTAACATATGGCATGCTTCCAATGAATGTATTCTTCTGAATGGATGAACGGTAGAGCTGTGTTCATAAGAATCTATTGCCACCCTCCCATCTAATCTTCTGATCCCACCAGAAACACGAAACAGGAAGACTTTCCACAGGTGTCATTATTTGCAGAACATAACTCTGCTTTCTGAATTGCTTAAAGATAGAAGTCCCCTAGAGACACACACCTGGCTTTTTTGGAGAGCAGGACTGGAAGTGGACTTAGAGCCCAGGTAGCTCATCCAGACATGGGATAGTTGAGGGAACCAGAGCCCTAGGAAAGGAAGTGACATGCCACAGGTCATATTTTAATGCAGGAGCAAGACCAGGAAGAGCCACAATCTCTCTATCCATAGATTTAAAAATATTGATAGTTCTGTTCACTGAACAAGCCCTTGCTCTTCTACAACTGGTGATGACGAACAGGATCAGCTTTGGGAAGATGGAGAAAGTGGAAGGAAATTCATTCCATGTGGCACCTTGCACTTGGGGAAACCTATAACCCAATTTAATACTGTAACTAGCACATGTGACTGCCACACTTCCACTTTTTCTGCTTATGTAGGGGACATCCTTGCAGCCTTCATTTGAGGGGTAGGGAAGCCCATTTGGTGTGAAGTGAACAGGCAGTGGCAAGGAGATGGAAAACTGAGTTTTCACCCTAAATTTTTGCTCTGGATATCAAGGCTATAAGATTAGTTTTGAAGATAAGAGAGGACAGTTGTCTTCAAACATATGCATAGGGATAAACTGAAAATAAGAAGAAATAGGCATGATATACTTATGAAGTGTAAGCGAGAAAGTGATGTTTGAATCTTGAAGGATGGCCATTAGTGGCATCAGAGATAATGGTAACAGCTGGCACTGAAGTGCTGTCATTTACTGTGTTACTGCTGTAAACACTTCACAAATATTAAAGCCCTCAATCTTCACAATAACATGAGGTTTATTCCCATATTACAGATGGGAAAACTGAGACACAGATTAACAAACTTGCCAAAGTTAAGTAGATCTGGGTGTTAAACCCAGGTACTTTGGTTTTAGAGTCTGAGCTGCGAACACAGCCTGCAAAGGCATTTTGGCTAAGGAAAAGCCTGTGCAAACAAACATATAAAGGCCTGGTGCACTTGGGGAATAGTGAGCAGCTCAATGTGGCCAGGATATGGTATGCTGTGGCTTGGGGGAAGTGAGGAAGAAAAGATGTGCCTCAAGGTGAAAATATTCAGTGTATGCTAAGAGTCATGCACTCCACCCTAATACCACCCTCTTGTACTTTCCACTGAATCAAAAGTGGTTCTGTTGTGGTTCCTATCGCTGTTAGGTTCTTTACATGAGATCTATTTACTTTGTATCCACTGAAACATTACTGTTGTGGTTCCTATCACTGTTAGGTCATTTACATGAGATGATTGTTTTGAAGAACTATTATATCACAGTATATCAATTTGTAACATATACCATGATATGTCACAATATACATAATATAATTATATATGTATGTATTATAATAATTATAAGAATATACATGAACTACCAATATTTTATGGTATTTTATATATGACAGATTCACTTGTTATTTCCTAAAACTACATTCTTACACATGTATTTAGACATACACACAGATTTCTCCTGTAGGTACCAAAAAACTGTGCTTCTTACAGATATCAATTATGATATAAACATGTGAATTGTTATAACTTAAAGAATAATTATATGCATATAACTGTTTTACCTTAGTTTGCCAAGAAAGAGTTGCCCCATATGCCAGCCACTAAAGAAAAATATGAAAAATGAATCAAAGATAAGTCTAAATTTGAATCAAAGATAAGTCTAAATTCCTTAGTCAATAGAAATCTATTACAGCACATATAAAACTCTAAAACTGTCCCATTTATGAACCTTGCATTACCTTCTCGCACAGTGGCAGTGAATTTCAACACAACTCTCAGGATGCCTTAAATGAGGCTATGAAAATGGCAATATGAGTTCCTGCTGCAGCCAAGAATCTGATCTTAAAATAGTTTTAAGTGAACATTATCCACATGATATTTTCAAGGCCAAGATGAAATAAAAATCGCACATTACTGAATAGCAGCATACCTCAAGCTGCATGATATCCAAGTCATCTGGAGGATCAGCTAGAGGTCGAGGAAATCCTATTATGAGAAATCACAAAAATATTAATTAGAGAAAAAAGTTCATAGCATTAACTTTTAAATCTTTACGTTGAAAAACATACAGAGATTCTAGAAATACAATATTTTAAAAAGGATTTACAAAGAAAACACATTTCTACCTACAACAGTAAATGTGAGATTTGTACTAAAATTAATTAAACACAATTCCTTTTTTAATTTACCAGGAGTTACCAACATAAGAGTTAGTAACTCAAGAGGGAAAAACTTAATTTGTATTTTTATGGAATTTATGGAGATAGCATATTAGGAGATGGTGTCAAGAAAGTGTGTGCATCAGAGTCAGTCTAGGGACTTTTAAGAAGTACAGATACTTGTTCTTCTGCTTCACCAGACTTTTCAGGGGTAGGTCTGGGCAAGGGTGTTACCAGCACACAGCTGCACCCTATGCCAGTCAGCCTTTACCTGGCCTAAATGAAGTCTCCATCTCATTTGTACACGATGCAATACTTGGGGGAATAGCTAATACAGAAATTGGAGGAATCGGTTGGAGAGGTGAAATTAATGGGATAAATGTAAAACCCTGAACTTAGATTTTTTTAAAATGTGGGACAGGGAATATTTGGTTCAAGAGTATATACATAATAACTCAGGCTAATGGTTACAAGTTACACGTGATCAGATTTCAGTTTAGTGTAAAGAAATTTTTGATGGTTGGAGCCATTCAAAAATGCAAAGTAATTTGAACCAATCCTATAAGGATTTATTAACAGGTTCTGTGTTAACAGTACAAATGATAAAGACCATAGGAACCTTATCCTCGGGAAACAAAAAAATTTAAATAGGAAAAAGGGGGAGGTGGATATAAATATATAGATAGATAAGTAAAAGGTAATAACAAATTCCCCAAAGTGTAATATAAACAAGATTCTATTGGACCCAAGAAGAGGCAGTTACTGGCTCTCTTAGGCTGGTAGTGAGTTGGGTGTCACTGAAAGTAATCAAACAGGGAAATCATAGATCCCTGCTTGCCATGAAAGGTTAAATTAGATGACCTCCAAGGTTCCTTGCAATGTCTAGGTTTTGTGATTATACTGTAAGACACAGCAAAACAAACATACTGTTTGAAATATATTTTCTGTTTGAATATATTTTCAAAACTTTTCTACACCCCTAAATCAAAATTCTAATGGAAAAGTCTGAAATTTTGAAATAGTCCACATTTCCAATTGGAGCTGCCACCACATGCCTCCCTGTATCATTTGGTGAATTACCTTGAAATTGGTAATGCATTCCGACTACTGATCCCATATCCCACCCTTGGTTCCCTGTAAAGGTACTGGTTTCTCAGAAGCTGGTGAAGCAATAGCCTTGTCCAGTCAGATCCTCGGACAGCGCCCAAGCCCACTAAGACTTGGGGCCTCCGCAGCTCTGTCTGGGATCCTGCCTCCAGGGAGCCCACAGAAAGGCCATGAAAATATTCCTTTTTCCTGTTTGCATTCCTTTCCCGCCCCTCTCCAACTGTCCCTCAATCCCCAGTCCTCATGTCTGTAAACTCAATTTTACTGTATTCTCTCTTCAGAATTCCAGGAACACAGATGGCTAAGACATCGGGGTCTCCAACTCATATCCCTCACAGTTTTAGCAGCTCATCTTTGGGACAGCCCTAAGTCAGGAGCTGTTTAACGACAGTTCCACAAGGGAGTCATGTCCTTCGGTAAAAGGCTGCAGCATCTAGTTCTGTCCACCCTCTCTTAAAGGTTAGGGACAAATGGGAAGCCATTTCAAAAGGGTGGAAATGGAGGTAGGTGAGGGGATTATGTTGGACTCCTTCCAGGACCCAGAACCACCCTGAAGGATCAAGGGTTAGAGCTCAGCCCAGCTGGGGGTCTGATGAAGGGATCTCCTTACCTGAGGAGGGAATCTGTAGCATGCAGAAGCAATAGATGGCCAAGATGGAAATGAATTGAGGAGGAAGTTGTTTCATTTTCAAAGCCAGGTTCCTCTTTGCTGGCCACAGATGTGTGCTGCCCAGATAGGAGTTGAGCATTTCCTGAAGTTCCAAAGGCAGAGGCAATACTCTGCCCTGCATCTGATAGGTCCCAGTGGAGAAGGTGCCTTTGTTTGCAACGCCCGGGAGCCCGTTGGCTGAGAACCAATCAATTTTGCACAGGAGGACCCTGGCTTTCTCATAAATGTCACGCTGGGCCCTTATTTGTGGAATAATTCCTCCTGGGGTAGGCATTGTAGAGAATCATCTTTTTCAATCCAGCAATAAAAATAAAAAGTGGAGAGTCATAATTGTTATTCTATAGTGGTTTGAGAAACATTTCTGACTGTAGAAAGGCGTTTTCTCTTTTTTTAATCAAAGAACTGGATATAAATCTATACACTCTTGTGTGACGAAGTCTTATTTCCTAAGAAGCTGTTTATTTTCCACCATTAACAAAGGATGTTTTATAGTCTTTGGTGCATCTGAGAACAAAATTTGGAGTCCTGGATATAATATTACAAGAAACTCAAAAGTTCAAGTAGATATTTTAAAAAGCATAGTTAGAAATTAGACTCCTTAAGGTTTGTCCAGACTCCTTTCTACGAATAAGTTAAATATTTCAAATAAAACCAGCATATAAGAAAACATAAGTGTTTAATTACAATAATAATAACAACAATAATAACATGTCACCTACTGAGCTTCTATTTAGGATTTCACTTAGGTTATTTTATGTAGTTCTCACAGAAGATCCGTAAGGAGTGTATGATTATCCTAATTTTATGAATGGGAAAATTGAGGCTGAGAGAGAATAAGGAACTTGCCAAGGTTACCAAACCATAATGAATGCAGAGCAGGGATTTGGACTCAAGGATATCTGAATCCAGTCATGTCTGTAAAAGTGTGGGATTTTAGTCAACGTGTTCACTTTTTTCTAAAAAGACCTTCCTTGATAGGGAATATATTCAATCTGCAGATTGCTTTGCCTAGTATAGGCATCTTATAATAGGGTATTATGCTAAGTGATATAAGACGAAGACAAATACCATATGATTTCACTTACATGTGAAATCTTAAAAAATAAAACAACCACCACAAAACCTAGAAACAGATAGACTTATAAATACAGAAAACAAACTGGTAGTTGCCAGAAAGGAAGAGGGTAAAAGAGTGGGAGAAATAGGGGAAGGGAATTAAGAGGTACAAACCTCCAGTTACAATATAAATAAGTCATAGGATGAAAAGTATAGCAGAAGGAATATAATGAATAATATTATACTAATGTCATATGGTGACAGACGGTACCGTGGGGAACACTGTGTAAGGTATAGAGTTGTCAAGTCACTACGTTGTACACCTGAAATTAATATAATATTGTGTGTTAACTATATTTCAATAATAAAAAAAATTTAACAGCCTCTTTGAGATTGGATATGGAATAGAAAGGAGAAAGAATGAAGTCTGCAGTCTTGCAAACAGCACAACCTGTATAAGGCATATATCACATAAATATCTTTTTTTCATTATGCATATCTTTAATTTTTGCTCTTTTAAGGATTAGGAGGCAACTAACAATTGTTGAATGTTTACAATGTATTTAAAACATGTTAATACTTTACCTAAGTCATCTTATATCATTTTTTTCAGTTAATGAAAGTTTTAAGAATAATTTTGTGTGGGAGTCACTCAGAATAAACACATAAACTGTTTAATTATGACTTAAAATGTGGTATTTTGCCAAAAAATTCTAATTCATAAGAGAGTGGGAATTATAAACTACTGTATAGCAATAATATTTTGCCTACTTCCTTAAGCCAGCAAGAAAATAGAGATTTCTATTTATTACAGTATTTACCACTTTAGTTCAAGGAGAATAAACTAAGGTCTTCAAACACCAGGAAGAGATGATATCTTTGTATTGAAATACACCCACTTCCCAACTGCAAGTCTTTACTGAACGAATGGGAAAAGAATGATTGCTTTTTGAACATAAACCACTTATCTATATGATATTAAAACACAATTACTTATGGACATTTTAGACACAACACACACATACTAGCAAAGGTTTGTGGCAGTTCTACTATCAATCAATAAGTATTGTTTAAATATTTGGTCTATCTCTACCATGAACTAAGTGCTCTATGCACAAACATACATTTTTCAAATAAACCTATGTGATAACTCTGGTTTATATCAAATTAATTTTATTTTGTACATTTTTCACACATTATTTCTCAGATATTTAGAATAAAAAATAGAAATATTTTTAACTCATTATTTTTAAAAAGATTTTATTTCTAAGTAATCTCTACACCCAACATGGGGCTGGAACTCAAAACCCTGAGATCAAGAGTCACATGCTTCACCAACTGAGCCAGCCAGGTGCCCCTAAAAACATTATTTTTAATGCTAATTCAGAAATTGGATTATGCTGATATCCCAGAAATGGAATATGTTGAAGCCCTGATCCCCAGTGTGGCTATATTTGGAGATCGGGCCTTTAAGGAGATAATTAAGGCCAAATGAAGCATAAAGATAGGGCTCTAATCTGATAGGACTGGTATCTTTATTTTTTATTCAAAAAAAAATTTTTTTTTAATCTTTTATTTTTGAGAAAGAGAGATACAGAGTGCGAGTAGGGGAGGGGGAGCCTCCAGGCTCTGAGCTGTCAGCACAGAGCCCAATGTGGGGCTCAAACTCACGAACTGCGAGATCATGACCCAAGCCAAAGTCGAATGTTTAACTGACTGAGCCACCCAGGTGCCCCAGGACTGGTGTCTTTATAAGAGGAGGGAGACACCAGAATCCTTTCTCTGAGAGCACACAAAGAAAGGGCTAGGAGAAGACACAGTGAGAAGGGACTGTCTGCAACCTGAGGAGTGAGGTCTCATCCGAAACATTTTGCTAGCACTTCATCCTGGACTTCCAGACTCCAGACTGTGAGAAAATAAATTTCTGGTGTTTAAGCTACCCAGACTGTAGTCTTCAGAATGGTAGCCTGAGCAGACTAATACAAACACATGGGGGAGTGGGAGGGTTAGTAAGTTCAGGAGCCCTCCAAAAGTAAAATAATGAAATGAAAACTGTAATGAAAGTTAGAAACTCTCAGTTTCAAATGATACGATTATCTACCCAGAAAATCCAAAAGAATCAACTGGCAAATTAGTAGAATGAATGAGTTTACCAAAATGGCCTAATTAACAAAACAAAACAAAACAAAACAAAACAAAACAAAACAAAACTATTTTCAGGAATAATTTTCTTGAACATAAACAAAAATAAATTTTAAAATGTATTAGGTGGGGCGCCAGAGTGGCTCAGTTGGTTAAGCGTCCAATTCTTGATCTCCACTCAGGTCATGATCTCGTGGTTTGTGAGTTCCAGCTCTGCATTGGGCTCCGTACTTACAGTGTGCAGACTGCTTGAGATTCTCCCTCTCTCTCTGCCCCTCCCACGTGCACTCACTCACACGTGCTCTCTGCCTCTCTAAATAAACTTAAAAAAATAAAAACACATTTAAAAATTTATTAGGAAATGTAAATAGCCTTAAAAACTATGCAATTCTGAGGACTAAGCCAAAGAATAAGTATGCAATATAATAAAAAAGAAAACTACAAAACTTTACTGAAGGACGTAAGGAAATATGTGAATAAAGAAAAGACATATCATGATCGTTGAGGACAAGAGTCAATGTTGTTAAAAGTTCAACTGATGGCAAATTAATCTATAAAGTTAGTGTAATCCTTATTAAAATTCCAAAACTCCTTTTTCATGGAATTTTATTTTTTTTTATTTTTTTAAATTTTTTTTTTCAACGTTTATTTATTTTTGGGACAGAGAGAGACAGAGCATGAACGGGGGAGGGGCAGAGAGAGAGGGAGACACAGAATCGGAAACAGGCTCCAGGCTCCGAGCCATCAGCCCAGAGCCTGACGCGGGGCTCGAACTCACGGACCGCGAGATCGTGACCTGGCTGAAGTCGGACGCTTAACCGACTGCGCCACCCAGGCGCCCCTTTCATGGAATTTTAAAACTGACTCTCAAATCATTTCCAGAGAGAAAATATTCAACTATACTTTGCCAAAAAGATACTCTGCCAATGTCAAAATGTACTATAAAGCGGTAGTAATTGTTATATTGTTGTAGTCATTTTGTTATTGATCTGGTAACAGACAATAACAAATAGATAAATGGACTGGAACAGAGTCTTGAAGCAGATCATTTAAATACAAAGTAAAAGTGGTTATTTCAAATCAGTGCAAAATGACGAACTATGCTAAATGGTGTTTAGAACAACTGGCCATCCACGTGGCACCTGGTGGAGCATGTGATTCTTGATCTCAGGGTTGTAAGTTCGGGCTCTACATTGTATGCAGAGATTACTTAAAAATAAAATCTTTAAAAAAAACAATTAGCAATCTAGTTGGCAAAAAAAAAATCCCTATTTCACACTATAAATTTAAATAAATTTCAGAGGATTAATGGATTAAGCCTAATATACCCATAAATACACAGGGGCGCTTATATAAAATTCTGTATTAGAAAGAAATAGAGTATATATTTGATTGGAACACTGTTCTTGAGCAAAATTTAGAATAGAGAAGCCATTAAGGAAAAGATTGATAAATTTTATTATATTTTAAAAATATCTATATGAAAAAGATAACCAATATTATCAAAGAAAAGACAGAGTGGGGTAACTATACAACAACTATACAGATATAATACAGAAAAAGAAAGGGGAGGGAGAGAAAGGAGGCAGGCAGGCACAACTTAAATGTCTAACATAGAGAAAATATTAAACTGTAGAATATCCATTATATGGAAATGTATGCAACTCTTAAAAAGAATAAGATGGATCTATCTGTATTGACAAGTCAAACTCTTTGTAACATAGTGAGTAAAGAAAAACAGTTATAGAACTACAATAGAACTATCTAGTATCAGTCTTCCTCAACCAATAACAGCCCAGTCTCCAAACTTAGTTGTTTAAAACAATTTATTTAGCTCAAAATTATGCAGGTCAGTAATTTGGGCTGCATTCAACTGGGCAATTCTTATGGTTTGGGCTGGGTCAACTAATCTCAGCTGGGCTCACTCAGACATTTGCATTCATCTGGTAAGCAGACTGGGTGTCTGGGACCCCTTTCCATGTGGTCTCTCTATCTCCAGATGGCTAGCCCAGGTTTTTTTTCCCATACTGGTTTCAGAGTTCCAAGGCAGTGAGTGTAGAAGCTACAGTCTTCTAGTTTGGAACCGGCACAACATCACTGGATTCACGGGGTGGGAAAATAAACTCCACTTCTCAATGAAAGGGGCTGAAAAGTATACAGCCAATTTTGTAATCGACTAACCTACACTTACATACAAGTTTTCTCAAAATGGCTCCTGCAGTCCCATGAGTGCGTATGTAGGTAACACAAAGAGAATGGGTAGGATTCCACACAAACACACAAAGAGCAGTGATTCTAGACAAATGGGATTATGAGGGAATCATAAAAGCTGTTCCATTATCTGTACTTTTGAATGATCACATTGGCTATTTATGAATTACTTGTATAACTAAAACTAAATTTTAAAACTTTATTCAACTCCAAACACTATTATGAGTATGTGGGTTCACATTTAAACATCTGAACTTACATACATGAAAACGCAGCTTCTTTCTTTATCTTATTACATTTATTTTTCCGAAGTGTTTCTTTTGTTAGGCATTACTGAAAAGACTGTAACCTTTGTGGATTTGTCAGTGTCAAGTGAATTTAATGAAATATCATTTTTTTTAAATACATGAACTCACAAGTGGAGCTCCCACACCATTTGAAACAGAAGTGAATGCTGAAAATTACACTAAAAATTCCTCCTCCTTTCCACATTAAATTAGCTCCCACTTTGTAAATGGTTATTATGAAAAAACTCAGCAGGCTTTTAAGGAACTGAACTTTAATCTGTAGGATATAAAAAATGTAATTTCAAAATTGATTATAAGTTTCTGTGTTCAAAGCACAGCTTTCTGAGATCTTCAGTGGCACCTAGTGTCCTTCAAGAACCTCTGAGTCTAAAGCAAATTAAGACGCAGGTATGAGAATTAATGTTTGAGGGCTTCTATCTCTCTAGCAGGGTTTCACAGAAAGTAATGACAGGTTTATTTCAGAGGCTGGCTGTTAAAGCCCCCAAAAAGCTGTTTGGTGGTAGAAAAGGCCAGCCTTTCCAATCTGCTAGCACTGTCCCCACTCACCTGAATACACTCTTTCTTTGCCTCCCACCTTCTATGCCTATATCCTGTGCTTTTCTCGTGGCCTTTACATCTGCTCTTATAGTGGGCTATTTAGTGGAGGCAGGGGATGGGAGTGCCATGTAATCTCAGGAGAACCAGGAAGTGCTAAGAGACAAGATCCACAAAAGTAAGAACCATGGCTTTACTCATTTTATATTTTCCTCTGCCAAGAGTAATATATCAGACAGTTGGGTGAGTTACTTGTCCATTGGCCTTCAGCTCCTTAAGTGCCTTTCCTTATTCCCCTCTGATCAGGGAGAGCTAGAAACCTGCAAAATAAACTTTCTTCCCAGCTAGCTTCCCCTTAGTTTCTATCATTGGTAGAAAAGGATGGGAGGAATTTGAAAGACAGAAGGGAGAGCCATTTTTTTTTTCTGCTTTAGGTGATGCCTCCTGCAGATGCAACTCTCCTAGACTCCATGAGCACTCCACAAGCAGCAGCATTTATACATAACTTCATACTCCCCAGGTCCTGTGGTGTAATGAGAGTGTGTGCTCCTGGATTCCTGGAGAGAAGTAGAGGTGGTAATTGAAACAGTAGCTCTTGTGGAGACCCCATTAGTCTTAGTGGTCAAGGAACACAGGCTCTGTGAACATCATTTTTCCTTATGATTCTCCAACCCTAGGGGTAGATGGGAGCTTTCTTCAGTTGCTAATCTCTGGGTAATGTCACCATTTACCATTTTTCAATTTTTCAATTTTTCAATTCCAGACTCCTTTCAACTCCTTTACAGTTTTGTTGAGATATACCACATGTATTTATAATCTGATAAATTTTAACATAAGTATATACTGTGATATCATCATCACAATAAAAATAACAAATGTGATTTCTCATGCTACAAAAGTTTGTCATGTTCTTTTGTAATCTCTCCCTCTTCTTCCCTCACCACAGATCTGCTTCTTGTCATCATAGCTTGCATTTTCTAGAATTTTACATAAATGGAATCATACAATATTTTCTTCTTTAAAATCTGAGTTCTTTCACTCAGCACAATTAAAATGACCTATGTTACATATTTTAATCTTTTATTCCTTTTTTGTTGCTACATAGTATTCTATTGTTTATATGTATCACAGTTTGTTTTTCATTCACCTTTTGGCAGACATTTGTTTCTAGTGTTAAGCTATTACAAATAAAGCTGCTATGATCATTTGTGTACAAGTTTTTGTATGGGTATCTTCTTTCATTTCTCTTGGGTAAATACTTAAGCTTGGAATGACTGGATTATATGGTAGTTGTATATCTCACTCTTTAAGAAACAGCAAAGTAATTTTCCATAGTTGTATTATTTTACATTCCTACCAGCAGTACATGGGAATTCCAGTTGCTCCACATTCTTATCAACACTTGATATGTAATGTCTTTTTAAAAAAAATTTTTTTAATATTTATTTTTGACAGAGAGAGAGAGAGAGAGAGAGAGCGAGCATGAGTGGGGGAGGGGCAGAGAGAGAGGGAGACACAGAATCTGAAGCAGGCTCCAGGCTCTGAGCTGTCAGCATGAAGCCCGACGTGGGGCTGGAACTCACGGACACGAGATCATGACCTGAGCCGAAGTCGGATGCTCAACCAATTGAGTCACCCAGGCGCCCCAATACATCATGTTTTTAGCTTTACCCACTCTACTCCTTCCAACACTTTTGTAAACAATTCCCTAAATTAAATTCCTCTGTTTAAGATACCTAGAGTTATTTCTTTTTCTTTTTTCCTAGTTGTATGCTGAGTCAATACAAAAATTAAGTAACTCAATACTCAATCTGTATTAGGCGAATGAATGAATAATTTATTGAAAGGAAAGCTCTCAGGGCTATGAAAGTATGAAAAATCAAGAATCCTGTCTAGGCAGGCAGAGACTATGATGAAATGAGAATATAAAGCCTCTATTGAAGTGTAGGCACAGGAGAGAAGCAAGAAAGAATCTCTAGGAAACACATAGGGGAAAGTTCAGAGGTATTAGATAGGAAACATTTAAAAGAGTAAATTGCTAGTGTTTGGAAATAGAGACTATATAATGGGAGAGTATAGATGAGAATCAGTATCTTTCCTAATTACTAAATCAGTAATTTAGTAAATAGGAATGGCAATCAATAGAAAAGATAATGGCTTGCATCCAGTGGATTTCTTTTTTTTTTAATTAAAAAAATTTTCTTTAATGTTTATTTATTTTTGGAGGAGAGAGAGACGGAACAAGAGGGTGGAGGGGCAGAGAGCAAGAGGGAGACACAGAATCTGAAATGGGCTCCAGGCTCTGAGCTGTCAGCACAGAACCCAATGTGGGACTCTTAACTCATGAGCCATAAGATCATGACCTGAGCCAAAGTCGGATGCATCCACTGAGCCACTCAGGCGCCCCTCAGTGGGTTTCTACATAAGGGTAAATTTGAATAAGAAGGAGGGGTTTCATGAAGCCCAATTAGAATAAGAACTTAACTGAGACAAGAAAACATAAACAAGCAACTCACATGCCCCAGGTCAGCCTGTTTGAGATGAGAACAGCCTATGTCTTCTAGACAGGTTACTGGGGTGTGTGGGTGGGATAAGTCAATTTGCTGTGGAGTCTTTCTAGCCTGATGATTCAGAAGCTGGAGAAGGAGGAAAAGAGGAATGGGGATGACTCTTGCTTGGAATGTGAAGCTGTTACGGAACCAGGCTGGAACACTGGCAGAAAAACCAAGCAGCACTCGGAGATCTTGGTGGATTGGAGATTTATGTAACACCGGCGGGCTCAGAGGAGACTGTTTCTCCAAAGATCTGAGCCCCGAATGCGAGTGGGAAGGGTAATTTATAGTTATCAGCCTCCATATTTGTGGGGGGGGGGGGCGGTTCATGCATGCAGCAAACAAAGGAAGAACCCAGAGGAGGGGTCTCTAAGCTAGAGACCAGAGTTTATTTTAGCCCCATTAACCATCTTTGGTGTACTTTATCCACTTCTCCAGCAAAGCAACCTGAAACATTGCCTCCTCCTCTCAACAACACCATTTGCTAGTTGATTCTACTGCCCTGTCTGCCTTAAGGAGTTCCCCACATATTCACTTTGCATCATCTACTATTTTTAACCCTCAGAAGGATGGGGGCTCTGTGTTCCAGTCCTATTGCTCTGCCATGGCACTTGGAACAATGATAGTCTTTCACTCATTCATTCATTTCTTTATACATTTATTGAGCTCCAACTATCTGCCAGGCACCAGGGATAGGAAGATTAATAAGAAATAATCTCTGATCTCAAGGAGGTCATAGTGTAACAGGAAAAGCAAACACATCAGTAATTCCTTATGAGGGCATGAGAGCAGTATGTCCTTTATGGGGAAAGCAGGGAAGATTCTACAGTGGAGGTGGCTTCAACAGGGGGTTTGAAGACCAATTGAGTTTGCCCAGCAGAGCAGGCAGAGGAGGGGGAGTAGCCATATGAAAGGTACATAGATGGGAAAACATCAGAGAAAAGTGAAGTTTGGTGCTTCCAGAGGCGGGGGCAGAAGCATGGCTGATAGCTGGAGTAGGAGGAGAGAGAGTTGTGGCATCTTTTGGGAGATTCTTATGACTATGACAAAGATGTTAAGAGAAACAGAATGAAGGGGTAAAATGGAAGCAGGTTGTCAGGTTGCAGACTTTTAGAGACAGTGGGAAATGAGTGGTATCATTTTTATAAGCTTACTCTTGCCATCTGCAGATGGAGTGCTTGCCACCAGCTGGGTACCTCTGATACTCTGATATTAGAACTTGGCCTTACTTCTGATAGAGAAGGGTAGTGAGAGGGAAAGAATCATAGTGGTTAGAGACATGGAATGCTATCCTAAAGAGCCAATATGCCATTTCAGGAGTAGGATGTATTGTGTATTAGGAAGTCATCAAAGGTATTGGGGCCTGCCCACAGCTGTAGCTACAGAGAGCTTATGTGAGAAGTGAGACCTAAAATGGAAATCTATCAGAAAACATCTGCACGTGAAAAACAGTGAGGGCTAGACCCAAGGTAGCGTCAGCAGGAAGGGAAAGTGGGGGTGGACTGAGACATTTTAACCAGAGAATTGGCAAGAACTGGGGATGACTATCGGGAGGCTGAAGGAAAGGAAGGAGCTGGAAAGGACTCCAAGGAGTCAGGCCTGTGATGCAGAGCAGAGAGTGGCCTTCTTCACAGAGACCGGGAATGGAGAGAAAACAGTGGGTTGATGTGTGGTATAAGCGCCCATGGAGGATGCAAATGGAGGTGTCCAGGATGTAGCTGGAGATGAGTGCCTCATGCTTAAGAAAGAGACTGAAGTCATGTGTGTAGACTTAATCATCAGGAGTATGTGTGCGGCAGCTGAAGTCACTAGAGAAATTGAGAACGCTTTGGGAGAATGAAGGGAGTGAAGGAGCATGAGACCCTGGTGAATATCAGTGCTCAAGGGCAGGGGAGGAACAGAAGCCAAGAAGCAATAGTCAGGGAAAATGCCCTGCAGGAGAGGAGTGGATTTAGCAGTTAGGGTCTCACTGGTGAGCAGTATCAGTAGGGTCTGGGGTGAGGGTGTGCAGAAGAGGCAGATACAGCCTTTCAGGAAGGATGGAAGGTGAAGGGCCAGGGAACCAGGGGAGCTTTAAAATAAATGAAGGGTGAGGGAGACACAAACATGTAGATAGGCAGAAGAGAGGAAACGGGGGAGGCAGAGAAATGAATGGAAATTGAGGAGCCAAAGTCATGGAGTAATCAAAAGGGATATAATCATAAGCCAAGAAGAAGGATAAGTCCTCTATTCCTGAAACAGGAGGGAGGGAGGTAAAGACATACTCAGATCTGGAGGTGGTAGGAAGGAATCTGAGCAAGTCACATGATGGGGAACCTCTACCTTCTATGTAAAGAAGAGGCTGAGTTACCTAGTTGGAGGCTGGTGGGAAGAAGCAGGGAGTTAGAGAGGGCAATCAAGCCACTCCTCACACTCACGCTCCGTACCCAATTTCTTAAATTCTCTTCCTACTTTTTTCCTACTCTAAATTTTAAGATTTTTAAGGATGTTAATACAGAGGTGTGCATTATTTCTCACCGTGCTAAGTCAAGGAAATCAAAATCCTGAAATAACAGACCCTCTACTTAGAGGTGAGAGAAATCTCAGCTAGTTAAGAAAATATATCTTCTTCTAACTGAAACAAAACAAAATGAAAACACAAAGAAATATTCTTCTACATCTTTAACTATGCCTGTCAATGTTATTTCTAACTCAGGAGTAATAAAACATCTGAATTTCAGAGATTGTTGCTATAGCTTGTGGATATAACTATAACTTCCATGAAGGTGGTAATCCTCATTGGTCTTGTTTTAAAACGTGTTACTCTGGTAATATTCCCTACGAGATTTTTTTTTTTTTTCTGAAAAGCATACGTATTGTGAGTCTTCTAAGTCAGAAGAGGGTTATGGACACTTCTCTCATCTCATTTGTGCAAAGGTAATATTAATAATAATAATAAAACTAAATTCTATGACTCTTTTATCTTGCTTAAACAGTTTGAAAAAATAATTCATGGAAATTAACAATAATAAATGCTTGAGAAGTTATGTGGTAAATGAAAAAAATGGCTAAGGGCAAAGTTAAGGTTAGCATGCTCAATGGGGATGCCCTTACACTGTAACTCCAGGCTGTTCTTCAGTTTTACACAGCCTGAGGGACAGGAGAGGAAGGTTCTGGAAGCTCAAGGCACTGTGGGGGCTCTGGAACTGAAGCCAGAGGACTAGAAAGACCTCCTTCTAATCAGACCTTTGACTCTGAGGGTCCTTTCCCAGGCACTGACTGAGGAGAAGCAGCCCCTGGGGGAGCTCCATGCCCCTCTGGCTATCTTTGGAAGCCATTAGCAAGGCTTTCTAGTGCACAAAACAGCACTGCTATCTTTGTTTGCAGAGACAAGCTACCTATCCATCTCAGTAGGATGTCCCTTTGTGTTACTTTCCCAATACTGACAACTGAGTCACAGGGACCCAGACATTGTCTCCGACCAGAGCCTTCCTAGGGCCAAGAATGTTCATATTTGTGTGAGATGCTGGATGGATATGGGGCAGTCATTTGGAAGAGAAGTTAAACACCTGTGGCAATAGAGATCCAATCATTCGCTTTGTGGAGATTACATGCTATCATGGTTTGTAACTTCTGAGGGACATGGATCCTTCAAAGTATGTGAGGAAACGTATGGACTTTTTTTCTTTCCTTCTTTTTTGTTAATAAAGTTTGTTTATTTATTTTGATAGAGAGCGCGCGAGCGCGCACACACACATGAGGAGGGGCAGAGAGAGGACAGAGAGAATCCCCAAGCAGGCTCCATGCTATCAATACAGAGCTGGACATGTGGATCAATCTCATGACCCTGAAATCATAACCTGAGCCTAAATCAAGAGTTGGCTGCTTAACTGACTGAGCTACCCTGGTGCCCCTAGATTTTTATCTCTGAAAAATGTGATGAGGTTTTTGGGGTGATAGTGGGGTTTGTGAGGCCCAGAGCCAATGGCCAAGAAAGAATTGTTGAAGACGTCTTTGGTGTAAAAAGGTAGATTCTACTGAAGCACGGGGACAAGACCCTTGGGCAGGAAGAGCTGCCCTGGAACCATGAGGAGAGACTGGTTTTATACTATGGAGTTGTGGGGAGGTAAAGTCCAGGGGAAATCTTTAGCAAGATTTTCATAAACTAAAGACTCACAGGATACTGGAGGTCTAGCTATTGTCAAGCTAAGTTTGTTTTTTCCTCTAGCAAAGCATTAGCATTAAGACAGTAGGGAGTTCAGGGAGAAAGATTTCACTCTGTCAGCCTCAAGTATTTGTCAATGGGATGCAGGTGATAAAGAAATTTAATTCTGTCATTTCCTTCTGTCTTTGTTTCCCACATCACTATGGAGGGGTGATGGAGACTTAGGTCCTATAGAACTGTGATCTCTATCAGTTAACCATTTGTTTTCCACTTTGCTTTGTTCTTGGGCAGCCAGGAGTACCTGAGGAGTATCACACATATCCCATCTGGGTGTGGGGGGTATGGAGGGTGTTTGTGGCCTGTCAGCTTGCCTTATGCTCCCTCATCAAATGCACAGGCATGTCTGGATGTGCAATTTGTCATACTATGTTGGGGGTTCAGGTGCATGGTTCCTTTCCATAGTCCTTTTTCATGAACCCCCAACACATACAACTACTCACCAGCAGTAGAGGATTTCCTCTGAATATAGTTCCTAGACCACATACTTCAGAAACACCTCGGATGTGCACATTTGTGGGTCCATTCCAGACTTTGTGAATCTGAATTGGGGGTGAATCTGCATTGTAAACAAACTTCCCAGGGGATTCTGCAGACATCTAAGTTTGAGAACCCTAAGTTCAGACCCTAGGTTGAAAATCTCAGTTCAGCAGACTTAAGCATTTTCTCTTATTTGCTCAACAGCTCACTCTCAGCCCTTTTGGGCTCTTTCTGCCTTCTGTCTCTAGCCAGCATGATCCTGGATTCTCCTCTCTACATCACCTTAGAGATACTCAGGACATGCAAAGGTTATTGGTGTATATTAATTCTGGAAAAACACTCACAAAGATAAATCTTATGCCCCAAATAAATAATAGAGGACTCCCAAGAAGCCACATGGAATGTCTTGGGTGATCCGTGCCACAGTGGGGACCCATCACAGCTGCTGGCGTCTATATGATCCGCGCACAGCCATCTGTAAAAATATCACTTGCATACTAGCCTAAGCAACCCTGGTGAATGGAAAGTTTTGAGAAGGCTTTGATGATTACAGTTTGTCACTTAGAGAAGCAGTGTGCAAACAACACCCGAGTATTGCTGGCTGCTCTGCTCAATGTGCATCCTGGCCTTTTCATTGACCACTATGAATAATTCTCACTATGCTCCATCTCCCTATTAGTCAGATGTCATAAGCTCATTTTTTCATCCCAGAGCCATATTTTAATACCATTTAGCAATGGTCTTCTTCAGGATTCTGTGTTGTTGTTGTTGTTGTTTTTATTTTTTTTTAATGTTTATTTCTGAGACAGAGAGAAACAGAGGATGAGTGGGGGAGGGGCAGAGAGAGAGGGAGACACAGAAGGATTCTGTGTTTTTATTATCCATCATAATACCATAGGAGCATGCTTCCCCAAAGGCACTGAGACACACATATTGACCACTACCAAGGAAGCAATCAGTTCACAGGAAATTAAACTGGACTATAACCACACATTTATTCCTCCACTTCTCACATTAGTAATTTCCTTTGGAGAATTTGCTGACCAATTCACAGACTGACTTAGTTTCCTACTGTGAGAAGGCTACAGAATTATTGCAATTATAATCACCTGCTATGATATCTCACACCACCATATTTATCAGAAGGCACAAATCCAAGTCCTGAGCCCATGTCATACAATTAGGCATCAGTATAAAAAGGCTCTGGATTGTGTTATGAATCTTTAAAAACTAGAATGTGTCATCAAAAGGAAAATAATGATTTAGTTTTCTTTCACTTCAACTCTGAAGCATTTGAACTTTGGACATTTAGAATCCACAAACCAAAATCAAGATGGCCAACATTTGAAGTTGTCTGTTTTTTTTTTAAGCTTTTTTTAATGTTTATTTATTTTTGAGAGAGAGACAGAGACAGAACATGAGAGAGGAAGGGGCAGAGAGAAAGGGAGACACAGAATCCGAAGCAGGCTCCAGGCTCCAAGCTATTAGCACAGAGCCTAATGTAGGACTTGAACCCACAGACCTTGAAATCATGACCTAAGGCAAAGTCATACGGTTAACCAACTGCGCCATGCAGGTGCCCCTGAAATTGTCTGTTTTACATAAATGATTATATTAGCTATTGTATTCATAGACAGACATTGGTTTTTGCAGGTCTCTGGTGTGGGACATGTTACCAATCATGGGGAGAACTGGTCAATAAATGGAGTTGGGACAACTGTGTCACCTCACATCTCACAGCATGAAAAAATCAAGGAGGCCCAATTAGAAATGGAATAGAAAGTATGCATTGTACCAACACCTTTAAGAGATCACAGGGTCATCCTTAAGTGTTGATGTAACACTACACACCAAAACCCTCTTAAACTCCAAGATGATATAAAAGGCGGGTTGTCTTGATTCTGTAGCCTCTGGCACTTTTCTCTCCCAGGCTGCTAAGACCCCCAAGTATTTAGGGGCATTTCCACAGTGACAAAGAAATTTGGGAGAGCTGTTTCCTCGAAAGCATGCTTTTACCCTCCTATGATCTTTTGCCCTGGTTGTTGACTGGGTCACTATTAAACAACCAAGAAAGTAACCCAAGCTAAGTGAGGTCACCATTCTCAACAGACTTCTTACCTATACTAGCACTTGTGGTCTGACCTAGCTCAGCTTTCTATATGAAAAAAAAAAAAAATAGATATGTACTTCCTCATATCATATAAAAATAAACTCCAGGTAGATTAAATATCTAAATGTGAAATTCAAAATTTTAAAACTGGAAGAGAGGCGCCTGGGTAGCTCAGTCGGTTAAACATCCGACTTTGGCTCAGGTCATGACCTCACGGTCTGTGAGTTCGAGCCTTGCATCTGGCTCTGTGCTGACAGCTCAGAGCATACAGCCTGCTTCAGATTGTCTCTCTCTCTCTCTGCTCCTCTACCACTCACGCTCTGTCTCTCTCTCTCAAAAATAAACGTTAAAAAGAATTTAAAACAACTGGAAGAAGGTATGTCATAATGTTTTATTGTTTGAGGGAAAGATGAGTTCTTTATAAAGATAGAAATCATTAAAGTACTGATATATTATTATAAAAATGTTAAACTCCTATATGATAAAATATGTTATAAATTAAGTTTAAAGACAAGCCACTGTCAGGGAGAACATATTTATAACAGAGCAAATGGGAATTTATATCCAAATACCAATTAACATATGTGCTATGAATTAATAATAGTTAATATACATGAATACACTTTATCCTAAAAATTACTCTACATTTATACAGTAATCCTTTATATGTATTTCTTTCTACAGATAAGGGAACTTAGATGCAAAGGATTTAAATAACTTGTTCAATTTTATACAGCTGGTAATGGCCTGGGCCAGGACTCAGCAAAGGATATAAATAAGCCATTCAGAGATGAAGTAACCTAACGATCAGTAGACTAGTATTAGATAAATATAAGTTAAAACAATTAAATACTATTTCACACACATTGGATTGGCAAAAATGCTTATCTTGCACAGTTAGTGAGAAAATTAGATATTATGTATTAAAAGCCATTTGGCCAGGACATGACACATAGCAGCGACTCGACACATGACAATGGGTAGTATTTAGGCTCAGTGGGCAGTATTATTATAAAAGACAGTCTGCTTGCTATATATTTGCAGCTTGATGGAAGAGAGAATAGTGAGTTATTGTTTTAGTACATAATTAAGAGACATACTATCATTGTTTCCCATTGGGGAGAAAACCTCAAAGTATTCATTTGCTTGTTAGGAAGACTGACATACCTTATGGGTTACTGTTGGCTTATATATACGTTTTTCTATCAAATCTTCATATTTAATGTGTTTTGATAGTCGGCTTGACAGAAAGCAGCATTTCCAGAGGAAGGCCTATGTCACAGAACAATAAACATAAAACAACTTAAAATGATGATACAGAACTAATCCTAACATTCACCCAATAATTTTACAAATCTAGTCTTTCTCATCTTTACCCCATACATACAAAACAAAAAGTGGCTAGTGCTGTTTTTTTAATTATCTTGGAGAGGTTTGGGGAGCCATAGAGGATAGGCAACTTGTCCGTGGTCCTCCCATGGGTTAGTAGCAAATAAAGGCCATGGTAGCTTGTACTGTATCAACTTAGTCAAGCTGTATGGCTAGAATTCCTTCTCCTGTGTGGCCACAAGACAGTCTTATGTGGGGCTTGAAAGGAAACAGAAGCCATGTTTATTTATACTCAGAAATATACTTCTACTCCATTTGGTTGTACGAGTTGACCCTTGAACAACACGGGTTAGGGACACCAACACCCCCACTCCCCACACAGTCAAAAATCCACATATAATTTTTTTAAGTTTATTTATTGAGAGAGAAAGAGAGAGAGAGAGAGAGTGTGAGCAAGTGGGGGAGGGGCAGAGAAAGAGGGAGAGAGAGAATCCCAAGCAGGCTCCGTGCTGTCAGCACAGAGCCTGATCTGGGGCTTGAACTCACAAATTATGAGATCACGACCTGAGCCAAAATCAAGAGCCAGACACTTAACTGACTGAGCCATCCAGCACTCCTATAATTTTTGACTCCCCCCAAACTTAACTACTAATAGCTTACTGTTGACCAGAAGCATTACAGATAATATAAACCGTCGATTAACATGCATTTTGCATGTTATGTGTTATTATATATACTGTATTCTTACAATTAAAGTAAGCTAGAGAAAAGAAAATGTTATTAAGAAAATCATAAGGGAGAGAGAATACATTTACAGTACTTTACTGTAAAATACCCAGGTATAAGTGGCCCCTCTGTTCAAGGGTCAACTGTGTATTTCTACCTGGTTTGTGGAGAGTCAGGTGTGGTTGCAGACCATGACTGATACCACAGATCTGCCTCCCACCTTGGTGTGAGACAGCAGCCAGACCCACAGCTCTTCTAGTTCCTGCTGGATTCCTCCTTGGACTTCTGGGCTTTCTACCTCCTACCAGGTACACATTAGCTTTGTGACAACAGGCACAAGTATCTTCTTCAAGTTATCATTGAAGTCAGAGCAGTGAAGTCGGTGAGAAACTGATGTGGCTTTTAGTTCATCCTTGCAGATTCCAGCTTGTCTCTGCTCTCTCTCATTTCATGCCCTTTCTTTCCTGACTGCCTTCCCTACTGACATCAGGCCCAGCTCCGGATGCGGAGATAACCTCCGTGTATAAGCTATTTAACTAGCTCCCACAATTTTGTAAGGCCAAATCCCTGTAATACATCCCATTCCTACTGGTAGGCTTCTCTGATTGAACTCAAGAAGGAAATACTCAGACTCTTCCATATTCAATAACCATAATCATGGTTAATATTCTGTTGAATACCTTCCTATCTATGCTGCAGATGAGGTGATTCAAAAACAATTAAACAGTTTTTTAAATGTCATCCAAGTCAGATAGCTGGAAATTCTCACAGCAAGGGTCCATATTCACTCATCTTTCAATTGCTCTAGTGCAATTTATAAAGCAATAGCTTCTATTTTTCAGTATTACAAACAAAAAGCATAGACTTTTTTTTAAGAAGTTGTTTTAAACTGCAGATAAGCCAAAAAATATAATCACCTATAATCCCCACTCCAAGAGATAACAACCATCAACATCTGGTATTTATCCCTTCTGGTATTTTATCAAAGCATACAGTATATAATATACCATGTGCCCTTTAAAAAAATTGAATTACATCACATATAATATTTGTATCTTTAAAATATAGTAGGGGTGCCTGGGTGGCTCAGTTGATTAAGTGTCCGACTTCAGCTCACGTCATGATCTTGCATGAAATCTTTGTGAGTTCGAACCTCATGTTGGGCTCTGTGCTGACAGCTCAGAGCCTGGAGCCTGCTTTGGATTCTGTGTCTTCCTCTCTCTCCCCCTTCCCTGCTCATGCTCTGTCTCTCCCTCTCTCGAAAATAAATAAACATTAAAAAATCAAATTAAAATATAGTAGGAATGTTTTCTATAGAATGAAATATTCATTAGAAGCATCATTTTTGGCCTTATCATATTCCAATATAATAAACTTACATTACCTAATTGAGAATATTTAGGCTTTTTGTAGTTTTTATAGAACTCTAAGCAATATTATGATAGACATCCTTATAATTAAAGCTTCACAAATATAAATAGTTATTTCCTTAGAGCAAATCCCTAGATATGGAAATGCTGAATCAAAGGACTGCAAAATGATGTCTTCTGAAGCAAATTTTCTGACTTCCAACAACCAAGACCATGTCCTGCTCCTTCCTAAAAATTTGGTACTGCAATTAACTAGGCCAGTTTTTATCCCACTGTGTGCCATGAATCAAGCAATATCTACATCAGGAGGTTAAATTACTCTTTATAGGACATTTCATATGTGATAAAATGACTCAGAATTAGAGAGGCAAAACTACCCAGCTCCACATTCCATTTGTCAATAATTCTATTCTGCCCTCTTTTCATATTATAAATTTTGAGTCTCCAGGGCTTGGCTTTTTTCTTAGTGCTAATGCAATTCTAGTGCTGAGCCTTGAGAATGTAGGCCCTTCTAGCAGTGGGTGAGAGACATCCCATCCCAAAAAGAAAAGAGGAAAGCATCTTTGTTATCTCCATGCCTCTGGGAAAACAGATTATTTGGCATAATAAAGCTATTCTTACAGATGTAACTGGACTGCAGAAACTTTTATTTTTTTTTTTAATTTTATTTATTTATTTTGAGAGAGAGTCAGTGTGAGTGGGGGAGGGGTGGGGTGGGGGGAATCCCAAGCAGGCTCTTTGCTGCCAGCTGTGGAGCCCTATGTGGGGCTCAAACCCATGAACTGTGAGATGATGACCTGAGCTGAAACCAAGAGTCAGAAGCTTAACCAACTGAGCCACCCAGGTGCCCTGAAAGTAAACTTTTATATCAAAAGTACATAATTCTAATTGGTTGTCTTAATGTTTTGCCATGATTATAATAGCATTTCAATTTTCTGGAAAGTTTTAATATATTGAGTTTTATTAAGACAAAAGAGGTTCATTGTCATGTCCTTATTTGCCCACAGACATTATGAATAAGCAACACTTAATAGCTCATATCTTACAAGAAGGATTCGAGATGCCATTTCATAGTTCTTATAGAAGCAGGGAAGAATCAAAATGTGCTTCCACAAGGCTGCTTTTAGGCAATAGGCTTGAGCAATGGAAAACCGAGGAAAGTAAAAGGACCCACAAGCGACCACCAGGCTGAATGCAAACAGGCTTATTAAGTGATTCACTTCAGTATAGCCATAGGCCCCAGTTGACAAATGGGCTACTTACAACAGGGCATAAGTTACCAAAAAAGGAAAATTCCATATGTTCCCATACTTCCCCACTCCCTCCCATAACTATAGAAACCACCTCTCCCCCCCCCCCCCCCCAACACTGCCTCCTGGCAGACTTTCCTTTGTTGTCCTGCCCACTACTCCCTTACAATGTATTCAATACACTGCTATCTCCTTTGTTCTGCCTTGGGCAAATTCTTTCACTGCCTGCATGGCCGCCTCCACCTGTTGGGGTCGCACCACAGTCTCCTGGTAAAAGCTATTTCATAAGATAATGCCAAAAGATGTTTTGTTAGATATATTTTAAATAAGAAATGATTTGGGAAATTGTGACTATTGTTCTGATAGTCACAAAATTATGCTGCCATACTCCTCAAGCTGAAAGAAATTAAATAGAACAAATCAAACAGAACCATTGAATTACTGACACCAGCAGGCCAGACCCAGATGGGGTCCTGCAGGAAGAGGGTCCTTGACTTTGTGAAGGATGGAAATCAAATGCAAACCAGCAGGAAGTGAAAGCAGAGTTTATTGAACATACAGAGAGAACAGATACAGATGAAGCATCTGGGAGACATGGAAAGGAGCACATATGTGTCTGATCTTTGTTCAGGGTCTGGGGGTTTTTATTGAGGATTGTGATCCAGTGAATTTGTCCTTTCAGGCATCCAAGAACAAGTTAGAACATAGTCAAGGGCCCAAGTGTTATTCCTTGGAGGCAGGGGGCCATGGTGCTGAGCCCTCTAGTATCTGTGGTCTGGAATATGCATATGACAGCTTCCTCTGATCATTCTCACCTGGCCCTTCCTTAGATGTTATCTATTCCAGAGAAATCATTAACTCCTGTCCCTTACAAGGAGGACATATGCTATTTGTATTACAAGGCATGTATAAAGTGGGGGTGCAGGTCCTAGTAAGGAATAGAAGCAGGAAAAGGAGGAAAATGTAGGTTTTTATGGAGTCTTAAAACCTTGACAGGTAAGTATTCTGTCAAAATTTATAGAAAGTAGCCAAAGTTGTACTTACAGGGATATTTACAGCTTTAAATGTAAATATCAGAAAAGCTGAAAATAAATGATTTAAGCTTCTATCTTTAAAAGAACAGCACCTCGGGTGCCTGGGTGGCTTAGTTGGTTAAGCATCTGACTCATGATTTCGGCTCAGGTCATGATCTCACAGTTCATGAGTTCAAGCCCTGAATCAGGCTCTGTGCTGATGGCATGGAGCCTGCCTCAGATTCTCTCTCTCCCTCTCTCTCTGCCCCTCCCCTGTTTGCTCTCTATCTCTCTCTCAAAATAAATAAAAATAAACTTTAAAAAAAAGAACAGAAAATAATAAAAAGGAAGAAAAAGGATAAAGGCAGAAATCAATAAAATAGAGAGCAGACATGCAACAGAAGAAATAAGATCAACAAATCAAAATTTTTTAAAAATAATAACAATAAAGTATAAACATTAGCAAGATTGGGCAGGAAAAAAAGAAAGAAAACACAAATGACCAGTATGAAATGAAAAGGGAGATGTTAATGTAGATTCCACAAATATTAAAAAAAGATGAGATACTATGAATAACTTTATGCAAATAAATTTGAAAAGTCAGATGAAATGGAAAATTTCCCCCCAAAACACAACTAACCAAAAGATAACTAACCAACTTATATAAAAAAAATTAAAATTCTAAATAGCCTTATATCTGTTAAAAAATTGAATCTGTAATTAACCCATTTTAATGCTTCTAGTAATAGTGTTCCAGATCAGTGACTTTAAAACTGTTTTGACCAGGGGTGCCTAAATGGCTCAGTCAGTTAAGTGTCCAACTTCAGCTCAGGTCACGATCTCCAGTTTGTGAGTTTGAGCCCCGTGTTGGGCTCTGTGCTGGCTGCTCAGAGCCTGGAGCCTGCTTCAGATTCTGGGTCTCCCTCTCTCTCTGTCCCTCCCCTGCTTGCACTCTTTCTCTCTCTCTCAAAAATAAAATAAACATTTTTTTAAACCATTTTGACCAAAACAATAAGAAATAAATTTTATATTGTGACCCACTGGACATAGATGTATGAGTATAGGTGTGTATGAAATAAAAGTTTTATGGAACAATTCTTACTGTTGTTGAAAATTTCCTATGCCCTTCAAGGCCCTTCTACCAGGTCTAAGATCAAGTTGACTAGACACAGATTAATAGGAAAAAGTCAAATTTAATAGCACACACACAGGGAATCCACACAGACATGGAAATTCCAAAGACAATGAGGCAACATGACACTTACATGAGCTAAGGAGATGGGTAGGACTCTGAGGATACAAAAGGGAGAAAGAACATTAGCAGGAAGGTATAAGGAGATGTTTGGAAAACACAGGTACCCTATTATGCAGACAAATTTCTTGGGTAAAGAAGAATCTCTATTAATAGCTCTCTTCCTTGTACTACCAGACAGTTAATGGAGAGATAAAGAGCCTTTTCCTGAATCTGCTGGGTTTTGATTGTTTTAACTCAAAATAATGTCCATGCCAAAATGGCCTAATCTTAATACGAGGGAACCACTCTGTTACTTCATTTCTCTTCATTTTTCAAATGATGGTTGTGAAGCACTAAATTGATTCTTGTGACCCACTAAAAGGTTGCTGTGTGCAGTATGAAGAACGTTGCTTACATATAGTATTCATTATATAAACGTTTGCTATATATATTACTATTATTATTCATCTATGGATCTCCAGCACTTGCATAATACTTGGCATGTAGTAAGCATTTGATAAATGTCTGTAGAATTAATCTCGTTATCAATGGCCTTTAAGAGAGTGGTCTCAATAGAAAGTTGTGAGTAGTATCCCCTCTTAAAACATTCTTTTCTTTAACTTCTACTAGGAACTAGGGTATCACCTACATCCATGTCTGTCTCTTATAATCAATAGCAAAAGAAATTTGCCAGCCACCAGAATGAAGAGAAGGCTGTCACGTAGTTGTCATTGGCTACACATGTATAAACTCACTCATTCAGGCAAGGCATCTGTTCACTCCACTGTCATCTCAGTTAAGCAAATTACTTTGGTGGCCCCAAACGTGGTTGAATTTTAACTTGAATTTGGATTACCAACTTTCATAAACAAAGAAAAGGCATACCACCACGATGCAGTATTGAAACTGGGTCTTTGGTATACAAAGCAAGTCAATTCAAGGCAGAGGAAGTTATCAAACCTCTCAAATCACAGAATTTCCAAAGGTAGGTAAGGTTTTTGCAACCAGTGCATACACTGGAATAGTCTATTCCAGTGCATTGAACTACTGTCTGTCAAAAACCCCTGGCCAACATTGAAGAAGAGCTTTTGAACAACCAGTCACAAGTGATTCAATTAAGGCAAGGGAAAACAAAACAGATTTTGACCAAATGGAAAATACAAATAAAACACTAGTATTCTTCGGTGTGTTTCAAATCACTCAATCCTAAGACTTTTCAAGTAATCAAGATCAAGAGCATAGGTTAATAATGGCAGCCCATTTGCCAGAGACTCTTGAGACTCTGGAAACAAAGGGGGGTTAGGCCAAAACTTTGAATGTGGTGCTGAAAAAGAAAGCGTATGTAATCAATCATACGGATGCATGATTACTATTTTCACTTTGTAAAAAGAGTTTTAGTACAATTAATGTAGCATTTCTCTGTCCTGTCCACAAAAGTAAATATAAATTAACATAGTGTAACTGGGGCACAGGGATACAACAGCATCTGGCTCCCAAACAGACCAGGTTCGGCCCACTCATTCCTGCTGACAAAATCCAAAGCCAGAGACATGAGTGGCAGTGAAACAAGAAAGGAATTTATTTCAGTAACACTAACAACGCTGAGAAGACATCAGACTAACATCTCAAAGACCATCTCCAAAGTGCTGAAAATATTTCTAGGTTTACATAAGGGAAATGTGGGACAAAGGTCGGTAGGTTCATGCAGCTTGGCAGTAAAGGTCAGGTCTAATATGTGGGGTCTTGCTGGCATCAGGGGGGTCTCTATTGCTCGAGGGAATAGTGTCAGTTCCCATCACAGGATGCTGTACCCACACAGTCTTTTGCCTGAGTTAAGAGATAAGCTGAAAAGAACTTAATCAATTAGAAGGTACAGACTGAAGTCAGAATGGAGGGGGTTGAAGTCCTCTCTCAATAGCATTTTTCAGTCAGTGGCACTTAAGCACTAAGGCTATCCAGTAATTCAGGGCCTTAATTAGACAAGTATTCCCAAACTTGGCTGCTCACTGGAATCATCTGAGGAGATTTTAAATATTAGGGTCCAGGCTTTACCTAGTGAATGAGAATCTCTAGGGGACAGAGCCACTGATGTGAATTATCTTTACACTGATCCCTGATGATCAGCCAGGTTTGAGAGTCAACAGTAGCTGGGAACCAAATAGTGCTCTCGTGGTTTGAAGAATCAATGCACCTCCCTAACTTATTACTAGCGGAAGATTTGGATGGTAAATAAAATAGAGCATATGCATGGTGAATTTCCAACCTTCCACCTGATGTGAGAGCTTTTCTGATAACGATCCTAAAACAATCTTTAGTATAAGACATCAGGAGTTTGTTAATTCTTGATACTTACAGTCAATTCATGCTTTTTATTAACACATCTTGTCTAACCAAGATACATTTTTCCCATGCTTTATGAACTCAATACCAGAAGTGCAGGCCAATTTTTCAAAGTGCCACTCTAGCACTATGTTGCATTCTGAGTAGCATTGTATGAAAAAAGATAATAGTAACTTTAATTGGCAGTTTCCTTATCATAAGAGATGTAAAAGTAGGTCCCATCTTGCCATGATTGGAAAGAAAATAATAATTGTGTTTTCAACCAACTGGATGGGTAATTACCTAACCGTATGTCACATAGACAAAAAAATTTGTCTTTTTTTTTCTCCTTATGTCTCCATATTATTTTCTTCTTAGATGAATGCTTCTGACATTTTTCCTTCCACACTTTGCTATTTTCATTACAGGACTTAAACCCAGATATAAATGTACATCCCCCACAACAACTCTTTACAGATTCAGACCTAGCTTCCATAGAATAATTGGCTATTAAAGCTGGAAGGGAACACAGCAGTTATTCAAAATAACATATTGGTTTCATGTTAGAAAACTGGGGCTCAGAAGTTGATTTACCAGACTCTACATGAAAGCCAGATTGGAAATCACATCTCCTATTAGCTGAGCATTTTTCCATCTACTATTCTGTTCAACAGATACATACAACAAGGTGAACTGCAATATAAGTGAGGGTATTTTTCTAAATCACTACACATTCACATTTTTAATTAACCTTTTTATTGAGATATAATTCACATACCCTAAAACTCATCCACTT
Source organism: Lynx canadensis (assembly GCF_007474595.2). Lineage (NCBI taxonomy): Eukaryota > Metazoa > Chordata > Mammalia > Carnivora > Felidae > Lynx > Lynx canadensis. The sequence goes on from NC_044305.1 coordinate 58,930,734, forward strand.
AAAGTTCAATGGCTTTTAGTATGTTCACAGAGTTGTTGAGCAATCACCACAATCTAATTCTAGAATATTTTCATCGCCCCCAAAAAGAAACCCTGTATCTAATAGTCACTCCCAATTCCTGACCTTCACTCCAGCCCCAGGCAACCACTATTCCACTTTCTGTCACTACAGATTTGCCTATTTCAGACATTTCATTTAAATGGAGTCATACAACATGTTGTCCTTTGTATCTGGCTTCTTTCAATTTAACATGTTTTCAAGGTTCATCCATGTCATTCCTTCTTCTTTTTTTTTTTTTTCCCAAGTCATATTCCACTGTATGGATATACCACATTTTGTTAATTCATTCATCATTTGATGGAGATGTTTCTACTCTTAGGCTATTATAAATAGTGATGTGAACATTTATGTACAAGTTTTTCTGTAGGCTTGTTTTCATTTCACTTGGGTACACACTCAGGAGTGAAATTGCTGGGTTATATGGGAACCCTATGTTTAACATTTGAGGAACCGCCAACTGGTTTCTGATGCAACAGCACCATTTTATATTCTTACCAGTAATGTATGAGTGTTGCATTTCTCCACAACTCATCAGCACTTGTTATTGTCTTTTCTGATTGTAGCCATTCCAGTTGGTGTTAAGTGGTATCTCCTTGTGATTTTGATTCTAAGTTCCCTACTGATTAGTGATGTTGAGCATCTTTTCATGCACTTATTGGTCATTTGCATATCTTCTTTGGAGAAATGTCTATTCAGATCCTTTGTGCATTTTTATTGAGTTTTTTTTTTGTCTTTTTATTATGGAATTGTAGGAGTTCTGTACATATTCCAGACACTAGTCCCTTAACAGGTATATATGACTTGCAACAATTTTCTCCCATTATATGGACTGTCTTTTCATGTTCTTGATAGTGTTCTTTAAAGCACAACATTTTTAAAATTTTAATGAAAAAAATTCTTTTTTTGACCTTGTGCTCTTGGTGTCATATCTAAGAAACTATTGTCTAATTCAAGGTTACAAAGATTTATGCCTATTTTTCTGCTAGCTTTTTTTTTTTAAGTTTTAACTCTTGCAGTTATATCTATGGTCCATTTTGAGTGAAGTTTTGAATACGTTATGACAGAGGTGTTTAAATCCATTCTTCTTCATGTGGATATCCAGTCATCTGACACCATTTGTAGAAAATACAATTCTGTTTCCATTAACTGTCTTAGCAACCTTGTCATAAATCTATTGACTATAAATGTGAGGGTTTACTTCTGGACTCTCAATTCTACTCCATTGATCTATATGTCTATTCTAATGCCTGTACCACATTCTCTTGATTACTATAGCTTTGTAGTAAGTTTTAAGATTGGGAAATGTGATTCCTCTCACTTTGATCTTATTTTTCAAGATTGTTTTGGCTACTCTGAGTTTCTTGAATATCCATGCAAACTTGAGGGTCACATTGGCAATTTTTGCAAAGAAGTCGTCTGAAATTTTGATGAGGACTGCAATGAATCTGCAGGTCATTTGGAGAGTACTACCATCTTAACAATATTAAATTTCCTGATACATGAACATGGGATGTCTCTGCACTTATTTAGGTGTTCTTTAATTCCTTTCAAAAATGTTTATAGTTTTCAGAGTATAAGTATTATACCTCTTTTGTTAAATATATCCCCAAGAATTGTATTCCTTTAGATGCTATTATAAACAGAATTGTTTTCTTAATTTCATTTTTGGATTGTTCATTGCTAGTCTATAAAAATACAGATGATTTTTGTAGGTTGGTCTCATATATTGTAACTTTGTTCAATTCATTTATTAGTTCTAATAGTTTAGTGGAGTCCTTAGGATTTTCTGTATGCAAGATCATGTCATCTAAAACAGAAATAGTTTTATTTATCCCTTTCCAGTATGGATACTATTTTTTTTTTCTTGCCTAACTGTCCTACCTGGAACCTCCAATAAAATGTTGAGTAGAAATAATAAAAGCAGACATCTTGTCTAGTTTCTGATCTTGGGGGAAAGCTTTCAGTCTTTCACTATTTTAAGTACGATGCTATCTGTGGGGTTTTGTAAATGCCACTTACCAAGTTAAGTAAGTTCCCTTCTATTCCAGTGTGTTGCATGCATTTCTCATAAAAGGGAGTTGCATTTTGTCAAATGCTTTTTCTGCTTCTATTTAGTCATGTGACTTGTCTTTATTCTATTGACATGGTATATTACATTAATTGATTTTCAGATGCTAAAGCAATCTTGTATTCCTGAGATATATCCCACTTGGGCATGGGGTATAATCCTTTATATATGTTGCTGGATTCAATTTGTATGTTTTTGAGGATTTTTGTGTTTGTAGTCATAAGAATATTGGTCTGTAGTTTTCTTGTGATGCCTATTTCTAGTTTTGGTTTCAGGGTAATACTGGCCTCACAGAATGAGTTGAGGTGTATTCCATCCTCTTCTATTTTTTCGAAGAAGCTGTGAAGGATTGGTATTAATTCTTCTTTAAATGTAGAATTCAACAGTAAAATTACCTGGCTTAGACTTTTCCTTGTTGGAAGTTTTAAAACCATTAATTTAATCTCTTACTTGCTATTGGTCCATTCAGATTTTCTTCTTGAGTCAACTTTAGATAGTTTGTGTCTCTCTAGGAATTTGTCCATTATGTAAGGTTATATAATTGGTTGGCATACAAATGTTCAAGTATTCACTTATAATCCTTTTGATTTCTCCAACGATTATAGTCTTGGTAGTAATGTCTCCCCTCTCATTCCTGATTTTAGTAATTTTATTCCTCTCTCTTTTTTTTCTTGGTCAGTCTAGAAAAAGGTGTATCAATTCGGTTGATCTTTTCAAAGAACGAATTTTTTGTTATTCTCTCCATTGTTTTTCAATTTTATCTTTCATTTATTTCCACTTCAATATTTGTTACTTCCTTCCTTTTTCTTGATTTGGGTTTAGCTGGCTATTCTTTTGCTAGTTTCATAGAGTAAAAGGTTAGGTTAAATTTGAGATCTTTTTCTTTTGTAACGTTCCCATTTATAGCTATACATTTCTGAGTTCTGCTTTCAGTATATTCCATAAGTTCAGGTATGCTGTACTTTTGTTTCCATTCATTTGAAAGTATTTTCTAATGTCTTGTGATTTCTTCTTTGACCCATTGGTTATTGTGTTGTTCAATTTAATTTGTATATTTCTCAAATTTCCTCATGTTACTGACTTCTAAGTCCCATTATCGTTAGAGAATTTTCTTTGCATAATTTCAACCCTTTTAAATCTATTGAGGCTTGTTTTACAGCTTAGCATATAGGATATATATCCTGAAGAATGTTCCATGTATCCTTGAGACAAATGTGTATTCTGCTGTTAGTGGGTGGAATGTTCCAGAGATGTCTATGAGGTCTGATGTTTATAAATGAGAAAAATGAGATACCTTTGGGATTGGTGGATTACTCAGTGTTGCATATCACTTGGTCACAGAAGTGTAACTATAAGGGTGAATCATGTAAAACTGACATTCTTGAACATCAAAAACTAATGATTATCAGCAATTTCTTATAGTTCAACTTCACAGAACCTAAGTCTCCTGACTTTCAGTCCAGTGTGCTTATCACTTAACTAGAATATTATATTAGGATAGGCTGTGCTTAATAAGGCACATACCATGAACTATTCTTGGCTTACCACAATGAATACTGATTTCATGTTTGTCTTATTCTATGCAGGTACTGTAATATTCCTCCAAATGGTGACTTAGCAATCACAGCTGCTTCTATTCTGTGTGTTGCCTTCTAGGACATGTGTCAGGGGAAGAAAACTTCAGGATCATATGGCATGTTCCCAATGGTGAGCCCTATGGGTGGCTTAGATTACTTTTGTGTATATTCATTGGCTTAGTCATATGGCTCAATCTTACTCTGTGTGGTCACCTTACTTCCAATACAATTTTCTATCCCTAGGCAATTACATTGAGAATATAGTCTAACCTGACAGTAGGATGTGTCTTCCCATCTCAACAGCTCAGCACCTCTTTGGTTTTTCTCATTTTAATAATATTTAAAATGTGTTTTCAACAATTCAAAATGTAGGTCTTAAAGAGGTCTCAGAATTAAAATATGAGGGGCACCTGGGTGGCTCAGTCGGTTAAGTGTCCAACTCTTTTGATTTCAGCTCAGGTCATGATCTAACAGTTCCCGTGTCTGACTGTGCACTGACAGTGTGGAGCCTGCTTGGAATTTTCTCCCTCTGCTTCTTCTCTCTCTCTCTCTCTCTCTCTCTCTCTCTCTCTCTCTCTCAATAAATAAACTTAAAAAAAGAATTAAAATATGAAAAAAATCTTCTGGTGACTTTTTCCTAATGTGAAGCTCTATCATATTTTACCTAGTTTAGGAGAAGCTATTAACAAGAAAAAACAACCCCCCCATAAAGACCATAATAAACTCATTAGAGGTTTTCTGAGGGCCACAGCATAAAAGACAGGCTATTTCCCTCCACCATCTGCTGGTAAACAAACAAACAAACAAACAAACAACTTTTGAATTACATGGCCCTCTATAAATTGGAAAGGGCCATCAACTTGGCGGGTCTGTATAATCCCTATCTCTACACATCTCCTAAGAGCCCTCTTAGTAACCGAACAATTTCACAGTTCTAGAACTCCTTAGAGATGCCTGGTTGTGGCCACTACAGCTCTCCTAAAGCCTTAACCTGGGAAAAATCTCATTTCAACTCTGTTTAAGTATCTCCTCATACACCCACCAAGGGAGTCAAGTGCAACTTTTCAGTAGGCTCGGGAAAAGGAACTTGGATGTGTGCTCTCTATATGCAATTTTCCATTGCCTTTAAATTCCAGGATGGCTGAGAAATAATTTCCAAACACATTCTTTTAAAGAAAACCCAAGGAGGTCTGTGAGTGGCTGATGTCAACTGTGAACACTGAGATGAGAACACAGGAAGGGGCTAGCCAGTATTGTGGGAACTGTCTCTGGCCAGGGCCCTGCCGTGGAAAAAGCAGGAGCCTCTCTGTGGTTTAGTGAGGAGCTCGGGAAGTCCAAAGAAGGAAAACAATTTCAGTTTCTAGGATCTGACACTAACGAACCCCAAGTCCATTTTGTGCTTAACCCAAAATGAAGTATTGACAGAAATTTATAAAATCTTAGTACCACAGAATGGTCAGAGGAACTGGCAAATTTTTACTCTCATAGGAGAATGGTTTTTCATGTAACCCATAACCCCATAAGAGGTATCTAAGTTTCTCTAGATGCATCTATTTGTTTATTCCACTGGTTTGGTTCCAACAGGGGGCAATATTTTGGGCCAGTGGTTAACTTCTGTTATTCCCTAGTCTCACCTCTGGCCTTGACTTTAAAGATATACATTTTACGGTTGTGGAAGGTGAAAGAATCTGGTATATTTTTCTTTTATCATTAAGGACTTGAATTTCTTTTAAACAGCAGTTCTCAAACATTTTGATCTGAGGATTCATTTACACTCTTAAAAATGATCAAGGAACCCCAAAGAGCTTTTGTTAATCTGGATTATGACTATCCAAGTTTACGGTATTAGTAATAAAAACTGAGAAATTTAAAACATTTATTAATTCATTTGAAGATAATAATATTCCCATGTTATAGGGTACCATAAATAACAACCTTAAAGAAAAACAGCTATATTTTCCAAAACAAAAATTTAGCTTTTTTTTTTGCAAATCTCTTTAATGTCTCAGTTAGAAGATAGTTGGATTCATATACACTGTCCTTTCTACATTCAATCTGCTGCAATGTTATTTTGGTGAAAGAATATAAAGAAAATCCTTCCTCATGCAGAAAAGTAGACAAGGAAGAAGTATTTTCATAATCTTTTCAGATTATTTTGCGTGTTTTTCTTTAACACTAAACCCAAACTCAGCTAGTGGTAGTTTCTTAAAGTTTAATGCAGTGTGGAATCTAAGACCCTATCAATGAACTTCTCATACTCTGTGACATTAAAATTCATCAGCCTGGATGTTCTCCAACATCAAAAATCAATTCTCTGATTCTCCAGACACTAACTGAATATCTTACAATTTAACTTTATTTTGACACTCCTTGGAGTTAGTGGCAAACTCCACAGGATTAAGGGCTCAGTCCTACAAGGACATTCCCACTTTATTTATTTATTTTTAAATGTTTATTTATTTTTGAATGAGAGCGAGAGAGACCAAGTGCGAGTTGGGGAGGGGCAGACAGAGGGAGACAGAATCTGAAGCAGGCTCCATGCTCTGAGCTGTCAGCCCACAGCCTGATGAGGGGCTCAATCCTATGAACTGTGAGATCATGACCTGAGCCGGTCAGACCCTTAACCAACTGACTGCGTCACCCAGGCGCCCCAGGACATTCCCACTTTAGATGCCAGTCACAAATATTGGGTCTCCAAGTTACCTGTATCTCTTTCTGACTTGGCTACAAACCGGAGGTTCCCATGACCCCCACTCCCACCCTCAGTTTTGATTATACTATGATGGCTCACAAAACTCAGGGCAACAGTTTACTTATTAGTGATTTATTATAAAGGATACAACTCAGGAACAGCCAAATGGAAGAGATTCCTAGGTCAAGGCTGTCTGTGTGCACAGAGCTTCCATGCCATCTCCACATGGCCACCCTTCCAGCACCTCGATAGCTTACCCACATGGAAGCTCTCCAAACCCTATGATTTAAGTGTTTTTATGGAGGCTTCATCACATAGGCAGGATGATTAAGTCATTCTCCAGCCCCACACCTCCCCCCAGAGGTTGGGGGAGGTGGGGCTGAAAGTCCCAGGTTTCTAATCAAGGTTTGGTCTTTGTGGTGACCAATCCCCATCTGAAGCTAGCTAGAGTTGACTGATTAGAACAAAAAATACTATCACCCAGGAAATTCCAAAAGATTTAGGAGCTTTGTGTCAGGAGCCAGGAACAAAGGCTAAATATTAGAACAAAAGATGTTCCTGTCACCCCTATCTTTGTGGAAATTACAAAGTTTTAGGAGCTCTGTGTCAAGAAATCAGGGAAAAGGCCAAATATATAATATACAGATATTTCTTATTCAGCCACAATCTATCAATATTCAATATACCAAGAAAGAAAAAAGAGAGAAAGAAAGAAAGAAAGAAAGAAAGAAAGAAAGAAAGAAAGAAAGAAAGAAAGAAAAGGTTTTAGCATCACCACTGGTTTCATCAGAAAAAAATCTTTAAATATTGGGATACTGTCAAACTCCTAGTGGCAGATACAGGTTTTCCAAAAGCTTGAATTTTCACTTGAAAGCCTGAATTTTATCACTGGCAATAGATAGCATCAGTTGTTTTCCTGAAGTGACAGGCTCATTTCATTCATTTTGGAGAAAATGTCTGCCAAATACCCAAGTCTGTGTAACCACAGTTTGTCTGTCAGTTCTTCTTTCAAGTAAAAATGGTGTTCCATGAAAAAAAAAGTATCACAAACCATCATGAAGAGCTTCGCCTGCAGACAAGCACCAATCTCATTTTATTCCACTGCCAAGGTTCATGCTAAGTGGCATCAATTTTACCCACCATTACTTTTGTGTCATCAGAAAAAATGTCTAAATAGTGAAGACAACTAATGTCTTAGCATTAATGGGGAAACAGTCTTAGGCATTACAGACCCAGGGGTCCAAGAATCACACTTTGAGAACCACTGCATTAGAAACTATCCTTCTGTTATAGAGACTAAATAATGCTTTCCTGAAGTTCATTTATAGAAACAAAAAGAACTAGAATTACTTGCAAATACCCTAAGAAAAATACTCAGTCATTTTTGTCACCAATGTGTAAATCCCTAGAAAGAACTGTATCTTTTAATATTTGAACAGCACACTGGGAATGCAATAAATAATAACAATGAAAGTAGTTTATGTTTATTGTAATATTTACCACTGGGAGAGAATTGTGCTATGTATTTTAAATGCATTATCTCCAATATTGTATAGTACCATATCCTCACTTTATAGATGAGGAACATGGGACACATATGGGAAAAGAACTTGACAGGGTCACAAGCTGTATGTGGTACAGTAAAGATCTGAACACACAAGGCCTAATTCCTAGAGCTTGGTTGGACCCATAAACCCCGGATTATGTTCTATGTCTCATCTAAACTCCAAATTTCTTATTGTGTATCTCCCACGTATGTATGTCCATTTAAGTCTTCAAGGAGAAAGCACATGTCTCATGTCAACCACAGTGCCTAAAGTAAGGGCTTAATAAATACTGGGATGAGTGACCAAAGGACCAAGTAAACCACCTTGCTATCTTTAAGCCACGATGGTTGGTAATCATGTAAAAAGTGAAATTCTGATGTGGTAGGGTCCCCTTCCTAAGGAGAGACAAAAAGAGAGAAAAGGGGGAAAAAAAACCCAAAAAACTTCAAGGTAAGCTGGCTATGCACCTAAGTGACAACATCCCTCATGACCTTGTAAACTGAGATTACTTAATCAGACTGTTACCAAAGAAATACAAAGTGTATTTAAAAACTATGCCACTGGACGTTGGGGGGCTCAGTTCTTTGGGTACACACCCAACTGAGCGGTGCCAGCAGGAATAAAGTTGCTTCCTGGAAAGAAATGCCTCGTTGTCACTGCTCTGTGTGAGAATCCCGCTACACTGAAATGGTGAGCTCCATCCATATTCTATTTAACTCATTAGGAAGGGCACCCACCGGGTAGGCCAAAAGAGGCTGGCTCCTTAAAAGCTTGATAAATTTTATGTGTTCATGTGCGTGCGGGTGTGTGCACACATAATCTCTATTACCCCATTTGCTAAAAAGATACACATATAGTTAAGACAGTTAACAAACAGGTAAGTTAGACCAAAACAAAACTAGTTTATCTTTTCCAGGGCAATAAAACCCCCAACAGCTTTGGGGTTGACTTCTAGACCAGGCTCTAAACCCTAAAGTCCTATCCATTTCTGCAGATTAATAAGTCACAGTGCTCTAGGGCTGTACACTGTTCTGGCCTTTATCAGTTGCGTATTAATCAACTACACCTAGACAACAAAATTACATCCCCCAGACTATCAGCAGAGTGAGGTCCGCGAAGAACTAAAGGTCAAGCTTTTACAAAGTAGACTGATCAGAAAATGCTGGGAAGTACCCCAAACTCAAGCAGTTTTGTCTTTTTCCAAGTTTGGCCTTTCTTCGTTTTCCCAGGTTTGGGATTTTTTTCGTTCTCAAATATTATACCTGTTTTCTGGAGGTCGGCCGCACGTTTCTCTAATTTCCTGGGATGGAATTTCTTTCCGGGGGAGGACGGGAGGCGCAAGAGCTGGGCGCAGGATCCGGCGGCGGAGATGCGCAGGGGCTGACGGGGTCCCGAGGCCCCTCCGCCGCCCCGTGCCGTCCCGCGCCTCCCCGCGCGGCCCCAGGCGGCGCGCGCGGCCGGGGACGGAGGCGGGGGCGCGCACAGCGGGCTAGGCGGCGCGCGCGGGCGGGCGCCGCGTGGGGCGGCGGCGAACTCGCCCCCAGGAGAGGGCCTCGGGCTCCCGGCTTCCTCCTTCCGGCGCGCCGCCTCATCCCGGGCCGGGCGGGCCGCGGCACGGAGGCCGCCGGTGGCGGCGCCGAGGCCTCCGGGCGGGGTGGGCCTCCCGCGCTCCCGGGACGCTGGGAACCCCGCGCGCTTCGCCCCCAGGCCCGCGAGGCCCGGGCAGAGCTTCGCCGCCAGCGCCGCGGAAGGGCCCGAGGACCCCGGCGAGCTCCGGATCCGCGGAGGGTGAGCTCGGGGACCGGCGGGGTGTGGGTGTCGTAGACCCCGGGGCTCCGACCCCCACCCCGTCCCGGGTGGACAGGAAAACGGGGTGAACCGGTCTTTCTTTGTGAGCACCATCCCAGTGTGTTTTGGTGACTTGAAGACCTCTCTAGTTGGTGGGATTAATGAGAGGAACCTTCATCACGGTAATTATGCAATAAGGCGGCGTCCTTGTTGCGGGATGGTGTGACCGGTGGAATGATTGATATTGGTGATCTATAATTTACTTCTTTCATCTTTGGCTGAGAATTTGCATTTGTGATTGGGTGGAAAGAGAAAGAAAATGTTTCACTTGAGTGCAAGGAGCATGCAAAGAGAGTGAGAGAGAGCAGGGAAGAAGGAACATGTGCACCGTTTCCTAAGTGCACGATTAAGCACGGTTTTGGTGGGTGAGAGGGGAAAGGATGGTTGGAAACGCATCTTTCCTGCCAAATAGGCTCCAGAATGCTCTCAGCCCTGATTTTGACAATGAAGGACTGGTCAGAAGTTGGAGGTTGAGGTATAAATTTCTGCACTTCTGGCTAGGGAGATGAACCAGGTTTTCCAAAAGCTGTCGTTTTTGTTTTCCAAGTCTCTAAAGGCAGGAAAGGGCCGGTCAGTGAATGAATAGAAGGCAGTGCAGCCAGGTTCTGTCTGGTTAGCTAAGCGGGAGGACTGTCATAAAGAGTTTTTTTGTCTGAAGCACCCAGAGGCTGGGGCTTTGGGCCATAAAGAGTTGGGTATTGGTCAGTTTTAACTGCCAGAGTGAGAAATGTCTCAGACATTCTTAAAATTAGACAGCTCAATTTAGCTCGGGCTTGCTGATCTCCAGTACCTACTTATTCACTTTGAAATTTTCAGTGACTGGGTTAAAAAGAAAAGACACAAAGAGAAACTAACCTCCCCCCCACTCCCATTTTGAGCCCATCTTGGCTCAAAATTGGAATTTCCATCTTTGCTCTTGACCCTGAAAGAATAGAATCTCAAAGAAATACCTGAGAGGAAAATTCTTTCCTTACCCAAAGTGAAAACCAGAGTGCTTGCAAAACTGAACAAAGAAAGAAAAGAATCAGGAAATATCCCAGGCAATTTGCAGTTATATTCAGATCATTTTTCAAATGCTTGAAGTTGTACAATAAAAGGGTGGGAGAAAGCTAGAAATAGAAATGGGGGAGAGGTGAATTCAGGACCTTTGAGATTGCAGGAATGAAGAGTCTTTTTTCTTCTGATATAGGTCTGGAAGAATCTGGATGTGAGTACGTAAAGCTTCATCTTTCCATCTGCATAACGTGAAATTGCTTTCAATTAACATTGAACTCTTAAGAGTAAAAGGAAACACAGCTAGACTGTGCTACATGCATCCCAGGCAGTTGGGGCTGTATTATATGTTAAATGAGTTGTATGTTTATTTTGTCAGCCAACTCTATTAAATCTGTAATCTCTAATTCCACGCGTTTGGCTTGTTTCCAGTTACTCATTCATGATGTGTCATTTGGCTAGAAATTGCCAGGATGTTAAAGCCTAAAGAAATACAAAACCCAGAGAACATCTTGCATTGGAAGATTTCATCATCCCATCATCGTCTACAGGAATTCTTTACCCAAAGAATTCTTTATGACATTCTTTATGTCAAACATAAAATAGATATAACAGGATTTAATTATTTTTTGCAACAGAACTTATTTCATTTTTTGTATGAATTTACATGAGTTTTTTAAACAGGTACTTCTTTTGGTACACTTAGAATATTTATTCATTTGTCAAAAATTCCATATACAACCCACCTCTGTAAGAAACCTGTTGTGCAAACTGTACTTGAATAATCAAAGTGGTTGACTGTTTCCAAAATATAAACCAAGTTGTGTTACATAAGGTCTTATCATTTTTAATGGTGCTTATTGTTTGTTTGTTTTTTAATTATCCTATACGGTGACAGGAGGAACCAAGAACCTCAGGCAGAGCAAATACTTCAAGGAAATGTGGACCCCAGGCTTCAGAAGGTGCGTGAAGGAGAATGTGATCTCACTAGTTATTTGAGATTCCTGTCATTTAGTATTCTTACTGCCTCTTTACTTGCTTGTATGGAAATTTTGGGAAATTTAAAAGCCTTAAGTAGGAGTATGTACACTTCTACTTAGAAATGTTTCCTGAAATATAATAATAGAAGCAACCTCTTCAGCCTGGGATTAAGTGAGTTTGGTACTGGCTGAGAGCAGTGCCTGAAGTGTAGATAGCCCCAGGCAGGCGTTTACTGTTTGTTATTGTTATTCATGAGAATCTGTCTTAATCTCAGACACATTCTTCAGCTGGACAGAGTAAGGGGTATGTTTCCATCCTGGTAACTAAGGCTGATCAGTCGTTCTGAGACTGTAAATTTTAGTAATGATTAATGGCCCAGTAGACAAAGGAAATTTCTGAACTTAGATTGAGAGAAGCCCTATGAATTTAGAAGTCACAGCGACTGTCATGGCACTTTATATATATTATAAATTCATACACAATATTTTATCTTACTACCTTGTCATTTTTAGTGATTTTATTGATTAGGTAATGACATTTTAGGTCCAAATACAAAGATATGGAATAGTTGATTGTTGAATGTCCCCAGTTCCTCCAGCCCTCAGCTACCTAATCTCCCTTCTTCCTATCAATCCCCCAAAGGCTACCAGTTCCTTGTGCATTACCAGGCTTTTTTGTTGAAGTTTCCCTTAGTGCCTGGTTATGTTTTGAATTACTGTTTTAAAAACTCAACACCAGACTCGTGATCCTTTCCCTGGGGTATGTATGTGGTGGGGGTGGGGACTCAGGAGTTGCCAGCTCAGTAAAGGACCCTTGACAGGATGCTTTATCTGGGCCACTTCCTAGCCCTTTAGCTCACTCAGCATGAGGGACACTGTCTCCTTGCTGCTTTGGGGACACTGGGACACCGACCAAGCTGTTGGCTCAGGTGCTACATGATTTCCCTCACTCTATTCCATCTCTTCTCAACATTCCCCTTACCCTTCTCTCAATCGTGGCACTTAGCACTTGATGTGATTATATATATTAATAGCTCTATTTGTTTATGGCCTATCTGCCTCTGTAGAAGCACCATGAGAGCAGGGAGTATATGTTGTCATATTCCCGAGGCCTAGAACAGCTCCTGGCTCAAAGTGGGCACTTTGTCAATATTGCTGAATGAATAAATGAGATTTGGGAAAAAAGCTATTGTAAACAGAGTTAAATGGGCTTATTTACCACAGGACTTTTTCAGAACCTTCAATAAGCAAGCATGCATAGAAAAAGTAGAACAAGGCAGGTGGGAGTCAAGCTCTTCAGCACAAACCCAGAAAGGTTTTGTGTTTTTGGATGGCAGCTCAAACACAGGGAAAAGCCACTGGCAGGAATATTATTGGCAGCTGACCAAATGGATTTACAAGCATCTTTTTGCAAATGCAGGGGAGAGAGAATTTGCACCAGAAGATGGCAATAGAACCAAACCCATTGTTAGTCATTGCAAACATGTACAATGTGCACTTTTAGTTTAGAGAGAGGGGAAAAAAAAAAAAGACTGGGATTTCTGGTAGGTTCAGCTGTGTTCTTGCTTAGCTCACCCTGCTTTCCACATAAGAGGAGAAACCACCTTATCCACTAGTTCTGACTTGTGGGTTTTCCGAGTCCAGCCCTCTGGCTAGGTTTCAGAACCTGATATCTTGAAGTGAAACTCTCATTTAATGACTGGAAATCAGAAAGCTCTGAAGATGGGTATGCTGACTCCTGGGGGCCCAGGGGCCCGTTCGGGGCAGCACACCATGACCACAGGGGGCCTGGGGCACGCTCAGGTTTGCCACCATTAGCTGCAAGAGGCAACTTGGGAGTTGTCTTGGCTCCTTGAACAAAGGAGAGTTAATTACAGAAAATGTCAGGCTTTTTAAAGGCCATTTGTCACCCGGCAGCAGGGAGAGCTGTGGCCCTTGGCAGAGCCATGGAGGAAAGACTGTTCATTTTAAGCCCCAGTCTCTGCACACAGAAATAGTGAGTCTTGAGGGTGTCATCGTTGGACAGGAGGTAAACCCCATGGAGAATTTGTATATTCAGGGGAAGCAGTGCAGGTAGTGGTGTGGGCTTGGAGGAGTTGGGCCTAAGGGAATTTGGAATCCCTTTCTTTTTTGTTTAAACAAATGGGGTGAATTACTGTAATTTTTCCAAGGTCAGACCAAATCCAAATTCTACAGAGGCTACTTACCTCTAGGCAGGAGGGCTGGAAAAGAAGAACAAATGGGAACAGTGATAGAGGTCTATGATTCTAATTAAGCCTTGTTAAGCTGTTTTTTCAGGGTACATGTAATTCAGAGCATCAATAGATGCTAGTTGACAGATAATCTTTTGCTACTAGTTTTCATTCTTACAATGGAAAGAAGTGGTGGGAGAATGGCTATTATGTCAGAATGCCTAGAATCTGCATTTTAAAAAGATCCCCAGGGATTCATGTGGGCATTAGAAGTTGAGGAGGGCTGGGGGCTTGGACCAGCAGTTCTCAGCCCTGGCTGCTCATTAGAATCCTGTGTGGAGCTTACAAAACAACCCCTGGATCCATCTCCAGAGATTTGTGTTGTTTGGGCTCCAGTGTTCTTGGGGCCCAAGACATTGCTATATTATTTAAAAGCTCCCCAGGTGATACTAAAGTACAGCCATGGCTGGAACACTGCCCTAAACCTAAAGCCAAACACCATTAGGTAGATACCTAGATTGAGAATGCATGTAGTCTCAAAGCAGAAGCATGCTATGGCTAACTGGAACCCCTAGTCTGTAGGATTTCTAAAAATCCAACCCGTCAGATACTGTGGATCTTACTAGTTGTGTGCTAGTTTTTAGAGACCTCAACTATGATGATGGTAAGCTAGTTTTTAGAGACCTTGACAACGATGACAATGATGATGGTGGTGGTGGTGGTGGTGGTGGTCTAGGACGGTAGGTCTAGGTGGTGATGTGAACCGCTTAGCTGGGTTAGAACACTCCTGCTCCACTTAGGGAAATGATGTTGAGCCTGCGGAATGGCCAGGTAGATGGTGCTTTACATTTTTGACTCTGTGCCTGAGAAACAGCTTCAAAATTTAAATCAGATCATGACACTACTACCTTTCTTCTCATGGAGAGCTCTCTTCAGTGGCTTTGCATTGCTCGCAAGGTGAAACTAAATTCCATAACTGCTATTTTAAGATACAGTGTTGTGTGACCATATCTGCTTTTGCTCGTCTCTAACTGTGCTCTGGAAACTCCAGCCACAGGGGCTTCCTTTGTTTACTCAGGGGCCCCTGGCTTACTCCTGTGTACCCCCGAGCCACTATTCCTTGCTGGCCACCTGGTCTGGAACCTGTGCCTTTACCGCCTTACGAAACTGCTATCTCTCATCTCTGCCTAGGTTCTGTCCCGTTGTATTTTCCTCTCACAGCATCATGTCTTTCTATCTCATACCACTTAGGGGATAGACTCTTTGATGCATGTGGGTGTCTCCATTAGACTATAGGCTCCATAAGGACATAAACTGTGTATATGTGTTTGGTTTGGGACTCATTGTTGTATCCCTGGCATTTATTTTTTTGGATGGATGAATATACGTTTTCATGATGAATTTGGCAAATAAGTATTTTTTAGGTTATTGTGTCCTTAAAACTATATGCAGATATACATCTACTCCTGTTTGTGTGTTATATGTTGTAAACTGTAGAGATACCAGCCCTGAGGGGAAGGGTATTTTGAGAGGGACCAGGCTTTTGTCTTACTGGTTCTGGTTGGTGCACATAGCACATGACTTGGAGAACAAGTCCTGGTTTATCTAAATTTTTGCCATGACAGCTTTTTCTCTTAAGTCTATGTGTGATTTGTGAACTGCCTCACTGTAGATGATGAAAAAGGTAAGTGCTTAAAAATAGTGCATCTCTCCACCTCAGGCTTTCTCCCCACAGCAGGAGCCTCCCTAGAAAGCATTTGCATATAATGTAGTGTTTCCTTGCAGGCCCTGGGTGAACAAGCCTTCCCATCTTCTGCAGGAGGCCCTGCCTTTCTCTGTGCAGGGAAGACCACCCTCCCTAACCCCTGCTGCTGCTTCTGTCAGAGGAGTTGAGTCTTACAAAGTGTAACACCCCGATGGAGGAGTAGGTCTGGAGGAGTAGGTCTGGGGTACAGCGTGATTAGAGCCAGGCAGGGTCATAGGGGGCCTCCCGCCTTATTTGTAACACTTTCTTTCCTTTACAAACACTCAAGTAAGTACAGCAAAACTATTAGAGCCCAGAATCTGTTTTTGTTACTTTATTCTTTGTACTTTATGTTTTAAATATTAAATTATTTTTAAAAGCTAAACGAAAACTAGTGAAGACAGATATATTTACTAAATATTCAGACACATGTTGAATTTGTCACTTAACCACATTTTCTCCTGGCTGGAAAAGTGTTTACCATCCATTTCCAAGTGGTAAGGAAACTGCAGTTAGTAGAAGTCAGGTAGGAAAAATAAATAAAAACACCAGGGTGCATGTATGTGAGTGGCATTATTTGTATTTTGTCAGCTTTTATTATAAAATGGATACATGCTTGCTGCAAAAGTTTTTCTTTAATGTATAGATGTACAAAGCAAAAAATAACTGCTCTCATCCTCTCAAGATTGTATTGTATACATTACATGTATATATGTGTTTATATGGGTCTATAATCACATACTTTCATGTATGTAATTTTTTTACAGATAGGGTCACACATTCAGCTTTGCAACTTGCCCTTTCTGTTTACATATAAATTGACATTTTGAATCTATGTTATTGGCTTGCCCTTCAGCACAGAGTTTTATTTAAAATTAAAAAAAATTTTTGGACTTCAGGGACATTTATTAATCCCCCCTGGTCAGTATGTTTAAGTTGTATGTCTGTTCAAATGCATGTAATGCTGTGATTTATAAAATGTGATTTTATTTGCAAGTAATACTGAAGTCCTAGTAGCTTTTAATTGTTTTCTAGACTCAGGTAATAGATATTAAATATATAACTTCTCTCACGTGGATATTGGAGAAATATTTTGAGGTTGAAATTGGGGGCCTCAATCCTTTAAAGAGTTTGGAAACTCTCAGATAAAGGGTTGGGCAAGGTGCCTTCAAAAGTACCTTTCAGCTCTCCAGAGTTTTCCTGGTAAGTTTCTAGGTGGATGTAGTCATTCAACAAATAATGGTGGTTGACTTCCTGAGTGCCCGGCACTATTCTAGTCGTTGGTGTACTTAGGGGCGCTTACATTCCACTTTGGGGGCACATAGTGAATGACTGAAACGTTCAGGCTATAGTGGGTGCAGTGAGGGAAATGAAACAAGGCAGGATGATGGAGAGAGGCTTTTGGGGGGTTCCAACAGGGTGGGGGGTGAGGGAGAGCTGCCTTTTCCTCTGCTGTGCACTGGGAGGGGAGCAGGCCCTGCTTATTTCACATTTATAGAATCCCAGTGGCCAGTAGAGAGCGCTCCCTTTCACAGTGACTACCCTCAGGCTCTGTGGCCTCCAGGGAGGCCTGCAGCAGGGCAGAGGGTCGTTGGCAGGCTTCAGCCTGGTCTGGGCAGCTCTACTCAAGACATCGGTGAGGGCCTGTGGTTTTATACACCTCAAGAGAACAGTTTTTGGCAGAGGCTATGGTTTATGCACTCTTATGCAGAGGCTATGGTTTATGCACCACTTATGCAGAGGTTATGGTTTATGGTTTAAACTCTCCATATCTGCAGCCCCCAATCAGAGTCCCCAAGTGTCTTGGGCTATCCCTGCCATTTCATCCTGACAGGGATGAGAAGGAGGTGGGGGCCTTAAAACTTCCCTTCTCCTGACCTGATGCAGCAGCCAGGCTTTGGGTAGGAGAGGGCACTCTATGTCTCATTCAGTAGGAGTCTAGTTGAAGTCACTTTTGGAGTTGAGCGGGTTTGAAGTAAAATTGCCATCTGGAAGAAGACATTGGCCGATGTAAGTTGTAGAGGAGGTCTGTTGGCACGCTCTGTCTCAGAGGGGTCTCACAACACACTGGCAGGAATACAGTGGTGGTTTTATCCTGACAGATAAGAAACTTGGGTAGACTCTGGGAGAAGAGAATAGACCTATCCCCTACCCCCACCAACCCCAGGCCTGGGTGAAAGAGTAAAGCACTCCTGGCTTGAAATTAAAATCCAGGATTTAGGAAGGCAGGCACGGCATCAGGATAATGAGGTCTCACTATTCAGGTAGCCCAGATATAGAAATCTGAGCCACTTGGCTTCCTGGAGAGCAGGTGATATGACCCTTCATTTTCATGTAAGTCTTTATTCATTGTCTCCCTACTTTTATATAGAGGTGAGCTCAGTGGGCCAACTCAAATTAGATCCCTTCAGGTTAGTTCCCATTAGAAAGACTGAATTCTTAAGCCATAAAAACCTCCCAAGTGCTGGCTTGATGGCTGGGGAGGGTGCTCAGGGGCCAAAAGTATAGCTCTGATCAGAGTAGGACACCACGAGTGGGCAGTGCCAGGAAGTTCCCCTGCTCTGCAGAGCAAGCGTGTGTATGAGGGAGGTGGCCCCGGTGGTTCCTCTCCTCTGTATTCACTTGTCCACAGCACTTCTCTTAGCAAAACATGGGTTGCAAGCCCCAGGCCACTCAGCCCCGGGACCTATTCCTCAGCCTCCAAGACTTCATGAAAACTGGTGTAAGGGAGCAAATGCCTCTCTGTTCTGGTTGCTTACCTCCTCTCTGGTACTTGTCTCCTTTCTTTTTACTCCCTTCCCAGCCCACACTGGCTCCTCTGCCTCTCTGCCATTCTGGAGTGCTCCCACTGTGACCCATGGGGATGGACCCCTCCGAGCGTCACTGTCTTGGAGGGACAAGATCAGTGGACTCAGGACTGCAGTGCCCTATGCTGCTGGGCACAGTCTGTGCCTCACTTGTTCCCGGAAGAGAAGGATTAGGAGCTCGAGTCCTCTGGGATGAGAGTCTAACCTTTCTTTTCCTGTCTCCTTGAGGCAGGCCATGTTGTTGCTTTCATTTCTGGCCACTAAGAAGGCTGTTTGCAGATCGAATTGGAAAGTCACAGAGGGTCAATTTATGTTTATAGAGGGACTGTTATGGGCCACTTAATCCTCATGACCACTCTGGAAGGAGGAGGACCCTGTCTCAGAGGTGGGAAGTCAAGGCTCAGGGAGGTTAAGTGACTTGCTGAGTCACAGAGCTGATGAGTGGTGGAGCCACCTAGGGCTCTCTGCTTTGTACCATGCTGCCTCAGAAGAGAAGGACTAAAGGAGAAAGGAAGATTCAACCAAGGCAGGCCAGCTGGCTTTAGGTGATTAGAGAGGGGTTGGCATGCCCCATGTTGGGTAGTGTAGCCAAATAAAACACAGGACTGCCAGTGAAATTCAAAACTCAGGCAACAAATAGCTTCTCGAAGTATAAGAACATCCCATATAATATTTGGGACATATTTCTACTAAAACATTATTCACAGTAGTGCCCCCTTATCTGCAGTTTCACCTTCCGTGGTTTCAGCTACCCACGGTCAACTGCACTCTGAAAGCAGATGATCCTCCTTCTGACAAATGTTCAGAAGGTCAGTTAGTTGCCTACCGTTATGTCACTGTGCCTACATCATTCACCTCACTTCTTCTCCTCCTAGGCATTTTATCATCTCACATCATCACAAGAAGGGTGAATACAGCACAGTAAGATACTTTGAGAGAGAGTCCACATTCACATACTTTTGTTCTACTGTATTGTTATAATTCTTCCACTTTATTATTAGGTATTGTTGTTAATCTCTTACTGTGCCTAATTTATAAATTAAAGCTTCCTATAGGTATGTATGTGTAGGAGGAACCGTAGACTATCAAGGGTTCAGTACTATCTGTGGTTTCAGGCACCCACTGGGGGGCCTTGGAAAGTATCCCCCATGGATAAGGGGAGACTGCTGTATTCCTCATCTGAAATTCAGATATAACTGATTGTCCTCTATTTTTATTTATTTAATCCAGCAACCCTATTTGAAGATTCAGGAAACACACTGACAGGGTCTAATGTGTGATGAGCACCTGAGGTTGACAGAGGGTAGCTCCTGAGCCACCCTGTAAAGACATGGGCTTCATGGCAGATGGTCAGTTCCCCATTGCAGGATGTATTCAAGTATAGGCTGGATAACCACTTGGTAGAGGGAATTCAGGTTTCAGATGCCTGGTTCCAGTGAAATTCTGGGAGGTAAGTGTTGAGACAAGCAGGAGAGTTGATTACCTGGGTCCTCAGTGAGCTCTGTCCCAGCTGGCATTCAGAGGCTCTCTGAAATCGTATGTCATCAGCACCTTGTTGAGAGGACCTGTTCTCCCTGATGGCCTCAGTCAGCTAGTGAAAACCAACCCAGCCCACCATGGTTTCTTTAAGTGGTTTGGTTTGGCCTGAAGAAGCACTGTGTTGAAGGTGAAATGAAACACCCTTTTTTTGTCTCTCTTGCCAAGAATTGACTGTGACTTCCCTGTTCTTTATGTGTTCCCTGCAGCAGAGTGTGACTTCTGTGACCTGCTAAGGATTGACATGCCCTGCATCACTCCTCAGGCAGTGATAGCATGAAAAACACCCACCCCCAAGGTTCTGCGCAGACTCTTGCAGGCAAGTGAATGGAGAGAGAGAGAAGCTCCAGTGTTCATTTTTACTGTTTTAGACATTCTGTAGGTGTGGCTATGTTTATCTTGTCAGCATGTCTGGATTTTACACAAGGCCTGCTTGTAAGTGCCTTACTATGGCTTTTGCCCTCTGCAGATTATCACAGCAAAGGTCTGGCCCTTGGCAGACCTCCTTCTGCCCACCTGCTTCCAGGCCTTGGCTGTCACTGGGCACCAGGAACATGTTCTGATGTTAGCTTGGGCCAGAAAGGAATCAAGAGGCAAATCTGCAAAAGCTTATCATGTATTCCAAAATCAAACAGAAATGGCTCGTTTCCATTAGAGTGTTTTACATTTTTTTGAATTATCAAATCGATAAGTTCATATTATTAAGAGTAAAATTAAGTTAAATACTAAGTCAAAATACCCTTGTATCAATAGAAAAAGATTTTCAAATATTTGTATTGATGCTACTAACTAAAATCACCTGTTCTTTTTATTACCTTTTGTTTAATTGATTTATTTATAAGTGCCAGGTGCATTTCACTTTTGTTTTCCAGGAAGAATTACTGAATGGCTGACATTTGACAACATGCACCACCAGTGGCTTCTGTTGGCCGCATGCTTTTGGGTGATTTTCATGTTCATGGTTGCTAGCAAATTTATCACGTTGACCTTTAAAGACCCCGATGGTAGGTATGCTTCCTTGTGGGATAGATTTCAGCTAATCCACACAATGCTGTGGTACTGTTCCTGGGTACATGCACAGATGACCTTTGTCACAGAATCAAAAGAACTTTAATGCCAGAGGTGACCTTGGAGGTCACAGCATCCAATTCCTTCATGTTACAGAAGTGCAGGAGAGGAGGTGGAAATGGACGAAAGTCTCTTCCCCTGTATCTCCCCTGGGGCAGGTGGAGCATACTTTGTCTTTGGGCTTCCTTGGTGACCTCTTCCCAGCAATACCATTCTCCAGAGCATCTGGTAGGCTCCAGGCTTGGGACTTCCCCCTGCTTCGTGTCGTCATGAGATGCTACCATGACTGACCAGCATCTCTGTGTTCTAGTTGGTGCTGTGTGCTGGTAGCCATGCGTTTGAAAGTCACCTTCAGTGTACTAGAAGGAAGGTGATTTAAATGTGTGTTGGGTAGTCTTTTTTTTTCTTTTAATCTTTATTTATTTTTGAGAGAGAGAGAGCTGGGGAGGGGAAGGGGTGGGGGGGTACAGAGGATCCGAAGCAGGCTCTGTGCAGACAGCAAAGAGCCCTATGAGGGGCTTAACTCATAAACCGTAGGATCATGACCTGAGTTGAAGTTGGATGCTTTAACTGACTGAGCCACCCAGGTGCCCCTGTGCTGGGTAGCCTTTGAGGACTTTTTGATTCCCCTTACTTGACGTAGGTGTTCAGATGAAGACCTTAAGTGCACCAAATCCAGCCTCAGAAGAGCATATTTTAGTTTATGCCCTTGACCTTTGCTTACCTGGTCATCAGTGGTTTTTTTTCTACAAATTGGACATACTCTGGCGGCTCCAAGATTGACCTGAGTACAGTGAGGCTCTCTCTGTGATCTGTGAGGTTGCTGGGTGTATGTAAGGAGGTGCACTGATGGTCATCTTGAACCCCAAGGTGACTCCTTCCATGGCAAAGTGAGGCAAGACAAACGGGAGATGTTGAAAAGACTCATGAGCAGATTCAGGGTGGCCTGACAACATCTGCCTAACGGGGAGGATGCTTGTGCACATGGGTGTATAAGACATCTTCACTTTGCATATTCCTTTACACATCATCCTGCAGACAGCAGCCCTTAGGAAAGGGAGATCAGGAAAGTATCCGTTCCAGCTGTTTTCCCCACTTACTCCTGGTGGCTGCATGAACTGTGCCATCTGTGTGGCCAGCAGCTTACAGGGCCCTGCTCCAGCCCACAGAGCTCCCAGCTATGCTGAGGGCTGCCCAGCGCCCCCTGCCCCCCCATTCTCACTCACTTGCTCTCTCTCACTTGCTCTCGCTCTCTCACTCTGTCTGTAGGGGAACAAGGCTGGAGGCAGATGTGCAGGCCTAAGAGGATGGCCCTGAAATTGACCCTAAGAGGTGGTTCTCAGCTCCAGTGTTTGCACTCGGTAACTCAGCTCCTTCATGCTTGGGCCTGACAGGCTGTCATTACAGGTGCCACCTGCACCTTCCAGGACCTCTCGTGAGAAACTGAGAGGTTTTTCACAGCCTCGGGAAGGCTGTGTTAACTGCAGATATCTGAGGCGGCCAAGAGCATCACAGTGCATTGTGGATAATCACAGATAATCATGGTCCATACCGGGGACCTCTGTCAGAACAGCAGGTGCTGAATCTTGGGGCGTCATTGGAATCTGAGACAATGATCTCAGCTTGACCATTTGGATGTTTCTCCAGCTGCTCCGGTATAGTTAAATGTACCTGTGATGGAGAGCCCTCCTTCAGCATCAGAGGAGTGGTTCTCATCCTGTGGCACATTAGAACCATCTGTGGGACTTTGTAAACCTTTCTCTGCTGGCCCAACCAGAGACCAAGTCAGTTAGAGTCTCTAGGAGTGTGACCCAGGGGAGAACTGCAAATGTAGAAAGAGAGGCAGATGCTGAGGATGTGAGATCACTATGAAAACGGGTCCACAACTACACATTTTACTCCTGATCCCCTTAAATGTCACCTAGTAAGTTAGAAGGCACTTTCAAAGGCAAGTCAGGAGGTTAAATTGTTTATGGTTTATTTGTTTCAAAAAGTAGGAGTATAGGTAATATATTTTATGAGACACAAAAAATAAGTAAGTTGTGTGCCTCGAGTTGTAATATTCTCTGGTAGTATAGCCTCTGAAGGACATGTCATTCCTCAATGGTATCTGATAAGCGAGGTGTCATTCCACTAGGATGTGACAGGTTTCATGCTGAATGCTTTCAGAAAATTGTAGAAGCTCTAGAGGGTCTTGTGAAGTGGAGCAAATAGTCGAAGGGATAGAAGGTGAAACCTAGAGGGAAGGATGAAAGGCTTGAGGATTTTAAACCTGAAGGAAAAATCTGTTTGGTGCTGTTCACCAAGTATTTTTTGCACCCTTGGATGTTTGGTGTGGTTGCTGCTGACCACTTTTGGTGGGGACCTTAGAGGCAGTGCACACTTGGCCCCACTGCCCCTCCCCCTCCCCCCGGGAAGCCTGGCGGACTGCCTGGGAGGACAGTGTCAGCCCCACAGTGTGCAGGGAACATAAAGTGAGAACCCTTTGTTTTCAGGCCCCAAACATAACTCAGCCTTTCTTGAGCACACAGAACCTTACCTGATTGTCCCTAAATGCCTGGGTGGGGTCACAAAGACAGATGTTCACCGGCTTTCTGAATGAAGGAAAGGAGCTCCCATGCTGGGTGTCTTCCAGTCTGGGTGATTGGGCAGGGATGGAGCACCCACGAGAAGTCGAATATACGGCCTCTTGGAGGCTGTCGGCGAGGGCATCTCCTGCCACTCTAGGGTTCCCTGAGTACAGACAGAGCATTTGTCTGGGGAGGCATTTAAACCCCCTGGTGGATCTTGCGGCTGTATAGGAAACTGAATGAGGTTTGTGAACGTGTGACCCAAAGGGATTTTCTCATGTGCTGGAATTTGTTTCACTCATGTTCACAGTGTTGTGGCTTTTGAACCAAAAGCACAATGTGAAGTATCATCACAAAGAAATAACTGACAACACAGTGCTCTCCTATATGATGAGGTTCTATTTTCTGTAAAGCAGATGGCACATCCTTGGTGTCAGCGTTCAGGGAGCCGATTGTAACTCTGGTGTTCGTGGGGCTGCTCCTTCTGGCTCTGACCTCTGGGAAATGGGGCTCTGTTCCAGAATCTGCCAGGGGATGAGTGTGTTTTCTTTTTACTCTCCTGTTCTTAATGATTTCCCTGCCACTTAAACTGATAGGAAGAGTGGATTTGTCTTGAAACACTGTTTAAAGTCTCACTTACCTTTTCAAAAAAATAGTTTTATGGTCTTTCTTCAGCTCAGCAAGGAAGCCATGGAAATATTTGTGGAAATGACTCATCCTTGGTTAAAAAATTTCAGCGTCATACTGATCTAGGTTCAGGTGTTCTAACTGGACCGTACCACAAGAAATAAATCCCGTTCAGTGACGGGAATTTGATGGCATGGTACAGTGAGACTTGAAACAAAAAACAACATCTTTGTGAATCTGGTGTGTGTGTGTAGACACTGATTTTTCTTCTCACTTCAATTTGACTTCCTCTTCCAATCTTTTGCCTCCGCTCAGCCCTTCACCTTGGCTGTTAGTCGCTTAAGGGCAGGGTCCGTGACCTGAACATCTTTGCGTGTCTTCTGTCTGCGTGTGATGGACAGGTGACTGACGCTGGGTGGCTGATGCACAGTGTGGTCAGGGAGATGAGTGGATGTGATCACTTCTGGAAGAACAACGGGGTACATCACTTGGCATGTTTAAAGACATTTTATACAACATTGTAAATATAACGATGCCTGTAACAAAAGTGATCTGATGCTTTATGAGAACACTTGGCCTTACCTACAGGATCAGAATCCTTGATTCTGGAGCTAGAGGCTTGTTCCTAAAGGTCAGGGTGGAGAAGGAGACTGTCCCTTGATCTTAGTGGGGATAATAGCATCTGTGAAAACAAATGGTTGTTGACAGAGCAACAGAAATAAGACAAATCCAAATGTAAACTGTACTATCAGTTTTATTTGAAGCAAATATCAAGAAGTTTAAAATCATAAAAATGATAAAAATTGGTGGATGACTGACTGGTGTTTGTGGTATTGGAAGGCAAGATGTTCCACAGTTGCCAAAGCTCGTTCTGTATGCTTCCGAGTGTGTGGAACAGGTTGCTTCAGAGATTCATTGGCAAGTCAGCTGTTTAGAATTCAGGATGCATTGTCCCATCTGAAATGTTATTAAGGAAGCTTAGGATTCTGCAAAATCCATTCAACCTGTGGCAGAACTAAGCATTGCGGTGCTAGTCTTAGAAGACACTGTCAGAACACGAAGTGACCAGATAGGCATAGAATGTGAATTTTCTTGTCAGCGTGTCAGTGCCCAAAGATGACAGGTTGCAAAGGAGGAGGATGGATAGAGGCTGGTCTCTTGGAGTCCTTGGAGTGCATTCAGGAGCTTTGGGGGCTGAAGGCACATAGACAGGGCTCTTTGACCTTACTGCAGGTACAGACGAGCTCCTGCACACAGCTTTGGTTAGGATTGCGTTTTAAATCACATGTAGACAAGAAAAAAGATTTTAGTAGCGTTCCTAAAGGTATGTGGCAAAGAGGTTTTTATTGGAGTCCGATAACTCAAAGGCGTGTAACAGATGGGGAGAAGGGATTATTATTTTTGTCAGGTACTTGTAAGATGTTTTTGCCCTCCCTGGGTGAGGAGGATGTCAGCCCATGGTGCATACCAGCAGCAGTGCTTGCCAGGGGCCTGGAGGAGGTGTAACAGCCAGACCAGTGCAGGTGGGGAGCTGTAGTCCAGTGTGCACATGTTGCTATTAATGACCCAAGAGGAGTAGGTTTTGATTATTTTTTAAAAGTGAAATAAATGTCCCTTTGTTGATGCTGTGTTATGCTGATTTTTGTACTTTTTTGGTATCTACTTTTTCTCTCTAATTACGTTTTTAGGCTTTGCAAATTTTTTTTTAATGTTTACTTAGAGAGAAAGAGCATGCTTGCATGAACAGGGGAGAGGCAGAGAGAGGAATAGAGAGAATCCCAAGCAGGCCCCACACTCAGTGCAGAACCTGACTTGGAGGCTTGATCTCATGACCACGAGATCACGACCTGGGCTGTTACCAAGAGTTGGACACTTAATTGACTGAGCCACCCAGTGCCCCTAGACTTTGCGAAATTTTGGAAGCAAATGTTTCTTTGATTGTAAAGATCTGAAAATTATCTTCAAATTCTACTCAAAGGTTTCCCCCAAATCAGTTTTTTTGTAAATTATTACTCTGGACTAGCATTTTGTAAGATTCGTCTGGTCTAATCTCACTTTCCATGAATTTTTAAACTAATGTGTAAATACTGACTTGACTGCTAACTTGGTTTTTTTCTAATTACCCTTTAATTTTGAGATCACTGTAGAGTCATATGCAGTTGTAAGAATGCAGAGTTCTGTGTACCCTTTACTCAGTTTACCCCAGTGGTAACATTCCAGAACTACAGTGCAGAGTTACAGTCACAATGTTGACAGTGATACAGTCAAGATGCAGAACATCGCCATCACCACAAGGATCCCTGGGTTGCCATTTTATAGCCACACCTCCCTCCCTCTCCCTGTCTCCCATCCCTGGCCCCCACCCCCCCTTGAAAACCACTAATCTATTCTCCATAATTTAAGAATGTTATGTACAGTATGTGACCTTTTGGTTTTAGCTTTTTTTTATTCAACATAATTTTCTGGAGATTCATCCAACTTTAGTTGGGTGTATCAATACTTTGTTCCTTTTTATTGATGAGTTATATTCCATGGTATGGATGCACCACTGTTTGTTATCCATATACCTGTTGAAGGACATCTGGTTTTTTTTTCCATTTTGGGGCTTTACAAATGAAGTTTCTATAAACATTTGTATATAGGTTTTTGTGTGGATATAAATCTTCATTTCTCTGGTTTAAAAGTCCACGAATGCGATTGCTAGGTCACATGGTAGTTAAATGCCTAGGTTTTTTGTTTTTCTTTCTCTCTCTCTCTCTTTTTTTTTTTTTTTTTTTTTTGTTTTTTGTTTTAGGGGTAGGGAGGGGCAAAGGGAGAGAGAGAGTATTAAGCAGGCTCCATGCCCAGTGTGGAGTCTGACTTGGGGCTTGATCCCACAACCATGAAATCGTGACCTGAGCCGAAATCAAGAGTTGGATGCTCAACCAACTGAGTCACCCAAGCACCGTGCTTAGTTTCTAAAGAAACTGCCAAACTGTTTTCTAGAGTTCCTATGCCATTTTACATTCCCACCAGCCATGTAAATTAGTCAGTGTCTCTACGGCCTCATTATCATTTGGAGTTTTCACTGTTTTTTATTTTAGCCATTTTGATAGGTCTGTAGTGGTATCTCATTGTGGTTTTCATTTGTATTTGCCTGCTGGCTAATGACCTTGAGTAGCTCTTCATGTGTTTATTTGCCATTTGTAGATCCTCTTCAGTAAAATGCCAGTTCATGTCTTACCCATTTTCTAATTGGATTTTTTTTTTTTTTTGTCTGCAGAGTTTTGAGAATTCTTTACATATTTCAGATACTAGTCCATCGTCAGATATTTGATCTGCAAATATCTGCCCCCAGTATGTAGCTTGTCTTTCCATCCCCTTCATAGGGGTTTTGCAGAGCAAAAGTTTTTTCGGTGAGAGTCAGTTTATCAGGTTTTCCAAAGATTTTCTCCTATGTTTTCTTCAAAGTTTTATTACATTTAATTGCTGATCCATTTTGCATTCATTCTCGAGTAAAGTGTGAGGCTCAGGGAAAGGTTCATTTTTTTGGTCTATAGATGTCCAGTTGCCGGAGCATCGTTTGTTGAAAGGCCTCTCCTCCACCGAACTGATTTTGTACCTGTGTCCAATGTCAGTTGGCATATTTGTGGGGGCCTCTTTGTGGGGCCTCTGTTCTGTCTCGCTGATGTGTGTGTCTGTTCCTCCATAAGAATATGCTTTAACCTCTCTGTCTCCTAGCATACAGTGCGAAACAGGAATTTCTGTTGCTGACAGCCGTGCCAGATGTGGGGAAGTTACCTGGAGAGAAGCACTTTCCGGAGGAACTGAAGGTGGGCACAGCAAGGCAGAGGGCAATGAGGAGCAGAGCTGCTTCTCTCCAGTTTCACTGTGGTGTCTTCTTTCCACCTGCTGTGGCCCCATTGGGTCCCCCTGTCGCATGGGAACCAGCCTCCCCTCTGTGCTCATGTCAGCTGGTTTCCTCTAACCATCACTTTCTGCTTCATAGTTGTGACTTCTGTTTCTTCTGCACCTTTCTGCTCATCTTTTTTAGCTTCTCTTTGGAGGTGGCATGGTCACATCTATTTTTATGTTCCTCACAGTGCTTTGTACATCATGGATCCTCTGTAAATGTTGATTGTGTTGAATTCCTGACCAGCTGAGAAGGAGCCTTGGCAGGGGAATGGAGGATGTTGGGCAAGATCAGGAGAAAACCAAGACAATGGGAAAAGGTCTCTGACCCAGAATCCTGGAACTTTAAAGTTAGGAGGGGGTATTGGACCAAGGAGCAGCTAATCTCCCCTCCAAGCACTATGGATAAGAGAACCGAGTTTAGGGAAAAGGCTAATCATCCCGAATCATCTGGGCATTAGTGGCAGAGCCCAAGGCTGCTGACTTCTACTCAGCACTCTTCTTGCTTGACATTCTGTCTCCCAAGTCTTTCTCCTCAAGCTCCTTTTACACAAAACTTCCTAATCGTTCCCCAGCCAAGATGAGGAGCATACTCTTGAGATCCCCTCTTACTTCCTAACACCCATTCCGTGGTTTGGTTTGCAGTTATGCCAAAAGAAATGAAATGGGTAGACCAAGCTAGAAGACATTTATCAGCCCAGAATTTAACCATAGAGAAGGATACAGTTCCTGTCCTTGATTTGCACAAGAAGGACAACAGATTAGAACCTGACAAAGTGTAGAAAGTGTGCACCTGGTTAGAGTGAAGTACTTTTGGAGTTTACAGGTTGTAGGACACTGATTGATTCGTCCAGTCTGCAGAACTCCCTGAAGCAGACCTGGAATGTTGCTTTTAGGTTGAGGCATTTCCAGGGCAAGGGAAGAGAGTAGATGGACCACAGAGACAGGAAACCAGAGAAACCTGAAGGAAATAGGAGACTGGCCTTAATAGAAGGGGGTAAGGAAATAAATGTTTAGTTACTGACATCAGTAATGACACAGAGGTGGGGTAAGAGTTTCACAAGAGAAATGCAGTGCTCTGAGACCAGGGTGCTGGTAGGATGCTGTGACTTGAAAAAAACAAAAGTGACCATCCTGGGGGGTGGCACTCTTAGGGACAGAGGAACACACTTCCTGCAAAGGCTGTTGGCCTGCAGGACTAATTGTGGTTGGAAATACTGCACCAGAACATGCCTTGCAGTTCACAGAAGACTTTACTGAGTTTTAATCTTACCCGTCCTCAAAAACAGCCCTCTGAGCCGTAAGTATTTTTATTCTCATTTTGCATTTGGAAAGTGTGAGGCTCAAGGAAGAGAGCCAGTGTATCAGGGACAGCAGGTAGTGGGCGGGGACTTACAGCTACATGTCCCCTGTCCCCTGCACTTTCTCGCATCAAGGGGTGTGAGGGAGTGGGGAACAGTGGTCAGACTCAGTGCTCTGAGACCAAGAGTTATTATGTTAAACTCAGCAATGTCTTCCCAAAAGAAAGGTGACTTCTAAAGGTGATCAGGTTGTATAGCTCACCTTTAAAAGTTTATTTTGCACAGTTGTCGAGTGAATATTTTGTACACCTGAAACTAATACAATGTTGTATGTTGGTTATAGTTCCAATTTTTAAAAACTGCAAAAGAACGTTTATTTTGTGCTAAATATAGCTGAATATTTGAATGGAAAATAATGTCAGTCATTAAAATTGGTTTAGTATAGTTGCAAAGGAAGAAAACAGAAAACCATGCCAGTCCATAAGCACCATTGAATGAGCAGTTTTCTTCCTTTATATTTAATGCTTAAGCTTGAAGAAAAGCAAATTTGAAAAGGAGGAAGATTTTCTGCAGTTTCTTGAGAACTTGTTTGGAGGTGCTGCCCTGCGATGCATTGGTATTGAGTGTCATCCGTGATCCAGGTTAGATCTGAGGTTTAAAGCAATTGGAATAGAGTGAGGAGAGGAGACAGAGACTGTGTCAATAAGTAAGCAAGAGTTGGGGTCAGGGAGGGAATGAGGTTAAATTAGACTCCATTTATGAAAGCACGAAGGCAAAGGCCAGGGTGGTGGGCTCGTGCCCGTGCTCCCTAGGGAGAAAGACAGGTCCCTGGGAAGGATCAGAGCTGGGTAAGTCTGCAGGTGCCCGCTCTCACTTCTAGAATGTCTTGACCTCAAGAAGTAACCATTAGGAATTCCCAAGACACTCTTCCCTTCACCAGGGAAACCCAGGAAATTCAGTCAAACCTGTGAGAAGGGATGTCAGGGAGTTTGGTTATGGCAGATCCATGAGGGAAAGCAGAGAACTGGTGTGGTGGGGTGGAATCCTCTGTTACAGTCTTTCCAGTGTGTTCTCATGTGTTTTGGAAGGCTATATCTCTCTCCCCATTTTACACCTGACTTAGTCCCAGGGGAGGACTCGTTGTTACAGCAGCCTCATAAATGATTGCTTTGGAAACCTAGTTCATTTTAACAGATAAAAGGCCATTTTGGTCCATTCAATAAAGTTAATTTAGGGGACCATCTGATTTGAATTCTTGGAAGAAGTTCTGTGTAACTTAAAAGGAATGAATAGACAACAAACAGCAACAGAAACATTTCAAAATGCTGAGGAAAAGAGCCACAGTGGAGGTGGCCAAAGGAGTGGGGTTGGCAGAAACAGACTCTTTATTCAGAACTGCCTTTCAGAATGCTTCTTGGGAAGTCAGGAGATCTCTGTGGGCAGACATTCTACCGTGATGTGAACAGGGAGGGGGTAATAAGTCACTGAGGACAGGGTGTCACTGAACTGCTGGCATATTCCCTCTGCCTGCTCTGTCTTCCTCATCTCCTACCCCCCAACACACACTCAGGGCGTGTACACCCTCATGTACATGGACAGTGCCATATATTCTTACTCAGCTGAGGCTTTCCCCGTGTCTCCACAGAACACTGAAACCAGCCAAACACAGAGCAAAGACTTGATAAATACTCGTCAAACAGTTCACTCTCCTGAGTGACGGAGCAGTAGAATTTTGAATCGAGTGTTAACAAAAGCCATTTTCTGTTATAGATACTCTGTTAGGTTCTAAAGCGGTCCCCAAAAGTGTATGTCATAATTTGGAACTTGAGCTTTTTCATCTTTTTTGTTTTTTTAAGTCCACTTGCTCTTAAGAAGGAAAGTCAAATGAACCCATTTTGCGTCTGCTTTCCTTGCCAACCATACTGACTCATATCTGATTTATTGGGCAGTGGAAAGGCCCTGTGGCCAATTCAGGAAGTGTCTAGAAATAGTTGTTGTCATTCTGTAGAAAAGGGGAGGAAGGAAAGAAGAAAAGGGTTCATAGCTGGTAAGAAAGGGACAGGCCAGCCCTGGAAAGAAATTCAGGGGGATCTGGCAGAGTTGTGGCGTTTAGTTAGTGAAGATCATGCTGAAGAAAGACAAAAATGTGCTGTTTGCAGAGCTACCTTTGGATACATAAAGTAACCCAGATGTGGTAGAAACCCAACCACAGAGGACTTGGACCAGTTTTCTAGAACCTCTTAGAAGTCTTTATAGGTGCTTCCCCCACCAGGCAATAGTTTTAATTCATCTTTTTTATGAAGAAGTAAGTTATGTTCATTTTGTATTTTGAGGAAATAGCCAGCATTAAAAGGAAAAAGCATCAGCTACGGTCCATCACAATCCATGGCTCTCTTCAGTCACTACCAGAAGTTTTATTATATTTCCTTTTTAAAAAACATTCATTGAGGCATAACACCTGTATGGTGTAAAACTACATTTCCTGAATGACAAGCACATGGTTATGTGTCTTAACCTGCGTTGAAGGAGAGGGGGCGGGCTCTGCACCCTAGTGGTGTGAGTAGTGTGGGAAGTGTAGCCGCTGTGAGCAAATGATGGAGCACACGTCAGCACTAGTTTCTGCTCGAAGGAGTCCTCCCACCTGGTGGGAAGATCCATGTGAGCTGTGGGGCGAAGTCTGATCCCAAAACCCCTGCCCACCTCCTAACCTAGGCCTCCTAACCTAAAATGACTTTCTCCCTCTGTTGTACATGGGCCTAATCCCTGCCCCCGTGTCCTGAGGAAAAAAAGACATTTTCTGAACAGGATTACAGATGGCTCCCTGCCTTCCAGGCAAATCAGCCGCGAGACCCTCGCTGACCTATCATGGCAAAATTTGTAACGTGCTGGAACATGACAGAAAAAAAATCCTACAGGCACCCAGGTATTAAAAATGGGTTGCCTGCAAAGTGTGGCAGTCAGGTGGGCCGCACGTGCACCTCCCTGCAGCCGTCAGTGCCAGCCTGAGGTGTCATAGGGACGGTTTTCACCCTCAAGTCGCACTCTGTGTGTGAAGGCTACAGAGGAACTGTCCTAGCTACACACAGACTGGGAATGATACTGTTTCTGAGAGGAGAAACTACTGAGAGACCTACTCCAGATAACTCGGAGGTGAGCAAAACAAACGCTTCCGAATCCAGACGGCATACGATAAAAAAAAACAGCAGCCACAGCGTCCTGGTGCAGCTTGCACCCCAACCTCAGAGGCCCAGCCGGAGGCCGTGCCCGCAGCGGTTCCCGTGGTCCTGGGCTGGTCGTGGGCTGCCAGCGCGCCCACTTCCGCTTGCTCCCAGGCCCGCTTTCCCGGCAGCCGGGGGGATCTCTGGACCCATGCTCACGCGGATGTATTCACCGGGTGGGAGGACGTGCCCCGACACCTGCCCGCAGTGGCCACGCTTCGGGTACAGCTGACACCGCTACCGCGCAGAACTCATCCCCTTTGTTTAAACCACGGTACAGGGAAGCTTAACCGCGTGCTTGTCACGGAGGAGGTGGAGTAATGGCTTTTGCATTTTTAAAACACACTGAATGAGTTAATTTAGTTAATTTAATCATGAATTTTAATTAAACTTTTACCAGTATACCAGAGGGTCTTCAAAACAGCCAGCACGTGTGTTGATGACTGGTCCTTAGGTACAGTTCACATACGTACACTCAGAATTGAGTGGAAGGAAGTGCTAGGGAGCAGGAAGGGGGCAGAAACTGGCCTTCACTAAGATCTCTGAATGCAAAGTACCCTGCGTGTCCAAGAAGCTATGGGCCACAATGCCTGCCATCAGCTAAGTGTCAGCGGCTCACCCACTGCTGCCTCCTAAGTCTGTCCAAGCTGAGGAGGAAGAAGCATCTTCATGTCTCTGCTGAGCTTTGGTCTGGCACATCCACGTAGCCTGAATCCCGTGAAAGTGAATGGTGTCTACAGAGCTCTGCTCTTCCTATGAGGTCAGGGGGCAGGGCCTCCCCAGTGGCTTCTATTTTCTATTAACAAGGCCCTTGTGCCTCTTTTGCCTCCTTGTTACTTGCAGCCGACCGGGAAAGTGCTTTCAGATAGCCGGCTTGTTCAACCCCTGGTCTATATGGAGCGCCTGGAACTCATCAGAAATGTCTGCAGGGATGAAGCCCTGAAGAATCTCTCACACACTGCAGTATCCAAGTTTGTCCTGGACCGGATATTTGTCTGTGACAAGCACAAGATTCTTTTCTGCCAGACTCCTAAAGTGGGCAACACCCAGTGGAAGAAGGTGCTGATCGTGTTAAACGGTGCGTGCAGCGCCTGGTGGATGTGTGTGGTCAGTGGACAGCAGGGTTTGGCTGGGGAGGGGCACTGTGGCCTGGGCAGGGGAGACGGAGGAGGACTGCAGGAAGGAGCTAAGGGAAGGAACAGTTGTCCTGGAGGGGCTGGTAACCTTGTAGTCAGTTCTCTGTTGTTTTCCCTGTTGAAGTTGTACTTTAAAAGTTGGTGGTTTAAAAGTTTTAGATACTGAGGTTTTCAAAGGGCCCTGCCTACGGCCAGAATCTCCTCACTTTCCACAGCGGAATCCCTGTCTCAGGCAGCCTGCCTACCCCCAGGTTGACCCCTTTTCTTCTCTTCAGATACGTTGCCTTGCTTCTCAGCTGTTGCTAGTTCTGTCCTGGTAAGTCGAGGCTCCACACTCACTGCCCTCCCAGCTGTCCCTCTGTAGTGGGAGGGCCTGCATCCATGCCTGGGAGGGCTGCCCCCTTCACCCACACATGAGGTGTTCTGTGCCGCTTGGGTAGAAAGCAAGCATCTCCATTTTACACTGAGCTTCCATAGTCAGAGGATTCAATTGACTTGCTTCAGGAAATCGGATCTTTATTTGGAAACAAATCAGATCATTGAAAAGTGACCTCATACATTACAGGTTTTGATTACTCACTACTCTCTTCAGATATCATGTTTGCTTAAACTCCAATTACCTTGAGTAGGTCCAAGTAAATATGGGCTCTGTTAAATTCAGCTTCAAAAGGAAATCATTCCAGGACCAGGAATCAGCCCTCAGAGCACTGTGGGAGGTGGCCCTGGGGTCTCTGTCCTCTAGCCCACATCTCCTGCTGTCCTCAGAGTTGTTGGTCATTTGGCCTTTTCATGGTTGTTTGGGGGAGAAAAGGGAGACACTTGCTTCATTTTATAGTGTTTGATTAATGTGCTTCTTGAGTCGACAGAATGTTTGATTTTTGACATCAAAGACTGAGGTTACAAATCAAATTTAAAACAATAATTACACAAACGTCTCACAAATCTGCCAGCACAGTGCAAAGCATCAGACTCTAAAGAAGTAAACACCAATTTACAAGGGCAGGATAAAAATGGGGGCAGGTTTGCCAGGCCATAAGATAGAGGATGGTTCCGGTGGCTGTCTTCAGTGGTCCCTGGAGACACCTGCATGGGGACAAGTACTTGAGCAGGTCCCGGCACACATCCTCAGAGCTGGTTCTTTCATTGTCCCCTCAAGAGCAGATGTTCATCTTGCTCATTTTATGGTCATCCAAAGCACTTTGTGCAGAGTTCTGGACTGGCACTTACATATCTGGAGAAGGTATAAGTCAAACAGACAAGGCAGTGGCCACTGCCTAGATGGCCCGACAGATCCTTCCCTGCTGGACTCCAACACAAGAGGATTAACACAAATAAGGATGGAAGGTTTGCAGAGGCCTGGCTGGAACCTTCATGGATAATGACATTTTGTTTCCATTTGGCTAAATAGAGAAAAGAATGAAAAACCTACTCAGTCCACCAGGCTGAGGACCGAGTGTACCCAAGGTTCCTGCTCTGCCTTCTTAAACCCTCCTTGTCCTCCTTGTCCCTTGCTTCTGATATATCACACCGCTCCCACAACAGTGGCCAGGTTTTCCTAGCACCAGTCAGCTTTGCCACTTGCCAGTCTGGGACATGGTGAGGCTGCCTAGGAACCACTTTAGGCCTGGGGATGTGGGACTGGGAGAGCCAAGCCCGTTGGGAGTAATGGGCTCCCCCCCCCCCCCCGCCCCCGACAGGGCCTCAGGCACCAGTATGTTTCACAGTGCCACTCCTCTGGCTTTTCCCCCCAGTTTCAGAGTAGAATGAGTATTGCTTGTTTTAGGAATTCTGTATGCATACAGGGATCTTTTTTAAATGTCAGATTTAACCTAATTTAGGTGTGCTGCCAGAAGTAGGTATTGGCAGTGTCCCTCCCCTTATCCCCCCCACCCCCAACTCATCTGTTGGCTTATGGATTACCAGAAGCTTTTCTTCACTCTCCTCTTGGCACAGCAGTTGGAATTCAAAGACGTAAACTGAGATTTAGGGGATGGACTTGTGGGGAACATGGGGCCCAAGTTAAGAAACCAAGCATCCTCCTTTACAGGTAGCACTGAGGTGGCCAACCTGTACTCCCTTGTTTCCTTACCAGGGGCCTTTCCTTCCATTGAGGAGATCCCTGAAAATGTGGTTCATGACCACGAGAAGAATGGCCTCCCTCGTCTCTCTTCCTTCAGTGATGCAGAAATTCAGAAGCGGTAGGAGAGGTTCCTAAGGGGAGGGGGATTTTTGTAAAATCCAAGGCCCAGTTCCCTCCTTACCATGTGTATCAAACTGCTCTGAGGATTACTGGGGGCTTTTGGTTTACTTGGGTGAGAGGCCACTGAGCATATGCTCAGGGTTCAGTGCATTTAAAGTCACAAACCTTTATGAGAATTTCACAATGTTTTCTCCACTCTTACTTTCCTGCGGTCCATTAAAACAAAGGTTACACAATTTTCTTAGTAGAAATGAGTAGTTGTCTTTGTTCTGCTTCAGTCCTGTTAAATTTTATGGATTCCTTACTTTATAGAACCTTTATGTCACAGGAAAGGGATTTGCATTACAGGGGATTCCCACTTAGTTTTTCATTTTCTTCCAAAGGTATTACACCTGCTTCTGTCTTAGCTGCCCTAAGGAGAGGGGTGGGGGATGGACCTGACATAGGCAGAGAGAGACAGACCTCACTGACCACAGCAAGGATGGAGACTGGGCATTTTAAAAATCACTTAGCTAGTAAATTGAAAATTTGTTTTTAGGGGCACCTGGGTGGCTCCGTCAGTTAAACGTCCAACTTCAGCTCAGGTCATGATCTCATGGTTCGGGAGTTCGAGCCTGGAGCCTACTTTGGATGCTGTGTCTCCCTCTCTCTCTCTTTCTCTCCCCCCCACTTGTGCTTGCTCTCTCTCTCAAAAGTAAATAAACATTAAAAAAAATTTTTTTTTAAATTTCTTTTCAGTAGCCAAGAAATGACCCCATAAAACAAAGCTTAAAAGGAATCAGAATGCGTAAGCAGCAAATAAATGTCAGGGCACCAAATGAACTCTGACCTCCCTTACTTTTCAGCCACTTGATTTTCATTGCTTCTGGCATTGTTTGGTCTTCCCAGTTTGCACAAAACCTGTAGAATGCAGGTGTTAAATGCCAGATCAGAGAGCCTCCTGGGTAAGGGTGTCTTGCTATCCACCTAAGCACTGATCTCATGGGAGCTTTTGTGAGAAAAGAGGAGTTCAAGTGTGCAGAGCACTGAGCGCAGTTTCCGGCATGGAGTAAGCACTGTAATTACATCAGTGGCCGATGTTGTCATTGTTCCATCAGCACCATTACAGGCCCATCATGCTGCCACCACTGCACCACCCCCGTCACTATTGGCAGCTCCCCTGGGCCGCCTTCCTGCCAGCTGGAGCCTGCAGCCGTGTTCCCCACTTCTCTTACCTGTCCCCTGCTCTGGCTGTCCTTCCCCTGGCAGTTGTGAATTGACTCTATACAGACAGACCCTAAAGTAACTTTCTCTGGCCTCCGCTATTCCTATCTCACTCAGGGTTCCTGGCCTTGTCAGTTCTCTGCCCAACAAGACTTTTAAATGTCCTTGAAGTTTTGGAATATTCAAATATCTATTCAGATAAATAGATGTCTTCACAGTGACCTTCTCAGGTGAGGAGTCCTGTGGCCTGGGACAGTTATGGTTTCTGAGCCCCCACTTCCTCACTGTAAGATGGGTCAGTAGCAAGATCTGCTTCCAAAGGTGGCTGAGTGGATTCAGAAATGCATGTCACTTGCTCCTCACAGGAGTGCGTTCTAGACATGGTGGCAGCGGCTGCAGCAGGGACCCTCCCCTTTCCCACCTCGCCCCGGTTACCATCAACAGCATTGGCCTAACTGCTTGTTTATCTTCATTTCCTTCCTTAGCTTGAAAACATACTTCAAG
Organism: Lynx canadensis; assembly: GCF_007474595.2. Classification (NCBI taxonomy): domain Eukaryota; kingdom Metazoa; phylum Chordata; class Mammalia; order Carnivora; family Felidae; genus Lynx; species Lynx canadensis. The sequence continues at coordinate 58,968,496 of NC_044305.1, forward strand.
TTTTTTATCGTAAGAGATCCCTTCGAAAGGCTGATTTCTGCATTTAAGGATAAGTTTGTTCATAATCCCCGCTTTGAGCCTTGGTACAGGCATGAGATTGCCCCTGGCATCATTAGGAAATATAGGAGGAACCGGACAGAGACCAGGGGCATCCAGTTTGAAGATTTTGTACGTTACCTGGGTGATCCAAACCACAGATGGCTGGACCTTCAGTTTGGGGACCACATCATTCACTGGGTGACGTACGTTGAACTGTGTGCACCCTGTGAGATAAAGTACAGTGTGATCGGTCACCACGAGACCCTGGAGGATGATGCCCCATACATCTTAAAAGAAGCCGGCATAGACCACCTGGTATCTTACCCCACCATCCCTCCGGGCATTACCGTGTATAACAGAACCAAGGTGGAGCGCTACTTTCTGGGCATCAGCAAACGAGACATCCGGCGCCTGTATGCACGTTTTGAAGGGGACTTTAAGCTCTTTGGGTATCAGAAACCAGACTTTTTGCTAAACTAATGTGTAGAACTGTGAATTCACATCTTTGTTAGACCAGAGGCTAACCAGGTGGGAGATGTGGGCACAGAAATGACACGTCCTCCATTCCATTCCTACTGGAGACGCCGCAGTCCCCCATGGACCTGTGCATGCCTCGGCCAATGAAGCTGGACCCTGACCATTATGACTTAGTTTGGACATAAGGTGCACTGAGGGCCCTGGCAGCTTCCCCCTCGGTCCTCTCCCCTGTCAATGCCATAAGGCCTTCGCTCTCCCCAGAAGGGGAAAGCCATTTGTAGTCTGACAGTCTGGGAAGAAAAATTACATGGTGTAGGAGTCATTTCCATTTCCTTCAGTTGTGGAAGAGGTAGATACACAGCTCCCTGAAGGATGGGGTCCCGCCTGTCACTGGAGGGTTGCAAGACTAGCACCCAGCACTTTTAGGAGAGAGGGAGAAGCTAATGGTCCGCAAAAGTCACATGGGGCTGATACAGGATCAAATCTGAGTAATAAAATTACACCTCTGGCTTTCGTCCTAGTGCTGCTATAATCACAGGCAAACCATTTTTCCATGACTCTCTTGTTCCTGTGAAATTCAGAGGTGACCCAAAGGTACTTTTCAGCAGTTCATCTTTCCAAGATCTGTGCCTATGTACTTCTAGTCCATATTTCTGAACTGCCTGCCAAACACTTGTCTCAGCCCAAGAGATACAACTTTGGAAAGTGAGGGGACTATACATTCTTTCCATCTGAGAAAGGGAACATCTCTGGGGGCCTTATAGGGCACATAGCATGGGGGAAGGGAGAGCTGCTTAGGTTTTGGCACTCCAGCTGCTGTGGATTTGAGCATGTCCATCCTCTTTGTCCCATCCCGATGGACAACACCCATCTCTAGGGCCCCCCTCCGGGATCAGAGGCAAGTGTGGGAAACTTGCCAGCACTGCAGAATCAGTGCAGTTTACACATTGCTGTTTCCTTCCATCTCTGCAAAATGCTCACCACTGGACCCATTTCTGATAATGCCATCATCCTGAACTGTAAGTTGGATACTCAAGTTCACCAGCAATAAAATCCTGGGCCAAGGCAGCCTCCAGTAACGCATCTTCCAGGCACGGAGGAGCAAGCCACAGCTACTATTTCAGATGTCAACTGACAATGAGGGCTCTTGAGATTCAGGATAGTTTCCCTGTGAAAAGTCCTAAGTGCCCGACTCTGCACAGTGCCCATGAACCCTGCTTTTCTTCCAGGCAGCCTCAACCTTCCCTCTCTCAAAATGGCTTCCTGAGTTTGTAAATGTGAAAGTAAAAGAAAATAAAAAATATGTGCCAAATCTAACATGTGCTGCAGTTCCAGGGGAGGTGCTCCATGGCCACACATGGTCCTTGAGACCTGGTGACAGTGATAGGCAGCTCAGGCCTGCTTAGATGGCTGCTAGGGACAGGACTGTGGAAGGGAAGCATGGCTAAAGTGTGACCATTGGCAACATTGATGACAGGCAGTGTGGTAGCCTTTCATCCTCAACTGAAACACAAAGGGTGTAACAGGAGTTATTTTTCTGTAAAGTTTTAGCAAAGTCTTGTTAAAGTCATTTGATACCTAATGAGCTGATTACCTCTTTTCTATTTGAAACGTTATAGTGTGAATAGTATGTGAATTTAAGGCCTTAAAGTTAGTCCTAATTTAAAAAGATAACGTTTTCTTTCTTAAAAGGTTGGACACCTGGGTGCCATCCCCCACTTCTGGCATTTAGATTTAGGTCATTTTTCTCTAGCATTTGGTTCATTTTCCTAACATATTTTGCCAAACAGGTGGAGACCATTACCACAGCATCTCCTGGGCATTTCACAGTATGTCCAAAACCTGCATTCCCACAACCATCCCTACCCTCCGGGGCTACTGACCCTGCAGGCCTCACTCTCCCGCCCCACTGAGGCCATCTGACTTCCTCTCACCTCCAGAGCCCACTGCCTCCCCTTCCAGGCCTAGAGCAGGTGCCCATGCCCCTGTCTCCTGAAGCAGTTTTTCCCTACACTGCTGCTCAGAGAGGGCTTTACAGAAGCATCCTGGGGCAAACCTGGTTGCGTCTTTCCCGGCAGCGCCCAGCTCTTGCTCGGGACCTCCTTCCTCAGAAGTCCCAATCAGCCAGGTCCTCTTCCGCCAGTCACTACTGCCGCGGGCGGGGCGGGGTCAGTTGCCCATGTGGGGCAGGGCTGGGCAGGCCTGGATGCTTGTAGGGTGGGGCCATGGGCGGGGCCAGGCCGGAGGGGTGCCACCACCGCCCTGGGAGCGGGGGGGGGGGGGGGCAGAAGCCAGCCCCTGGGAAACGTCTAGGTGAGAACACAGCAGTAACATTAAGCCTGGAGTTAAACAAGAAGCCACTGTGCCTCCCAGAAGTGGTCTTAAAACAGGGAGGGCAATTCCTAAATTTAAAAATTTAATCATAGTAGGTTGACTTAATAGGCTTTTATCTTCAATTACTTTCTCTTATTGGATTTCTCTCCTCACACTTTGTAGTTTTATTGGTCTTAGCCCTGAAAACCATTATAGTGATGTGTCTAGAGTCGAGATGAAATTTGATTTTCATGGTGGCTAACTGCACAGAAATCTGGCAGATTACCACATGCAACTCAGAGGTTCCTCAGAGGAAGAGCCTCAGACCAGGGAGGGGTCCCAGCAGGTTCCCGGGGATGTTGGTCTCCCATCCCCCACATTTGACACCTCACCCTAACCACACCCTGCTTCCCCCCTCTAAACCCCAGCAAGGCCTGTTCAGCCGGAATCCTCAGAAGCAGGACACAGCAGAAACCTGGATTAGAACAGGGGAATAACAAGATGGCAGCCGCGTGAGAGGAAGCAAGCCTTGCCACCTATTGGATGAAGTTTAAGTTGTTCAAGGTATATTTTCCAAGCCCTGCACCAGGATTATGGGGTTCCAGAACTGAACCTGGTATAGTAGGCTCTCAAAAGAGCAGAGGTGTGGGAAGTTCTGGAACAGGGCTGCACAGGCCCCCCAGGTAAGTGGGGACAGTCTGGTGGAAGTGGCAGGTACATGGGGAGGATCAGGGAAGGTATAGAGAGCAGGAATTATATCTTTGCTTCCTTGCCCCCAAGACAATCTCCCTGTCAGAAGTTATCCTAAAACCATTTTAAACAAGGCTTGGATAACAATATCACATCCATAATCTTTATTTTCCTCAAGGCTGAGTCCCTTTGTTTACCTGACAAATCTTAATGGTCCTTTGTTTCAGGTCTTTGACAGTCTTATTTCTTATTGTCTCGAATCTGTAAACACTCAATTTTTGTGACAGAACAGTCTCTGTTTTCTCTATGTCATCCATATCACAGGTGCCAGTTTTACTCATTACTGCACCACAGCATGACCCTAGTCTCAATCCTTCCAGTCTTTTTTTTTTTTTTTTTTTTTTTTTTTTTTTTTGCCACGCAGTCCCTAAACTATTCTCATGTATTTTAGGTTTATGTAACTGTAGCCTCAATATCAAGGTATCAATTTCTTTATTATATAGGATAACATTAGCTGTTATAACAAATACCAAGATTTCAGTGACGTAAGACAATAAAATGATTTTTCTTGCACACATAACAACCCAACAAGTCTGTTCCCTGTAGGCAGAGATTTTTCCATCTTATGGTTCCTTCATTTCCAGGGTCTTGTCCTCTGCTTCTAGGAGAAGGATAAAAAAACATGGAGGAGCACTGGGGACATTATTATGGACCAGTTGTGGAATTGGGACACGTCCCCCCCTACTTCATTGTTTTGGCACAGGGCAATTTCAAAGGGAGCTAGGAAATGTTATTCCTGGCTTAATAGATATTTCCTAGTGACAGCTCCACAAATTTGTGGTGGATGTTGGCAAATTGGTATTAATAACCCCTATGTAACTATAGTGCTTTACCATTTATAAAGCATTTTAATGTAAATAATGACACAAAGTAGGCCTAAAAGGTTTGTTGTCTCCATGTCATACAGGGAGAAATGGCCTCAGAGAAGCTAACCTGTGCAAGATCATAAAACTAGACTTCTGGGCAGATCCAATGTGTAAAGAGCTTGGAAGTTATCACTCCTGTCCTTACAACAAAACAAACAAAACAAAAAAATTAGAAAAAAAAAAAAAAAACCAAACCCTGAAAAGTAATGCCTTTTCTTGTACTCATCAGAGAATTGAGATTGCAAGACAAACTGTGTGCTGAAATCTGGAGACAAGGGTGAATACAGAGATTCCCAGCTAAGATCTGCTTACCTAGAGTGGAAGCTGCTGAAGCCATAAACTGGTGGGATCACTCAGATGGTAATTTTGACAAATATTGGGTGCTGAGTGTAGGCTGGCTTGAGAATAAGAAACTCCTGGAGGCTGCGTGCACAGGGGTTTTTCTAGATTTTCAAGGGTTTTACCTCCAGGAACCCCACCAGTTTCTTATGGTGAAGAGTCAAGAAACATCTCCTGCTGGTTCTGGCAGGGGGAAGAGAAAGGTGATCATTTTGAGCTATGCCCAGACATTCTCCATAAGAAAGGACTACTTTGTAGGGGAAAGACTGTACCAGAGGCTTGTCCCACATGGGAGAGGAACATTTACCCAGTTCCTGCCCTCCACCCCCATGCCTTCCTATCTTTACTCCAGGGGCAACAAAAATAATAAAAATGCTAAGAATCCCCTGTGAAGGTCACACCCGAGAGACACAAGTCCAGTAAAAGACTGGGATTTAATAATTAAAATTATAGAATGCTTCAGGGCACCTGGGTGGCTCAGTCGGTTAAGTGTCTGACTTTGGCTCAGGTCATGATCTCACAGTTCATGGGTTTGAGCCCCATGTCCGGCTCTGTGCTGACAGCTAAGAGCGTGGAGCCTGCTGCAGATTCTGTGTCTCCCTCTCTCTCTGCCCCTCCCCCGCTCGTACTCTGTCTCTCTCTCTCAAAAATGAATAAACATTAAAAATTAAATGATAGAATACTTCCCCACACACACTTTGCCACCACATCAACAGGTATTAAATATAATTGAGTTACAGTTGAAAGAGCAGAAAGAGCAAGGCACACACTCTGTTTGAGGAGGACTTCTTAGGGAAGCCCCAAAACAGTAGAGGACGCAGAAGCAAGGACATTAGAGGGAGCTGAAGCCTCTGGCCCCTACAGTTACAAAAAAACATTAAATGCCGTCCAACACCTAGCCAGATTAACATAAATCCTCACTCACACCAAAAGCTTTTACCTCAGGTCCAATTACCTGATAACATTATGTCTGGAATTTTAACAAAAAATTGCAAGTCATGCTAAAAGACAAGAAAAAAACCCACAATCTGAAGAACATCAGAACCAGATTCAGATATGACACAAATGTTGGAATTATCAAACAAGGAATTTAAAATGACTGATTAATATGTTGAGTGCTCTATTAAAAAAGTAGACACCATGACAAGCAGATGGATAATGTAAGTGAAGAGATAGAGACTCTAAGAAAAATCCAAAGAAAATGCTGGAAATCCACAACAATGAAACCAACTAAGAATGCTTTTGGAGAGCTAATCAGTAGACTGGGCACTACATCTGAAGCAGTCTGGTGCTTTCTGAAGGTTAATTAAAAAAAAAAAGTGGATTTAGATTAGTTGTGCATGTATATGCAAATTCGAGGGCAACTGCTAAACAATATAAAATGTAATTGATAATCTAAGAGAAGAGATAAAATGGAATCATATAAAATGTTCAAAACAAGAGAAAGCAAACAAAAGAAAAAGAACAAGTACAGTGAAAGGAAAGTTATAAACATGACATTAACCCAATTACATCAATAATAACTTTAAATGTGAATGGTCAAAATCCATGAATTAAAAGAGATTGACAGAGTGGATAAAACTGTATGTGTTATACAACAATACACTTAGAATATAAAGATCGTACAAATAGTAGCAGAACCAAGAAAATCCTCACTCCTTAACTTCAATGCATTTCTCCTCTCTTCACAGTGCACACTATCAATTAATTACAGAGCCAAGTACAGTGTCTAGGAAAAACAGCTTTATCACACCTCTAACATGTCAAGTTGGATAAACTAGGCCATCATTCTCCTGCTAGTCTTTGAGGGCTTGCAGTGATTGCCAACAAAATATTGGATTAAATAAAGCTAAATCCTGATCATCCTGTAAGGAAGCATTAGGTTATCTGTTATTGTAAAGAACTTTTTTTTTTTTTTTAAGATTTTAGTATTCTCTACACCCAACATAGGGCTTGAATTTACAACCCCAAGATGGAGTCATCACATGTTCCCTTGACTGAGCCAGCCAGGCACTCCAGAAAGAATTTTTTAAATAGATACACCTCCTTACATTTTCTACTCTCCTTTACCCCACCTCCCCTGCCCCAACCAAGACCATGTGATGTGACCTTCAAGGGCAGGCAGGGACTTTTTTTTTTTTTAAGAGAGAGAAAGTACAAACAGGGGAGAGGGGCAGACAGAAAGAGAGAGAAAGAGAGAGAATTTTGAACAGGCTCCACACTCAGTGCAGAGGCTGATGTGGGGCTCCATCCCACGACTCTGGGATCATGACCTGAGCTGAAGCCAAGAGTCAGTAGAGACTGAAGCCATCTCTACACCCTCATTGCAAAGACCCATGAGCATCTTTTCTACTTCCCACCTGCCCTGACCCATAGCTTGAAGGCAGGGATGCTAAATGAAAGCACATACACATACAAACAAAGTTGCCAATTTCTAAATGTATGTCGAGTTCAAATCCTGCATTGGGTGAGCTCCAATGCCACCCCGGGTAAGCTTGAAACCCTCTTTGGGTAAACATGAGGCCCGCTTAGGGTGAGCCCCGCTTCTTTCCTTCTCTCTCTCTCCCTTTCTCTCTCTGCCCCTTGCTCATTTGCACCTTTTCTCTCTCTATCCCCCTGTGCCCCCCCCCCCCCAAAATAACATGAGAGAATCTTGTCTGGAGCCAGGTAAGTTGGCTCTGCTCCACCTTAAGATCTAGAGGCCCATCTAAAGGCCCAGATAAGCTCCTTTATGGCCAGAAGCTTTAAGAAAGAGAGGTGGATAACACCTCCAAGATGAACCTGAGAGTGCTGAGTACAGGCAGAAGGAAGGAATTAGGGCCTCCTGTCCCAACATTGTTCCTGGTAATAACATCTGGCTGTATCACAGAGGTTACAATGGTGTTTTTTGGCTGGATGAGAATACTTATTAAAAAATCACTGTTGCTTCGAGGTCTTCACAAAAAACTGAAAATCCAGGTGGTAAGGAAAGAGTATTTCTTTTGCTTTCTTTCTATAATCCCTTATATGAGAAATACATTTGAAGCTTCTTGTTCACAAATCCTTTGGTTTGTATCAATACAAGAGCTACATTTTCTAAATTCATAATTATGAGCCATGTCCCTCCATGAATAAGTACATTTACTTATATCCCAATAACAGACTATAATGTTGACACTGGGATACAAAGTCAACATAAGCCTAGAATCCCCCTAATTTCTTGCTGTTCCAGCCAGGACTCCTGCAGCTCTGTGCTGACCCCCTAACTTCATGTTGCTCAGACCCTGACCTGGGCTCTGAACCCTGCATTTTTCAGAACGCCAAACCCAAAGATTTATTCTCAACCTCCATACCTGGGTTACAGATGGGAATAATGAAGTAGCATTAGCCACCTTTCCTGGGTCCCAGCCTTCTTCCACTCTAGACCTTGCTGCTTTCCATGGGGCTCTGTAGTACCTGCCATTCTCAACTTGCACCCCTCACCTCCATTTAGGCAGAATCCTAGCTGATGTACCCTAAACAATGGTGTTCTTTTGCCACCTAAATTTTGGCATGAATGACTTATGCTAGCATGCCAAAAATAAATTCCTAAGGTCAATAACTCAATAGCCATGAAGTTTAATTATCAGAATATTTTTTTTAAGGATACAGTCTTCATGAAGCTAGAGATGATGTTTTCTTTTTTAATTTGGGGTTTTTGTATTTCAGCATGAGTTATAATTTACAAGCCATCAACTTTGCCTATTTAAAAAAAAAATTTTTTTTAATGTTTATTTATTTTTGAGACAGAGAGAGACACAGCATGAGCAGGGCAAGGGGCAGAGAGAGAGGGAGACACAGAATGTGAAGCAGGCTCCAGGCTCTGAGCTGTCAGCACAGAGCCCGATGCGGGGCTCGAACTCACGAACTGTGAGATCATGACCTGAGCCGAAGTCGGACGCTTAACTGACTGAGCCACTCAGGCACCCCAACTTTTCCTATTTTAAGTCCACAGTTTGATGATTTTTAATAAATGAAAGTAGTTATGCAACTATTACAATCTAGTTTTAGAACACATCCATCACCCAAAAAAATCCTGCATGCCTATTTGAGATCAATCACTCTGCCCACCTTCAGCCCCAAGCAACCACTGATCTTTGTCTCTATAGTTTTGCCCTTACCAGAAATTTTCCATAAATGGAATCATATGATACATAAACTCTTGAGTATGGCTTCTTTCCTTTAGCATAGCCTTTCAGTTTCATCCATATTGTCACATGTCTCAATATTTAGTCCCTTTTTACTGCTGAATGGTATCCCTTCCTATGGAAATACCACATTTTGTTTATTTACCATTTCATTGATATTTGGATTGTTTAAAGCATTTAGCTCTTATAAATGAGGATTTAAAATGTTAATATGAACATTTGCATACAAGACTTTGTGTAGATATGTTTTAATTTCTCTTGGGTATATTCCTAACCATGGAATTGCTGGCTGTAGATAGTTTCCATTGGTCAGTTGGTTGGGGTTTTTTTTTGTTTGTTTGTTTTTTGTTTTTTTGGTTTTTTTTTTTTTTTTTTTTTTGGTAAAAAAAAAAAACCCCAAAAACAAAAGAAACCAATGTTATGACTTTAGGGAAGTATTTAAAGGGCAAAAATAATAATAATAATACCAACCCCTATGTTACATAGAGAATAAAACTAAAGAATTAGCCATAAGCATATTGCTCAGAGAAACTATGTGGAAACCAGAAGGATAATAATAAAAATAGCGGTGGTGTATCCTTTAGTCTCCAGTGAGTCGGTAGATATTAGACAATTGTGACCAAAACCAGTGGACTTCTAGGCCAGGGACCACCCCATAGAAAGGCATGGTCACCTCTGCCTAAGCCAGGGAGTCTGGGAAACCCCAGGACCTCTAATCTCTATAACAGAAAGAAGTGACAGCCCATTTCCTTCTTCCCCAATATATATGCATGAAACTCCATGATTAATCAATTTCCTCATGTTTCACAATTTTCCCATTGATGGTATCTCTTACTGATTTTGAAAATAGCCAGATATAGGAACACATAAAGTTTTGGATAAATCGAAAGTGGTTCCTTTAGGAGGAAAATGTCAAGGACCTCTGATCTTCATGGTATTATATACACTTTCAAGTATAAGAAGATGAACAGGAAAATTGATGTGAGAATACCCATTTCACAGTTGGGAACATCAAAGAAGAGCTGCACAAATTAGGGGAGCTTTAGGGCCACCCCTTATTCACTGGTTGTCTTGTACTGGCAGTTTTTCTTCCAGCTTTGTTTCACCGTCTTCCTCCAGGGGGCACTGTTTCCTATTCTAATACCTGCTAAACCTAGGTTCTCTTCATGTAAGCAGGGAAGTTCACTAAGATACTCTAAGTAGCTACAGTGGTGACAGTACAAAACACTAATGTACAGAAATTAGGCCCAGGATATACATGGGTGGATTTTCTCTGCTAAAGAGCATGTAGAGAATAGGAGATCAAACCAAGTCTACAGAGGGATCACTGAAAATCTCTGAGCCATGGAAATAGAAATCCTGTCTTTTTCATTAAATGGTAAGCTCTAAAAACAAACAGTGGAAAGCTTCCCTTCTGGGGAGGTAATTCCTAGCACAAGATGCTAAAGCATGCAGAGATTTTGTTGTTGTTGTTGTTGTTGGGATGGTGGTACTGGTTAGTTTTAAATCTGGAACCCCTTGTTTTGGTCTTCATATGATTTCACCATGGTTTTCCCCTGCTTGTCCCACTTATAGTTGGGGCAAATCAAGCTAACTCTATGTCTTATTCTGAAAGGAATGAGGACATACCGTGGGCCCAGAGCAGTCGTTCTGCTTGTGAAGGACTGTCTTCACCTGCAGCAAAGAAATTGACTGTCTGCAGTAGAGACCTCAGCCTGCCTCTGCCTGAACTCTCAAGGCTTTGGTGTGAGTTTCAGAAAAAGAAATCTTTCCCCATGCCTGTCAGGAATTGCACACTCATTAACATCTACAAAACCCAGGTAACTAAAACCAAACAACGGTTAGGCATGTGGCATTTGTGAGCCGTTTTTCTATTCTATTCAACAAGTGCTCAAACTTGCAGGTAAATTAATTATTCTACAGAAACGCTTTCCTGCTTAGCAAGAGCCCAGCAAACAGTAAAATTAAGACATGCAGTAAAAGCTTTCTCTGTATGTGGTTTTGTATGTATGTGCACGTGTGCCTATCTATACCCATCTATACATATATATCCATATCTATGTGTAATTTAGGTTCATTTCAGTAAGCCTACAGCTTCAATTCTTGGCAAACAGATATGAAATGTATACTTTACTTTCATGTGTTCACTGAGGTTTTCCTTCTTTAAAAGCTTTGTGCTCCATACATTGACTGGTGTTTTGCTTCCCCTGTTAGCATGTACACATTTTATTGACAACCTTCGACCTTTATCACCTAAGATCATTATCTTCTGTGCAGGGATGCCACAACATCCTGTTGATTTTGCCTTCCCAGTTTTAATGGAAGGTGGCTTTAAAAAATGTAGGTGGGAACCCTCATGTGCATACAGTCACCTGGGGAGTCCTTGGTGGTTACAGTCCTTTAATGCCTTGAGTAAAGAGCAGGGGGGTGTATAGTGAGGGAATCCAAGAAGTGGATACAGGGCCCTTTCAGAAACAGCTGTGAATGAAGACAATGCAGAATAGGTATGATTGTGTTATGTCTTTAATTTCTTCTTAGCCTACTTGCTTGCTTTTTTTACCACATAATCTGGAGAATGGAAACCAATTGCTAGGTGTATATGAAACAGTTAGATATTTAAGGATGACTTTGTGAAGAAGATTTACCGGGACATTGTGGAAAGGATTTGTGGAGAAAAATGTCTATTGTAATGCTGTGCATGCTGAGGCTCAGGAAGTTTCCAAAGAAGAAAAGACCACAGAGCTTTTGTCTGATCAATAGCCTCATTAACTCTCAGCCAATAACTCTATTATCACTAAGAGCTGGTTTCCACTTTTGGCAACAAGTTCCAAGCTTGAAGAATGACTAATGGTCACTTTCTACAGAAATCCACACCATCTCCTGCTCACTGTGCATCTGTGTCACAGATGGTTGGGATGTTTCCCATAGTTTATTTTTATACTCTATGAATCCTATAAAGTCTGTGCCTGATTTTAAAAAAACCCATCCACCAAGGGCCAGTATATCAGTGATGGGTGATGTTAACTATGTTGACCGTATCACCATCATATAGGAATTCCTCATCCATCATTCAGCTTTAATACATAGAGAGTTTTACTCATTTAGGCATCAGCATGTTTTCTCAGTATAATTGTAGTGTAAGTACAGTGTAAGTAAGTATAGTTGCTCACAGAGCACTAAAGAGCTCACAGTTCTTACTGAGATTCCAACATTTATCTTGAACAAATGCATCCTGGATTGCTGAAAAACCTTTCCAAAGTTCTAAAGAAAAGTTGATTTTTAACAATTTTTGCCAGTTTTCTCATTGCTTTTATGGAGGAGATAATTTTGTAGGTCCTTACTCTGATATTTCCCCTCATATCACCCTCTAATTAGCTGTTTAGTGGCTGTAGGATCTGTAGTGATAATCCCTATTTAATTTCTGATGATAATATGCGTCTTCCTTCTTTTTATTGGTATCATTCTTGCTAAAGCTTTACTAATGTTAATGGCTTTTTTCAAAGAAACATCTTTTTGTTTCACTGATTTTTCTCCTGTTTTCCTATTTTCAATTTCATCATCATCTGCTCTGATCTTTATTTTTGTCTTCCTTATACTTTTTTTTGGAGTTATTTTTCTTTTCTTTTTTTGTCTTTGGTTTTGTTTTGAGATAAGAACTCAAATAATTTATGAGCCATTACTCTTTTCTAATGTAACCGTTTAGTACTATGAGATTTCTTCTCAGAACTGCTTTCAATGCATCCCACATATTTTTATATATTTTTAATTTATATTCAGTTCTGTGTACTTATTTTAAATTTTCTTTGAGACTTTCTCTTTGACCTATGGATATTTAGAAGGGTATTATTATTTCCTCATGTTTATAAATTTTTTCTGTTGTTTTTCTGTTACTAATTTGTAGTTTGATTCCATTATGGTCAGAAAATATACTGTTTATGATTCAATTTACTTTAAATTTGTTGAAAAAATTTTTATGACCCAGATTATGGTCTATCTTTGTGAATGTTCGTGGGTTTTTGGTGGTGGGTGGGGATGTGTATTCCGCTGTTATTGGGTGGAGTACTCAATATATAACAATTATATTCCATTGGTTGATTGTGTTATTCAGATCTTCTATATCCCTGCTAATTTTTAGTCTGGTAGTTCTATCAGTTGCTGAAGGAGGGTGTTGAAGTTTCCAACTATAACTGTGAATTTGTCAGTTTCTTTTCTTTTTTCTTCTTCTTTTTTTTTTTTTTTGCACATTAAGTTTTTGTTTCATATATTTTAAGGCTCTTAGGATAATTATGTCTTTTGGTGACTTCTTTTATCATTATGTAATGCCTCTTTATGTTCTAGTAATTTTCTTTGCCCTAAGTCTACTTTATCACATATTAATAAAGTCTGCTGACTAAAAAATTAAAATTCTGAATTAAAAATAAACAAATGTTAATCATTTTAACTTAATATCAAGAATGAAATAGGTGATATCACTATAAATATTTTTAAAATAACTTTAACTATTACATTTTTAATTTTTAAATGAATGTTTTCATGGTATATCTATTTGCATCCTTTTTCTGTTAACCTGCCTAATGTCATTGAAATTGAAGTGAATTTCTTTTAGACAGCATATAATTGGTCTTTTTTGCATACATTCTGCCAATTTCTGTCCTTTGCTGCTAGGTCTGCTAGTGACAAATTCCTTTAGTTTTCCTTCACCTGAGATCTTTATATCCCCTTTATTCCTCAGGAATAGTCTCACTGGATATCGAATTTGCAGTTGACTTTTTTTTTTCTTTCAGCACTTGAAAAATATGTGCACTTTCTTCTGTTCTCCATGGTGGCAGATGAGACCCACTGTCATTTTATTTTTTTTAATTTTTTTTCAACGTTTTTATTTATTTTTGGGACAGAGAGAGACAGAGCATGAACGGGGGAGGGGCAGAGAGAGAGGGAGACACAGAATCGGAAACAGGCTCCAGGCTCCGAGCCATCCGCCCAGAGCCCGACGCGGGGCTCGAACTCACGGACCGCGAGATCGTGACCTGGCTGAAGTCGGACGCTTAACCGACTGCGCCACCCAGGCGCCCCATCCCACTGTCATTTTAATTGATGTTCCCCTATAGGGACTGTATGTCAGTTAGACATATATTTTATTTTATTTTATTTTATTTTATTTTATTTTATTTTATTTTATTTTATTTTATTTTATTTTATTTTTTATTATTATTATATTTTTATTGGAGTTGTTTTTGTTTATGCTTGATAATATTTTTTTCAATATATGAAATTTATTGTCAAAATGGTTTCCATACAACATCCAGTGCTCATCAAAAGGTGCCCTCCTCAATACACATCACCCACCCTCCCCTCCCTCCCACCCCCCATCAACCCTCAGTTTGTTCTCAGTTTTTAAGAGTCTCTTATGCTTTGGCTCTCTCCCAGTCTAACCTCTTTTTTTTTTCCTTCCCCTCCCCCATGGGTTTCTGTTAAGTTTCTCAGGATCCACATAAGAGTGAAACTATATGGTATCTGTCTTTCTCTGTATGGCTTATTTCACTTAGCATCACACTCTCCAGTTCCATCCACGTTGCTACAAAGGGCCATATTTTGTTCTTTCTCATTGCCCTGTAGTACTCCATTGTGTATATAAACCACAATTTCTTTATCCATTCATCAGTTGATGGACATTTAGGCTCTTTCCATAATTTGGCTATTGTTGAGAGTGTTGCTATAAACACTGGGGTACAAGTGCCCCTATGCATCAGTACTCCTGTATCCCCTGGGTAAATTCCTAGCAGTGCTATTGCTGGGTCATAGGGTAGGTCTATTTTTAATTTTGTGAGGAACCTCCACACTGCTTTCCAGAGTGGCCACACCAATTTGCATTCCCACCAACAGTGCAAGAGGGTTCCGTTTCTCCACATCCTCTCCAGCATCTATAGTCTCCTGATTTGTTCATTTTGACGACTCTGGTGTGAGGTGATATCTGAGTGTGGTTTTGATTTGTATTTCCCTGATAAGGAGCGACATTGAGCATCTTTTCACGTGTGTGTTGGCCATCCGGATGTCTTCTTTAGAGAAGTGTCTATTCATGTTTTCTGCCCATTTCTTCACTGGGTTATTTGTTTTTTGGGTGTGGAGTTTGGTGAGCTCTTTATAGATTTTGGATACTAGCCCTTTGTCCGATATGTCATTTGCAAATATCTTTTCCCATTCCGTTGGTTGCCTTTTAGTTTTGTTGGTTGTTTCCTTTGCTGTGCAGAAGCTTTTTATCTTCATAAGGTCCCAGTAGTTCATTTTTGCTTTTAATTCCCTTGCCTTTGGGGATGTGTTGAGTAAGAGATTGCTACAACTGAGGTCAGAGAGGTCTTTTCTTGCTTTCGCCTCTAGGGTTTTGATGGTTTCCTGTCTCACATTCAGGTCCTTTATCCATTTTGAATTTATTTTTGTGAATGGTGTGAGAAAGTGGTCTAGTTTCAACCTTCTGCATGTTGCTGTCCAGTTCTCCCAGCACCATTTGTTAAAGAGACTGTCTTTTTTCCATTGGATGTTCTTTCCTGCTTTGTCAAAGATTAGTTGGCCATACGTTTGTGGGTGTACTTCTGGGGTTTCTATTCTATTTCATTGGTCTATGTGTGTGTTTTTGTGCCGATACCATGCTGTCTTGATGATGACAGCTTTGTAGTAGAGGCTAAGGTCTGGGATTGTGATGCCTCCTGCTTTGGTCTTCTTCTTCAAAATTACTTTGGCTATTTGGGGCCTTTTGTGGTTCCATATGAATTTTAGGATTGCTTGTTCTAGCTTCGAGAAGAATGCTGGTGCAATTGTGATTGGGATTGCATTGAATGTGTAGATAGCTTTGGGTAGTATTGACATTTTGACAATATTTATTCTTCCAATCCATGAGCAGGGAATGTCTTTCCATTTCTTTATATCTTCTTCAATTACCTTCATAAGCTTTCTATAATTTTCAGCCTACAGATCTTTTACATCTTTGGTTAGGTTTATTCCTAGGTATTTTATGCTTCTTGGTGCAATTGTGAATGGGATCAGTTTCTTTATTTGTCTTTCTGTTGCTTCATTGTTAGTGTATAAGAATGCAACTGATTTCTGTACATTGATTTTGTATCCTGTGACTTTGCTAAATTCATGTATCACTTCTAGCAGACTTTTGGTGGAGTCTATCGGATTTTCCATGTATAGTATCATGTCATCTGCAAAAAGTGAAAGCTTGACTTCATCTTTGCCAATTTGGATGCCTTTGATTTCCTTTTGTTGTCTGATTGCTGATGCTAGAACTTCCAACACTATGTTAAACAACAGCGGTGAGAGTGGGCATCCCTGTCGTGTTCCTGATCTCAGGGAAAAAGCTCTCAGTTTTTCCCCATTGAGGATGATGTTAGCTGTGGGCTTTTCATAAATGGCTTTTATGATCTTTAAGTATGTTCCTTCTATCCCGACTTTCTCAAGGGTTTTTATTAAGAAAAGGTGCTGAATTTTGTCAAATGCTTTTTCTGCATCGATTGACAGGATCATATGGTTCTTATCTTTTCTTTTATTAATGTGATGTATCACGTTGATTGATTTGTGAATGTTGAGCCAGCCCTGCAGCCCAGGAATGAATCCCACTTGATCATGGTGAATAATTCTTTTCATATGCTGTTGAATTCGATTTGCTAGTATCTTATTGAGAATTTTTGCATCCATATTCATCAGGGATATTGGCCTGTAGTTCTCTTTTTTTACTGGGTCTCTGTCTGGTTTGGGAATCAAAGTAATACTGGCTTC
Organism: Lynx canadensis; assembly: GCF_007474595.2. NCBI lineage: Eukaryota > Metazoa > Chordata > Mammalia > Carnivora > Felidae > Lynx > Lynx canadensis. Next base: position 58,985,219 of record NC_044305.1, read on the forward strand.
ATAGAATGAGTCTGGGAGTTTTCCTTCCCTTTCTATTTTTTGGAATAGCTTGAGAAGGCTAGGTATTATCTCTGCTTTAAACGTCTGGTAGAACTCTCCTGGGAAGCCATCTGGTCCTGGACTCTTATTTGTTGGGAGATTTTTGATAACCCATTCAATTTCTTTGCTGGTTATGGGTCTGTTCAAGCTTTCTATTTCCTCCTGATTCAGTTTGGGAAGAGTGTGCGTGTTTAGGAATTTGTCCATTTCTTCCAGGTTGTCCAGTTTGTTGGCATATAATTTTTCATAGTATTCCCTGATAATGTTTGTATCTCTGAGGGATTGGTTGTATTAATTCCATTTTCATTCATGATTTTATCTATTTGGGTCACCTCCCTTTTCTTTTTGAGAAGCCTGGCTAGAGGTTTATCAATTTTGTTTATTTTTTCAAAAAACCAACTCTTGGTTTTGTTGATCTGCTCTACAGTTTTTTTAGATTCTATATTGTTTATTTCTGCTCTGATCTTTGTTATTTCTCTTCTTCTGCTGGGTTTAGGCTGCCTTTGTTGTTCTGCTTCTATTTCCTTTAGGTGTGCTGCTAGATTTTGTATTTGGGATTTTTCTTGTTTCTTGAGATAGGCCTGGATTGCAATGTATTTTCCTCTCAGGACTGCCTTCGCTGCATCCCAAAGCGTTTGGATTGTTGTATTTTCATTTTCGTTTGTTTCCATATATTTTTTGATTTCTTCTCTAATTGCCTGGTTGACCCACTCATTCGTTAGTAGGGTGTTCTTTAACCTCCATGCTTTTGGAGGTTTTCCAGACTTTTTCCTGTGGTTGATTTCAAGCTTCATAGCATTGTGGTCTGAAAGTATGCATGGTATAATTTCAATTCTTGTAAACTTATGAAGGGCTGTTTTGTGACCCAGTATATGATCTATCTTGGAGAATGTTCCATGTGCACTCGAGAAGAAAGTATATTCTGTTGCTTTGGGATGCAGAGTTCTAAATATATCTGTCAAGTCCATCTGATCCAATGTCTCATTCAGGGCCCTTGTTTCTTTATTGACTGTGTGTCTAGATGATCTATCCATTTCTGTAAGTGGGGTGTTAAAGTCCCCAGCAATTACCACATTCTTATCAATAAGGTTGCTTCTGTTTATGAGTAATTGTTTTATATATTTGGGGCTCCCGTATTCAGCGCATAGACATTTATAACTGTTAGCTCTTCCTGATGGATAGACCCTGTAATTATTATATAATGCCCTTCTTCATCTCTTGTTACAGCCTTTAATTTAAAGTCTAGTTTGTCTGATATAAGTATGGCTACTCCACCTTTCTTTTGGCTTCCAGTAGCATGATAAATAGTTCTCCATCCCCTCACTCTCAATCAAAGGTGTCCTCAGGTCTAAAATGAGTCTCTTGTAGACAGCAAATAGATGGGTCTTGTTTTTTTATCCATTCTGATACCCTATGTCTTTTGGTTGGCGCATTTAGTCCATTTACATTCAGTGTTATTATAGAAAGATACGGGTTTAGAGTCATTGTGATGTCTGTATGTTTTATGCTTGTAGCGATGTCTCTGGTAATTTGTCTCACAGGATTCCCCTTAGGATCTCTTGTAGGGCTGGTTTAGTGGTGACGAATTCCTTCAGTTTTTGTTTGTTTGGGAAGACCTTTATCTCTCCTTCTATTCTAAATGACAGATTTGCTGGATAAAGGATTCTCGGCTGCATATTTTTTCTGTTCATCCCATTGAAGATCTCCTGCCATGACTTTCTGGCCTGCCAAGTTTCAAAAGAGAGATCAGTCACGAGTCTTATAGGTCTCCCTTTATATGTGAGGGCACGTTTATCCCTTGCTGCTTTCAGAATTTTCTCTTTATCCTTGTATTTTGCCAGTTTCACTATGATATGTCGTGCAGAAGATCGATTCAAGTTCCGTCTGAAGGGAGTTCTCTGTGCCTCTTGGATTTCAATGCCTTTTTCCTTCCCCAGTTCAGGGAAGTTCTCAGCTATTATTTCTTCAAGTATACCTTCAGCACCTTTCCCTCACTGTTCCTCCTCTGGGATACCAATTATGCATATATTATTTCTTTTTAGTGTATCACTTAGTTCTCTAATTTTCCCCTCATACTCCTGGATTTTTTTCTCTCTCTTTTTCTCAGCTTCCTCTTTTTCCATAATTTTATCTTCTAGTTCACCTATTCTCTCCTCTGTCTCTTCAATCCGAGCCGTGGACGTTTCCATTTTATTTTACATCTCGTTTAAAGCGGTTTTCAGCTCCTCCTGACTGTTCCTTAGTCCCTTGATCTCTGTAGCAAGAGATTCTCTGCTGTCCTCTATACTGTTTTCAAGCCCAGCGATTAATTTTATGACTATTATTCTAAATTCACTTTCTGTTATATCATTTAAATCCTTTTTGATGAGTTCATTAGCTGTTGTTATTTCCTGGAGATTCTTTTGAGGGGAATTCTTCCGTTTGGTCATTTTGAATAGTCCCTGGAGTGGTGCGGACCTGCAGGACACTTCCCCTGTGCTGTGGTGTATAACTGGAGTTGGTGGGTGGGGCCGCAGTCCGACCTGATGTCTGCCCCCAGCCCACCGCTGGGGCCACAGTCAGACTGGTGTATGCCTTCTCTTCCCCTCTCCTAGGGGCGGGATTCACTGTGGGGTGGCGTGGCCCGTCTGGGCTACTTGCACACTGCCAGGCTTGTGGTGCTGGGGATCTTTAGTATTAGCTGGGGTGGGTAGGCGAGGTGCATGGGGGCAGGAGGGGCGCTTCTCCTTAGGTGATCCACTTCAGGAGGGGCCCTGTGGCAGCGGGAGGGAGTCAGACCCGCTGCCAGAGAGGTGGCTCCGCAGAAGCACAGCGTTGGGTGTTTGAGCGGAGCGAGCAAGTTCCCTGGCAGGAACTGGTTCCCTTTGGGATTTTGGCTGGGGGATGGGCGAGGGAGATGGCGCTGGTGAGCACCTTTGTTCCCCTCCAAACTGAGCTCTGTCCTCCCGGGGCTCAGCAACTCTCTCTCCCTTTGTCCTCCAGCCTTCCCGCTTTCCGAGCAGAGCTGTTAACTTATGACCTCCCAGATGCTAAGTCGCGCTTGCTGTCGGAACACACTCTGTCAGGCCCCTCCGCTTTTGCCAGCCAGACTCGGGGCTCTGCTTGGCCGGTGGGCCGCCCCTCCACCCCGGCTCCCTCCCGCCAGTCCGTGGAGCGTGCACCGCCTCTCCACCCTTCCTACCCTCTTCTGTGGGGCTCTCGTCTGCGCTTGGCTCCGGAGACTCTGTTCTGCTAATGCTCTGGCGGTTTTCTGGGTTATTTAGGCAGGTGTAGGTGGAATCTAAGTGATCAGCAGGACGCGTGGTGAGCCCAGCGTCCTCCTATGCCGCCATCTTCCTAGTAATTCTCCTAGACATATATTTTAAACTACCCAAGATATTTTTTTAATGTTTATTTTTGAGAGAGAGAGGGAGAGAGCCAGCACAAGCAGGGGAGGGGCAGAGAGAGGGAGACACAGAATCCAAAGCAGGTTTCAAGCTCCGAGTGTCAGCAAGAGCCTGACACGGAGCTTGAACCCACGATCTGTGAGATCATGACCTGAGCTGAAGTCAGACGCTTAACTGACTGAGCCACCCAGTGCCCCAAACCTACACAAGATATTTATTATTTCAGTTGTCATATTATTTTAGGCTCTATTTTTATTCATAGGTCTTTATATAGAATTAAATCACAATTCTTTTTTTGTTGCTGATAATGTTTAAATAAGGAGCATTTTCCTGTACTTTAGGAAGAGTCCAGTGTACAAGGTGATGGTTTGTTGCATCCACACGACTCCTGAAACAGAATGCTACGGGCACCAGTGACAGTCACAACAAAGTTTATTACAATGAGAGGCAAGGCCGACCGATCGGGACCAACACTCTTGATAAGAGTGCGGCCCGGAACAGCCGGGGTACAGAGTTTTTATAACCGATCACATCGTTTTATCATCACCTGGGAACAGAACAAAGAAACAGTTTCCAGATGAGTTAGAAACAGTTGCCTAATGAGGTGTTTACTTTAGACTTTCTGCCTCTAAGTTGCAACCAGTGGATCTCCTTGACCCTGCCTCTGATGCTCTTTTCTTTGAACTTTTGTTTCCTTAATTGGTGAAGCCTAATTTACAAGAGTATGAGGCAGTAGTTTACCAGAGCAAAGCAAGGCTGTTATCTCTTAACCTTCAGTGTCAACACAAAGCTGTTATTTTTCAAGCTAAGTATTAGCCCTACACTACAATTTAACCCTTACAGGTTCAGGGTAGTTTTCCTAGCTTCGTTGCTCAAAGCCTTTTTCCTTTGTTGTTACCAGGAAGCAACAAAAAATGGCCTCTTGAGATCTGGCTTTTTTGCCTTTTTTCATATTTCAGTATCAGCGCCCTAGTTCTGACTCTGCCAATCTGACTTACTACTAGCAGTTGCTTCCTTGCACTTCTGGAAGGGAGATTTTCTCAAAGGTATGGGGCACTCTCTGATCTTCCCACTGCTGCTCAGCAGATTCCCATGGCCTTCTGCACTCACACCCAAACAGGAACCTGCAGAGATTACTTCCATTTTGCCAGTTGTTTTCAGAAGCACTTGCAGAGGTTTCCAGGCAAGTGGGGTTCCTCCTTGTGCTCTTCCCTCCCCTCTGCAAGCTGCACATCTCTTGCGGGACCTGCAAAGGTCTTTTTGTTGGCAGATGCTTTGTCCTACTTATACATATTTTAGGTCTTGTGGGATATCTTGTCACTTAGTCTTATTAAAGATGTGATCCATGGGTTTTCTTTTGCTGGCCTGATTTTCCTGTCCATTTTAGGAGGGAATTTAAAGGAGAGAGAAAATTAGGATGACACCAGGATTTTGCTTCAAAAAGAATTCCGCCCTCTTATTTATTTTTTTCAAACTGTATTACTCTGACCTTAAGTCTTGAGTTGGAATTTTTGACTCTGAGATCCAAACCTTAATTCTAGCTCAGACATGGCATTTATGTTGGCCTTTCCAGAGCCTGAATGTGGCCTTTTCAGGTAGATAGACTTGATTTAACCCTCGTTCTGGATACTTCACTTGGTCATGGAATCCAGCAGTGACAGTGGCCATCCTGTCCCAACACAGCTGTGCTCCCAGGTTCCCTCAGAGCCTCATGGAAGAGATTATTTTGTTTGTCCTCGTTGTTTTATAGATGAGGAAATTTAGGCTTAAATAAATTAGAAAAAATATCCAGATTCCCAGAGCTTTTTCATAGCAATATGAATGAACTTACTGGTTTATCTAATATGCACCAGTAATCTCTGGCAGAAATCAGTGCTGTACTACTTCCCACTGAGTCTTAACAGAACCATAGAATCTTTGTTAACACAATGTGCACGGCAGTCATTTCTAGTAACTCCTAGTTCCAGTCCAATGCTCTTTCTAAAACACACTGTATTCTTGTTCTTAGCCACAACAGCAAATACACTAACTTTTATCTAAGTACACTGTAATGCTGCCTTAATTTGTGTGTGTGTGTGTGTGTGTGTGTGTGTGTGTGTGTGTGGTTCACTATGATCCCTAGATCCTTTTCTTTTGTTATCTCAAATAGAAAGAAATTCCCAATTGTATTTTTTATAGATTCTCTCTCCTCCATTCCTCCCTCTTTTTTGTGTTTTTTTTTTAATGTTTATTTATTTTTGAGAGAGAGAGAAAGACAGAGCACAAGCAGGGGAGGGACACAGAGAGAGAGGGAGACACAGAATCTGAAGCAGGCTGCAGGCTCTGAGCTGTCAGCACAGAGCCCAATGCAGAGCTCGAACTCACGAATGGTGAAATCATGACCTGAGCCAAAGTTGGACACTTAACCGACTGAGCCACCCAGGCACCCCACTTTTGTGTGCTTTTTGTTTGGAGAATTTCTCCCCCAACCCCCCCCCTTTTATTAAACAACAAAGTGAAAGATTTAGAAGAGGAAAACTAATGTAGAACTATAAATGTGCACAAAATTGCCTACCAACATCCATGAGTAGATTGCCCTATTTTTTTCCCCAAGGCATTTCATAAAATCTTTTACAATATCTTCACGAGTTACACGGGTTTGAGTGTTTTTTCCACCCCACTTGTTTAGCCATACTATTTATGAAATTGCACATCTTTATGCTTCAGCACATCTTGTACTGACTATCCAGTGAGAAGAGACTCTTAATGTTTCATTAATGCCTCATTCATTTGTGGCCTGTACCTTCCTTGCTCTCATGCAAGGTGTGCTGATGTGCTGCATGTTGCATGATGTGCTGCATGGCTGAATATTTATTTGGCTCAGCCTTTAGGTATATAAAATCTGCTACCTAAGTCTTATTTTATAATCAAAACTTCTCTCAATGATTTTGTTCACCTCTTTTCTTCTAGTTTTTCTCCTTTCTACTTCACTTAAGACTAAAAATAATTAATACATATAAATTTTCTATCTACCTGATATACTTGATATTTTTTCTTCTCTTTTCTGATTTTCTGCTGAGACTTGCTATATATCAGGATACCCTGAATTCCATTTATATGATCAGGTTGGCTTAAAATATAATTGAAAGGAGTATTTCTAGGTCTCTTTGGGCTAAGACAAAGGAAGTTCTCCATATTAAGCAAAACTGTAGAAAAAATATAAATAAATACCTGGAGAAGACTGAGGGAGTTTCATGTTTTTCAAAATTGGCTAGGAGAGATGAATCTCACTTTTGTGTTGCATCTTTCTGGCCAGTGCAAAGGCTGGAATGGGTTCCTAATCTTGGGCACATGAACCAGAACTCCACTCAAAGACCTGAAAATTACTCCTTTATTAAAGAGAATGTTTGACATTACAAGAGGGAGGAGTTTGCCCTGAAGCCTCCCATGACCAGAAGTGCAGCCAACCTCAGGCCCTGCCAAGAGCAACATCATCTTGGGTTGAGGAATGGAGGGATGAATAAAACACTGCGTAATGACACAGGTGCCAGGCGAGGTAGGTGTTTTCCAGCCATCCTAGCTGATTCCCACAACACCCCCTTGACACTTGTATTATGAGCCTTTTATCAAAGATTGTCAACAAAGTTTAAGGTTTGACACTACTAAGTTTTAAGGTGGAAACAAAATTCAAATCCAGGTCTTCCAATTCCTTATCTCAACCTCTTTCCATGATTCCTCTGTGGTGCCATCTTCTTGTCTGTTCTCCCTGGTACCAAACAGGGCAAACACTTAACAGAATAGTGTGTAAGTGTCATTTATTTCAATGTATTCATGTCCGAAATGTTGGGTTTGTTTTGTTTTGTTTTTGGCTTTTTCGTATAAATCCTTGCTTCATTCTATACTCTTGTTCATTTTGATTTTGTTTAAGTATGTTAGATGAATGTTGCTGTTTTGAAATTAGATTTATTCAGAGATAAGAGTTTATTAATATATTTCTTTTAAATTTTTTTAAGCTTTATTTATTTTTGAGACAGAGAGAGAGAGCATGAGTGGGGGAGGAACAGAGAGAGAGGGCGACACAGAATCCAAAGCAGACTCCAGGCTCTGAGCTGTCAGCACAGCCCAACGTGGGGCGCGAACCCATGAACTGCAAGATCATGAGCTGAAGTCGGACACTTAACCAACCGAGCCACCCAGGCGCCCCAAGCATTTATTCATATATTAATGTGTCTTTAGAGCTTACTTGGGCTCTTACTTGGGTGGGCTGCCCCACTCAAATTGTCACTTCCTCTATGCTGATAAGGCGAAATTTCCCAGTAAAGAGTCAGAATCCTCTGGTTCTCACCTTGAGAGCAATCCAATGCCTTCCCCTCCACACTGGTGGTAACAGACTTCCCCTTTATTCCTCCAATGTAGTCATTGTCCATTTCACACCATGGGAGATGCTGTCCCTGTATGCTTGCTGGTGCCTCTGGCAACTCCCCACTGCTCTCTGAGGCTTATGGCTTAGTCTAGAATAGTGCTTCTCAAACTCAAGTCACTTGCAGCTCTGGCTAAAATGAGCATTATGATTCAATGTATCTGAGGCAGGACCTGAGATCTTTCATTTCTAAGTAGCTCCAGGTGATGCCAGTCCTGCTGGTTGGAAGACCACCTTCTGAGCAGCAAAGTTTGAGAAGCTGCGCCCTTCCCTATGGCATAGGCTATTCCCAATTATCCAGATTACCAAGTGGAAGCCAATTTACAGATAGTCAAAAATCATGGTGAAAACAAGGCCATAGTCAGCTCTTGATTATCCAGGAACAAATTAACTGTGACAGCTACAGCAGGAACCTGGATCAGAGGGGCTGATCTCCCTAGCAGGTGCCTTAATTAGGTTGACAATTAAGCAACAGTTAATTAGAATTTCTGACTGCAACAGTCCAGAAGAATGCCAACTGGCTGGGTGGGCAGCCCAGGAATGGCACTTCTTAATGGGGGAGGGACAACAGGGAGAAGACCTGAAGTCCAGCCAGTGCAGAATGTTCTGAGAGGGAGGGAGCTGGGACTGGCCATGAGCACTAAACAGGAAGGACAGAGCTTGCAGCAGTAGTGAATCCACAAAAGGAGACCCTAAAACAACACAGAGATGATAACATTCAATAGAATGATATCTGAAGGTTGGCTTCTGGGGGTTCCCATCATGACAAAATAGGGGCTGCTGCAATCTGGCCGTGTGGTACTCACACACCACTCTGCTCAGACTCTATATGCATCTGAGGACTCTTATCAAGCCTACTGACCCCGTCATATTCATGATGTATAATCTGACTGGATTCTCCTAATTAGGAGCATTACTATGGATGCCTTAAATCATTCCAAACATAATGTAATCTTAATCATTCTGATAATGATCTGACCTTTCATACTTTAGAAGCACTTTCATGTATACTAGCTTGTTTGATCCTGAAAACAACTTGGGATTGGGCAAAGCACCAGTCATTGGCTCATTTATAGATAAGGGAATTGAAGCCCCAAATCACAGAGTAACAGTTATAACCAAAACCTGAATCCATGTTTCTTTATTCCCAGGCTAGTCAGCTTTCCATCATGTTGCCCGGGTTGTCAATTGCTCTTAACATCCATGGCAGTACACCAGAATAGTTTTAAATTAGTCTTACTGAATGAAGATCCTGAGGAAAACTTAAAATATCAGTCCCACCCCCCATTTTCTTCTGGAATGCCTGGGGGAAGAAATACTGTTGGCTTTAGTAGTTTTCTTCCATGAATTTACTTCATCTGTTCATCAGATTAAGCTTAAATTTATATAAACTTAGATCCTAAGATAGCAGAGGGACTGTTTTTGTTTCAGTAGTAAAGATTGTATATGTGGGATAGTCTATTCTCTATTATTCCATGCATGCAAAAATTATATATATTTACCCCCATGATACTCTATCCACTCCAGCTTTTTGTCTGGGTACACAGTTTGGATCATGGAGCAAGGTGGGGATCCCAGAGAACAGAATTCTCATCGAGTTTAGGAGACAGAGATAGGAATACAGGCAACTGGAAGCTATGGGGGCAGGGTACAAGAGAAAAGAAAAAACAGAATGAAAGAGACAATGAGCCACAGAAATTTGCATGGGTGTCTCCTTGAGTCTTTCCTAAATAATAAGATATGCGTGTACAGGATGGAACTCTGTGACGTAAGACAAACAAAGGTCAGACAGTAAATGAGCTGAATGGATCCCAGAATTTACAGTCCTAGAAATTAGGTAAGTTCACCATTAGCCAGAGTGAGGAGTCCTCCTGAATCATTCAAGACATTCAATAGAAACTTCAAAACGAGCCACATCTTAGAAGTGGGGTTATCCTATACCTAAAATAAAGGCAACTCCAGATGAATCATAACAAAAGTTAAAAGAAACATCAAAAGAAGCTGATAATAACTTAACCTGCTTCCAGAAAAATGCTCTGCACATTTAAGATCAAACAAAAATCCAGATACTTATCAGAATAAAATTTATAATTTATAGCATCCAATTAAGAATTACCAGACATGCCAGAAAACAAAAATGTGACCCATGACTAGGAGAAAAACTAGACAATAGAAATGATGGAGTTGACAGAAAAGTACATTAAAACAGTTATTATAATTCCTTTTAAGCTGATTAAAGGAAAATATCAATATAGGGAGGATAGAAGTGGAAAACATATAAAAGAAGCAAATGGAATTTCTAGAGATTAAAAACAATCTGTGAGGAGCGCCTGGGTGGCTCAGTCGGTTAAGCGTCCGACTTCGGCTCAGGTCATGATCTCATGGTCCATGAGTTCGAGCCTCGCATCGGGCTCTGTGCTGACAGCTCAGAGCCTGGGGCCTGTTTCGGATTCTGTGTCTCCCTCTCTCTCTGACCCTCCCCTGTTCATGCTCTGTCTCTCTCTGTCTCAAAAATAAATAAACTTAAAAAAAAAAAACAACAATCTGTGAGATTATTGAGGGTGAGAGACTGGGAAGGTCCTCCTTCCAGTAGGAGGACCCTAAACCCACCTCATCTCATAGATACAACTAGATAACATTCACATCAGCATAAATAACCCAGAAAATGATCTGAAAGGCTGACAGAACAAACTCCACAACTAAAGGTAGAGAAGAGGCCATATCAAAGAAGGTAGGAAGGGTGAAGACACAGTTGGGAATGAAATGGACCATGGCTGTCCATAGTTGGGAGGGAGCAGGTGGCACAGAAAAGGGCAAGAAAAACAGATTATCACACCAGGGAGCCTGCATGGGGAAAAGGAATCTGCATAACATTTGGCTTTGAAAATGAGAGGGTCCAAATCTCATGAGTTCTTACAACCAGCTGGACTTAAAGCCTGGAATTTTAAAAATTGGAGGGCTTGGCTCTGGGAGAACCTGGAAAGCATTAAGAAACTGAGACCCCACACTTAAAGAGACAGCATGACAAACAGCCAGCAGAGATACAGTAGGGAAGCAACATTTTGAAAAACACGATGGACAGATGGGAGGGAGAGTTATTTACTCATCTCAGAGCATGGCCCAGAGAGGCAGGGATCACACGGAGACCCCTCCAGGAGCAAAGGAGCTGGCAAGTGCCATTTCCCTCCCCTGTCCCCAATATAAACACACTACTACCTGCAGGAAACAGTGTGGCACCAATACTTGCTACCTAACTTGCTTACACCAAGTTCCACCCCCCACCACGTTTTAGCAGATCCACCCTTCCTAGTCATGCTTGCCTCAGTCCTGGTGCTGCAGGACACCCACCCCCACCCCCACCTCCCAGAAGACTAGCATAAACCTCACCATACCCTGTATCCTCACCTGTACCTTTTGCATGGCCTTGGTTCCAGGAGTGGTGGTAGCAGGTCTTATTTTGCAAGCAGGCCAGTGCACACCTTGTTAAAATGTACCCCATTTGGCCAGGAACCAAACACTGACCACAACAGGCAAAGAGAGCCTCTGAGGACGACCGGACTGAAGGGAAAAGAGGCTAGGACTGAAAAGAAGGGCATAGAAACACACATAGGAGTCACTCCCTGAAGTGCCAGGTCCTAGGAAAGAGGAGACACTGCACTCCAGGGCACTACAGGACATCTTCTTCATAAAGCTGTTACTTTCAAGAGCAAGAGACATAGCTGACTTTCCTAACACACAGAAAAAGACATAGAGTTAGACAAAATGGGGAGACAGAGGAATATCTCCCAAATTAAAGCACAGGACCAAACCATAACAAGAGACCAAAGTGAAAAGGATATAAGTAATGTGCCTGATAGAGATTTTAAAGTAATGATCATAAAGATACTCACTGGACTTGAGAAAAGAGTGGAGGACATCAGTGACCCCTTTACAAAGAGATAAAAAAGACCAATCACAGATGAATAACATAATAAATGAAATTAAAATATACTTGATGGAATAAATACCAGGCTAGATAAAGCAGAGAAAGGAATTAATGGCCTGGAAGAGAGAGTAATGGAAAGTAATCAAGCTGAGCAAATGAGAGGGGAAAAAATCATGCAAACTGAGAATAGTCTTAGGAACTCACAACTCCATCAAATGGAATAATATTCAAAAAGGGAGAAGAAAATTTATTTGAATGAATAATAGCTGAAAACTTCCCTAATCTGGAGGAAGAAACAGATATCCAGATCCTAGAGGCACAGAGATCCCTGCCCCCAAATTCAACAAAAGTAGGTCCACAACAAGACACATATTAATTAAAAGTAGTGATAAAGACAAATTCTTAAAGGTAATAAGAGAAAAGAAGACAATTACATACATGGGAAACCCAAAAGGCTATCAACAGATTTTTCAGTAGAAACTTTGAAAGCCAGAAGGGACAGGCACGATATATTCAAGGTTCTGAGAGGGAAAACTCTACAGCCAAGAATACTCTATCCAGCAATGCTATCATTCAGAAGAGAAGGAGAGATAAAGAGTTTCCCAGACAAACAGAAACTAAAGGAGTTTATGACCACTAAACCAGCCCTATAAGAAATACTAAAGGGGACTTATGAGTGGAATAAAAAGACCACAAGTGAGAGTTTAAAAAGCAAAAAATACAAAAGCAGTAAAAATAAATATTCTTGTAAAAATCAGTCAAGGGACTCATAAAGGATGTTTATTAGCTATGGCATCATATGCCTGAAACATGGGGTGAAGGGAGAGGAGTAAAGAATAGGTTAAAACTTAAGCGACCATCATCTTAATATAGACTGCTATATGCACAAGATGTTATATACAAACTTAATGGAAACCACAAATCAAAAACCAATAATAGATATGCAAAGAATAAAGAGAAAGGAATCTGAGTATATCACTAAAGAAAGCCAAGGTGCCTGGGTGTCTCAGTTGGTTGAGCATCTCTTATTCATGAGATTGAGCCCCATGTGGGGCTATGCACTGACAGCAGGGAGCCTACTTCAGATTCTCTCTCTCTCTTTCTCTCTCTCTGTCCCTCCCCCACTTATGCATTCATGCACTCTTTCAAAATGAATAAACTTAAAAGAAAGAAAGTCTATAAACCATGAAAGAAAGAGAAGATCAGAAAAAAAACCTATAAAACAACCACAAAACAAGTAACAAAATGGCAACAAATACATATTAATAATTACTTTGAATGTAAATGGACTAAATGCTCCAATCAAAAGACATAAGGCAACAGAGTAGATCAAAAAAATAAGACACATCTATATTCTGCCTACAAGAGACTCATTTCAGACCTGCAAGTTGAAAACAAGGAGATGGAGATACATTTAACATGCAAATGGATGTCAAAAGAAAGCTGGGGTATCAACACTTATATTGGACAAAAAGACTCTAAAACAAAGACTGTAACAAGAGATAAAGAAAGACGCTATGTAATAATAAAGAGGAAAATCCAACAGCAAAACCTAACAATTGTAAATATATACTCAACATGAAGCACACAAATACATAAAGCAGTTAATAACAAACATAAAGGAGCTAATAGATAGTAATACAACAATAGTAGGGGACTTTAATACCCCCCTCGCATTGATGGACAGATCATCCAAACAGAAAATCAATAAGGAAACAGTGGCTTTGAATGACACATTGGACCAGATGGACCTAACATATATTCAGAACATTCCATCCTTAAACAGCAGAATACACATTCTTTTCAAGTGCATGTGGAACATTATCTAGAATACATCACATGTTAGGCCACAAAACAAGTCTCAACAAATTTAAAAAGATCAAGGTCATACCATGCTTTGATACATACTTTTTTGACAAAAATACTATGGAACTAGAAATCAACCACAAGAAAAAAACCTGGAAAGAGCACAAATACATGGAGGTTAAATAGCATACCACTAAACAATGAACGGATCAACTAAGAAATCAAAGAAGAAATCAAACGTTACATGGAAACAAATGAAAATGAAAACACAATGGTGCAAAATCTTTGGGATGTAGCAAAATTTGTTCTAAAAAGGAAGTTTATAGCAATACAGGCCTACCTCAAGAAGCAAGAAAAATCACAAATAGCAACCTAACCTTACATCTAAAAAACAAACAAAACCCCAAACCAGCATAAGGAAGGAAATAATAAACATAGAGCAGAAATAAATGATACAGAAACTAAAAAAATAAGAAGAGGAAGAACAGATCAATGAAACCAGGAGCTGGTTCCTTGAAAAGATCAACAAAATTAATACACCTCTAGCCAGACTCACCCAAATAAACAAAATCAGAAATCAAAGAGGAGAAATAGCAATAGACATCACAGAAATGTATGAAAAGAGAATATTATGAAAAACTACATGCCCACAAATTGGACAACATAGAAGAAATGTGTAAATTCCTAGAAACATCACCTACCAAAACTGAAGCAGAAAGAGATAGAAAATTTGAACAGACTGATTACCAGCAATGAAATTGATTCAGTAATCAAAAAACTCCCAACAAACAAAAGTCCAGGACCAGATGGCTTCACAGGTGAATTCTACCAAACGTTTAAGTTAATTATTATTATTATTCTCCAACTATTCCAAAAACTAGAGGAAGAAAAACTTCCAAATTCATTCTTTGAGGCCAGCATCACCCTGATACCAAAACCAGAAGGACACCACACAAAAAAGAACTACAGGACAATATCTCTGCTGAACAAAGATGCAAAAATCCTCAACAAAATACTAGCAAGCCAAATCCAGCAATACATGAAAAAAAATCATTCACCATGATCAAGTGGGATTTATTCCCAGGATACAAAGGTGGCTTAATATTTGCAAATCAATGTGCTACATCATATCAATAAAAGAATAAAAACCTATTATCATTCAATAGACACAGAAAAAGCATTTGACAAAGCACAACATCTATTCATGATAAAAACCCTCCACAAAGTAGGTTTAGAGGGAACATGCCTCAACATAGTAAAGGCCTTATATGAGAAATCCACAGCTAGCATCATACTCAATGGGAAAAACTAAAAGCTGTTCCTCTAAGGTCAGCAATATGATGTTAACTCTGACCACTTTTATTCAACATAGCCATGGCAATTAGACAACAAAAAGAAAAGGCACCCAAACTGGTAAAGAAGAAGTAAAATTTTTACTATTTGCAGATGGCATGATACTATATACAGAAAACCCTAAAGACTCTAACAGAAAACTAGTAGAACTGATCAATGAATTCAGTAAAGTCGCAGGATACAGAATCAATGTACAAAAATCTGTTGCATTCCTATACACTAATAATGAAGCACCAGAAAGTGAAATTAAGATAACATTCCCATTTACAATTGCACCAAAAAGGATAAAACATCTAGGAATAAACTTAACCAAAGAGGTGAAAGATCTGTACTCTGAAAATTATAAAATGCCAATGAAAGAAACTGGGAAACAACACAAAGAAATGGAAAGACATTCCATGCTTGTGGATTTGAAGAATAAATATTGTTAAAACGTCCATACTACCCCAATCTACAGACTTAATGCAATCCCTATCAAACATCAACATCATTTTTCACAGAACTAGAACAAATAATCCTAAAATTTGTATAGAACCACAAAAGACCTCAAATAGCCAAAGCAATTTTGAAAAGAAAAACAAAACTGACGGTATCAAAATTCTAGACTTCAAGTGATATTATAAATCCGTAGTAATCAAAACAACATGATACTGGCATGAAAATAGACATATAGATCAATAGAATAGAAAACCTAGAAATATACCCACAATCACATGGTTAATTAATCTTTGACAAAGCAGGAAAGAATATCCAATGGGAAAAAGACAGTCTCTTCAACAAATGGTGTTGGAAAAACTGGACCACTTTCTTATACCATACACAAAAATAAACTCAAAACAGATTAAAGACCTAAATGTGAGGGGCACCTGGGTGGCTCAGTCGGTTAAGCATTCGACTTCAGCTAAGGTCATGATCTCATGGTTTGTGGGTTTGTGCCCCGTATCGGGTTCTGTGTTGATGGCTCAGAGCCTGGAGCCTGCTTCGGATTCTGTGTCTCCCTCTCTGTCTTCCCCTCCCCCACTCATGCTCTCTCTCTCTCTCTCTCTCAAAAATAAATAAACACTAAAAAAAAATTTTTTTAAAGACCTAAATGTGAGACTTGAAATCATAAAAATTTTAGAAAAGAGCACAGACAGTAATTTCTCTAACATCAGCTATAGCAACATTTTAGATATGTCTCCTGAGGCAGTGGAAATGAAAGTAAAAATAAACTATTGGGACTACATAAAAATTAAGTTTCTGCACAGTGAAGGGAATACCAAAAGGCAACCTACTGAATGAGAGAAGATATTTGCAAATGACATATCTGATACAGGGTTAGTATCCAAAATATATAAAGAGTTTATGAAACTTAACACCCAAGAAACAAATAATCCAATTAAAAAATGGGCAGAAGACATGAACAAACATTTCTCCAAAAGACATCCAGATGGTCAACAGACACATGAAAAGATGCTCACATCACTCATCATCAGGGAATGCAAACAAAACTACAATGAGAAGTGACCTCACACCTGTCAGAATAGCTAAAATTAACAACACAAGAAACAACCAGTATTGGCAAACAAGGATGTGGAGAAAAAGGAACCCTCATGCACTGTTGGTGGCAATGCAAACTGGTGCAGCCACTGTGGAAAACAGAATGGAGGTTCCTGAAACAGTTAAAAATAGAACTATCCTATGATCCAGTAATTGCATTACTGGGCATTTACCCCCAAAATACAAAAACATCAATTCAAAGAGATACATTCATCCCTATGTTTACTGCAGCATTATTTACGATAGCCAAACTATGGAAACAGCCCAAGTGTTCATCAATAGATGAATGGATAAAGAAAAGGTGGTATATATATACAATTGGATATCATTCAGCCATAAAAAAGAAGGAAATCTTGGATGGAGCCATAGGGTATAATGTTAAGAAAAATAAGTCAGAGAAAGATAAATATTATAGATTTCACTTATATGTGGAATTTAAGAAAGAAAACAAATGAGCAAAGAAAAAGGAGAGAGAGAGAAAGAGAGAGAAACCTAGAAACCAACAGTTAACTAAAGAGAACAAATGGATTGTTACCAGAGGAGAGGTGTGTGAGGGGATGGGTGAAATAGGTGATGGGGATTAAAAAGTATACTTATCATAATAAGCATTCGTCTTTATCCGTTAATCCATGGATGGACATTTGGGCTCTTTCCATACTTTGGCTATTGTTGATAGTGCTGCTATAAACATTGGGGTGCATGTGTCCCTTCAAAACAGCATATAGCTGTATCCCTTGGATAAATACCTAGTAGTGCAATTGCTGGGCCATAGGGTAGTTCTATTTTTAATTTTTTGAGGAACCTCCATACTGTTTTCCAGAGTGGCTGCACCAGCTTGCATTCCCACCAGCAGCGCAAAAGAGA
The DNA here is from genome assembly GCF_007474595.2 of Lynx canadensis. Lineage (NCBI taxonomy): Eukaryota > Metazoa > Chordata > Mammalia > Carnivora > Felidae > Lynx > Lynx canadensis. Next base: position 59,002,530 of record NC_044305.1, read on the forward strand.
TCCTCTTTCTTCACATCCTCGCCAACATCTGTTGTTGCCTGAGTTGTTAATGTTAGCCATTCTGACAGGTGTGAGGTGGTATCTCATTGTGGTTTGATTTGTATTTCCCTAATGATGAGTGAGTGATGTTGAGCATTTTTTCATGTGTCAGTTGGCCATCTGGATGTCTTCTTTGGAGAAGTGTCTATTTATGTCTTTTGCTCATTTCTTCACTGGATTATTTGGTTTTTTGGGTATTGAGTTTGATAAGTTCTTTATAGATTTTGGATACTAACCCTTTATCTGATATGTCATTTGCAAATATCTTCTCCCATTCTGTTGGCTGCCTTTTAGTTCTGCTGATTGTTCCCTTCGCTGTGCAGAAGCTTTTTATTTTGATGAGGTCCTAGTAGTTCATTTTTGGTTTTGTTTCCCTTGCCTCTGGAATCGTGTTGAGTAAAAACTTGCTGTGGCCAAGATCAAAGAGGTTTTTGCCTGCTTTCTCCTCGAGGATTTTGATGGCTTCCTGTTTTACATTGAGGTCTTTCATCCACTTTGAGTTTATTTTTATGTATGGTGTAGGAAAGTGGTCTAGGTTCATTCTTCTGCATATCGCTATCCAGTTTTCCCAGCACCGCTTGATGAAGAGACTGTCTTTATTCCATTGGATATTCTTTCCTGCTTTGTCAAAGATTAGTTGGCCATACGTTTGTGGGTCCGTTTCTGAGTTCTCTATTCTGTTTCATTGAGTGTCTGTTTTTGTGCCATATAATAATGCCTTCTTGATGTCCATTTATGTTGTCAGAATCAACTTTTCATCCATAAAGCACTGTACACAAAAAAGATCATCTTAAAAGGAGCACACAGTTCAAAGCTTCTTTTAAAGTTCTGCACTACTTTTTAAAAAAGGATTGTCATTCTTACTTTGAGCCCAATATAATGCTCTCTGTAGAAGTTTTGGAAGAGAGCATAAAGAGATTCAAGAAACGGTTTAAGTACTCATATGATCCTGTCTCCTGGAAGCAACACACAATTTTATCCTGGCCATTTTCCTATGTATTGTATTGTATTGTATTGTATTGTATTGTATTGTATTGTATTGTAATTTATTGTATTTATTATTTTTTTTAGAAAGAGAGCAAGAGCAGGGGAGGGGGCAGAGGAAGAGAGAATATTAAGCAGGTTCCACGCTCAGCATGAACTCGATGCAGGGGCTTGGTCCCACAACCCTAGGATCATGACCTGAGCCAAAATCAAAAGTGGATGCACAACCAACTGAGCCACCCAGGTGCCCTCTATGCTTTTCAAATTTTGAGATCATACTGTATAATTTTGTTTTATTTTTTTAATTTGTGCTTTTAATGAATATATTTTATTGTGCATCATCTCATACACATCTGTCTATATCATAAAAAATCATTTGTAAGCCTCATTTCTAATAAATGCATAACATTCCTCTAAGGTGAAAAAAACAATCTCTAAAAAAAAATCCACTGGATAGGGAAAAAAATGTAAAGATTAGATTCTGCAAAAGAAAAGTTTAGTGAACTTGTAGACATAGCAATATATAGTAATAGAAACTATCCAAAATGAACCATGGAGATACAAAGGACTGAAAATAAATAAATAGGTCCTCAGTGACCCATGGAACAATATCAAGTAGTCTAGGATACATGTAATTGAACAACCAAAAGGAGAAAAGGAGGGACAGAAACATGTATTTGATGGAATAATGGCTCCTAAATTTGATCTAAACTGTATTCATTGTATCTAAGAAGCTCAATGAAACCACGAAGTGAAAACAAAACAAAACAAACTCATAAGATACATTAAATTCCTGAAAACAGAGTGTTAACAGAAAACCTTAACAGCAATCAGAAGAAAAAAGACATATTAATTACCTAAAGAACAACAAAGAATAATCATAGACTTCTTATCAGAAACTCTGCAAGCCAGAGCAATAGAATGACGTCTTTAAAGTGCTGAAAGAAAGTAACTTTCAACTTAGAATTCTGTGATCACTAAAAATAATTTTCAAAATTAAATCAAAATTAAGAATTTTTTCAGAAAAAAATCTAGAACAAAGTAGCACAAAAGGTAAGGCAGAGAGTGGACATATAATATTCTAAGTTTCTTGCATTATTATTGACGTTTTGTAATAACCAACTATAGGTTAATACAGCAACCAGTGTGAACATTTTCAAATGTAAGTCAAATCATGTCATCCCTCTGCTTAAAACCCTCCCATAGCATCTCACTTCATTCAAAGTAAAAGCCAAGGTCTACAACTTCCTGTGAGATTGGGTATAATCTGAATCCATCCCTAATTTCCACTACCACCGTGACCTCAATTAATAACACTTAGCAGAAATTCATTTTTGTGAGTCTTCTTTCTTTTATAAAATTTCATAATGAATTCTTTTCAATGGAAATTATAAAATGTACTTTTTAAGATATAAAGCTCATGCCAAATAATGTCAACCTCTTTTTTCCTTGTTTATAATTCACTCTAATGTAACGAAGAATTTCTTGCAAATTCACGTCACTCCCACTTTGCCAAATAGTCCTTCCTCCTAGAATTGAGGTCACAGAAGAAGTTCCTGCTTGTTGCCTTAATTTTCAAAATGATTTTTAAATTTTTTTTTAACGTTTATTTATTTTTGAGACAGAGAGAGACAGAGCATGAACGGGGGAGGGGCAGAGAGAGAGGGAGACACAGAATCGGAAGCAGGCTCCAGGCTCTGAGCCATCAGCCCAGACAGAGCCCGACGCGAGGCTCAAACTCACGGACCATGATCGTTACCTGAGCTGAAGTCGGACGCTTAACCGACTGAGCCACCCAGGCGCCCCTCAAAATGATTTTTAAAAATAGAAACAAAATACCTTCAAATCAATCATATTCTACTTAAGCAGACTTCCACCAGCTGCCAAGATATTGAACCTGTGACAATTTTGAGTTGCCCTAACTTTATAATCTGTATTGGGGAACTATAATATATATAAAGAAACCAGAAAACAATAATGTAGAAATATAAGTATGCCTAGGCTTGGTATGTGGTAAGAAGTTTTTGATCAAAACAGGGCTTATTCTCTACCCAACCTCTTTTTTAAACTGTGTTTATTCAGAAACTCTCGAAACAAATCAAGTGTTTATGAATGATCAAGAAATGTCTGTAACATTCATGGAGTTGTTACTGATTCCTTAATCCCCATCAAGCTATTATTAAATAGTATCAATTAATGTATGGGTTGGTAAAAGTTATTTAGCAGATAGACTTTCTATCTTGTTTGGAATATATTTAAGTTGTGGTTTAAGAAATCTTGTAACTGGGAAGGAAATAGGGTTGCTTGATTTTGAGTATGGTATAACAACACAAGGGTTAGCACTAGCTATTCATGGAGGCAGATTATGGGGAAGACTGAAAACTCCCTTAATCTGAAGGAGTATAAAATGGAGCAGGCAAGAGGGAAGAGAGCACAGCAGGAGCCTTATAGAAGAGGCTGATATTTAGACAAACCACCTGGCCCTGCCCTTTGGGGAAGGCAGTTTAGAGATAAGATAAATCCTTTGCAAGTCAGGTAAACCTGTCTTGTCCTTTAGGCCAGATTGCCAAATAAAGCCATGGAGTTATTCCTTCCCTTTGTTCAATAACTAATATAACCACTGATTATATATAGAGTTGGAATATATTAAAACATAAAAGAAATCCAATTAAATCCAGTTAAATCCAATTAAGTTTTAAACTATTCCTCCATATTAATATTTCATTACTATGGTTAATATTCAGGTAGAATTTAAAAAATTTATCCTCATCATTTGCCAGATTTACGATGAACACTATCTTGCCTCTTGAGGTTTATTATGACCTCTGTAAACTTTCCTGAAAGCCAGAAAGTAATAATACAGAATTCTGCTTTAGAGATTCTTATATTTCCAGGGAAAAAATATATCTTAATTATTCCAGAAAACAATTGAAAATAAATCTATTTGAATAAAACCCACATTGGCCTATCTAAGGTGAAGGACCTAAGGACAGAGACTACTTGACACATTTATGACTTAAACTCTCATCCCCATGTAACTGAAACTGTTCCCTTTGACACTCCCTAGTCAATTTGCTCAAGTGAAGAGTGACTATAAAAACAACACCCACTATTTCCAGATAGTCTGGGGTTTTCCTCTCCTCCTGAGCCTTGTGTTTTCTTTCTCTCTTATTCCTATTTTTGTTCAATGAAACAGTTGAGTGATTCTCTCCTTTATGCATGTCTCTGATCTATCTATCTGTTTATCCATTACATGTTCCATTTTTTTAAATGTTTGTTTGTTTGTTTGTTTGTTTGTTTGTTTGTTTGTTTAGAGCTTGTGAGCAGGACAGGAGCAGAAAGAGAGAATCCCAAGCAGGCTGTGCACTATCAGCGCAGAGCCCAACATAAGGCTTGATCTCATGAACTGTGAGATTATGAGTTGAGCCAAAATCAAGAATTGGATGCTCAACCTACTGAGCCACACAGGCTCCCCACATGTTCAATTTTTATTGAGTGAACGCACCCATAAACCAAGCACCCATATTAAGAAACAGAGCATTTCTGGGGCGCCTGGGTGGCGCAGTCGGTTAAGCGTCCGACTTCAGCCAGGTCACGATCTCGCGGTCCGGGAGTTCGAGCCCCGCGTCAGGCTCTGGGCTGATGGCTCAGAGCCTGGAGCCTGTTTCCGATTCTGTGTCTCCCTCTCTCTCTGCCCCTCCCCCGTTCATGCTCTGTCTCTCTCTGTCCCAAAAATAAATAAACGTTCAAAAAAAAAAAAGAAAATTAAAAAAAAAAAAAGAAACAGAGCATTTCTGACATCTGAGAAGCTACCCTCATTTCTACTTCCAGATGCTATACTCTGACTTCTAAGAGATCAGTTTTACTTGGTTTTGATCTGTTTACAAACAGCATTATACTGCATGTATTTATTTGCGTATGGCCTTATTTTTTTTCAATAGTATGTTTTCCAAGATTTGTCTATGTTGCCCTGTATGGTTGCAGATGTTTCTTTAGATTGCTCTATGGTATTCCACTGATTGAATATAACAAATGTATTCCATTTGGATCATTTCCAAGGTTTTGGCGTTTTTCCTATTAGAAATAGCGCCATTTATGAACACTTTTGAACATGTCACATGATGAACATGCACGTGCATGCTTGGTGGGTGTATGGCTAGGAATAGAATTGCTTGACCACAGAGTTCACCTCAAGTCAATACTGACAAGCAGTTTTCCAAAGTGGCTGTACAAAGTTTTACTCCCAATTAACATGTAGACCTCTTGTAATATTACTAAATTCTGTGGGGTTTTTTTACTTTTTATGGAAGTATGACATAGGTGCAGAGCACTAATTTAATTAAAGCTATCTTCTTCAAGGTATGTTCATTCTGCTACATAGTAAACTAAATCTCCCCTTTCTGTGGCCATTTCCAGAGGGATGCTGGTTTTAAAGAAGGTGAAATTCTAAGTATGCTATGTCAGCAGAATCCTGGGGTAGTCAGGCAGTATGATATATAGAAGGAACATAGGGTCTAGCACTAAAAACCCCATGTTCCTCTCTTAACTCTGGACTGCTCACATCATTCAGCCTATTTGCTCAGTTTCCTCATCCATATAAAGGGAACTAAAGAAAAACTTTATAGAACTAAGTTTTTGTGAGGCTTCTCTGAATCACTTTTGACAATTTATGAATGCATGGAGTTAATTAAAACCTTGAATCTCTAGGAACAATTTAAAATTTGTTTGTAATGTAGCAAACTAAACATATTTCTTTCAGGGGAGCCTGTGTGGCTCAGACAGTTGAGCTCCTGACCTGGTTCAGGTCATGATCTTGCAGTTCACGGGTTCAAGCCCCGTGTTGGGCTCTATGCTGACAGCTCAGAGCCTGGAGCCTGTTTTGGATTCTGTGTCTACTTCTCTCTCTGCCCCTCCCCTGCTCATGCTCTGTCTTTCTCTGTCTCAAAAATAAACAATCATTGGGGCGCCTGGGTGGCGCAGTCGGTTAAGCGTCCGACTTCAGCCAGGTCACGATCTCGCGATCCGTGAGTTCGAGCCCCGCGTCGGGCTCTGGGCTGATGGCTCAGAGCCTGGAGCCTGTTTCCAATTCTGTGTCTCCCTCTCTCTCTGCCCCTCCCCCGTTCATGCTCTGTCTCTCTCTGTCCCAAAAATAAATAAACGTTGAAAAAAAATTAAAAAAAAATAAAATAAACAATCATTAAAATAAAATTTATAAATGTGTTTCTTGCAGGCTTCAGAGGGTACCACAATTCTAACATTCCAGGCGGTAGTAATTAATTAATAGATACCCTTTATTTCTACATAAATTTATACACATTGAACCGACTGACTTTTATGACTCATTTTATATTTCAGCAGAAAACTCTTATACCTAGTCAGAACACTTAAAAAAGCTGCTAAATTTTATAATAACTAATGTAATTCCCAGTATTATTTGAAAATATTCCAATGTAATATTTCTTTTTTTGATATGAAATTTATTGTCAAATTGGTTTCCATACAACACCCAGTGCTCATCCCAAAAGGTGCCCTCCTCAATACCCATCACCCACCCCCCATCAACCCTCAGTTTTTTCTCAGATTTTTAAGAGTCTCTTATGCTTTGGCTCTCTCCCTCTCTTACCTCGTTTTTTTTTTTTTTTTCCTTCCCCTCCCCCATGGTCTTCTGTTAAATTTCTCAGGACCCACATAAGAGTGAAAATATATGGTATCTGTCTTTCTCTGTATGACTTATTTCACTTAGCATAACACTCTCCAGTTCCATCCATGTTGCTACAAAAGGCCATATTTCATTCTTTCTCATTGCCCTGTAGTACTCCATTGTGTATATAAACCACAATTTCTTTATTCGTCAGTTGATGGACATTTAGGCTCTTTCCATAATTTGGCTATTGTTGAGAGTGCTGCTATGAACATTGGGGTACAAGTGCCCCTATGCATCAGTACTCCTGTATCCCTTGGGTAAATTCCTAGCAGTGCTACTGCTGGGTCATAGGGTAGGTCTATTTTTAATTTTGTGAGGAACCTCCACACTGTTTTCCAGAGCAGCTGCACCAGTTTGCATTCCCACCAACAGTGCAAGAGGGTTCCTCTCCAGCATCTATAGTCTCCTGATTTGTTCATTTTGGTCACTCTGACTGGTGTGAGGTGATATCTGAGTGTGGTTTTGATTTGTATTTCCCTGATGAGGGGCGACGTTGAGCATCTTTTCATGTGCCTGTTGGCCATCTGGATGTCTTCTTTAGAGAAGACATGTCTATTCATGTTTTCTGCCCATTTCTTCACTGGGTTATTTGTTTTTCGGGTGTGGAGTTTGGTGAGCTCTTTATAGATTTTGGATACTAGCCCGTTGTCTGATATATCATTTGCAAATATCTTTCCCCATTCCATTGGTTGCCTTTTAGATTTGTTAGTTGTTTCCTTTGCTGTGCAGAAGCTTTTTATCTTCATGAGGTCCCAATAGTTCATTTTTCCTTTTAATTTCCTTGCCTTTGGGGATGTGTCAAGTAAGAAATTGCTACCACTGAGGTCAGAGAGGTCTTTTCCTGCTTTCTCCTCTAGGGTTTTGATGGTTTCCTGTCTCACATTCAGGTCCTTTATCCATTTTGAATTTATTTTTGTGAATGGTGTGAGAAAGTGGTCTAGTTTCATTCTTCTGCATGTTGCTGTCCAGTTCTCCCAGCACCATTTGTTAAAGAGACTGTCTTTTTTCCATTGGATGTTCTTTCCTGCTTTGTCAAAGATTAGTTGGCCATACGTTTGTGGGTGTACTTCTGGGGTTTCTATTCTATTTCATTGGTCTATGTGTGTGTTTTTGTGCCGATACCATGCTGTCTTGATGATGACAGCTTTGTAGTAGAGGCTAAGGTCTGGGATTGTGATGCCTCCTGCTTTGGTCTTCTTCTTCAAAATTACTTTGGCTATTCGGGGCCTTTTGTGGTTCCATATGAATTTTAGGATTGCTTGTTCTAGCTTCGAGAAGAATGCTGGTGCAATTTTGATTGGGATTGCATTGAATGTGTAGATAGCTTTGGGTAGTATTGACATTTTGACAATATTTATTCTTCCAATCCATGAGCAGGGAATGTCTTTCCATTTCTTTATATCTTCTTCAATTACCTTCATAAGCTTTCTATAATTTTCAGCCTACAGATCTTTTACATCATTGGTTAGGTTTATTCCTAGGTATTTTATGCTTCTTGGTGCCATTGTGAATGGGATCAGTTTCTTTATTTGTCTTTCTGTTGCTTCATTGTTAGTGTATAAGAATGCAACTGATTTCTGTACATTGATTTTGTATTCTGCGACTTTGCTGAATTCATGTATCAGTTCTAGCAGACTTTTGGTGGAGTCTATCAGATTTTCCATGTATAGTATCATGTCATCTGCAAAAAGTGAAAGCTTGACTTCATCTTTGCCAATTTGGATGCCTTTGATTTCCTTTTGTTGTCTGATTGCTGATGCTAGCACTTCCAACACTATGTTAAACAACAGCGGCGAGAGTGAACATCCCTCTCATGTTCCTGATCTCAGGGAGAAAGCTCTCAGTTTTTCCCCATTGAAGATGATATTAGCTGTGGGCTTTTCATAAATGGCTTTTATGATGTTTAAGTATGTTCCTTCTATCCCGACTTTCTCAAGGGTTTTTATTAAGAAAAGGTGCTGAATTTTGTCAAAGGCCTTTTCTGCATCGATTGACAGGATCCTAAGGTTCTTATCTTTTCTTTTATTAATGTGATGTATCACATTGATTGATTTGCGAATGTTGAACCAGCCCTGCAGCCCAGGAATGAATCCCACTTGATCATGGTGAATAATTCTTTTTATATGCTGTTGAATTTGATATGCTAGTATCTTATTGAGAATTTTTGCATCCATATTCATCAGGGATATTGGCCTGTAGTTCTCTTTTTTTACTGGGTTTTTGTCTGGTTTAGGAATCAAAGTAGTGCTCGCTTCATAGAATGAGTCTGGAAGTTTTCCTTCCCTTTCTATTTTTTGGAATAGCTTGAGAAGGCTAGGTATTATCTCTGCTTTAAATGTCTGGTAGAATTACCCTGGGGAGCCATCTGGTCCTGGACTCTTATTTTTTGGGAGATTTTTGATAGCTGATTCAATTTCTTCGCTGGTTATGGGTTGTTCAAACTTTCTATTTCTTCCTGGTTGAGTTTGGGAAGAGTGTGGGTGTTTAGGAATTTGTCCATTTCTTCCAGGTTGTCCAGTTTGTTGGCCTATAATTTTTCAGAGTATTCCCTGATAATTGCTTGTATTTCTGAGGGATTGGTTGTAATAATTCCATTTTTATTCATGATTTTATCTATTTGGGTCATCTCCCTTTTATTTTTGAGAAGCCTAGCTAGAGGTTTATCAATTTTGTTTATTTTTTCAAAAAACCAACTCTTGGTTTCATTGATCTGCTCTACAGTGTTTTTAGATTCTATATTGTTTATTTCTGCTCTGATCTTTGTTATTTCTCTTCTTCTGCTGGGTTTGGGGTGTCTTTGCTGTTCTGTTTCTATTCCTTTAGGTGTGCTGTTATATTTGGTATTTGGAATTTTTCTTGTTTCCTGAGATAGGCCTGGATTGCAATGTATTTTCCTCTCAGGACTGCCTTCGCTGCATCCCAAAGCATTTGGATTGTTGTATTTTCATTTTCATTTGTTTCCATATATTTTTAAATTTCTTCTCTAATTCATTCTTTAGTAGGGTGTTTTTTAACCTCCATGCTTTTGGAGGTTTCCAGACTTTTTCCTGTGGTTGATTTCAAGCTTCATAGCATTGTGGTCTGAAAGTATGCATGGCATGATCTCAATTCTTGTATACTTATGAAGGGCTGTTTTGTGTCCCAGTATGTGATCTATCTTGGAGAAGGTTCCATGTGCACTCGAGAAGAAAGTATATTCTGTTGCTTTGGGATGCAGAGTTCTAAATATTATCTGTCAAGTCCATCCGATCCAATGTATCATTCAGGGCCCTTGTTTCTTTATTGATCTTGTGTCTAGATGATCTATCCATTGTTGTAAGTGGAGTATTAAAGTCCCCTGCAATTACCACATTCTTATCAATAACGTTGCTTATGTTTGTGAGTAATTGTTTTGTATATTTGGGGGCTCCCGTATATGGCACATAGACATTTATAATTGTTAGCTCTTCCTGATGGATAGACCCTGTAATTATTATGTAATGCCCTTCTTTGTCTCTTGTTACAACCTTTAATTTAAAGTCTAGTTTGTCTGATATAAGTATGGCTACTCCAGCTTTCTTGTGACTTCCAGTAGGATGATAGTTCTCCATCCCCTCACTTTCAATCTGAAGGTGTCCTCAGGTCTAAAATGAGTCTCTTCTAGATAGCAAATAGATGGGTCTTGTTTTTTTTAATCCATTCTGATACCCTATAAATTTTGGTTGGAGCATTTAGTCCATTTACATTCAGTGTTATTATAGAAAGATATGGGTTTAGAGTCATTGTGATGTCTGTAGGTTTCATGCTTGTAGCGATGTCTCTGGTACTTTGTCTCACAGGATCCCCCTTAGGATCTCTTGTAGGGCTGGTTTAATGGTGACGAATTCCTTCAGTTTTTGTTTGTTTGGGAAGACCTGTATCTCTCCTTCTATTCTAAATGACAGACTTGCTGGATAAAGGATTCTCGGCTGCATATTTTTTTCTGTTCATCACATTGAAGATCTCCTGCCATTCCTCTGGCCTGCCAAGTTTCAGTAGATAGATCCGTCACTTGTCTTATCAGTCTCCCTTTATATATTAGAGCATGTTTATCCCTAACTGCTTTCAGAATTTTCTCTTTATCCTTGTATTTTGCCAGTTTCACTATGACATGTCGTGCAGAAGATCAATTCAAGTTCCGTCTGAAGGGAGTTCTCTGTGCCTCTTGGATTTCAATGCCTTTTTCCTTCCCCAGTTCAGGGAAGTTCTCAGCTATTATTTCTTTAAGGACACCTTCATCACCTTTCCCTCTCTCTTCCTCCTCTGGAATCCCAATCATGCGTATGTTATTACGTTTTATCTCATCACTCTGTTCTCTAATTCTCCCCTCATACTCCTGGATTTTTTTATCTCTCTTTTTCTCAGCTTCCTCTTTTTCCATAATTTTACCTTCTAATTCACCTATTCTCTCCTCTGCCTCTTCAATCTGAGCTGTGGTAGCCTCCATTTTATTTTGCAGCTCATTTATAGCATGTTAACTCCTCCTGACTGTTTCTTAGTCCCTTGATCTCTCTAGCAATAGATTCTCTGCTGTCCTCTATACTTTTTTCGAACCCAGCAATTAATTTTATGACGATTATTTTAAATTCATTTTCGGTTCTATTGTTTAAATCATTTTTGATCAGTTCGTTAGCTGTTGCTACTTCCTGGAGGTTCTTTTGAGAAGTCTTCCATTTCGTCATTTTGGATAGTCCCTGGAGTGGCATGGAACTGCAGGAATCTTCCTCTGTGCTGTCTGGAGTAACTTGCATTGGTGGGCGGGGCCGCAGTCAGACCTGATGTCTGCCCCCAGCCCACCGCTGGGGCCACAGTCAGACTGCTGTGTACCTTATCTCCCTCTCTCCCAGAGGCAGGGCTCACTGTGGAGTGGTGTGGCCTCTGTCTGGGCTACTTGCACACTGCTAGGCTTGTGGTGCTGCTTCCATGGGATCTGGCATATTAGCCAGGTGGATCCGCAAGGTGCACAGTGGCAGGAGGGGCAGACTCAGCTCGCTTTGCCTTCAGTGGTCTGCTTCAGGAGGGGCCCTGTGGCACCAGGAGGGTGGCAGACCCTTGGAGGGATGGATCCACAGAAGCACAGCGTTGGGTGTTTGCACTGTGCAAGCAAGTTCCATGACGGGAACTGGTTCCTTTTGGGATTTGGGCTGGGGGATGGGCGAGGGAGATGGTGTTTCCCAGCACCTTTGTTCCCCACCAAGCTGAGCTCTGTCCTCTGAGGCTCAACAACTCTCCCTCCCATTGTCCTCTAGCCCTCCCATTTACTGAGCAGAGCTGTTGACTTATAACATTCCAGATGTTAAGTCCCACTGGCTGTCAGAACACACTCCCTCTGGCCCCTCCGCTTTTGCAAGCCAGACTCAGGGGCTCTGCCTTTGCCGGGCAGGCTGCCTCTCCACCTCCCGGCTCCCTCCTGCCATTCCGTGTAGCACACACCGCCTCTCCACCCTTCCTACCCTCTTCCGTGGGCCTCTCATCTACGTTTGGCTCTGGAGAGTCTGTTCTGCTAGACTTCTGGTGGTTTTCTGGGTTATTTAGGCAGATGTGGGTGGAATCTAAGTGATTAGCAGGATGTGGTGAGCCCAGCGTCCCCCTACGCCACCATCTTCCCTCAAGAATGGTTTCTTCTCACCCCGTCCAGAATACAGAATTGAGTGCAGCATAAATAGGAGCAGGAAGAGGCTGGGACTCTTGAGGACACTAAGAAGATACAGATCCAACTACCTACATCACAGATTCCACTGAGAAGCCTGCCCAGGAAATTAAGAAGTGCACCTGTTGTGATGAGCACCGGGTGATGTATGGAATTGTTGAATCCCTGTATTATACACCTCTCACTTCCAGTCCGGCATTCACCAGCTCTGTGCCGGTCATCACCGCCATCATTCTCTTCCTGCACTCCCCTTCCTATGCGGCCAGATCGCGGGGTGAGTGAGAAAGAATGTGACTTGGGAACAGCCAGGCAGGTGCATTACAAAGGAGGAGGGGTGCAGGATGGGCGGACAGCTTCTCTGCCATCACCAGGCCGCCACTCTCCCCGCAGCTCCACGTCTCCAATGCAATATTTCTTACCAATCCCCAATTTTATTTCTAGGTGAACATGAGATAACACGCTTTATTAAAAGCACTGGATTGATATTTCAGTCTTATTGGCCCACTTGAAATCATTAACTAGGTCATCATTTTTCCATTTACAGTAACCACGTTGTTATCCCTTGTAAAAATAACTGTCATATGTGAAGATATGATCTAAATATTGCCAAAGGCAAATTAATTATTTTTGTAGATGATCATGAGATTAGACCCAAATAATGTGTAAAACAAAGCACTTATAAAAGTATTTTCACAGGAGTTACATTTCAGGCCCAAAGTTGAATGGTGGAAAGTTAGAGCCAGGGAGCATTCTGAGAACTGGCGTGCCACAGTCCCAACTACAAGTGGAGCTGCACACATTTAGGTCCTGGGAATGAGAAGAGATGGCAGCAGAGCAAGAAGTGGTGGTGAAGAGCTGAGAACACCAGCATTCAAATCTTGGCACTGGCCGTTCTGGGGCCCAAACTCTCTCTGCCTGTTTCCTCATATTTATTTTTACCGTAAACTAAGAGAAGAGAGACGTTGGGAGTCACTGACTTTTATCAATGGGGAACAGCAAGGATGTGCTCTTGACCTTTTGCTTTCATTAGGAGATGAAGCATCAAAGCACCTAAGTACAGGTGTGTATATAAATATTCTCCCTTTGGGGTGAGAGCCTGGAATTGGTCAGGAAGACCATGCAGATGCTGCAGTGTCCCACCTGCTAATTGCAGCATTTCAACTTCCTTTCTGTGGTCCCAGCTGTGGGGACAGCTCAGGCTGGCCCTTAGTGCACGGTTGCTTATAGAGCTGGTGTGTGGATGTGCTGGCATGTTGGGCTTGCTCACAAACCTGACCTAGCATCTATGCTCTTAGGTCTGACTCCCCAGGCATCTAGTATTCCTCTTGACAACTGTCAAGGGGGATAGAGTCATGTTGCTTGGCTGGTGTGATCAAAGAGGCTCACCCTAGATCGCTTGGTGAGTGAGCAAGGTGGAGCTATTGGCTCCAGATGGTTTATGATGTTAAACATATCAGATGAAAAGCTAATGTTTTTGTCCAGATTACTGAACATAATGCACTTGGATAACAAATCCATTTTCTCACTGCCCTATAGATTTTCAAAGTCAAATGCACAGCACATTCTGGTGTGTGTATGTGTGTGTGCATATGTGTGTATGGAGTGGGGTGTCAGGGGGTAGGCTGATAAAGAAAATTCCTAGTAATGGACGCTCTTCAGGAGCAGGCATCTGAGCCACTCATCTGCTGGCTCCAATGTTCCACCAAGTGAAATCAGCCATAGGGCTCCAGGGTCACTCAGGCTTTCCAGGTTTAAGAAAAGTGAGACACTCATTCTGCAGAGGTTTACTGGGCACAAACCACAGTCCAGGCCCCATGCTAGGAGTTGTTGGGGAGAGATATCACTACCATACACAAACTCACCATTTCATGAAGGCAGACAGGCACACATGGAAGATGGTGGGGGGCCACGATGTCATCCGAGTTGTCCTCCCACTGCCCATTAAGTTGGCACCTGTGCAGATGGCTCATAGTTCATCTCATTTATATTTCTGAACTCTTTAACCAGTTTTAGAGTATTGACTTCTTCTAATTCATCCCCCCAAGTGAGATGGTTCAGGCTTCCATGCATTACGTGTTCAACCTCTACCAGCATATATGATTCTAGGATTAAACTGCAGAATTTACAGTGTTCCAGCTGAGCTTTGTTTGTAAAGCTGAGAGTGGGACAGGGCTGGCTATGGGCAGTGGGTCCAAAGTGTTTTTTTATCTCTGACAAAATACATAAAAAGGGTGGGCTGCAGAAGCCCAGTGACAAATGGGCTTCTAGATACTGGAGGAGCATGCATCCATTGGGTTAATTAGTTGCACTTTAAAATATGAATAACCTCCTAGAGGATTAAGCCCTACTAAGCTTAGGTCATTGCAAGTAAATAATCATCCATCACCTCTCAGAGAGTGGATATAAGTACTTTAAAATTTGGAGATTTGAAGCAGATGCATTTTGGGAGGAGGTGGCTAGCAGTTCAAAAGTGAAATATTTTGAGCAGACAGAGGGAGTCATAAAAGCAGGGAATAAATATTTTCCAAATAATTCACCGAATAGTGGTGGTTCTGTTCCTTCCTTTCTCACAGGGGCCAAGTTTGGGAATTTAACCAGTCCTGTCCTTCCCTTGCCATTCCCTAAAATCACACCAATTAGAAATGCAGTGAATTAATTATCAAATATCCCAGGGAAGGTTAGATAGGAAAGGAAAGGAAAGGAAAGGAGTGAGCATCAGTTGATTCCATCTGAATAGTCTACATCAAGAGAATGGCCATTTTGATTGGGTGAAAAAAAGTAGGGATTTGTACAATTATCAGTTGTAGTGTTTCTCAAACTATTTTTAAATTTATATTGCAGATAAATTAACTTTTGTAAAATACAATAAAACAAGTATCAGGAAAATGAAAGGAAATACTAAAGATACAAGTCTAGATTTTTATTAAGATTCAACAGATCCTACTTATTGTTAAGTACAACATAAAATTACATTTTGATAAATATAATCAGCACACACATAACACTGGAAAAAGAAAACAATTACAAAACTGTACACATTCACTGAAGGTATGTATTTGTGTAGGTAATTAATCTATACTCTTGTAACCTTCTGTGGTTCCACAAGTGTAACTAAATAAAAGTTGCAACTAAATAAAATAATTCATGAGTGAAGTGATGATTTCCTATTTCAAATGCCCCTGTGCATCCTTTGAATGAATACCACCATGTATGTTAATATGTGAAGTTTTTAGGGTGACAAATGAGCTTGTTTCTCAGTTGCTAAGTCATCTAAATTCCCAACAGTACTATTTGCAGGAGACAGTGTTTCTATCTTTTTCTATATTTTGTTTTCATAACACTAATAGTAGAGACACCATCTCGCAGAGAAATGTTGACAGTAATTTTAATTCAAACATTTTAAATTTTGAAGGAATTTCAGTGAATTGAGGATATTCACTTTGAAGCTTTTTCCAAAATGAATCAAGTGGTACTGTATCTTCAAAATTAATCTTCAAATTTTCATCAATAGCCTGTTCCAACTATTTGCCCTATGAACTCCTAATTGAATTTAAATTATCTTTTGATGAGGGGCACCTGAGTGGCTCAGTCGGTTAAGCATTCCACTCTAGATTTTGGCTCAGGTCATGATCTTGTGGTTCATGAGTTTGAGCCCCACATTGGTCTCTGCACTGACAGTGTGGAGCCTGCTTGGGATTCTCCCTTTCTCTCTCTCTCTCTCTCTCTCTCTCTCTCTCTCTCTCTCTCTCCCTCCCTCCCTCCCTCCCTCCCTCCCTCCCTCCCTCTCTCTGCCCTTCCCCAGTTTGCTCTCTCTCTCTCAAAGTAAATAAACTTAAAAAAATAAATTATCTTTTGATGAAAGAAATTATTCCTAATCTGTGAATTTCTTATGAGAAATTCTCTTGATAAAACAAACTCCATATCTTTTCCAACACTTGGTCGATCTTTTTAATTGTTGACATTCTAGCAGGTATGCAGTGGTAGCTCATTTGGGTTTGATTTGGATATTCCTAATTAGTCTGAACATCTTTTCATGTACCTGTTTTTCATCAATGTATCTTTAGTAGTTAAGTGGCCAAATATTTGGCCCACTTTTTAACCCAGTTATGTGTTTTTTTATTACTGACTTTCCGGTGTTCTTTATATACACTTGATAAAAAGTCCTTGACCAGATACATGATTTACAAATATTTTCTCCAAGTGTGAGGCATATCTTAACTGTCACTTTAGAAGAATAGAAGTTCTTAATTTTCATACATCCAATGTATCAATTCATCGATGCCCCAAACCATCAGGCACACTGTATTTTATATCTTTATAATTTATATTTTGGTTTATTACTTATTGCAATGAAGGAGAACACTCACCATGGGGAGCCATTGGTGGGAGGGTGTTAGAAAGAACCTATTATAAGGTTTGGGCTTTAGTTCGGTAATTTTGGCTTCAGTAGGTGCAATTCTGTGATAGAATCTCTCACTCAATCTTATTGAAAAGCAGAGCAAACCAGAGCAAGGATGAAGCTGTATTTGGTAAAGGAGTAGTAATTACTCATTTTAGCTGGAAGAGGGGGATGTTGAATATTTTGTAGGTTACACAGTGAACTTGTTTTTGTATCACTTTATCATTGTCTCAGGGCAACTTTGTTTGATGTTGGTGTTTTATGAGATTGTTTAATGTCCAACATTAACTAGTTGTGAGCATCAGGCTAGCTTTGTAGTAATACTGAAGCCTCTCTGTGTCAGACCTGTTCCCAGATGTAAGAATCTCCTTTTTTTTTTTTTTTCTTGTTTCTCTTATGGATCATAATTTTGCTATTAAATATAAGACCCAAGGTCACAAAGATTCTCTTCTATGATTTTTTCCTGTAGAAGTTCTATGGTTTTACTTTTAGGTCAGTAAACTTTGAGTTAATTTTCATATATGATGATAGGTATAGATCAAAGTGTTTTTTCCTCTTCTTTTCCTCTTCCCCCTTCTTCTCATATTTTCCCCTTATCTCCTCATCCTTTTCCTCCTCCTTTTTGCCTATAGATATCCAATTAGTTCAGCATTGCTTATTGAAAAGACTATCCTTTCTCCACTGAATGGACTTTGTCAAGAATCAGTTACCAGTATACACATGTGGGTCTGTTTTTGAAATCTCTATCTTATTTCATTGATCTACTTGTTTATTTTGATACTAAAACCACACTTTCTTGATTTCCATAGCTTTATAATGAGCCTTGAAGACTAAACTTTGTTCTTTTCTTTTTTTTAAGTAGTTTTGGACATTTTAGGTATTATGCATTTTCATGTGAATTTCAGAGTCAGCCTGCCAGTTTCTACAAAGAGGCATGCTGGGATTTTGATTGAGATAGATTTGGACTTATAGATCAATTCATAGATCAAAGATCTGAATCTTCTGATCCTTCAACAGAGTATGTCTCTCCCATTTGTTTAGGTCTTCTCTGATTTCTCTCAGTGATGTTTGTAGTTTTAGCGTATAGGTCTTATAATTTTTTTCACATTGTCTTTAAGTTTTTCATACTTTTTGTAATATTGTAAATACTATTGTTTTTAAATTTCAATTTCCACTTGTTGCTAGTATATAGAAATGCAATTATTCATCCCTGGCTTACTTAAAGGTGTGTTAGTGTCCAAGCACTTGAGGATTTTCTAGATGCTTTTCTATTATTTTTATTTTCAATCTACTGTGGTCAGAGAACATACGTTGTATGACTTCACTCCTTGAATCTCTTAAAATTTATTGAGACTTGTTTTATGGCTCAAATATGTAGTATATCAGTAAATGCTCCATGTGCATTTGAAAAGAATGCATATTATGCTGTTGGGTGGAATGTTCTATAAATGTCAATCAGGTCAAGCTGATTGGTAATACTGGTCAAGTCTTACTGATTTTCAGGATACATATTCTGTTGATTGTTGGGAGAAGGGTATTGAAATCTTCATCTACAATTATGAATTTATTTAATCTTATGGTTCTATCAGTTTTTGCTTCATATATTTTGAAATTCTGTTATTAGGTACATATGTGTTTAGCAGTGTTACATCTTCTTGACCAGTGTACTTCTTTATCATTATGAAATGGCCACCTTTTCTCCTAGTCATGTGGTTGGATATGATATCTACTTTGTCAGATATCAATATAATCACTCTAGCTTTATTTTGATAAGGTTGAAGATGGTCTATCTCTTCTTATTTATATCTTTTTCTTTAAAGTGAATTTTTCTATAGGCAGTATATATCTGGGTCTTCCTTTGAATATAAGTGGACTATGTTTGCCTTTTAAAAAATGTTTATTTATTATTTTGAGAGAGAGAGATAGAAAGAGAGAGCAGGGGAGGGGCAGAGAGAGAGAGGGAGACACAGAATCTGAAGCAGGATCCAGGCTCTGAGCTGTCAGCACAGAGCATGACACAGGGCTCGAACTCACAAATTACGAGATCATGCCCTGAGCAGACGTTGGATGCTTAACTGACTAATCCACCAGGCGCTCCCACAATCTTTGCCTTTTAACCATGGTATTTAGATTATTAATATTTAATTAACATTAATTGATATGGTTGAGTCTAAACCTACCATCTGACTCTGTTTTGTATTTGTCTCATCTGTTTTCTGTTCCCTATTTTTTTCTTCTTTTGGATTAATAGAGTTTTAAAAAAATTTTATCTCCTTTGTTGGCCACTTAGCTATATATAACTATTTGTGTTATTTAGGTGGCCACTTTGGGATTACATCTTTAGCTTATTGAAATTTTCCTTCAAGTGGTATTCTACCATTTCACACGTAGTATTAGACTTTATAAAACTACCCTTTTGTTTCTCCTCTACTAGCCTTTGTAGATTTTCTTTCTACATACACTGTAAACCTCACAATAAAGTAATATTTTTGCTTTAAACATTTCTTGTTCTTATCACACATGCCTCCAACAAGTTTCTCTTTTCTGTTCTCTTAGTGGAAATCTGTGTAAAATAAGAACAAACAGGATCTGAGATCCTTTGGTTTCATAATCTTTAGTGTATTGTCTTTTTAAAAATTTTTTTAAAAGTTTAAAAAAAATTTTTTTTTAATTTATTTTTGACAGAGAGACAGAGCATGAGGGTGGGAAGGGCAGAGAGAGGGAGACACAGAGCGTGAATCAGGCTCCAAGCTGTTAGCACAGAGCTTGTCGCAGGGCTCAAACTCACAAACTGTGAGATCATGACCTGGGCTCAAACTCACCAACTGTGAAATATTGACGTGAGCCGGAGCGAAGTCAGACACTCAAACAACAGCGTATCGTCTTTGTAGCACCAATGTAACTATTCAGAAGCTTTTTTCCTCCTAGTTTTCTTGTTGTTAGTTGTAAATTTGTGGAATAAGCAACTTTCAAGTGAATTGTTACTGTATAAAGAAAGTAGATTAAAAAATAAAAAAATTAAAAAATAAAGAAAGTAGATAAAAAAGAGAGTTGGGAATAGTTGAGTATTGAGAAACAGATCAAAACCTATTTTGACTACAACTGTTACAGTAAAAAATAGAGAGCGGGGCGGGGGTGGAAATCATTCATGCAATGATTCATGGGATGGGAGGTGGTGGGATGTTGCATTTGTATTATAGGACTTGAAGATTGACTAATGTTGTCTCCTTTTCCCTTTGGTGAATTGACCTAGTTTTCTCTCCTTGCTTGATGAGGAAGCATTTCCCCTTCCCCAAAACCAGATTTGATTAAGGTATTTTATATTTTCTTTAGTCATCCGTTTTAATGTTAAACCTCACAAACTTAAATTTAGACTTGACATAATGAACATATGGATTCTGGAATGTTGTGTTTTATTGCATTCAAATACAGAGCATAAAATAAATGGTGGAACAATAAGGAGACAATAGGCTATGTGCAGTGAGTACTCTAAAAACTGGCTAATGATCACAGAGGAACATTTAGTCCTTGCTTATATACCAATACAGCTTTTAACTCCCTCCTTCCAGCAACTTCTGTCTGCGATACTCTACGTTAGGAGACATTTAAAAAAATTATATTTCTGCTTCCTAAATCAAGGGCACAGTACAACGTCCACTTGGAAAATCCCTCCTCTCCCAACACCTAGCACGGTATTCCTTTACGTTCTCTTTTAAAACTATTCTAAACTAGAGTTCTAAAATGTTTCAGTCTAAAATTCAAAGTTCGTTTGGAAGCTTGCTGGAGATCTGTTCAGTACCCACTTCAGGCTTCCCTGTCACTTAAGACAATTTCCTAAATCAAATTCGTGATGTGCTCGGTAACTGCCTCGGTTCTCTTTTGAATCGCGGCCACAGGTTGTCTCGGCGGCCAGGCCTCTGGGAAAGCGGGAGAGAGCTGGGCGCCCAGCCGGCCGCGGACACCTGTTCCAGGCACGGCCGCGGCTGCGGGAAGAGAGCGCGCGGCGAAGGGCACGTGTAGGTGAACGCGCACGCACACACGCGCCCAGCCGCCCCGAGACGCGGAGGCGAGAGCGTTTGCAGGAGACGCGGACGTGGGGAGGGGGTCGCCGCGTTCTCACAGGCGGCCTGGGTTACATAAGCGAGCGGGGCAAGGAAGGCGCTTCGCGTGCGCGGGGGCTCGGGCCGTGCCTGCCTCGCCCCCGCCCGGGTCCGGTTGTGGTCCTGCGGGACCGGCCGCCCACGCCGGGTGGGGGACACCGCCGCAGCCTTGCGCCTGCCCGTGCCAGTGGTCGCGGTGGCCCGTAGCGGCCGCCTCCAGACGCGCGTGGCTCTCGGAGAAGGCGGTGGCCGCGCTCCCGCCGCCGCGCCCCAGGCAGCAAGAGCATCCGCTTGCCTAGGCTTCTCCCTTCCGGGCCTACGGGGCCGCAGGCTCGAGGCTATGAGCCCCGAGCCGGTCCCGCCGCCGCCGCCGCCGCCCCAGTGCCCCGGCTGCGACTGCGGGGAGCCTTTCGCCAAGCGCCTGGAGAAGGGCGATGAGGCCTTCCGCGCCGGCGAGTATGAGATGGCCGCGGAGCTCTTCCGCTCGATGCTGGCCGGGCTGGCGCAGCCGGACCGCGGCCTGTGCCTGCGGCTGGGGGACGCGCTGGCCCGTGCCGGCCGGCTCCCCGAGGCCTTGGGTGCGTTCCGCGGGGCGGCGCGGCTCGGGGCGCTGCGGCCGGAGGAGCTGGGGGAGTTGGCGGGCGGCCTCGCGCGCGCCCTGGGCCAGAGAGAGTGGCGGCTGCCGGCTGCAGGGCCGGGCCGCGCCCCCGAGGAGCCGCGTGGGGAGCAGCCGGCCTCGGCGCCCGCCGCGCCCCGTGATCTGCTGGGCTGCCCGCGCTGCCAGCGGCTGCTCCACAAGCCGGTGACCCTGCCGTGCGGGCTGACGGTGTGCAAGCGCTGCGTGGAGTCCGGCCCTGTCCGGCCGCAGGCGCGGCGAGTCAACGTGGTGCTGAGCGGCCTGCTGGAGAAGTGCTTTCCGACCGAGTGCCGTGTGCGCAGGCTGGCGGGACAGGCGCGGAGTCTGCAGCGCCAGCAGCAGCCCGAGGCCGCGCTGCTCAGGTGCGACCAGGCTCTGGATCTAGGTAAGTCGGCCTTGGGAGTTGGCCCGCCGGCCTGCCCACCTGTTGACTGCAGGGGTGGGCGTGGAGAGCTTTGTTCAGGCGTAAGGGTTATTCTCATGATAAAGGTGGTAAGATGAACCTGCACCCAGAGTGGCTGGTGTCAGAGGGCAGGTGCGCCCCGCTGGTTGCGTCTTTTACCTCCGCAGCCTTCCTGAGTAACCCGTAAGGCCAGGACTGTCTTTTACTCCCATCTCAGCTGTCTAGGAGTGGGAGGATGACCTAGTGTTTTTACTTGTCCAGCAGGAATGTGCAAATAACTAACACCCTAGAGGCGCACTAGGACCGTTGACTTGTGATGTGGAAGGATTTGCTCTGGAGGTTTCAGCTAATGAATCCAGGAAGGATCGCCTTCCATTCTGCTTTTGTTACTTGTACGTTCTCTCTCAAAGGGCATTAGACGTCGTGTAATTAGCTTATTAATTACATTAACTAGTGTGTGTGTGTAAGTTTTAAAAAATAACTGAAATCTGTGACCAGCACAAAGGATCTCTGATTTCCTACCCACCCCCCCACTCCAGCCCACCTGTTAAGAATATGTAATTTAAAAGACCAAATTTCCTGTCATTGTATTTGATTCCCACTGCCATATGCTCTATTGACAGTTATTGGGGTGAAGTGTGTGTGGAGGGTGATTTGGCTTCACTGTTTTTTTACAGGTTGTATGTGATTTAAATCACTGGCCAAGAAGACTTGGTTTAATCTCTGTTACTAAGAGTCTTGTATGCTGTACTCATCCATTTTATTTTAAATTCAGAGTTAAGGTTTTCCCTTTTTGAGAGCACACCTATATCTAAGTTGGGAGATGCTTTGTTGGAGCAGAACAGTTGAATTGCTTTATGTAAAAAAAATATCGTGTACCATTTCTGCAGCCAGTATATTCCATACCTTAATATGGCTGCATGTTTCTGAACTTTTGTCCATCTTGTTCATGCACGTGCAAGGTGGAACAGCAGTATCCAGTGGAAATACTGTGTAAACCACATATGTGCAATTTTAAATTTCTAGTAGTCACATGTAAAAGGTAAAAAGAAGCAGATGAAATTTATCTTAACACTATTTTTTAAACCTATACATTCAAAATACTATTTCAGCATACTTTCAATATAAAAAATGATGGAGATTTTACTTTTTTTTTTAAACCAACCTTTCAAATGCATTATGTGTTTTACATGCACTGCCCACCCCAATTTGGGCACAAATTTTTCATCAGAAATACTTGCTTTATATTTAGATTTTTTAATATTTAGAGTTGAAAAACTAGGTTGGCATATTGAAGTTCCAAATTAAAAGTTTTCCACTAGTCAATAGGGTATCAGGTTTCAAATTTAAATTTCAATTAATTAAAAAGTTAATAACTTTGTTCCTCTAGTCCCATTTTAGTTGCCCAGTAGCCACATGTAGCTAGTGGCAACTGTATTAGTGGAAATCTAGAACTTTTTTTTTTTAATTTTTTTTTAACGTTTTTATTTATTTTTGAGACAGAGAGACAGCATGAATGGGGGAGGGTCAGAGAAAGAGGGAGACACAGAATCGGAAGCAGGCTCCAGGCTCTGAGCTGTCAGCACAGAGCCCAACGCGGGGCCCGAACTCACATACAGGCGAGATCGTGACCTGAGCCGAAGTCGGCCGCCCAACCGACTGAGCCACCCAGGCGCCCCAATCTAGAACTTTTAAAAACAGCTGCTGGAAATGTAGAAGATCACAATACAAACTGTTGGAGAAGATGGATAAAATGAGGATTATCATATATACTGCAGATCTGCGAGTTGTACACCTGGAAAATTGCTTATAGTATCTGAAAATATTAAATGTGACTTTTGGCCAAGCTGTTTCAACAAGGTGCATGTATATGTGCACTGAGAGAATTATAAGAATGTGCAAGAGTGTATATCCTTATTTAGAGATAGCCCTGAAGTAGAAGCAACCCACATGTCCAATAAGAACAGAATGAATGGCTAAGTAAGAAGAGAATAAATGCCTTTTCTAATACTGTATAGAAAGAAAGTAAACCGGCTACAGACACACACACTACAATGTGGACAAATCACAGACATAATGTTGGGTGAAAGAAACCAAGACTCAAAGGCATTTTTATGATCTGATTCTATTTTTTTGTAAGTCCAAATACACAAAACTATTATAGCATGTTGGAAGTAAGGGCAGTGGTGACCTCTGGGGGGGGGCAGGGGGGACAAAATATTGGCAGATTGAATCCAGTGATACACTTAAAACACATCATGGTCAAGTAAAATGTCATAATTTAATCATTGTCAAATGTTTAATCATTATAAATCAACCAGTGTAATTCACTGCATCTACAGAATAGAGAATGGATCTCTCAGGAAAGTTGGAATAAAAGGGAATTTCTTAATATGTTAAGGAGTATATACAAAAATCTGTAGCAACCATTGTAATGATGAAATATTGAATGTTTTACTACTGAAGGAAAAGGTTGACAAGGGTGTTCACCTGTCATCACTGCCATTCATTCAGCATTGTATTAAGATTTTAGCTAGTACAATGAGAAAATAAAAGGTATTAAGGTTGGAAAAATAAAACTTACTATTTGTAGATGACATGCTGGAGTACGTAGAAACTCCAGAGGAATATTTGAACTGTTAGAAATTATAAGCAAATTATCAAGATTGTTGACTATAAGGTTAATATAGAAAGATCACTGATATATATACCTAGTAAAAAAACAAACAGAAAGAAAGCCCATTTATATAACAAAAATTCTTTGGAGTAAATGTTGAAATATCTGAAAGTTGTTCAAGACCTCTACACTGAAAATACAAAATATTTCTGGGAGAAATTACAATTGACTTAAGTAAATGGAAACATATGTTATTTTCACAGATTGAAAAACTCAGTATTGATGTCAGTTCTGTGCATATGGAACTATAGATTGAGTGCATTCTCAGTCAGAATTTTAGCTAGGGGTTTTGGTGGAAGTTGATGAATGGCCAAGGTAATAATGAAGAAAAATAACAAAGCTGGAGAACTGATACTGTAAGATACCGAGACTTACTATAATGTAGCTGCAGTAACTAGCACAGAGTTGTATTGGCCCAAGTTTAGACACATAGAAACTGACTCTCACATACATGGTCACTTGGTTTGCTACAAAGATGCCAAAAGAATTCAATGAAGGAAAAAGGCTTTTAAATAGTCTAAGTCTGTTGCATATCCATTTGGTAAAAAAATGAACCTAGATGCCCACTACACACCATACATGGAAATTATAATCCCATATCTAAAATCATACAATATTTTCATGATTGTTAGGCAGTTCTTTTTTTTCTTAAGACACAAAAAACATATCCATACAGGAAAAGATAGATAAATTCAATTTAAAATTAATAACTTCTCTTCCTTAGAGACCCCCCAAAGAGTGAAAAGGTGATGTGTATTTGTAATATATCCAAATGAAAATGCGAATCCAGAATGTTGAAAGAATGCCTACAGTTCGAAAGGAAAATAGGAAGTCTATCTAAATAATAGGCAGATTGAACAGATGCTTTGTAAACTGGATCTCAAATGGCAATAAATATATGAAAGGGTGCCCAAAGTAATTACTGATCAATTGAAAATTTAAACTAAAATATTACTACATGTCTTTCAGAATGATGAAAATGAAAGGGTCATGCTACCTAGTTCTGGCAAGTATTTGAAGTAATCGGGACTCTTAACATTGCTGTGGGAAGTGCAAATTGGTACAAGTTAAGTATGTTTGGGAGTACCAAGTAAGTTTAAACATAGATATAACCTCTGGCACATTTCCACTCTTGAGTATATATCAAGTAGAAATTAATGCTTATGTCTACTAAAAGTAATATACAAGAATGTTCATTTCTAGATATATGTGCCAAAAAAAATTTAGATAACAACCCAGTGGTAGAATAAGTATGTAAGTCAAGTCATACAGTGTATTATGCAACAGTTTATTAAAAAGAAAAAAACTGAGACATACAGCAATGTGGAGGAATCTCACAGAATGATACTGAGTGACCTATACAAAAGAGTACATTCTATTCATATAACCCCATGATAAGTTCATAAACAGGTTCAAGTAATCTAATGATGATAGACGTCAGATGGTGGTTCCCCTCAGGAAAGGTGTACTACCTGAGAAAGTGCCCAAAGTAGCCTTCTTAGTTCCTGATCTGGGTGGTGACCATTCAGGTGTGTAGGTATATAAAAGTTTAAGATACACACTTAAAATTTGTGGCCTTGACTTTTGAGTCCTACATCACTTTGAACAAATAACCTCTGAGGAGAATTGCCGTTTATTCTATTTATTGGGACCACTACATAGCTGTCCTTGCTTTATGTCTCCACTCATTCAGCTCTTTCTAAATAATACTTGGGATGCCTAGGTGGCTCAGTTGATAACGCATCCCACTCTTGATTTTGGCTCAGATCATGATCTCATTGTGAGTTCGAGCCCTGAGTAGGAGTCTGTGCTGACAGTGCAGAGGCTGCTTGGGATTCTCTCTCTCTCTCTCTCTCTCTCTCTCTCTCTCTCTTTCTCTCTCTCTCTCTCTCTCTCCCTCCCTCCCTCCCTCCCTCCCTCCCTCCCTCCCTCTCCGCCCACCCCCCCCCACTTCCATGCACATGCTCTCTCTCTCAAAATAAACTTAAAAAAATAAATAATACTTGTACAGTTCTCTACTTCTCACCACTGTCCGCTCATTTGACACATTTTACACCGGTAACTAGCTCCCAACACTATGACAACTCTGGGTTGGAGTTGGAGGAGAACAGCCTTAGATTAACCCTAAACACAAATGTAGAGAGTAGATTATCTCTTCTCTTCCTCACAATGCCAGGTTCTCAGACTGTACTGTTTTTGACTCATTTCCCCATACAGGGGTTAATTGATAAACCCTTTGGATATTTGTGTCAGTTTCTTGGAAGGTGCACATGTGCATTTTTCTTCCATAAGCTGTCTTCATACAAAGAATTTTAAGTTGCTTTTCCTCTTCCATTTATTTTTTTAGTGATTCCTCCATAAATTTTTCTCAGTTTTACTAAGCTTAAGGCTTAATGGTTGCAAAATGTGTAGAGATTTATTAGAAATATTTTAAAAGATTAAATTATGAAGCTCTGGCTTCATAAATAGTAGAAGTCAACAGAGAAAACAGTCTGATTCATTCAGTGTCTGGATGGGAAGTGACTTTTTTGGACTTCATTAAAAATAGCCTTTAGAATGTGTGGAGTAGAGGCTTAAATACATTTATTAGAAAAGAATGATTAAAAACAAATGTAAATGAAGAGTGTTTTTCACTGCAAAAACTTTGTCAAAATCAATTAAGGTAACACAAGTGTAAGCAAAGAGATAGTGAAGAAAACATTAGTGAAACAAAAAGATTGAGTTGGTTAAGAAGTCAGAAGCTGGTTCATTACAAAGACCAACAAAAGAAACAAATGTTTGGCAAATGTAATGAAGAAGAAGCAAACCACAAACAGGAGGATCAGGAGTGAAGAAGTAGCAGAATTGCAGATGTAAAGGAATATAACAGATTTTAAAGCCTATAAAAAAAGGACAGTTTTAAGGAAACTATAAATTATCAAAATTTACCCAGGAAGAAATAAAAGCCTAACACTGACCGAAAATAAATGAAATAGAAGTGCTTGGGGCTTTTCTTTTGACAAACAAAACAAAACACTAAGATCAAACAAGTTTTAACAAACTTTCAAGGAAGATAAACTTTCATTTCAGATCATGGAGAGATATGGAAGATTTTTCATTGTTTTATTTTAGAATGCATGAAAATGGGGTAGAGGGGTAGAGGGAGAGAGAGAGTTTTACGCAGGCCCACACTGACGTGGGGCTCAATCCCACGACCCTGGGTTCATGACCTGAGCTGAAATCAAGAGTCAGACAC
Source organism: Lynx canadensis (assembly GCF_007474595.2). Taxonomy (NCBI): domain Eukaryota; kingdom Metazoa; phylum Chordata; class Mammalia; order Carnivora; family Felidae; genus Lynx; species Lynx canadensis. Next base: position 59,030,376 of record NC_044305.1, read on the forward strand.
TCAACTGACTGAGCCACCCAGGTGCCCCACATTTAATTTTATAAGATTAATATAACCTTGATATTATAATGAGGTAAAGCCCAGGAAAAATTTTGTAGACTAGTCTTACATATATACATGGTTGCCAAAATCTTAAACTTGTCAGTATTTGAATCCAGCAATATAATAAGAGTTAAGGTCAAGATGTGCTTATACTAAGAATATAAGGATAATTCAGTATTAGACAAACTGTTCAATGTAATTCACTGTAAGGACAGATTAAAGGAGATATATTTCATGTAATCTCCCACATGTTGAAAGAGCATTCTATAAAATTCAACAGCCACTTTTTATAATGCCTATATAGAAAACTAGGAATAGGAGGGAACTTACCTAATTTGATAAGTATTCTTTGTCAAGAGTTTACAATAAGCATATTTCATGTTAAAACATTATACATATCCTTTTTCAAATTCAAGAATAAGAGCAAAATATCTGCTGTTGCTGTCTCCCCTGTTACTGCAACGTGGGAGTGAAAAGAAACACGAAATAAAATTAAGAATGCCACAGTCAAAGCTGATTGTTAGCATATGATATGGTTGTTTAGAAGATTCAAGTGGGAGCAAGGTGGGAGAACTTCATTCTCACACTTGCAGCAAGTGTATATCTCAAGCTTGAACTATAGTTCTGGAAGCATTTTTTTGTTTGAGATTTCCAAAATCTCCAAAGGTTATTTCTGTACTTGATAATGCATTTAACTGTGCAGTTTGAGGAGATTTCACTTAATCTTTAGTTGGAAATGAATAATTTGTAACTACATTTACTGTATAATGACATACTAAAGATATAAGAAGAATCTAATAGAATTCTGCAAATAACTCCCAAGCAATCAAATGCTTAATTAAAAATTTTATGCTTGTGGATGGACATCCGTATTTTATAGTACCTATGTGTGTTTTCAAAGATGAAATATGAAAAATATCATTACAGATCATAACCAACACATGAACATCTTCAATTTATTTTGATGATAGGGAACATTAACTTTGAATTTTAAGGAAAATGTTATTCCTTACCCAAATAATTCTGTTCCTGTACAATATCCTCAAGCTTCTAACTGGCCTGCAAAACCTAAAATATTTACTGTTTGATTTTAACAGAAAAAAGTTGTTGATCCTTAACTCTCACCAGTCAATGTTATTTTAAAGGATTCAACTTTTATTGTTAGATTCTCCTTTCTTGCCATTTCTTTCCTCTTTTTCCCGTCTTTTTCCTTGGCATACATTGCTCTATGAAACACATATGCAGCGATAACACAGTTACAAGTAGTGGCTGTAATATCTTTTTGTATGATTTGTTATGCACACTTGCTCAGTTACCTACATAAACTAAGAGGAGATGTAGTAGCATTTGCAAAGTTCCAAGTGGCTAGTTTGAGAAAGAGCCAAGGTCAAGGATTTGGAGCAAACTGAAATGGGTATTAGGTAGAGAGATGAGAACATATTTTAGGTACTGAGAATATTTCTTATCAATTAAAATCAAATGCTATAGCTGTATTACAAAGATCCTGCAATGAGTATATAGAGTGAACCAGGTCCAGCAGTATGAAAAATGGCTTTCATGAGCTCTGTCACTTTTCCATGGTACCTTGCCAAGTCAATGACTTCATATACTACATATCATAGTTCATAGAGTCACTCTTGGCCTTTGCATAGCTAGGCTCTGTCCATAGTCTCATATGAGCAGTTCTCAAGCTTGCATCTGTTTGAGGACTCTAGGGAAAAGGCAGTTATTTTTTCCCTCATTTTCCCACTTAACATACTATAGGTACAATTATGATGACAAGTTCACATCCATGCAGTTGTGTAGGAAAGCATATTATGTGCTTTATTTTTTTTAGTTTCTTAAACTATTTTATAAAATGTTTATTTATTTTGAGAGGGAGAGAGAGAATCCCAAGCAGTCTCCATGTTAGAGTGGAGCCCAATGCATGGAGCTTGATCTCGTGACTGTGAGATCATGACCTGAGCCGAAATCAAGAGTCAGACACTTAACTGAGTGAGCCACCCAGCTGCCTGTTAGTTTCTTGAGCGTGAATTTCCTTGTGTAATTTCAAAAAATTATTTTCAATCTTTTCATTTTTAATATGTAGTTATAGCATTAGGATGCTTCAGCATTTACTCAGTATTATTGCAACTTATGTTGTACCTAGTGTGTGTTCAGCAGTCTTTTTCTGGGTGCATTTAAACATTTATTTATTTTTGAGAGTCAGAAACAGCAAGCTGGGGACGGACAGAGAGAGAGGGAGACACAATCTGAAGCAGGCTCCAGGCTCTAAGCTGTCAGCACAAAGATCATGAACCGTGAGATCATGACGCGAGCCAAAGTCAGAAGCTTGACTGGCTGAGCCACTCAAGTGCCCCTCTGGCTACATTTTGAAGTCTTGCCAATCATCTTCTGTTTTCCTGAGAGAAGCTATGTAAAATATATTTATCAAGTTACTAAACCACATTATGATTTGAGGGAGGAAGTATTTATTTTGCCTTTATATTTACTTTCCAGTTTATTATTTTTAGTGACTTAAAGATTTGTTTTTAAATGTAATCGTTTTAATTTTTTTCTATTCCCTGTGTCTTTCAGTTCCTAGAGATAATTCGTTATTGCTGCTGCGAGCAGAGTTGTATTTAACTATGAAGAACTATGAGCAGGCTCTACGGGATGCCAATGCAGTTTGTCAGAATGAACCTCTCTTGACTAAGGTATTTGTATTGGGTGGTTTTAGAGATAAGAAATGTAAGTTTATGGGATTTTCTTAAGAATAAACTAAGATGACTGTGATGAGGTACCTACACACAGTGTATATATCCATCAATAATAGCAATGTAGCAAGCCACTTCATAATAAACCAACTCAGTTTAAAAGATCAAAATGTTCCCAGCTGGATTTAATTAAGAAACACTAATTTAGATCATTCTTAGGAGATATTTAGCCGAATGATATACCTTATATACTAAATAAATACATAAACACAATGATAAAATTGGATAAATTTGTGAGTTCAGGGGAAATGTTTAAAATTATACTTTAAATAGGAAGATTGTAAAATAATCATGAATAACAGGCCCTGCTATGCAGGGGACATATAAATGTTGTTAGTGAAAGGATGAATGTTTTGTATGTATTTTGGAATAATTTTAGTGTCTGTGTTGGAAAGGTCTAATATTTCTGTGATCACACAGAATAAGCTTTGTTAATGTAATAACAATAGCTTAAGTTGCCCTTGAAGATTAAGAAGCCACATAATCAAACTTGTAGCTTTTTTCATGAATCTCTGGAATTTTAAACCCAAAAGGGATTTTGAAGTTTTAAAGAATTTGTGATGAAATTAATACCAATTGCATACTCTATTAGCTAGTAATTAAAAATATTTTTGTCCCACTGTATTACTTCTTATCATTTTCATTTTAGAAACATTGAAGAGGCATTAACCCAGGTTAATAGAAAAGATGCCCTTTCCTTCCATCCATCCAACCTTCTGTTCTTTAAAACAAAGTGTTTTCAGATTAGATTGAGTGTTAAATTGGAATTAGGGATGAGCCTTAGGATGGGAAACAAATGTTTATTGGACCAAGTCCAGAAATCTGTATTGTTGCTTGCTTGCTTTACTAAAGACATTTTCTCCTCCTTTTTCTGATGACTTTTCTTCTATCCCTTGATCTGTTAATCTTATGAGCTAATTTCATCATCAGTGACTGAGCCTTAATTGTTATGAATTATAAGATTAGTATTTCTGACTGACAGTAGACCTGTAGTACCCTGTGAAGCTAGTTTCTTCTCCACAATATTGGACTTTCAGCTAAAAACTTGGCAGTGTGTCTGTGACAAAAGACAGACTTCATTACTACAAAGTTACATAGATAATTTTAACTGTAAGAGACCCAGCAAATGCATCATTAGCTTTTGGGATTTTGGTCCTGTCTTTAGAATTTGTTGCAAATATGTGGGCCTCAATTCTTGATAAATGCTTAGTAAAGAACAGCTTTAGCAGAAATGTACCCTGATAAATAACTTTAAGATGTGAAGGATAGAAATTTGTTTCCAGGCTAACATCATAACTAAAAGATTAGGACAGAAGCAACATTGTTAAGTATGTTGAAAGGACTGAGGGAAGGATGAATTTGTCCAACTATGGCTGAGCTGAGATGGAAGCACTTTAGAATCAACTGAGTTTTCTGTTGTGGGCTACCAGAGCAATGTGTTTTATCCAGGCAAAACTATCCTTTCAAGCTACCAGCGATGGCTGATACTGATTCACAACTTTTGGTACAAATGGAGGTGAGTTAGTGCTAACAAAATATTTGACCACATTCAGAAATATAAATAGTCATGTGATGAGTTTGACCTTATCTAAATGGGTAAGCATACCTGTGCTTTTTAATGCTCATAGAATCCTATGCTGGTAAAACATGTCTCAGTAGATTTCAAATCATTGAAATCTTGAAGAATATACTGACAATAGAATTAAAAGAGTAATCAATGATAGTAAAATATCCAGGAAATCCTTAAATATCTATTTTTTAATTAGGTCACCTTTAAACAATCCATAGAACAAAGAAGAAATCACAAGGAAACCAGGAAATATTTTGAAATCATTGATAATAAAAGCACATTATATCTAATTTGTCATATGCAGCTAAAGCCACTTTTTGAGGGAAATTTGTAACATGAATAAATTATTAGAGAAGTAAGCTCTCAAATGAGTGATCTAAGTTTCCACCTTAAAAAACTAAGAAAAGAGCAAATTAAAACAAAGGTAAGCAGAAAGAACAAAAAAATACGTAGAAGAGATTGGAGTCGATAAATGGAAGACAAAAAACAATAAAGAAAAGTCAATGAAACAAAAACCTATCGTTTTTGAAAAGATCAATGAAATTGATATATCTCACCAGACTAATCAGGAAGAAAGAGAGAATGCACAGATTACTAATATCATGAATGAAAGTGAAGATATCACTATAGAGCCCACAGACATTAAAAGGATAAAAAAGGAACAGTTTTATGAAAACTTTGTATTAATACATTCAACAACATAGAAGAAGTTAACAAACTCCTTGAAAGACACAAACTGCCATTATCCATTCAAGAAGAAGTAGATAACCTCAATAGCCCTATCTCTATTTAGAGAAATTAAAGTTGTAGTTAATCATCTCCCCCTGCCCCACACCAAATATCAGGACTAGATGGAATTACTGTTGAATTCTATCATGCATTTAAGAAAGAAATAATACCAGCCCTTCAAAAATTCTTCTGTAAAACAGAAAACGAGGGAACACTTATTTTATGAGAACAGCATTTTTGTAATAACAAAACCAGGCAAAAATGTTAAAAACAAACTTCAAACCACTATCTCTCATTATCTCATTTGAAAATCAATTTGTATTGGCAGACTGAAAAAAAGCAATAAATGAAGCTAAAGCACTTGATAAAATTGAACATCCTTCATGTTAAAACTTTGAATGAAATAGGAAGAGCAAGGGATTTCCTCAATCTGGTAACGAGCATCTATGAAAAACCTTACAGCAAACATCATACTTAATGGTAGGAAATGGAATGCCTTTCTACTGAGACCAAGAAAAACAAATATGTTTGCTTTTACCACTTACCAATATGGTACTTGAGTTCCTAGCCAGGAAGGTAAAGCAAAAAAAAAAAAAAAAGGAAGAAATAAAAGGCATACATAATGGAAAGAAAAATGTAATACTGTCTATTCACAGTTGACATAATTGTGAGGAAATCTCAAGAAATTTATAAAAAGCTTGCAGTGTACAAGGTGAATATGCAAAAATGAAACCAATCATATTTCTACACACCAACAAGAAATAATTGTAAAAATGAAATTTTAAAAATAATATTGTTAAAATAGCTTAAAAAAACATGACATGTTTAGGGATAAAGTTAACGAAGTACCTAAAAGATCTATACACTGAAAACTATAAACCATTGCTGAGAGAAATTAAGTAGCACTTAAATAAGTATAAATACATACTAGGTTCATGGATCAGAAGACTCAATTTTAGTAAGATGACAAATTCCCCAAATAAATAGAGCTAATTTGCCAAATTCTGCAAAGAAGCCTACCAGAATTTTAATCGGGACTGTGTTGTTTTTATTTGGGGAATTTGTCCTCAATGTATATATGTATATATGTATATATGTATATATGTATATATGTATATATGTATATATCTAATTATTCATTAGTACAAATTATATACATATGTATGTATGTGTGTATGTATGTATATGTCTGTGTATATTTATGGAAATACAAGGGAAAGAATAGCCAAACAATTTTAAAATATAAGAATGGAGTTCCAGGAAATATACTACTTGATTCCAAGACTTTCTATAAAGCTAAAGTAATGAGAATTGTGTGATATTTGCTTAAGGATAGACATAAGATCACTAAAACAGAAGGCAGTCCAGAAATAGACCTACACATAAATGGCGAATTAGTTTTTTTACAATAGTGCAAAGATTTAAGGAAAAGATCATCTTTTCATAATTTGTAGTAAGGGGCAATTGCATATCTATTTGCAAAAGAAAAAAAAGAGGGGCGCCTGGGTGGCGCAGTCGGTTAAGCGTCCGACTTCAGCCAGGTCACGATCTTGCGGTCCGTGAGTTCGAGCCCCGCGTCAGGCTCTGGGCTGATGGCTCAGAGCCTGGAGCCTGTTTCTGATTCTGTGTCTCCCTCTCTCTCTGCCCCTCCCCCGTTCATGCTCTGTCTCTCTCTGTCCCAAAAATAAATAAACATTGAAAAAAAAAAAAGAAAAAAGAAAAAAGAAAAGAAAAAAGAAATGAACCTCATCCCTCTCTTTACATCATATATAAAAATTAATTCAAAATGGAGCATAGCCTTAAATATATAGGCTATAACTATAGAATATCTGAAACAAAATGTAAAAATCTTTGTCACTTTTTGTTAAGCAAAGATTTCTTAGTCAAGACAAATTGTAAAAGAAAAAGTTAGTAAATTGGTCTTCATCAAAATTGAAAACTTCTGTCCAAAAGATACTGCTATAAAAATGAAAAGGCAGAATGGGAGAACATATTTGCGAGGCATATATTTGTATATAGCATATATAAAGAATACTTACCAACTCAATAATAATTTAAATAACTCAGTTAAGTAACGGGAAGGATTTTAGCAGATACTTCACCAAAGAAGACCTAGGAATATCAAGTAAACACACGAAAAGATGTTCCATATCGTTAGTCATTAGGGAAATACAAATTAAAACCTCAAGGAGATACCACTCAGTACTCACTAAAATGGCTTAAATTTAAAATACTGACCATACTAAGTGAGGAGAAGGATGTCCAGCAACTAAAACTCTCACACAGTGTGTGAATGCAAAATGGTACAGTCACAACAGAAGACAGTTTGGAAGTTTCTTTAAAGTTAAGTATACACTTCCTATGTGATCCAACAGTCACTCTTAGATATTTCCCAAGAAAAGTAAAAGATATTAATACAGTATTCATAGTAGCTTAATTCATAATAGTCAAAGACTGAATATAACCCATATGTTTGTCCATCAGCATGTAAATAGAGGCTATCACAAGATGGCAGACCAGGTGGTCCCAACACTTATCTCCCCCATGAAAACAACCAAAGCAATAAACAACTACAAAACAGTGAAAACTGTGGGAAAGCTCTGGACTACAGCAAAGCAGCAGCAGAAAACCTATAGAGCTCCAAAACTAAGGATGGTCACATAGAAAAGTGTAGGAAGTATTTTACTTGTATCACTACATCCCCCAGTTCAGAGCAGCTCAGCACCAAGAAGGATCCCCTCAGAGGGATTTCACCGCATAGGGTAAAGAGAACAAGAGGATTCCAGCAGTCCTTGTTTTCACCAGGAACTTCTGCAGCCTTTACTACTGAGGACCCCAGAACTCTTAACCAATGGCGAACCCAGCTGATGGAACTGTCCAGAATCCTGTCTCAGGGTCTCCTTCCCAGGGCTGGAGCCATTGCTATGGTGACACTTGCCCACTGGAGCCCGAGTTATTGCTGTGCCCAGTTCTGCAGGACTGGGATGCCACAGGGCCTCACCATCTACAGGGACCAGAGCTACCTCTGTGTTGTGCCCCACCCCCCTCAGTCCTAAGCCCTGTCATTGGCCCACCATTACCAAAGCTGAGCTTCTGCTGCTCTATGCCCTGCATCCTGGGTCCTAAGTGACAGCTTTTACCTGCTATCACTGGGTCATGTTGCCTTTGCTCTGTATCCCACCCCTTTGGTCCTGAGTTGGGGGCTGTGTAGCTGCTGTTGTGCCATCACTAGGGCCACACAGCTGCTTCTGTGTGCCCTACCCCTCAGTCCTGAATAGGGATACCTCTGTGCCCTGTCATCCCTGAGCTGTGCTGCTGATGCATCTTGCTTTCCCCTTTATCCCCTTAAACTAATGTCATTATATGAGTTTCCCAGCTCCCGTTTCCATGGGTGATCTGCACACACTCTTCTTTTTTTTAATGTTTATTTAAATTTGAGAGAGAGAGAGAGAATGAGAGAAAGAGAGGGAGGGGCAGAGAGAGAGGGAGACACACAGAATCTGAACCAGTCTCCAGGCTCTGAGCTGTTAGTTAGCAAAGAGCCCAATACAGGGCTGAAACTCATGAGCGGTGAGATCATGACCTGAGCTGAAGTCAGACACTTAACTAACTGAGCCACCCAGGAACCCATGCACACACTCTTACATCTCAGATACTGTCATCACAGCAAATAAGTCTGTGTCCCAGGCCATGGGCTCGGGTAGTTCTGCATGTCACTAAGCCTATGACTCCAGCTCCTTTGCTGTTCTGAATGCCAGCACATCAGAACTGTCACCAAGAGGGATCCTCTTGGCAGGGCACCTGGATGACTCAGTTGGCTAAGCGTCTGACTCTTGATCTCAGCTCAGGTCATGATTTCAGGGACATGAGTTCAAGCCCCATGTTGGGCTCTGTGATGGGCATGAAGCCTACTTAAAAAATAAATAAAGGGATCCTCTTGGCTAGAACTTAACACCCACAGACAAAGTAGAACAGGAGCATCCCAGCAAGCCTTTACCAACGAGGACACCAACAGCCCCAGCCACCACTGCCATCACAGACCCCCACAGAATGCCCACAGTCTTGGCCGCTGAGGATTCCCACTGCCTTTGCCAGCATTGGACTCAGTAGACAGATCTGCATGGAGACTATGCCACTGCACCTGAGCCAGCCAGTGCCCTTGCAGCCAACTTTAGATGAAAATCTTTCCCCATCAAATACACATCACCCAGACAGAAAATCAGCAAGGAAGTAATGGACTTGGACTATACTTTAGGCCAATGAATCTGACAAACATATACAGAATATTCCACCCAAGAGCAAAAAAAAATATGTATTGTTTTGAAGACCACAGAGAACATTCTCCAGGATGGATCATATGTTAGGTCACAAAACAAGTCTTAACAAATTTAAGAAGATTAAAATCTTACCAAATATCCTTTCCAAACACAATGGTTACTAGAAAAAGTAACAGGAGGAAAGCTAAAAAAAATTCACAAATACGTGGAAATGAAACAATGACTTCCAAACAACCAATGAGTCAAAGAAGAAATCAAAAGAGAAATTAAAAAAAAATCTCGAGACAAATGGAAATGGAAACACATATACCAAAATTTATGGGGGTGCAACAGAAGCAATTCTAGTAGGGAGGTTTATAGGACACCTACATTAATTTAAAAAAAAAAGATCTCAAACAACTTAATCTTATTTCTCAAGTAACTATAAAAAGAACAAACTAAACCCAAACTTAGCAGAAGGAATAAAGATTAGAGCAGAAATGAAATAGAGACTAGAAAGACAAAAGATCAATGAAACTAAGAATTGGTTTCTTGAAAAGAAAAAATTGATAAACCTTTAGGTAGACTAAGAAAAAAAGATGACTGAAAGAAATGAAATTATAAATGGAGGAAGCATTGTAACTGATGCCACAGAAATACCAAGGATCATAAAAGACTATGAATAATTATGTGCCAACAAGTTATATAACTTGGAAGAAATGGATAAATTTCTGGAAACATACAACTTATCAAGACTTAATCATGAATATCATGGTTTGTGAGATGAGCCCCGCATGAGGCTCTGCATTGACAGTGTGGAACCTGCTTGAGATTCTCGCTCTTTGCCTCACCCCTGCTCTCTCTCTTTCAGAATAAATAAACATTTTTTAAAAAAGGAAATAAAACAAATGAGCAAAGAAAAAAAAGAGATAAAGTAAAAAATGGCCTCTTGGGGGTGGCTCAGTTGGTTGAGTGCCTGACTCTTGATTTTGGCTCAGGTTGTGATACCAGTGTTGTGGGATCAAGCCCCACAACAGGCTCCAAGCTGAGCATGGAGCCTGTTTAAGATTTTCTCTCTCTCTCTCTCTCTCTCTCTCTCTCTCTGACCCTCTCCCCTGCTAGCACTCTCTCTCTAAAAAAATAAATAAATTTTAAAAATTGAAAAAAAAGTCTCTTAACTGTAGAGAACAAACTGATGGTTAGTGGAAGGGAGATGGGGGGGATGGATGGAAGTGATGGAGATTAAGGAATACATTTGTTGTGATGAGTACCGGCTGATGAACTGCAGAATCACTGTATTGTATACCTGAAACTAAGCTTACACTGTATGTTAACTAACTGAAGTTTAAATAAAATTTTTTTAAAAAAAAAGAAAAAAAAAAGACTTCATCATGAAGTAATAAAAAATCTGAACATACCAGTAATCAGCAAGGAGAATGAATCAGTAATCAAAATCTCCCAAAAAAAGCAAAGCCCAGGACAAATGGTTTCATAGATAAATTCTACCAAACATTTAAATAAGAATTAATACCAATCCTCAAAATTTTTAGAAAGAATTGAAAAAGAAGGAATACTTCCAAACTCATTTTATGGGGCCAACATTACCTTTATAGTGAATCCAGATAAGGACACTACAAGAAAATTATAGGCCAGTATCCCTGATGAACATAGATGCAATAAATCCTCAACAAAATACTAGCAAAATCAAAATCAGGAACATGTTAAAAGAATATACCATGATCAAGTGGGATATATTGCTGGGATGCAAGTATTATTCCACTTCTGCACATCAATCAGTGTGATATACCACATTAACAGAATGAAAGATAAAAATCATATGATCATCTCAATGGATGCAGAAAAAATATTTGACAGAATTCAATATCCTGTCATGATAAAAACTCAACAAATTAGGTATAGAAGGGATGTTCCTCAACATAGTATAGGTTATATGGGCAATCCCACAGCTAACATCATACTCAAGATTGAAAAGTTAAGTCTCTCCTCTAAGATCAGGAACAAGACAAGGATGCCCATTTTTACCACTTCTATTCAACATAATATTGGAAGTCCTCACCACAGCAATTTGGCAAGAAAAAGGAGGGAAAAAAAGGATCCAATCAGAAAGGAAGAATTACCTGCTTGCAGATGACATGATTTTTTATATAGATAACCCTGAATATTCCACCAAAAAACTGTTGGAACTAACCGGGGAATTCTCTAAAGTTGCAGAACACAAATTAGCATTCCTATACAATAACAAGAAACTATTTGAAGAGAAATTAAAAAAGAAATCCCATTGACAGTAGCATCTGGAATAAAAAAATAGTTAGGAATGAATTTAACCATGAAAGTGAAAGACCCGTACACTGAAAGCCATAAGATTTTAATGAAAGAAATTGAAGATTCAAATAAATGGAAAGATATTCTGTGTTCTTAGATTGGGAGAGTTGATATTGTCAAAATATCCATACTACCCAAAGCAATCTACAGATTCAGTGCAATTCCTATCAAAATTCCAATGGGATTTTTCACAGAAATGGAAAAAACTATCCTAAAATTCATAGCGAAGCACAAAAGATCCCTAGTAGCCAAAACATTCTTGAGAAAGAACAAAGTGGGAAGCATCACACTTCCTGATTTCAAACTGTATTACAAAGTTATAGCAAGCAAAACAGTGCAGTAGTGGCATAAAAATAGCCACGTAAACCAATGAAACAAAATTTAAAGCCCAGAAATACACCCATGCATATGTAGTCAACTAATCTTCTACCAAGAACACACAATGAGGAAAGGGTTTCTTCAATAAATGGTGTTAGGAAAAGCAGATCTCCATATGCAAACAAATGAAACGGGACTTCTATCTTATACCACTCACAAAAATGTACTTGAAATGGTTTAAAGACTTAAATGTAAAACCTGAAACTATGAAACTCCTAGCAAAACTTAAGGGGAAAGTTCTTTGAGAGTGGTCTTGGCAATAATTTTTTTGGATATGATACCAAAAGTAGAGGTACCAAAAGCTAAAATAAACAAGTTAGGAGTGTATCAAACTAGAAGTTTCTACACAGCAAAGGAAACAATCAATAAATTGAAAAGGCAAACAGTGGAGTGGGAGACAATATTTGCAGACCATATAGCTGATAATGGGCTAATATCCAAAATAGATGAAGAACTCCTACAACTCAATAGCAAAATGAATACGGAGACTAAAAAATGGACAAAGGACCTGAATAGACATTTTTTCCAAAGAAGATATACAAATAGTCAATAGGTATGTGAAAAGGTGCTCAACATCACCATCAAGGACATGCAAATCAAAACCACAATGAAATATCACCTTACACCTTGTTAGGATGGCTAGTATCAAAAAGACTAGAGATAACTAGCAAAGATGTGGAGAAAAGGAAACGCTTGTACACTGTTAGTGGTAATGTAAATTGGTACAGCCATTATAGAAAACTGTATGCAGGTTTCCCATATAAAAAAAATGGAACTGCTGTGTGATAGCAGTTCTTCTGGGTATATAAAGGAAATGAAGTCAGTATCTTGAACAGATACCTACACTCTCATGCTCACTGCAGCATTATTCACAGTAGCCAAGATATGGAAACAACCTAAGTGTGGGTGAATAATGAAGGTGTGAGGCACACCTGCGTGTGTGTGCACGCACACACACAGGAATATTATTCAGCCTTAAAACAGAAGGAAATTGTGTTATTTGTAACAAGGTGGGTGAACTTGGAGGGCACTACGCTAAGTGAAGTAAACTGGATAGAGAAGACAGATACTGTGTGCTACCAGTATATGTGGAACCTAAAAAAAATAAAATCTGATTTCATAGAATAGAGTGGTGATTTGCTGTTGTTTAACATAGTGTTGGAAGTTCTAGCATCAGCAATCAGACAACAAAAGGAAATCAAAGGCATCCAAATTGGCAAAGATGAAGTCAAGCTTTCACTTTTTGCAGATGACATGATATTATACATGGAAAATCCGATAGACTCCACCAAAAGTCTGCTAGAACTGATACATGAATTCAGCAAAGTCGCAGGATACAAAATCAATGTACAGAAATCAGTTGCATTCTTATACACTAACAATGAAGCAACAGAAAGACAAATAAAGAAACTGATCCCATTCACAATTGCACCAAGAAGCATAAAATACCTAGGAATAAATCTAACCAAAGATGTAAAAGATCTGTATGCTGAAAACTATAGAAAGCTTATGAAGGAAATTGAAGAAGATATAAAGAAATGGAAAAACATTCCATGCTCATGGATTGGAAGAATAAATATTGTTAAAATGTCAGGACTACCCAAAGCTATCTACACATTCAATGCAATCCCAATCAAAATTGCACCAGCATTCTTCTCGAAACTAGAACAAGCAATCCTAAAATTCATATGGAACCACAAAAGGCCCCGAATAGCCAAAGTAATTTTGAAGAAGAAGACCAAAGCAGGAGGCATCACAATCCCAGACCTTAGCCTCTACTACAAAGCTGTCATCATCAAGACAGCATGGTATTGGCACAAAAACAGACACATAGACCAATGGAATAGAATAGAAACCCCAGAACTAGACCCACAAACGTATGGCCAACTCATCTTTGACAAAGCAGGAAAGAATATCCAATGGAAAAAAGACAGTCTCTTTAACAAATGGTGCTGGGAGAACTGGACAGCAACATGCAGAAGGTTGAAACTAGACCACTTTCTCACACTCTTCACAAAAACAAACTCAAAATGGATAAAGGACCTGAATGTGAGACAGGAAACCATCAAAACCCTAGAGGAGAAAGCAGGAAAAGACCTCTCTGACCTCAGCCGTAGCAATTTCTTACTTGACACATCCCCAAAGGCAAGGGAATTAAAAGCAAAAATGAACTACTGGGACCTTATGAAGATAAAAAGCTTCTGCACAGCAAAGGAAACAACCAACAAAACTAAAAGGCAACCAACGGAATGGGAAAAGATATTTGCAAATGACATATCGGACAAAGGGCTAGTATCCAAAATCTATAAAGAGCTCACCAAACTCCACACCCGAAAAACAAATAACCCAGTGAAGACATGGGCAGAAAACATGAATAGACACTTCTTTAAAGAAGACATCTGGATGGCCAACAGGCACATGAAAAGATGCTCAACGTCGCTCCTTATCAGGGAAATACAAATCAAAACCACACTCAGATATCACCTCACGCCAGTCAGAGTGGCCAAAGTGAACAAATCAGGAGACTATAGATGCTGGAGAGGATGTGGAGAAACGGGAACCCTCTTGCACTGTTGGTGGAAATGCAAACTGGTGCAGCCGCTCTGGAAAACAGTGTGTAGGTTCCTCACAAAATTAAAAATAGACCTACCCTATGACCCAGCAATAGCACTGCTAGGAATTTACCCAAGGGATACAGGAGTACTGATGCATAGGGGCACTTGTACCCCAATGTTTATAGCAGCACTCTCAACAATAGCCAAATTATGGAAAGAGCCTAAATGTCCCATCAACTGATGAACGGATAAAGAAATTGTGGTTTATATACACAATGGAGTACTACGTGGCAATGAGAAAGAATGAAATATAGCCCTTTGTAGCAACGTGGATGGAACTGGAGAGTGCGATGCTAAGTGAAATAAGCCATACAGAGAAAGACAGATACCACATGTTTTCACTCTTATGTGGATCCTGAGAAACTTACAGAAACCCATGGGGGAGGGGAAGGGAAAAAAAAAAAAGAGGTTAGAGTGGGAGAGAGCCAAAAGCATAAGAGACTCTTAAAAACTGAGAACAAACTGAGGGTTGATGGGGGGGTGGGAGGGAGGGGAGGGTGGGTGGTGGGTATTGAGGAGGGCACCTTTTGGGATGAGCACTGGGTGTTGTATGGAAACCAATTTGACAATAAATTTCATATATTGAAAAAAAAAAAAGAATAGAGTGGTGATTGCCAGTGCCTGGAGGCAGGGAAAAATGAGGAGATGTAAGTCAAAGGTACAACTATAAGAAGAGCAGGTTCTGAGGATCTAATATACAGCATGGTGACTATAGTTAGTAATACAGGATTACATACTTGAAATTTGTTAAAAGTAGATTTTTAGTGTCCTCGCTGCAAAAAAAAAGAAGAAAAGGAAGAAAGAAAGAAAAGAGTTAACTATGTGAGGTGGTAGATATGTTAATTACCTTGACTGTGGGAATCATTTCACAGTGTATGTATGTATCAAATCATCATGTTGGGTGCTACGTTTTATATGTTATATTTGTTAATTGTTCTTCAGTAAATCTGGATTGAAAAAACTGGATTCAGCTATCATCTGGAGGAGTTCAAATTCTTAGTTTTGGGCTATGTGACTATTTTTTTGTGTTTGTTTGCTTTAACTCCCACAACCTGTCATTCCTGAGACTTTTCAAGGAGATAAACAAGATGAGTTGTACTGTGCATATGACCTATCATAATTGTCCATTTGAGTAAGGTTACTGGTCAGCAAATGTCTGGTAACTTAAAAATTTCTGGTTTATTGTGCGTGATTCACTTGTCTGAATGAAGTACTATGAAATTAATAAAATTTCTTTTTAAAAATTAAAAAATTCAAATAAGCAGATTGTAGTATAATCATTCAGTGGAACCCTACATGGTGATAGGGAATAATGAAGTATCTGTCTATTCAACAATGCGGGTGAACCTCAGAAGCATCACTTTAAGTGAAGGAAGGAACACAAAAACATGTGTGATTACATTTATATGAAATTGTCAAAAAGGCAAAACTGTAGTGACAGGTCAGTTGTTCCTGAACTTGGAGAGAGGAGAGGATTGACTTCAAAAGGCATGAGGGAACTTTCTGGGGTGATGGAAATGTGCTACATCATGATTGTGGTTGTAGTTACACAGTGTATACATTTGTCAAATGTCATACATTGCACATTTAAAATTGGTAAAACCCTAGCTAGACTTCTCAAAAAGAAAAAAGATAGGAACCAAATAGATAGATAAAATCACCAATTAAAGAGGACAGATCACAACCAACACCATAGAAATAAAACAATTAGAATACTATGAAAAATTATATGCTAGCAAACTGGGAAATCTGGAAGAAATGAACAAATTCCTAGAATATCACAAACTACCAAAACTGGAACAGGAAGAAATAGAAAATTTGAATAGACCCATAACAAGCAAAGAAATTGAATCAGTAATCAAAAATCTCCCAACAAATGCAAACTGGTGCAGCCACTCTGGAAAACAGTGGGGAGGTTCCTCAAAAAATTGAAAATAGAACTACCCTATGACCCAGAAATAGCACTACCAGGAATTTATCCAAAGGATACAGGAGTGCTGATTTATAGGGGCACATGTACCCCAATGTTTATAGCAGCACTTTCAACAATAGCCAAATTATGGAAAGAGCCCAAATGTCCATCAACTGATGAATGGATGAAGAAGATGTGGTTTATATATATAACGGAATACTACTTGGCAATGAGAAAGAATGAAATCCTGCCATTTGCAACAACATGGATGGAACTGGAGGATATTACGCTAAGTGAAATAAGTCAGTCAGAGAAAGACAGATATCATATGTTTTCACTCATATGTGGAACTTGAGAAACTTAACAGAAGACCATGGGAGAAAGGAAGGGAAAAAATAGTTTCAGAGAGGGAGGCAAACCATAAGAGACTCTTAAATATAGAGAAAAACCCGAGGGTTGATGGGGTGGGGGTTGGGGGAAAGGGGAAAATTGGTGATGGGCATTGAGGAGGGCACTTGTTGGGATGAGCACTGGGTGTTGCATATAAGTGATAAATCATGGGAATCTACCCCCAAAACCAAGAGCACACTGTATATGCTGTATATTAGCCAACTTGACAATAAATTACATTTTTTAAAAATCTCCCAACAAATAAGAGTCCTGGGCCAGATGGCTTCCCAGGGGAGTTCTACCAGACATTTAAAGAAGAGTTAATACTTATTCTTCTCAAACTGTTCCAAAAAAAAAAAAAAAGGAAGGAAAACTTCCAAACTCATTCTACGAAGCCAGCATTACCTTGATTCCAATACCTGGCAAAGGAGAATTACAGGCCAATATCTGTCCCTGATGGACCTGGATGCAAAAATTCTCAACAAGATACTAGCAAATTGAATTCAGCAGTACATTAAAAGAGTTATTCACTATGATCAAGTGGGATTTATGCCTGGGCTGCAGGGATGGCTTAATATTCACAAATCAATCAACATGATACACCACGTTAATAAAAGAAAGGATATGGGGCACCTAGGTGGCTCAGTAGGTTGAGCATTGGACTTTGGCTCAGGTCATGATCTCATGGTTTGTGAGTTTGAGTCCCACATTGGGCTGTCTGCTGACAGCCTGCTTTAGATCCTCTGTCCTCCTCCCCCTCTGCCCCTCCCCTTCTCATGCTCTCTCTCTGAAAAGTAAATGAAAACATTTAAAAAATAAAAGAATAAGAGCCATATGATCCAGTCAATAGATGCAGAAAGACCATTTGACAAAATACAGCACCCATTATTGGTAAAAAGTCTTAACAAAATAGGAATAGATGGAACATACCTCAACATCATAAAGGCCATATAGGAAAGGCCCGTAAATAACATCATACTCAGTGGGGAAAAACTCCTTTCCCTTATGGTCAGGAACAAGACAAGGATGCCCACTTTCAACATTACCATTTAACATAGTCCTGGACGTCCTAGCCTCAGCAATCAGACAACAAAAAGAAAGGGTATACAAATCAAGGAAGAAGGCAAACTTTTACTGTTTGCAGATGACACTGTACCTATGTAGAAAATCTGAAAAACTCCACCAAAAAATTGTTAGAACTGATACATGAATTCAGCAAAATTTTAGAATATAAAATCAATGTGCAGGAATCTGTTGCATTTCTATACACAAATAACAAAACAGAAAAATCAAGGAATTATTCCTATTTACAATTGCACCCAAACCAATAAGATACCTAAGAATAAACCTAATTAAGAGACAAAAGATCTGTACTCCAAAAACTACAGAAGACTTATGAAAGAAATTGAAGAGGACACAAAGAAATGGAAAAGCATTCCATGCTCACGGATTGGAAGAACAAACATTGTTCTAGTTGCTTGTTACCCAAAGCAACCTATGCATTTAATGCAATCAAAATACCACCAGCATTCTTTGCAGAACTAGAACAAACAATACGTTTCTATGTAAAATTTGTATGGAACCAGAAAAGACCCTGAATAGCTAAAGCAATCCTGGAAAAGAAAAAACTGGAGGCATCACAACTCTAGATTTTAAGCTATATGATAAAGCTGTAGTCATCAAGACCATATGGTATTGGCACAAAAACAGACAGATCAATAGAACAGAATAGAAAACCCAAAAATGGACCCACAGCTATATGGTCAAGTAATCATTGACAAAGCAGGAAAGAATATCTAATGGAAAAAAGACAGTCTCTTCAACAAATGGTGCTGGGAAAACTGGACAGCAACATGCAGAAGAATGAAACTGGACCACTTTCTTACACCATACACAAAAATGAATTCAAAATGGATGAAAGACCTAAATGTGAGATAGGAAACCATCAAAATCCTAGAGAACATAGGCAGCAACCTCTTTGACCTTGGCTGGAGCAACTTACTGGACACATCGCCAAAGGAAAAGGGAACAAAAACAAACATGAACTATTGGGACCTCATTAAGATAAAAAAACTTCTGCACAATGAAGGAAACAATAAAACTAAAAGGAAGCCTACAGATTGGGAAAAGATATTTGCAAATGACACATCTGGTAATGGGTTAGTATCCAAAATCAAACTCAACACTCAAAAAACAACCCGGTTAAGAAATGGGCAGAAGACATGAATAGGAACTTTCCCAAAGAAGGCATCCAGATGGCTAACAGACACATGAAAAGATGCTCAACATCACTCATCATCAGGCAAATACAAATCAAAACCACAATGAGGTATCACCTCATACTGGTCAGAATGGCTAAAATTAACAACACAAGAAACAACAGGTGTTGGTGAGGATGCAGAGAAAGGGGAACCCTCTTGTACTGCTGGTAGGAATGCACATTGGTGCAGCCACTCTGGACAACAGTATGGGGGTTCCTCAAAAAACTAAAAATAGACCTACCCTACGATCCAGCAGTTGCACTATTAGGTATTTACCCAAAGGATAAAAAAAATACAGATTCAGAGGAATATATGCACCCAATGTTTATAGCAGCATTATCAACAATAGCCAAACTATGAAGAGAGCCCAAAGGTCCATCAACTGATGAATGGATAAAGAAGATGTGGTATACATCATAAACACACACACACACACACACACACACACACAATGGAATTGTATCCATACATACAGTTGTATACGTACAATGGAATATTACTCAGCCATCAAAAAGATTGAAATCTTGCCATTCGCAACAACATGCATGGAGCTAGAATATATTTTGCTAAGTGAAATAAATCAGAGAATGACAAATACCATATGATTGCACTCGCATGTGGAATTTAAGAAACCAAACAGAACATGTGGTAAGGTAGAGGAAGAGAAGAGAGGGGAACAAACCACAAGAGACTCTGAGAGAACAAACTGAAGGTTTATGGAGGTAGGTGGGTGGGAGATAAGCTAGATGGGTGATGGGTATTAATGAGGGCACTTATGATGAGCACTGAGCGTTGTATATAAGTGATGAATGACTAAATTTACTCCTGAAACCAATATTGCACTATATATTAACTAACTAAAATTTAAATTTTAAAAGTATTCATAAAAATGTGTGGATTTTATTATATATAAATTATATGTCCCTAAAACTGTGGTGGCAAGAATGTATAAGCAAGTATAAGTCTATAGCTGAAGAGAATGAGGAACATTTATGAGATTAGAAAGCTCAGAAAATGTTTGGAATGCAGGTTAATGGATGAAAGAGCAGAGGATGTTATAGTTCAATGGGAGCCAAGTTCACATCATAATATAAACTCCAGGAAGGATTCGATTTAAGCTCTTAGGAAAGGAATAAGAGAGAAGGTTTGCTTGATGGTGCCAGTTCACTCTGCCATGCAGATCAGTAGTGGAGAAAGAAAAGTCCTGGTACCTCACCCCGACTTCCTGCAAAGAATTGCACAAACTGTCTGGGGAAAATTGTGGCTGCCAATGCATGTGACAGATCCTTCCCCCACCCCCCCAAGGAAGCCCCTCTAAATCCTGGTACATGGGGCTCCCAGCATAAGGCCTGGCTTCCCTGTCACACACCTGAAAATAAAATCTCTCAAATAGATCTCTTTTATGTAGACAAAGGACCCAAAAAAGCTTCCATTCAGCAGTGAAGACTATGGAGGACGAGGGTCTGACTCAGCATAAGAGAAAAACAGTTGGAAACAACTTAAGAAAGAAACATCTTTCTTAAATATGAACAAAGAACCAGAGAGTAACAAGAAAAAATAAATAAGAAAAAGACTAAAGATATGTGAACTGATAAATTACAGTATTTACAATGATTTGAGAAAATACTGCAATTACCAAAAAAAAAAATGCTGGTGGAAAATTCTGATCCATATTACACTTTGTTTATTTCTGTTGTAGTATTTTGTAGGCTATGCTTTGTGTTACAGATATTTCTGCTCATGTCTGTCTTACCTCACAAGTCTATATGCTCCATGAAGACAGGAACATGGTTGTGATCTGTGATTGCTGAGTGTATTTAAAGTTGGTAGATAGCCAGTTCTCTCTTAGCATGTACCTTGGAACTGCCTTGGGCTCAAATTCCTAGTCTGGTGACCCCTGTTGGCTGATTGTGGATTGTGTTTATGAGACATTTGGGTTTGCTTGGTTTCCAAGGCAGAAGAGCTAGAGCCAACCTTGATGGGTTTTTGTTTATTCTAGCTAATTTGAAAATTAAATAGTTCTAATGGTTTTTTTCAGATCTCCTTGTATACAAGAATATAATCACACCATTTTTTAAAATGTATATCTTGTTTTTTGATGAATCCAGGGGCATCATGTGAAAGCTCAGGCTCTTTCTGGATTGGGAAGAAGTAAGGAAGTGTTGAAGGAGTTTCTCTACTGCCTTGCTTTAAATCCTGAGTGTAACTCTGTGAAGAAGGAAGCACAGAAGGTGTGATTTTCTTTAAATGACTTTCTTCTTTAAGTCTCATTTATATAGCCCTTGTGTCCATGCTAGTGACTCCCGTCACATAAACAAGAAATATAATTCTGAATATTCATGACAATATGATTAAAGACACACAGGAATAATGATGAGTTTCATGCACTTGATAACTTTCATCCAGGGATAAAGCACAGTGAGATGGCTTTCGTATAGCTCTGTTCTGCTGAAATAATGGCACGTGCTAGTGAGGGAGGATCCATGTGTGAGACTGGAGAGGCAAAGTGAGTTTTCTTAGAGTGGTAATTTCAAGCATTATTGTTTGTATAGGAGCCCTATAAAAGACATTGTGATAATACGCAAAATATACCAGTCTAGCTGCATAGGTTGACTTGGAAGTTTTAGCAAAGCTTCACCAGAACAATGCAGAAATATCTTCTCTCTTATTCAGGTCTTTAACCCAGTCTTCTTAGAAGTCACTGAGTCACACTTACTGTAAAAGAGCCTGTACAATAGTTACAGTCTTAGCAGGTGCAGTGACCAGCAGTTCTTGTTTTTATGTCAGTGTTTCCCTATTTTAACACTATCGCTGACTTCTACCACACATTTACCTTGTAATTTCCACTTTCCAGTCTAGTTTTATTTTTGGCAGCAAGGAATAATGAATCTATTCTTCCTTCTCCATTTTAAAGCACCTTAGATATTTGAGATGGATTTTTATCTTTGTCTCAAGTCTTTCTTTGGCCTGAACATCCTTATAAGGTAGTAAGGGTTCCTCCTTTGGATACATTTAGTGTACCCCAGCATCCAAATCTGACAACTATAGGGGGCACCTTTCACCTTCCCTTGTGTTCATTTCATGAGGCATGTTTATTTTTAGCCTAATACCATCACACCATTGGCTCATAGTTAGACAAAACACCTACATCTTTCTTGTTTGTTTTCAGTGAGAACC
Source organism: Lynx canadensis (assembly GCF_007474595.2). Taxonomy (NCBI): domain Eukaryota; kingdom Metazoa; phylum Chordata; class Mammalia; order Carnivora; family Felidae; genus Lynx; species Lynx canadensis. The sequence continues at coordinate 59,052,805 of NC_044305.1, forward strand.
TTCTAGCAATATTTTTTTTATCCTTTTATTATGCAGTCTATCGGTCTTCGCTAATGCTGTCAGATCATCACTTACTGGTTTTGGCCGTTGTTTCAACTTGTCAAAATAACATTGAATCTTAACATTGGCTTTTCTAACTATCCCTGCCTGCTTTGTTCCACCTGCACATTTCACAAGAATGTTAAAATGCGTCTCAACTGCTTTTTACAACAGCATCATAGGAAATTCAGCTTGAGCTCAAAATTAAGCAGATGTATAAAGGTCCCAGGACCAGAATCTAGATCTTGTGGTGCTTCTTGTCAGTCTGGTGCTATTTCAGATATGATGTTTTTCCCTGTAGCATTCTGTCTGTGGTAGATGTCTTCTGTCTCACACAGTCCCAAAACAGTGCCTGGTGGTGCCCGTGAAACATGGTATCCTCCCAGGCAGCCTTCTGCTGCTCTAAACCTCAGAGCCAGTGCTGAAGACATTGATGTCCATGCTGAGTGCTGTTTCTTCTTGATACAGCAGTTATGGGTGTGGTGCACTGACCTGTGACAGGAAGAACCATGGAGGACTCTTTATTAGGTTTCAGTCACTGCTTTGTACTTCTCTTAAGCCCTTGGATTTCAGCTGAGTCCATGAGGATTGGCAGGACCATCGAGGGATTGGCAGTTACTTCCCGCTACCACCAAAGGCTGGTCTGTGGCTCTTGAACTAGAATTACAGCCCTTCACCTTGTCTTCCTTTTATAGTTCTTTACTAGGTGTCTCTTCCAGTTCTCTTGTAAGTTGAGCATTCCTCTAGAAATGTCTCAGTCCTGTGGGTGATCACGACTTGGATTTAATTTAGGATCCCTGCAACCTCTAGACCCCACTTTTCTCTCTTAACCCTGAGACTTTAGGGGTGATTTTCTGTAGCAGATGTGTAAGGGCCAGACAGAAATAGTGATGCTCATATTTTGTAGTTGGTTAGACTAAAGTGGAAAGGTACTGCTAGCCAGAATGCTTAAAGCATCGATTATGGTTTCAGAAACTTGAGTTTTAAAACGTTGGCAATTGGAATATGGTAACTATTCTTTTCAATGACTTGGATCAGTTTGCCCCGTAGTTTCCTTTGGATCTTTAAGGCATACTATGTATTTTTCAAAAGTGTTTTAAAATATATTTTTTTCTTCTTGGAAATTTTACAGGTAATGTGTGAGGTGTTGTTCCCAGCTTCAGAAAATGTGCATCAAAATTTAACACCTTCCATCCAAAGCAGAATATTGAACAGCAGGTTGAAGGCTCAGTGTGCCAGTGATATAAACACCCAGCCTCTGGAAGAAGGTGACAATGCAGGGAGTTCTAAGGTACAAAGTGCATGTGTTTGTCAATTTTATCTTGATTAAACTTTATGTAATTCCTTAATTTTCAACGTTTACAAGTTATTCAAACTGTGGTGTTATATTAGTTGGAAGTACTTCTCAAGACAGGTTCTAGCTCCTCAACCTGAGAGTTGAACCTTTTAAAGGAAATTGATGGAAGTAACGAAAACAATGCAAAGAAACATGTAGAAAGAAAGATTTAGGACAGCACACATTGGGAACCCCAAGCATCAGGAGGCCTGAACTTACTTTGGCTTGGAGAAAAGAAAGCAGAGGGATGATTTGAATATATGAAGACTGATATTCAGTTGATCTGTCTCAAGGAGAATTATTCTGTATTTTACTACAGGAAGTGCAAAGCTCATCTTAGAAGTTAATAGATGAAACCAGTCATGAATGAAGAGTACAGTCCTGTTTTTTCCAAAGATGTCTAAGAAAGGCTACTGCATGAATACTGTTTTCTCTTATTTTGTGATTTCTTTAATATTTTGGGTTCTTTTTTTCCTACTTAACCAGAATCCATCTGAGAAATCCGATGTGTTCAGAAATACAAATTCTTCGGTTTTGTATTTTATACTGGGTCTGCACTTTGAGGAGGATAAAGAAGTGTTAGAAAGTATCCTTCCAGGAGCACCCAGCACCAGTTTAAAGAGACAGTTTCCAAATGATATGGAGGATGTGCATGACCTGAATGGTCCTGGGAAAATTCCCAAAAAAGGTCAGTAAACTATTTTATCATGGAGTTGTGTGACTCCAGAGTGATAGAATGTTAGCTAATATTCAATGCATTTTTTAATTTTTTTTTAATTTTTCTTAATCTTTATTTATTTTTGAGAGAGAGAGAGAGAGAGAGAGAAAGAGACAGAGTGCAAGTAGGGGAGGAACAGAGAGAGAGGGAGACACAGAATCCAAAGCAGCCTCCAGGCTCCGAGCTGTTAGCATAGAGCCTGACGCGGGGCTCGAACTCACGAACCGTGAGATCATGACACGAGCCAATGTCAGACACTTAACTGACTGAGCCACCCAGGCACCCCCAATGTTTTCTTTTTTTTAATTTTTACACAGATAGTTTAAAATTAATAATGAAAGGAATATGTCAGCTTTAAGATTATAGAACAATTTGAACGGTTAATCCCACAAGGATTTCATAGTCAAAACGAGGGAAAATTTAGTTATAACTTTAACTTTTATTCAAGTCCACTGTCCAGATAAATTATTGCTGTATATTGTTAATCGGGTTAGGAACTATTCCTTCGTAGCATAATTTGTTACATTGATGTAACACTTTTAGCCAGAGGAAATACAATTATTGCATGCTGGTATCCATATAAGCAGTGTTAATTTTAGCATTTTAAACTTTTTCAGAGGCAGATTCCTCACCTCAAAGGAATATGACCTCTAATGTAGGAGAAGGTCCAGAGCTCTCCATAGATGTAACGGACTTTGAGTGTGCCCTTTGCATGAGGTAGGATGACGTAGAATCTGTGCAACTCTTTGAAATATCCATCCTTCCTGAATTTGATATCATAAACATAATAGGCTTTTCATTATCAGAAAAATTATATATACCTTAGCAATAAGTGATTTCTAAAAATTTGATAAGGAAGCTATAAATGGAAATAGATATAATTGATTTCTACAACAGTAGGGAAATTATCTTAAGGAATTCTTAGAAAATAGATTATTTGAAAATCTCTTCTGGACAATTTTTGGCTAAAAACTCAGATATATTTTCCAGGTTGCTCTTTGAGCCTGTGACTACGCCATGTGGACATACATTTTGCCTAAAATGCCTTGAGCGCTGCCTTGACCATGCCCCGCATTGTCCGTTGTGCAAAGAAAAACTTTCAGAAGTAAGTATTTCTTCTGAAATAAGAAGACTGTTCGGCCCCTCTTCTTACCCCTCAGCAGGTGCTCATTTCTTGGGTTGGCTTTGTTTTGACTACCCATTTATTAAAGAAAGTTGGATTTCTCCAATCAAAGATAGGTCTTTTTCCTATTGGATTTCTCAAAAGATACACAGAGGAAGTTTAGATACAGAACCCATTAAACTTCAGGGAAATTTTCAGGCATGAGTATCGAAAACAGGTAACATAATTGGAGCTCTTACTATGCGTTAATTATTAATAATTGAGATAACATTGCTGAGTCCTTACCCTATGTTAATCATAAAGGGTTGAGGTAACATAATGGCATACTTAATATGTGCCAAGGATTCAGTCCTTTACTTCATCTCAAGGTGAAGTCATATTATAGTACTTAGTTTTTCTTAGGATCGAAGACTTGATCATTTTTGATACTGGGAAATCCCTTTGGTGCCCTGTCAGTTGCATCTTTTGTCTGAAATCAAAGCCAGTAATACATAAGTTTCCATGAAGGGAAGCTGCTTAGTTATGTCTAACTCAAAAATAAACTGTTTAAATCCATACCATAGGTGTGGTAAATACAATAAGCAACACTTAAAAGCTTTTAAAAGCTTTCTGATCAACTTTGCACATCATGACTCTGTCAACTATGTGGACTCTGGTACTTTTGGTGCCACTAACCTTCCACGAAGCAAGTTATTTAACTTCTGGGAGGGCAGTTACCTGTAAAATGATACTACAAATATTTGCCTTAATTACTTCTAGAGATCAAACTCACTAAATGCATTTTAAATACGATCAAGTGTTTTTTTTTTAAAAACAAATATACAGTTAAATTTATTTTTGAACTTGATATGGTATAGGAGATATCATACTTACATGAGTTTTTAAATAATTGTGACTTAGTTTACTGCCAAAACTATAATTGAGACCTTTCTAGAGCATTATCTGTACATAGTTTCTTTTAATTGCATACATCCTGAATCTAAGTTACTCAGGGAGAGCCTGAATAATCATGAATATCATTCATTGTACCATGCACCATGTGTCCTGATGGTGGATGCTTTTTGAGTCTTTGTAGCAGTTTCCTTCAGCTGTTCCTGTGCAGGTCTACTCCACAGTATTTGCTCTCTCTTCTTGCTAACAGTGGGTAGCATCTGGCCCACTGCCTTGTTGTACCCATGCTTGTCTGGACCGGTGGACCTGGAGGCAGCTTTCTTATTCTCAGAGAGTAAGATGCATGTCTTTATGACCACTGTTTGTAACACAGACCCTTCATTCATGTCTGCGTTCAGTGCTATTTGGTTAGGGGGCTGTGTGATGAACCAGTGCATTGAGGTTGGCACTATAATATAAGCTCCTTAGGGACAGAGATGACTTCTGTCTTGTTTTCACTCTACCTCCAGAGACCAGAACGTGTACTAAAGGTTCAGCAAGTCTATGTTGAATCAATGATTAAATGAGTGAATGAATGAATGGCTAAGTGCAAGTTCTGTGTAGGTTGCCGGTGTTCCAGAAATTAGAATATAATAAAACAAACTAAAATAATAATAATTTGATCTTTCTTCAATGCAGAAATACTTTCATGAGGTTAGACTTTTTCACATGCGTTATTATAAACACGAATTGTCAATTATCTGTGTATGTGCCAAACTCTTGGTTGACATAAAGCCAAGTGAAGCAAATTTTATTGTATTACTCTTCAATAAAATGATACCCTAAAAGAACAGTATAAAATACTGATGTCATTAATAATACTAGTTGTGAATTAAGTGAAACTTGTTTCTGCTAGTTACTCCGTTACTGAGGGTCTCAAACACAGTTGTTGTTTCCCAAAGTTGAACTTCTAGTTCTTAGTGGGTTATAGCAACACATGTAGCTTGCTTCATATACTTTGTTTCATGTAGCTTGCAGCCCAGAAATGCAGCAAGTTAACAAAGAAACAATAGGACATTGAAACCTACTGGCCCTGGGGTCCTAGCTGTGCCACTGTCACTCTACACTAGCCCCTTAACCTTTCTGAGACCCATCTTCTGTATTAGTGCATTGTAGATGGTGCCTGTGGGACAGTGCTGTTTTAAGGCCTAACTTAATTTATATGAAGCATCTTCAGCTGGTACCTGATACGTATTCAAATGTTGTTGAAAAAGAACTGTTATTTGCAAATTCATGTGTCTAAGATAAAAGCAGTGCACACACAGACACAGAATGATAGATCTTCAGCTATGTATAACTCTTTCACCCACTGATCCTAGCACATTTTAATTCAGTTTCCACCTATTTTCCTTCATATCCGGCTGTAATTCCTTGGTCTGTCAGTTCCTTTCCCAATCCAAATAAAGTCAACTCTGCTTCTTGCACGTGTCCATATAAATAACAAAGCAGAGCTGGAGAAAAGCCACAAAATTGGTAAGATTGGTTTCAGTTTAAATTCACGATCTTAAATCTTAGACTGAAAACATTAGTACTCATCCTTACTATGCTTCTCTAGTAGCTTGAATTTTCTACTTTCCCGGATGAGTATTTCCTGTTTCTCTTCTTTGACAACATATCTACTCACTTCCTCTCCCCTCCCTGACATTATGATACGTGATTGAGAATACAGAAGCCAACTCACTAATCCTTCCTCTGGGTGAACACCTTCTCCTGCCCTTTTCTCAGAGGGGAGGAACTGCCCTGCCGCTCTCCATATCCCAGACTGGCTGACCTCTAAGCTCTGTATCCCCATCCTTTTGTCTTCCCAAAGACTGCACCCCTCTACCTTGTTGTCGACCTTTCCTACTGGGAGAAGAGTGCTTTGTCCTTTGGAATTAATTGCCATGTGGTATTAATATTGCCTTTTGTTACAGTTGTTGGCAAGCAGAAATTTTAATATAACTAGTCTGGCCGAAGAATTAATATTTCGATATTTGTCAGATGAACTCTCTGATAGAAAGAGAATTTATGATGAAGAAATGACAGAATTGTCAAAGTAAGTCCTCATGTTGTATATACTTGGTCTTGAGTTCAGATTAAAGAAGGAAATCCTTGTTAACTTAATAGCTTTATCTCAGGTGTTTTTTTTTTTTTTTTCCTCCTTGGCAGAGAAATTAGAAATCCCACAAATAGAAAAAAATTAATTACAGAGACTTATAGAAATTTAACTGGGATTATAAGAACTACTTCAAAGGTGTGGCTTCATAAAAAGTATGTAGTTGCTTTTTGTATCTAAATAAGTGGTACTGAATTTTTCAGAATTGAAAGGTACTAAGTATATAGAAATAGAAGGGAGAGTAGGATTACCACTCAAAATAGGCTTGACAGTTGTTTTTATCTTTTAAAGTGAGCAGAGTTCTGTGTTGTAGCAACTTTTAAATATTGAGGTCTTAAAATTCTGCTACTCTTTTTTATTTAGAACTCACTACTTTTGACTACTATGTAGTTTATGCTTTCATCAGAACTTTTTTCTCTTTTTCTTATTTGTTTTTATTGAGGTGTAATTGGCACATAACATTACATTAATTTCAGGTATGTAACATAATGCTTTGATATTTATGTATATTGCAAAATGATCACAGTAAGGCTTAATGTCTATCACTATACATAGTTAATTTTTTTTTCTTGTGGTGAGCACTTTTAAGGTCGATTTTCTTAGCGAATTTCAAATATACAATGCAGTATTATTAACTGTAGTCACAATGCTTTGCATTACATCCCCAGGACTTACTTATTATGCAACTGGAAACTTGTATCTTTGACCCCTTCACCCATTGCCCACCTCCCCTCCCCCCCAACCCAGCCTCTGGCAACCACCAATCTTTTGTCTGTATCTATGAACTTGGTGTTGTTTGTTTGTTTGTTTGTTTGTTTGTTTTTAAGATTCCACATGTATGTGAGGTCTTGTGGTATTCATTTTTCTCTGACATCTGTTTTTCTGTTTAAAATGTTTACTTATTTATTTTGAAAGAGAGAAAGAGGAAGAGAGAGAACCCCAAGCAGGGTCTTTGCTGTCAGTGTAGAGCCTGACATGGGGCTTGATCTCACAAACGATGAGATAGTGACCTGAGCTGAAATCAAGAGTTGGACACTTATTTCACTTATGATGGTGCCCTCAAGGTCATCAGAATTTTTTTTATAGGAGTCATAAGCTATAACTTTTCTAAGAAAACTAATACAATATAGTATGTTCTAGCTCATCAAATTAAGTAAGAAAGGCTTGGCAGGAAGCCTGGTTGGTTGAAAACTTTCTCATGTGGTGGGCTTTCTTTTCCCACTAAAGACTGAGGAAGGGAGTGCCTGGGTGGCTCAGTCAGTTAAGCATCCGACTTCAGTTCAGGTCATGATCTCATGGTTCGTGTGTTTGAGCCCCACTTTGGATTCTGTGCTGACAGCTCAGAGGCTGGAGCTTGCTGCGGATTCTGTGTCTCCCTCTCTCTCTGCCCCTCTCCCACTCATGTTCTCGTTCTCTCTCTCTTTCTCCCCCTCCCTCCTTCTCTCTCTCTCCTTCCCTCTCTCTCAAAAATAAATAAACATTAAGAAAATTTTTACAAATATAATAGAGACAGAAGCAGGCTTCAGGGTTTTATTTTGTAAATGAGAGAATTGAGGTTAGCTAGCTTTTGCTATTTTACAGTGACTAATACTCCCTTCTGTTTCTGACAGCTCCTCCTACTTCTAAGTTAACATTTTTCCTCACCCCACAGTCTGACCAGAGATGTCCCCATCTTTGTGTGTGCCATGGCCTTCCCCACCGTCCCATGTCCACTGCATGTGTTTGAGCCCCGCTATCGGCTTATGATAAGAAGATGCATGGAAACCGGCACCAAACGGTTTGGCATGTGTTTATCTGCTGAACACGCAGGGTAAGAATTGCCAACGTTCAGAGGGTCCTGAATAAATGCATAACCTGTTATTTTTCTTGAAGAACAATTTAAGGTGATGTTGAAAAATTCTGGTGGCTTCCATTACATAACAAAGTATAAATCCAAGGCCATCCATGATGTGATCCCAGCTTTCCTTCTAGCCTCATCTCCTACTTCTTTCTTTCAGACATAATATTTGCTAGTCCATTAGCATATTATTTGCTTTTCTGTAAATATACTTCATATCCATACTTCCATGCTTCTGCCTATAAGTCTTTTGTAGTTCATCATCATACAAACAAATCCAGTCTAACTTTTTAAGATCCAGAAATTTGCTATGTAGGAGCACCTGGGTGGTTTAGTCAGTTGAGTGTCCAACTCTTGATCTCAGCTTAGATCTTGACCTCAGGGTTGTGAGTTCAAGCCCTGCATTGAGCTCTGCATGGGCATGAAGCCTACTTATAGGCAGGTAGTTAGGAGATAGATAGATACATACGTACATACATGCATACTTACATGCATATGTACATACATCTTCCGTGAAACCTCCACCTATACAGCCAGACAAATTTCAGTCTTATAAAAACCCACAGCTCTTAGTTTTGACCTCTCCTCATTTTACATCATTTGTGTAGGGAAGATGTTCCAAATCGACAGGCAGCTCCTTTCCATGGGCTGCTCTGAGGACTCTGGGAAGGAGACTCCCAACAGATGGGAAAGAATCCCATCTGTTGGCTTCCTTATCCCCTAGGACTTTGTCATTACTGCATGGTCATGATGAGGTCTCTACATGTAAGTTCTAGCTGGTAGAAGAGGCACAGGTGCTCTGAAAGGATTTGAAGAAAAGGGGTACTCATCACTATTGTTCATACCTACTGCAAAGGAGGCTGGGAAATGTAGCCCATCCATGTGCCCAGGAAGAAAAGGAGAGTGGATACATAGGACCATCCACTAGCTTCCATAATATATACCTAGGAACAGATCTTTTTAAAGATATGTGTAGCACCTTTATGGAAAAAATTCTACAGCTTTATTGAAAAATATTCAAGAAGGCCTAAATAAACAGAAGTACCATATCCATGGATGGATGCATAGATTCAATGTCATAGTAGAAATGCCAGTTTTACTCAAATTAGTCTCTAAATCTAAAGTAGTTTCAGTCAACATTCCAAGAGGACTTTTTCATGGACTTGTTCAAGCTGACTTTAGAATTATTATGGAAAATCAAAAGACCAAGACCATGATAGTTTTGAGGAAATCAGCTGAGCAAGATGGGAGAACCCTCCCATCTTGTAAACCCTAGTGAGTAGACCATTACAGTATATGGAGATAAGAAACAGATCATTCATATTTGGACCCATATTTAGATATAATTATGTGAGAAAAAGCAAGCCGCTCATTTTTAAAAGGTGCTCAGAAAATTAGTGGGCAGTCCAAATGTGGAAAATAATCTCTTCTCTGCCTTGCACTGTACACACAAAGTAACACATGTTATTTACATTCTCAATGTGAAAAATAACATATAAAAATTTTAAGAGGAAATGTTGGAGACTATAATTAGGAAAAGACCTTTTTTTACACAAGATGCTAAGAGCAGGTAACATAAAGGAAGAGATTAATAAATTTGAATATGTTAAATTCATCAAAATCAGCAAAAGCAAAGTGATAAAACATCCAGAAGTTCTGCTTCCACTGAGGATATAGAACACTAAGAAGTGAATTATTCCATATAAAGTATAGGACATGAGTCTCTTGAACCTTGCTCTGGTGAGCAGAAGTTGCTCAGGGGAAGTGAGGAAAGGTAAGTCTATCCAGGGAGAGAGTAAACAAAAGTGTGGCTCATCTGTGGCAGAGCCTAGGAGAAGGAGACCTGCAGGTGTATAGGAGGAATTCAGCTAGATTTTTGGGACCAAGTTCTAATGGCCTCATGTGGACAAGCACGAGAGTCCAGAAAACCCTGGGAGTTTCAGGCACAAGGGGAGTTTGCATCCACTCACAAATTCTTGTCCACATACAAGACAGGATGGCTCATTGGAGAGACAGGTTCTGCAGCTGAGACGAGCTTTGGAAGAGCTGATATTGGAAGACATTTGTCTGCTGATAGTTGGGGCAGCAAGTCCTCTCTTGAAAGGGATCTTCAGGGCACCTCCATCCATGCCACAGCTATGGATAAGATAGCCCTGTTAGATAAGCAAGAAGAGATCGTTTTATTAGAGATTCAAGTAGAGGTGTCCAGCCTTACAGGCATGTGACTTGGGAACCATCACTCATTGTTAGTTTGAAGGCATGTAGTGAAGTTGTTCATTCACTTTAGAATTGGGTAGCCTTGGGTTCAGATCTCAGGTCTGAATCTTACTGTGGCCTTATAGAAGTTGTTTGATTTTTCTAAGCCTTTTCCAAGCCTTTCTGTTTTTGTGCTTGAATGAGTGCATATTATAAACTGCTCCTAATAGTGCATGACACATAGTAGGCACAATCAGTATCCTCAGGATACAGATGATAGTTCAAAAGGGTGAGAGTGGGTAAGGTCACACAGGAGAGCTTTGGAGTGAAGATGCCATTGTGGGTGGCCCTGGTGTTTAAGGGACATGTGGAGGAGCCAAGCTGTGAAGGGGTGCACTGGTCGGGAGGGCAACTGAGAGCAGCAGTGGGTGTTAGGTCAGTGACAGATCAGTAGAGGATATAAGTAGCAGATGGGGTCATGCCAGAGTCATTTGTGACTTCCACTGGGGTTGTTTCGGTGAAACGGAGGCCTGATGGGGAGGTAGGAGATGGAAGGCAGTGACTGTAGATGACTTCCCATAGTAGTTTGTTGGGGACGATAGAGTTGGCCAGCATCAGTGGAAATGAGAGAGGAGGGAGCAGAATCTGTGAGTAGCGTGGGGGCCCAGGCATACTTTGTGCTCTCTGTACCCCCTGCTGGTGCCCTGGCCAAGGGGACTGAGGATCCTGTCTCTCTCCACCTCTTAGGTCCTTCCAAAGCACTAGCTTATTTCAACTACTGAGGCACAAGGGCCCTTTCCCCTCCAGCTCTCCCTCAGTGGCCTTGCACACCAGTGTGTTTTGCATTTAACAGAAGGAATCATCTGCAGGTATCTCTTAGAGAAAACAAGCTTGCTGGTGCCATGCAGAGACACCATTTGTTTTGTTTGGACCTCCTGCATTTTTAAAATCACGGTTTTTTTTCTCCCGCCTGTCCTGTCAGAATTTCAGAGTACGGCTGCATGCTGGAGATTAAGGATGTCAGAACATTTCCTGATGGGAGTTCAGTTGTGGATGCCATTGGAATTAGTAGGTTCAGAGTTCTAAGCCATCGTCACAGAGATGGCTATAACACAGCCGACATTGAATATCTCGAAGATGAAAAGGTGAGGTTTATTTTCCTGGCGTATGTTTAGAGGGCCATCGAGTCAATACTGTAGACTTGTCCAGGCCATGCAGTCTTGGTTGCAACTCCTCAGCTATGCTCTTATAGCCCAGAAGCAGCCATAGACAATATGTAAACGAGTTGGCATGACTGGTTTCCAATAAAATGCTGCTTACATATGGAGTGAACAGGATTTAATTTGTGAGTAGTAGTCCATCCTGTTCTAGATACTGGTATTAGTTCAGAATGAGATATAAAAAGTAGCATTTAAAAATACCTTCTAAAAGCAGTGTGGAAGTTCCTCAGAAAATTAAAAATAGACCTACCCTATGACCCAGCAATAGCACTGCTAGGAATTTACCCAAGGGATACAGGAGTACTGATGCATAGGGGCACCTGTACCCCAATGTTTATAGCAGCACTCTCAACAATAGCCAAATTATGGAAAGAGCCTAAATGTCCATCAACTGATGAATGGATAAAGAAATTGTATACACAATGGAATACTATGTGGCAATGAGAAAGAATGAAATATGGCCTTTTGTAGTAATGTGGATGGAACTGGAGAGTGTGATGCTAAGTGAAATAAGCCATACCGAGAAAGACAGATACCATATGGTTTCACTCTTATGTGGATCCTGAGAAACTTAACAGAAACCCATGGGGGAGGGGAAGAAAAAAAAAAAAAAAGAGGTTAGAGTGGGAGAGAGCCAAAGCATAAGAGACTCTTAAAAACAACAAACTGAGGGTTGATGGGGGGTGGGAGGGAGGGGAGGGTGGGTGATGGGTATTGAGGAGGGCACCTTTTGGGATGAGCACTGGGTGTTGTATGGAAACCAATTTGACAATAAATTTCATATATTGAAAAAAAAATAAAAAAAACTGATGTCTTTATAAAAAAAATAAAAATAAAAATACCTTCTAAAGCTAAATATAAAAGGTTTGGCTCTCTTACCCCTTAAGAATTATTTATATGCCTAATAGAAATAACAGAACCCATGTTTTGACAAATTAACAAAATGTTTTGAAGGGATTCTCAAAAGATGTGTACAAAGATGTCTCTAGCAGTCTTACTCATTAATGGCCACAAACAAGAAATAGTGCAGATACTCATCAACAGGGGAATGGATAAACAAATTGTAGTACATTTACACAATGGAATACTACTTGGCAATAAAAAGGAAGGAGCTAATGATACACAAAACCATATGAAAGAATCTCTTAGATCTCTCAACGAACACATCTCTCAACATCCTGCTAAGCCGGGGAAGCCAGATGCACAACCACGTGTGCTGTGTGGCTCCATTTATATGCTTCCAAGACCAGGCATCACCTGTCTCTGGTTTTGGAGGGCAGAGACAGGCTGGGGTGAGGGTTTGTAACTGACCAGAGGAGGGTGTAGGGCCATTGTGGGCCATGGAAATGTTCTCTGTCCTGTTCAGGATGGTGATTCCACTGGTGTGTGTGGCTGGCAAAACTCTGAACCAGCCAGTGAGATCTGTGCATTTTCTGTATGTAAATTATCCTGCAACAAAAACATTACAACTGTTTAGAAGGAGGGAATCCTTGGAATTACTGTATCCCTCTTTTGAATTCTGTCCTTCACATTTAGAACCACACCATGGTTCTCACCGTGGCGAGTGAGAGTCTTTAGCTGTCTGACATCACACTGGAAGTCGCTTTGGGGACAGTGCTGTACATTTGTGACGCCCATCAGGAGACCCACACCCACACTGCCAGCACTGCCCCCTTTCCAGCTGCTGTTTCTGGTCATCCTAGGCACAGGGCTATACAGCTCAGAGGAGCCAAGGGCAGCAAGTCAACCCCAGCATCTCAGGAGCAGAGAGTGGGTTTAAAGGATGGGACTGAATGTGATTGTTCTCTGCTGCCTGGGTAACAAATCTGATGGAAGAGTTTACTGACTGTTGTGGATGGCAGTTTTTAGTGGTGTTTGTATTTATTTCAGAACAAGAGCTTACCTAACTACAAATAAAATAATTTTGGTGTTTTTTTTTTTTAAAGAAAACCCTCTACTACATAGGAATATTTGATTTGTATAAATCAAATTGAGAATGGTTGCATGCATTATAATCTAATTCCTCAGTTTACCCTAGTTTTCAGAGATCCTTGAATTTTATAACCAGAAAGGACCTGAATGGTTTATTCCCATTTTGTAGATGAGAAAATTCTACCCTCAGGAGGCTGTGTGACTGGCTCATGAGAATCAGCAGTGAAGCCAGAACAAACCTGGGTCCCTCGGTCCCCAGCCCAAGCTTTTCCCACTCAGGTGTTCCTCAATAGGGGTGGGATATACTTAAAATAGTGACTTGGCTGTGAGATAGGCACCCAGCAGTAAAGCATGATAAATCTAAGGTATCAGGGCTTACTGCTGCTTAAGGCTAATACAGTGATACAGGGTAGCTGTCATGTTTTCTGGAATATAGTTTGGTGATATGGAATATAATTTTTTAAATGTCTCACTCTTTGACTTGGCAATTCTGCTTCTAGGAAACTATCCTGAGGGAATGACAGCCCCTTCTATCACCACCACTGACAAAAAACAAACCACTTTTGTATAAATATTTATATTACTGTGTAATATTAAAGTATTTTATCTTAATGGTGGAGTAAGTTATAGTATATCTGTACATATAGCCATTGAAAATGATTCATAGTAACATGGCATATATGTTTATGTTGTTAAGAGAAAAATCGGGATGTTATGGATAGACAGGATAGGTAGATCTTCACTGTATAAAAAAAGTACAAATTTCTATGTTGAGCATATATCATGTTTATAAAACACTGATGAATTATCTGAATACTAAGTGTCCCAGCTCCACTTACCAAATACGGCAGATGATCACTATATTTCGTGTGCTAATAATGAATTGCTAAAATGGTCATCCCTCTTTCCTTGATCAGGTGGAAGGAACAGAGTATGAAGAACTTACCAGTCTTCATGATTCAGTATATCAGCAGTCAGTTTCCTGGTTTACTTCACTTCAGGATCACATGAAAGAACAAATCTTAAGCCATTTTGGGTTGATGCCGGACAGGGAGTCTGAGCCTCAGGTATACTCTCCTTATTTCTTTTAGAATGCTATTATTATTTCCTGCTATATGTTAAGACACATTATTCTGAAGGAAAATTTGCCCGTGCTGTGCTGTGTACTCCATTGTGATCACTTATGAACGGGAGCAAAACAACCAATGCTTTTTGATTAATAATGTGTGAAGGTCATTTCTATCAAAAATCAGTTTATTCTGACTGGCTGTTGGCTTTGGTACTTTTACTTCTCTCACCCACTGTTTAAATCAGCTGTTTCAATCTTATGACTTAGAGAGTAATAATTTGTGTGTATTGGCATGAACAGTCCATATTTTGCACATACTGTTGCCTTGTGCCTAATCAACAGATGTTGAATAAATGCAGAGAAAATCTAACTCCTGTTAAATTAGGAGTCTTCCTTGCCCTCTATATCCAGTCAGGCTTTCTCTGTGTTCCGCCAGTGTGCTTTCAGTGAACTTGGCTCTGCAAGCAGGGCGTGGCTTCGGGCTGTGAAGCGCTTCTAAGTGTACACTGAATCCTTTCTTCCTCCTCCGGGTGACAGAGCCAGGCAGGGATGGCTTAGGCCTATGACAGAGTATAAAGTTCCTTCTGTACAAACTCACCTGTCTTGTGGAGAAAGCAGTATCCGGGACCAGCTCTCAGCAGGTTTGGGGAAAGATGAAATGTACTTTGTATTTTTCCCATCCACTGTTACACTCTTTTTCTATCTCTGGCCGACTTCTGTCTTTTACCCCCACCTGAGTTATGTCTTTTCCAAACTCAAGACCAGCCTTTAAGCCAAAAACTGCCTCAGTGTTACTCCTAATCTTCCAATAGAAGCTTCCACATCCTAAGCTAAAGTGACTTCAGAGTCCACCCTCTCTAGTTCCCAGTTGGATTCTGTATTCCTTTAGGGGTAGAATTGGAGGAGAATCCAAGATGGGAAGCCGGGCGGCCTAGATATCTTGGTTCTTAATGTAAGGAATACTGAGAACAACTTTATGACTAGCTTTTGCTTAGATCTCAGTCCAGAAGTGTGTGTTGGGTTATGTGAAATATAAGCTATCAGGTAGCAGAATAATTCTTATATATTTAATTCATGATGACTCCAATCTATATATAATTAACAATAATTCATATATAGATGTTTTGTATACATGTGCATATTTATCACACAGATATTGTTAAAAGATTTATAATACTCAGGCTTGTACACCTACTTTTAGCCTTCCTAATATTGAGCTTTCTATAGTATATTTAAAACTTAAAAAATAATAACACAGAACATTGGAAAGTAGAGGTGAAATTTATGGTCCCCTCTTCTGACTGGTATATATGCATAACAAGAGCTTTGAGAGAACAGAAGCAATTAATTCATGGAATTTCCCTATAAAAGATGCTTCTCTTTGCAGGCTTTACGTTTTGTGAATTCTCCCACATTTAAATTTGTAACAGAAAAGTAAACTTTGTATCTCAAGGGTTGAATGGATGGAAAGTAGATCTAAAATAGAAGGTGGCATTTAATCCTTGCCCACGCCTTGTTGGTGAAACAAAGAGAAGAGACTTGCATTTTAGGTGCTGATTTTCCTTCCCTTTCATGTCCCTTGCAGAGTAACCCTAGTGGTCCTGCGTGGTCCTGGTGGATCCTGGCAGTGCTGCCTCTGGAGCGCAAGGCTCAGCTGGCTATTCTTGGCATGATCTCACTGAAAGAACGTCTGCTCGCCATTCGGCGGATATTAGTCATCATTACGCGTAAGATGAATAGTCGGCAGGAGCTGGTTAATAGCAGGGAGAGAAATAATTGATTTTTTTCTCTCTGTCAAGGTTTCTGGAAGCCCTTGTACTTTTATGAGGAGCGCTAGACGTGGACAAGTAGCATCCCATTCATCGTGCTTTGTAAAATGCTTGTTGAGGGTTACAAAACGGAACACTTAGCAAACATTGACTCCTACTCAAATGTTAGAAGTTGGTGTCTGGCGGAACCTGACTGGGTACAAGGTTAGCCTGAAGTTTGCATGGAGCCCACAGTTGGAAACCAACCTAAGAAAATCTCTTTGAAGCAGATGCTTTAATGTGCAGTTCACTGACAGCAGGGAACACCACAGATGGTTGGCAAGTGGTTTAGGTTTTGCGAGAAAGAAGGACTCCCTCCCTGGTAAAGTATCTCACTACACCAGATGGGAACAGCATGCTTTGGTGGCTAGAGAGTAAGAGGGAAACCACATTTTTATCTGGAAGCAGATTTCTCAGAGCACAGGCTAACTGAAAATGCGCTTCGGCTTTGTGTGTCGCTGTGAAGTTGTGTGCGAAATTGAGGGATCGAACTGTTGTCCAGTACAGGAGCCAAAATTAGTCCTCACCCAAGAAGTAGTAGCTACCAGATAGAACTATGTTGTGTGTCCCGTAGTAGTTCAGATATCATACATTGCATGTTGTAATCAGATGAACATCAGAATACACGAAGGTGTACCTTGGATATAGAAAAATCTGACAACAGTATAGTTGATTTGAGGATATATATTTATATGCACTCAATAAAGAGCAAAAGTTCACTAAAACTGTATGTGTATTGGAATGTCAAACATGCAACCAAACTAGTACAAAAACCCCCTTGAAAGCATAAGCCTGTCTCATTAATTTGGTGAACACTAAACATCCACTCATCCATCCACTCATATATGAGGACATTAACGTCTGCTCTGGAATGGGACTCTTATCTCTTCCAGGAAAATATATCAGGACAGTGTGCAAGAAGAGGGGGGGGTGCATATGGGGTGTAAATATTCAGCAATCTAAAAATTGTTTTCCATCCTCAACCTAAAAATTGTCTCTGTGTCTTTTGAAAAGAAGTTTTAAAAGTGATCAGACCCAGTGTTATCTATTACAGAACAATACATTACAACTTCGACCTCTAATGCATATTGGTAGTATTAATTGGAATAACCATGTGAACTAAGATACTGGATCATTAGCACTGGCCTAACGAGCTGGTGCACTGAGTTGGCTTCTTGGGCTGTGCCATGGATGCTCTTAACTAAAAGATGATGAGAACCAGACCGGAGAATAAATCACAGCTTTAAGTTTTGCTTTTTTCATTCAAGGTGTATCATATTTGAGGTTTTTGTTTGTTTGTTTGTTTTTTGGTTTTTTTCCAGGTAATTTATTTTTTTTTCAATAAATGAAATTTGTTGTCAAATTGGTTTCCATACAACACCCAGTGCTCATCCCAAAAGGTGCCCTCCTCAATACCCATCACCCACCCTCCCCTCCCTCCCACCCCCCATCAACCCTCAGTTTGTTCTCAGTTTTATTTAAGAGTCTCTTTGAGTTTTAACAGAATATTTCATAATGTCAGAAGTTGGTTGTTTATCAATCCATCAAACATTTTATTAGAAACTTTATAATTGTATTTTTTTTAATTGTATGGGTTTTCAATAGCTAATGCTCGGTTTCATTATGGGAGTGAGAAAATCCTCTTCTTGTATAACTTAGTCATAAAGAGAAAATGTGAAAGTATTTTCAATCAGATGTTTCTGGTACCTCACTTATTGCAAATCTCATATCTCATCTTGAATATGGTTTAAAGGCAATTTGGCCATGTGATTTCTAAAATATTTTATTGATTCATGTGTTAATGATAGTATTCAACATTTTTAGGCATTGTATCCTAATCTGATCATCTAAAAGAAAGCAAAACTGTATCTAGTATGCCAGAGGACCTTTCTTAGAAATGGCTCCTAAAAATGGGTATGCATTGACCATTTTCTTTTTTTTGGAGGATCTTTCCTACGTTAAAATCATATCATTGCTGTTTCCATTTGGGAGTGTGTAAAATAGCCACAGTGTGATCCTAGTTTCTGCAGGAGCCTTCCTGAAGTTAAGTCTCTGTGCTCGGAGTACCAGGGCTTTTCCTGTCCCCATCACATGCTGTGGCTTTCTCACCCTTACGCCTGAAATGTCATAACTGGCACAGATCTCTGATCGGAATCATTAATTATCGCTTCCTGATTCTGTCTGCCTCTTTCTGAATTGTCACCTTGTTCCTAGTGCTCTTATGTAAAAGACTATTCAAACAAGTAATGATGTAGATAGAACAGCCAAAGTTTTGGTTGTTTTTGTCTTTTGACACCCAAGGGAATGGACTGCGACTGCTTCATGCTGTGTCCAGTATCTCACCTCTCTGCCCAGAGCAGAGCAGGAGTAGATGGGTATTTCCTGAGCACTTAAATGACAGGAAGTCGGATCAAGGAAAGAATATTTCAAGTCATATTATGAAGGAAGCTTCCTTTCAAAAACTTAAAGAAGGACACCTAAATTCTGGTTTGTTACAAATTTAGCTAACGCAGAATAGCTTTGCCCCTGCCCCTGCCCTCTTTGCTGTCATGGAGATGTCGTTTCTAATATCTCTCAGAAAATAAGCTCTTATTCAGAGTCAGAACATTCAAGTTTAATTTTACTGAAAATGTTCCAACACTAATGGTCTAGTTAGTTCTGCATCAGAATAAAAGCAGAATCTATTTAGAGTAATAATAACAGTGTGGGGGGGTCATTTTTCTTCTTTAAATATAGTAATTGAAGTACATTCTATACACTTTGTTAGGTATTTTTCCATTTCACTCTCCTAAGTGGCTTGACTCATAATTCCATCCCTGCATTCCTATGTCTGTGAAATAGAACTGATATCCTGACAGGCAGTATTCTGAAAGCTTAGATTTTTAGGGTACCACATTCCCTATGTGTCCTCATCTTCAGAATTGAAAGTTAGAATACTTTTTAAAGTTCCAAATTAAAAAAAATTTAAATTTTAAGGTCTATCCATGGAACCACAATAAGTATTAGCTGATTCATGTGCCAAACTTTGGAGTGTTATCCCATTTTTACAACCACAACAAAGTCTTTCTCTTAAGCATCACCCTCCTTGACCTCCCAAACCAAAAAGCACCAAGACTGTTTAGTAAGTTGTATCTCAACTATTAACATACATTAAGCCTTACCACAGGACGTTTAAATCATCAAGGAACAAAATAGATGGTAGAGTTACCATGAACTATGATACTATCATTGTGTCATAACATTATTTGAAAATTGGCAGTTGGTACAATCAAAATACTCCATTGCCTGACCTAGCTGTATCACATAGAAGTCATTATGCTTTTTTTTTTTTTTTTCAACGTTTATTTATTTTTGGGACAGAGAGAGACAGAGCATGAACGGGGGAGGGGCAGAGAGAGAAGGAGACACAGAATCGGAAACAGGCTCCAGGCTCTGAGCCATCAGCCCAGAGCCTGACGCGGGGCTCGAACTCACAGACCGCGAGATCGTGACCTGGCTGAAGTCGGACGCTTAACCGACTGCGCCACCCAGGCGCCCCTCATTATGCTTTTTAAGTTGCTTTTTAAAAGTACTCATCTGTTTCTTCTTTTCTCCTTTTGTGTTTTCTCCCACTACTTAAATTACTTCGGTAGATACCACTCTTTAGCATTTAGATGCTATTAATGTGGATGGAACTGGAGAATGTGATACTAAGTGAAATAAGCCATACAGAGAAAGACAGATACCGTATATTTTCACTCTTATGTGGATCCTGAGAAACTTAACAGAAACCCATGGGGGAGGGGAAGGAAAAAAAAAAAGAGGTTAGAGTGGGAGAGAGCCAAAGCATAAGAGACTCTTAAAAACTGAGAACAAACTGAGGGTTGATGGGGGGTGGGAGGGAGGGGAGGGGAGGTGATGGGCATTGAAGAGGGCATCTTTTGGGATGAACACTGGGTGTTGTATGGAAACCAATTTGACAATAAATTTCATATATTAAAAAAATAAAATTTAGATGCTATTTATCAAATCAAGTGACAGATATGAAGAAGAAAGAGCCATTAGGAGGGAAAATAAATGTGGGTGATTTTTGTTTGTTCAACAGGCGTGGGGTTTTATTTTTTTCTAAATACCCTTATGAAACAGGGTAGAGAGGCTCCCATGTCCCATTTTCAACCTGGATAGCAGCGGCGGCTTGAAGAAAGAAACTTCCTCTGTAGCTCTACCCCTGCTAAAAGACCCTGTTATGATTCTGTGTTTCATCAAAACCCGGGAGGCTAGATCTGGATGAGTAGGGTGAGCTGTATCAACCACACATGGGAAAAATTGAACCCTTCATGTTTCCCAGTATCACATTGTCCCTACTGGCACTGCTTCATTCTGAGCCATTGACTTCTGACTTGTAGGAGAAGGTCTTTCCGCCTTTGCAACTCCTCACCTTAACTTCACCTTAATTTTGGCTTCTTGACTGATAAAAAAATTACCAATATCTGCTGAATCCTGTCAAGTAGCTTTTAGTAGTAGGTCTGCTTTTAGGTGAATATTAGCATATTGACTATTAGAATATTGAAGTAGCATAAACTATTGAGGAAATTAGAGTGCTGCTACCCCAGGTGGACCATTTGGGGGACACTAGTTCTGACTTGTGGCCAAGTCTTAATTTCTAACGGTGACTGGGTGACAATGCAGAGAGGTCCGTGCCTCCGTGCCACTGAAAGGCAAGGTTGTTGTTACTCATAGTTCCACTAGAAATGAGAGGCATGAACTTAAGACCACACAGGGAAGCACCAGAGCTAGAAGGCAGAAGCAGGAGTGAAGGCAAGCGTGGGGAGGGACTTTATTGTGTTTCTGTGGGAAACACCAGACAGGACAGGGGAAACAGCTTAAGATTGTCTAGTTTGGATGATCATGATTGGCTCTGGGCTATAAGAGTGGGATCTACTTGTCTGGTATTGAGTCCTGGGTGATTAAGGCCAGGACTCTTTTCTCCTAGACTGTAAGAGCCAGACAAAGGAGGTGGCTCCAAATATGGGCTCTGGGTTGTTTAGTTCTCATATGAAAGGCGTGCTTCCTTGTGGACCCTTTGCTGTCTCTGACTGGCCAGCCCAGGAGGGTCAATCTCCCCAGCCATTGAGGCCCCGGAGATGTCAAACGCATGATTTTTAAATGCACGATTAGTACAATTGGTCCTCCAATATTCTGACATCATATTAAGGAAACTTCGGGGTGATGACAATGGAGACATTAAACAGTAAGGCGTAAGTTACCTTAAACACATAGAAAGCATTTTATTATGAGAGTAAAAAGGAGAAGCATAAGGAGTCCTTGAGGCCAGTCTATAATTAAGGTTCCCACTTACAGGCCTTAGTCAAAATCATAGATCTGGAACTCTGGGGGGTCTTCAACACTATCTTGGTGGAATTGTAAAGTGTACAAGAAGTATGAGTGTGATAATATCTCAATGTATTTCTCGAGTTAAGATGGCAGGCTCAGCAGTTACGCTATTGGAGGGTATGATAACTTAGTAAATACATTAACGATTAAGCAGTTATGTGTGTGTAACCAAGGAAAAGGAGTGTTACAATTAGAGACACAGGGCAGGAGAGGTGGTGGAAAGCTGGAGAGGGCAGTAGAAGGCGGCAGTGGAGAGTGAGTAGTCCTCTCCCAGACACTGGAGGGGTTGGCAGAGACAAGGCAGGCTCTTCCTGGGGAAAGTAATAATCACCATTGATTTTTGGAATAGTGTACAGATAGTAAACTCCATCAGATTTCACTTTAGGCAGGGGAGTGTAGGGGTGTGTGTTTTGGCAGAGAGCAAGGAATATACCAGAGTAATTCACTAAACAGGCAGCAAGCTCAGAAACATAATAGAATCCCTGATATTGAAGGAAGAGAAGTAAAAATGTCCTGGGTTTACTTTGTGACTTAGCAAAGGTAGTCTGTGGGCATAAGTTCTAGTGTCCAGTGTAGAGTTATCTCCAGTGGCAAGCTTGGGGTCTGGGCAGTGAGCTTCCAGGCCAGAGTGATGTTGTATGGGGTTTGGGACTTGGGGTATCCATTTTAAGTAGGTACCCACTCAGGTCGATGTGGGTCTCAATGTTTGCTATGTTTGCTTGAAACAGTGGTTTACTTCAGGTGTTTGCAAACCAATGAAAATGTCCAGATCAACAGTGATAAGACCAACAGTCAGCAGAATGGTGGGCAGCTACACCTGGCAGAGTTTTTGGTTTTGATTTTTGCTTCAGGTTCACTTGGGTCCCTTATCAGCTGCACAGCTGCCTGACCTATGGGAATGTCCATAATTAATGCGTCCCAAGAAAGCATGTGCCCTCGATCTGGCCGCTAGCCCTTGTTAGATGGGGGAAAGATAGAAACATTTATAAAGGGAGGGGGAAACATTGTTAAAGGGCCTAACATATATAATGAGTTTTTAATATACATGAAGGCAACACATATCCCCCTTTATTTTATTTTGTTTTCTTTTTTTTATTTTTGAGAATGTGTGTGCACACATATGCAGGCGCACGTGCGTGAGTAGGGGAGGGGGAAGAGGGAGAGAAAGAGAGAATCTTAACCTCCACACTCAGTGTGGAGCCTGATGCAGGGCTTGATCTCATGACCTTGAGATCATGACCTGAGGCAAAATCAAGAGTCAGCCGCTCAACTGACTCAGCCACCCAGGTGCTCCTGTTCCTCTTAAATAGAGGAAAGTGCAATCAGAAAAAATTTTCCCCAACTTTTTTGAGGAAAATGGACAAATATAATTATATATATTCCAAGTGTGTAATATGATTTGTTATACATACACACTGAGATAATTAACACCTCCATCACCTCACATAGTTAACCTTGTGTATGCGTGTATGTGTGTGTGTGATAAGAATGCTTAAGATCTACTGTCAGCAACTTTTAAGAACACAATACTGTATAATTTTGTCCCTGTGCTATACATTAGAGCCTCAGAACTTATTCTTCTTATAACTGAAAGTTTGTACCCTTTGACCTACATCCCCCCATTTCCCCCTCTCCTCAGCCCCTAGCAACTCTGCAATTCTATTCTTTATTTCTATGAAATCAGCTTTTTCAAGATCCCATATATAGTGATATCATAAGTATTTATCTTTTTGTGTCTGGTTTATTTTCACTTAGCATAATGTCCTCTGTGTTCATCCTATTTGTGACAAATACCAAGATTTCCTTCCTTTTAAGACAAAATCATACTCTACTGTATGTATATAAATATGTGTGTGTATGTATCAGATTATCTTTTTCCAGTCATCCCTTGAAAGACATTTAGGTTGTTTCCATATCTTGGCTATTGTGTGAATAAGCTGCAATGAACCTGGGAAATGAAGATATTTCTTCAAAATACTGATTTCTTTCCTTATAGGATTTCATTTTATTTCCTAAATGGTTTACAAATATTTGTTTCCCATTCTGTAGGTGCATTTCCAAATTATTAATTGCTTTCTTGCTATGCAGAAGTACTTTAGTTTTATGTGGTCCTACTTGTTTGTTTCATTGCCTGGGCTTTGGGCATCTTATCCAAAAAGAAAGCATTGCTAATACCAGTATCAATGAGTTTTTTTCTAGGAGTTTTACAGTTTCAGCTCTTATATTTAAGTCTTTAATCCATTTTGAATTAATTTTTTTTTAATTTTTTTAAGAGAGAGAGAGAGCGTGCACAAGTAAGGGAAGGGCAGAGAGAGAGAGAAGGAGAGAGTCCCAAGCAGGCTCCACACTGTCAGTGCAGAGCCCAATGTGGGGCTTGAATCCACAAAACATGAGATCATGACCTGAGCTGAAGTCAGGAGTTGGGTGCTTAACTGACAGTCACCCAGGTGCCCCTTTTTTGAGGTGATTTTTATAGGTATAAGATAGCTGTCAATTTCATTATTTTGCATGTAGATATCCAGTTTTTCCAACACCCATTTTTTGAAGAGCCCATCATTTACTCATTGTGTTTTTTTGGCACCCTTGTCAGGATTAGTGGACCATATCTGCACAGGTTTATTTGGGGGCTGTCTGTTCTGTTCTACTGGTCTGTGTGCCTTTTTAGGCCAGTATGAAACTCTCTTGATTATTATAACTTTGTAATGTAGGTTGAAATCAGGAAGTGTGATGCTCCCAACTTTATTCATCTTTCTCAAGATTGCTTTGGCTTTTGGGGTCTTTTGCGATTCCATATGAATTGTAGGACTTTTTTTTTCTATTTCTGTAAAAAATACCATTGGAATTTTGATAGGGACCACATTAAACTTGTAGATCACTTTGGATAGTACAGACATTGTAACAGTATCAGTTCTTCCAATCTAGGAACATAGGCTATCTTTCCATTTATCTGTGTCTTCAATTTATTTCATCAGTGTCTCTTAGTTTTCAGTGTACGGGTCTTTCATCTCCTGGGGTAAACTTATTTCTGTGTATTTTTGATGCAATTATAAATGGGATTTTTAAAAATTTTTCTTTCTGATAGTTTGTTAGTGTATAAAAACGCAACCAATCTTTATATATTGATTCCATATCCTGCAACTTTACTGAATTCATTGATTAGTTCTTACAGTTTTTTGGTGGGATCTTTGGGGTTTTCTATTTATAAGAGATAATTTTACTTCTTCCTTTCCAGTTTGAATGCCTTTTATTTCTAGGATTTCCAGCACTGTCTTTAATAAAAATGGTGAGTACTTGGCTTGTTTACGACCTTACAGGAAAGGCTTTTAACTTTTTGCTGTTGAGTGTAATGTTAGCTATGGGATTATGATTCATAGCCTTTATGACATTGAGAAACATTGATTCTACGCCTAATTTATTGAGAGTTTTTGTCATGAAGTGGTTTTGAATTTTGTCATATACTTTTTCTGCACTATTGAAAAGATCATATACATTTTATCCTTCATTCTGTTAATGTGGGGATCACACTGTTCGATTTGTATATGTTGATTTTTCTTTGCATCCCAGGGGTAAATCCATCATGATCATGTTGTATAATCTTTTTAATATGCTCTTGAATTTGGTTTATGAGTATTTAGTTGAGGATTTTGTGAATCTGTCTTCATCATAGATATTGACCTGTAATTTTTTTCTTATAGTGTCCTTGCCTGGTTTTGTGTCATAGTAATGATGGCCTTGTAAAGTAAGCTTGGAAGTGCTCCCTCTTCTTCGATTTTTGAGATGGTTTGAGAAAGATTAGTATTAATTGTTTAAATCATTGGTAGAATTCATGTGTGAGGCCATCTGTTTCTAGGCTTTTCCTTTTAAGAAATTTTCGATTACTGATTCAGTCTCCTT
The DNA here is from genome assembly GCF_007474595.2 of Lynx canadensis. Classification (NCBI taxonomy): domain Eukaryota; kingdom Metazoa; phylum Chordata; class Mammalia; order Carnivora; family Felidae; genus Lynx; species Lynx canadensis. Next base: position 59,078,375 of record NC_044305.1, read on the forward strand.
GCTTGTTATTGACACTCATATTTTCTGTTACTTCATGATTCTGTCTTGGTAAATTGTATATTTGTTTGAATATATCCATTTCTTCTAAGTCATCTCATTTGTTGACATAAATGTTCAGAGAATTCTCTTAAGAGCCTTTGTGTTTCTGTGGTATCATTTGTAATGTCTCCTATTTTGTTTATCACATACTTGAATCACCTCACTTTTTTCTTAGTCTGGCTGAAGGATTGTCAGTTTTATTTAAAAAAAAAACAATTCTTCGTTGATCTTTTCTGTTGTCTTTCTAGTGTCTATTTTATTTACTTTCTGCTCTAATTTTTATATTTCCTTCCTTTTGCAAACTTGGACTTAGTTCCTCTTTTCCTAGTTCGTTAAAGTTTAAGGTTAGGTTTATTTCTTTGTACACATTTACTAGGCATTAATGTAAACTTCCCTCTTTAGAACTGCTTTTGCTACATCCCATAAGTTTTGGTATGCTATGTTTCCATTTTCATTTGTCTCAAGACAAACCCTTTTGATTTCTTTTTTGATTCATTGATTGTTCAGAAGTATGTTATTTAACTCCTATGTAGTTGTGAATATTGTAGCTTTCCTTCTGTTATTGATTTCTAGCTTCATATCATTGTGCTTGGAAAAGATACTTGATAAAATTTCATCTTTTAAATTTATTAAGACTTGTTTTGTGACCTTTATATGATCTATCCTAGAGAATGTTCCATGTGCACATGAGAGGAATGTATATTTTGCTGCTGTTGGGTAGAATATTCAGTATATATCTGTTAGGCCCATTTGGTATAAAGTGTAGTTCAAGTCCATTATTTTCTAGTTGATTTTCTCTCTGGATGATATCCTTGCTGAAAGTGGGGTTGAAGATGCCTGCTGTTAACTGCTTTGCTGTCTGCTTCTGACTTCAGATCTGTTAATAATTGTTCATTTTATTTAGGTGCCCTGATATGTGTTATCTGTATATGTGCAGTTATTATATCCTCTTGATGAATCGATTCCTTTATCTTTTTATAATGATCTTCTTTGTCTCTTGTTACAGCTTTTGACTTAAAGTCTATTTTGTTTGACTTTAAGTATAGCTACCTCTGTTCTCTTTTGGTTTCCATTTGCATGGAATATATTTTTCTGTGTCTTGACTTTTAGCCTGTGAGTATGGTTAAAGCTTAATTGAGTCCCAGCATAAATTTGGGTCTTATTTTTTTTAATCCTTAGTCACTTTATGTCATTTAACTGAAGAATTTAAACCATTTACCTTAGAATAATTATTGATAGGCAGTGACTTACTATCACCATTTTGTGAATTGTTTTCTGACTGTTTTGTAGTTCATTTGTTCCTTTTTTCTTCTGTTGTCTGACTTTCTAAATTAATGATTTTTGTAGCGATATGCCTTGAGTTTTTTTCTCTTTATCATTGATGTATCTGTTAATAGGTTTTTGCTTTATGATTTCCACAAGGCTTTCATAATGCATTTGTAGTTTCAATAGTCTATTTTAAGCTAATAAAAAGTTAACTTTAATTGCGTAAAAAGTTCTACACATTTACTTGTCCTCTACATTTTATGTTGTTGATGTCACAGTTTCCATCTTTTTATATTGTGTGTCCATTAACAAACTATTGTAGCTATAGGTATTTTTAACACTTTTGTCTTTTAATGTAGATGCTAGAGTTGAAAGTACTTTGCACACTACCATTACAGTATTAGGGTATTTTGATCTTGCCTGTATGTTTATCTTTACCAGTGGTTTTATATTTTTATATGTTTTCATGTTACTAATTAGCATCCTTTGGTTTTATCCTGAAGAACTTCCTTTGGCATTTCTTGTAAGGCAGGTCCAGTGGTGATGAATTACCTCAGCTTTTGTGTATCTGGGAAAGTCTTTATCTCTCCTTCCTCACGGAGGGACAACTTTGCTGGGCAAAGCATTCTTGTTTGGCAGGTTTTTTCTTAGAGAACTCTAAATATATCATCTCATTCTCTCCTGGTCTACAATGTTTCTGCAGAGAAATCTGCTGATAGCCTTATGGGGTTTCCGTGTATGTGATGTGTCTTTTTTTTTTTTTTTTCTCTTTGGCTTTTTTCAAAATTCTCTCTGCCTTTGATTTTTGAGAGTCTCATTATAATGTGTCTCAGTGAAGATCTGTTCAAGTTGAATCTGTTTGAGCTTCATATGCCTGAATGATCCATATCTCTCCCCCAATTTGGGAAGTTTTCTTCCATTATTTCTTTAAATGGTTTTCTGTCTCTCTTCTTTTTCTGTGACATTCATAATATGGATATTTTTTTGCTTGATGGTGTCCCATAACATAGGTTTTCTTCACTCTTTTTCTTTTTTTGGCCTCTGATTGGATAATATCAATGCTCTGTCTTTAAGTTTGCAGATTCTTTCTTCAGCTTGTTGAGGCTGCTGTTGAAGCTTTCTGTTGCATTTTTTCATTTACTTTATTATATTCTTCACAGTATTCTAGAACTTCTATGTGGTTCTTTTTAATGATTTCCAAATGTTGAACTTTTTGTTTTGTTCATGCATTATTTTTTCCTGAGTTCATTGAGTTGTTTATCTCTGTTTTCTTGAATTTCACTGAGCTTTTTAAAAATAATTATTCTGAATTATTTTTCAGGTAACTCACAGAGTTCCAATTCTTTGGGGTCAGTTGCCGGAAAGTTAATTGTGTTCCTTTTGTCATGTCATGTCTCCTTGCTTTTTTTGTGTTTCTAGTGGGTTTCACATTGATGTCTGAGCATTTGAGGGAGAATTAACCTCCTCTAGGTTTTTCAGACTGGCTATGGTGGGGAACGACTTTCACCTGACTTTCACCTGGTGGGCTGTGAGGGCCCTGGCTTAGTAGGATGCATTTCTTGTTCTGGGGAGGGTACAGTGGCATAGTTTCCATGCAGGTCTGTTAATTTTTTTCAGGTTTTTAAAAAATTGTAATGTTTATTCATTTTTGAGACTGAGAGAGCACAAGCAGGGAAGGGGCAGAGAGAAAGAGGGAGACAGAGAACCCAAAGCAGGCTATGTGCTGTCAGTGCAAAACCCGATGTGGGGCTCAAACCTAAGAACTGTGAGATCATGACCTGAGCCAAAGTCAGATGCTCACCTGACTGAGCCACCCAGGCACCCCATACAGGTCTGTTACATGAGGTCAGTGTTATTGAGGACTGTGGGGATCTTTAGTGGCCAAGACTGTGCAGGGCTTGCTGGTGGCAGTGGCAGCTAGGTCTACTGGAGTCCTTGGTGGTGAAGGTTGCTAGAGTTCTCCTGTTCTCTTTTGTTGCCCATGGAAGGAAGTTCTAGCTGAGAGCATCCCTCCCGGCACCAAGTCAGTACACTGATACTCAGTGGAGCTGTGGTCCAGGTCAGTTGCACATGGAACTACCATGGTGCCTGGGTCCTGAGGCACAGGTGCGCCTGCTGCAGCTGTGGCACCCATGTCTGAGGTACTGGCATTTGCAGATCTACAATGAGACCAGGGTTGGGAGCTTGCTGCATGATTTGGGTCCCGGGAGCAGGGGATGCAGTAGTGGCACAGACCCTAGGATGACAGAGTGCAGCAGTGGCCTGGGCCTAGGGGGCAGTGGCTGGCATCCATCAGCACACCCTGAGGGTAGTGTGTCAGAGTTCCAACTCTGAGTCCAGGGGGCAGGAGACAGAGCAACAGCAGTTTGGCCAGTAGTTATGCTGGATCAAGGCTCCAACTGAGGAACCAGGGGGGAACACAGAACTACAGTGGCATGGCCTGATGATGGCAGGGCAGAACTGTGACTTAGGACCTGGGGAAGAGGTGTGGAGCAGCAGCACCTCTGCCCCAGTAATGGTGGGTTGAAGCCCTGACTAGAACCTTGGAGTCAGACACAGAGCTGCAACAGCACAAGCTTGTGATGGCGGGTCAAAACTGTGACTTAGGACCCTGGGGGCAGGTCTCACCGCAGGGACCACTCCAGCCTCAGGAAGAAGACCCTGCAGGACTCTGAGCAGCTCTGTTAGCTGGGTTCAGCACTGATAAAGAATGTCAGGGTCCTCAGTAATAAAGGCTGCGCATGTCTACTGCTGGGGGGCCCTGCTCTCCTTTCCCTGTGGGGTGACATCCCTCTGAGGGGATCGCTCTTGGTGCTGAGCTGCTCTGGACTGAGTTGGGGTCTTGCATGTAAAATGCTTCCTGCACTTTTGTAAGTGGCCATCCTCAGGTTTTGAGCTCTACAGGGTTGTGGCTGCTGCTTTTTTGTCATCCAGAGCTGTTTCCACTTGGTGTGGAGTTATTTATTTGTTGCTTTTGCTATTTTTGGCAGGGAGAGAAGAGCACTAGGACTACCTACCCCATCAACCGCCAGATATTTTGGGGGGAAGTTTTTAAAAGTTTGTATGAGGAGTGAGGCAGCCAAGAGGTCCTGAATTAAGAGACATTAAGGCCTGGGGCACAATTGGGGCCATCGAAGCGTCTGTTTGCTAGACTCGACTTTGAAAAGGAAATGTTTGAGGATGTCATTATTTTTCAAACTGGTTATCTGGGACCTAACAGGGACATGAAAGGTCTGTTGAACATCTTTTCCAAATGCCCGGCATTGCATATTCTGAGAAGTGACATGTATGTCTTGATTACTACTGAAAATGCCTGCAACCCCAGAGGAGTAAGAAGTGTCCTGGCAAAGGCTTGTGTTGTGGGTCTAGTATGTATATGAGTTTGATTTGTGTTTTAGATAGCTGTGAGGGATAAGATTCCCAGCCATTTTTATCCCAAAAGGGACAACGCTTAGGCAATGGCAACAGTTGTGATATTTGCCAAGGAGAGCATCCAGTGCTAATATGACTGTCTGAAGTTTGGCCATTTGTGCTGACACTTGGGGTCCAATCCTTTTAGAGACATCCTAGCTGAGAGACAGAACGTTTCAGTGTTCCATTGAGCTCCATCATTTTCATGATGGTGGACAAGGTCATTCATGTGGTCTGTGAATTTTACCTTCTGTTCACTCATTTAATCCCAAGGGCTTCTCAGGTAGCCAGGGAGTCTGGGGAGGGTGACCTCCTCTGGCACAGTGGCATCTGGAAAAGGACTAAGGACCACCCTCTCTTGTAGCTGAACTGTGTCACGTTTGGCTCCATCCTATATCAGGGAAGCCTCAGTACCCATGCAGACCTTGTGGGATGCTACTTCCATGGCCCAGGGGCATCTGGATGCAGAGATATAGCCCAGGGTCTGTGAGAGCCTGTGTTTTCAGGAGAGTCTGGTATGTGGTCAGTCATTTGTTGTTTTAATGGTACATAGCATGAGACCGAGAGGCTCAATTTTTTGCATCTACAGCCTTTTGGCCACTTACAGCCACATCGGTGGTCCAGAGATGCTGGGAGACCTGAGAAGAGGTTGCCAGCATCTCTTGAATGAGGGAGTCTCTGAGGGCAGTGCATGTTGGTGTTAATTTGATCAGATTTCAGATGTTTTTCTGAGGCAGCCCCATTTAAGGGGGCTGATTTGTAAGTAGCAGCATCCATGAGATTAAGGGCAATTTGTAAATGAGGACTATTACAGAATATTTCAGAGGACTACTTTCAGAACTCCCAAAATACTGAAAGATGTTGGACTTGTATGTCACTTGGGGAGTGTGTGAGGTGAGTCTCCTTGGAGCAAGGGTGGTATTACTGTGATGTCATGCCTGTGCTCCTGGAGAAGATGGGTGCAGCAAAGATCTTGTCTGAAAAGCTGCTGAGGTACCCCACAGGGAGCTGGAGAAGACGGGTCCATCCCTTTGAGGTGAAGGCAAAGTGTGCCTGAGAGACTGTTGAAGTAGGTGCTGAGCAGAGTGTACTAGCCAAGTCTATAAGAGCAAAATATTTACCAGTTATTGACTGAATAGAATTAGTAATTTTAAGAATATTGGATATTGGTTATGGCAGCCCTAACGCAATAGGACCATAGCAACAAGGCTGCAGTAATCCACCATGAGGGACCCTTTATGTTCCCCGGGTTTAAGAACAGGCACATTTGAGCTGTAAAAATGGAGAAGCATTTGGGATAATCACCCCTTTGTGAATTAGGTTTTATAGAATACATCGTAATTTTTTTTATGTTTGTTTTTTTTTTTTTAATTTTTTTTTCAACGTTTATTTATTTTTGGGACAGAGAGAGACAGAGCATGAACGGGGGAGGGGCAGAGAGAGAGGGAGACACAGAATCGGAAACAGGCTCCAGGCTCTGAGCCATCAGCCCAGAGCCCGACGCAGGGCTCAAACTCACGGACCGCGAGATCGTGACCTGGCTGAAGTCGGACGCTTAACCGACTGCGCCACCCAGGCGCCCCTGTTTGTTTATTTTTGAGAGAGAATGAGCAGGGGAGGGGCAGAGAGAGAGGGAGACAGAGGATCCCAAGCTGACTCTGTGCTGACAGGAATGAGCCAGATGTGGGGCTCGAACTCATGAACCATGAGACCATCACCTAAGCCAAAGTCGGACACTAAACTGACTGAGCCACCCAGCAGCCAGCCCCTAGAATAAATCTAATAAATTTATATCTTGAAAGGCCTTATTCACTTACATTGGGCCAGATAAACTATTTTAATGGGGGGAAGGGGATCATGGAGTCCCATTTTTATCAATCTAATTTGTAAGTGACAAAGACTTACTGTAACTTAATTTATTATTCATTATGTTAGAGTGTCTATACTCAACATGGGGTATTTTAAGGGAATTGGTACCATCACTACAGGAGATTGAGACAAGGCTACACTTACAGTGTACCTATGTTTTTTTCTATTTTCTATGTGGTTACTTTATTTCAGATTATAGGAGGTACAGTGTCTAAACTTAGTAGAATCCTCAGCTATAACTATAATTTGAGCCCCAGTATTCAGTCTAAGTTTTGTTAATTGGTGCATTTTAGCAAAATGTTTGAGGTAACGTAGAACCTAGGTTGTAGAGGCACAAAAACCAATGAAAACTTTTTTAAAAATCTTTTGGCTATATAAATCTTTTAGTAAGTAAATTTTATTATATATTTGCTTCATATATAATTATTCTACATAATTTGTTATATAAAATGTTGTATCCAAGAGAGCAGTGGTGGCAGCATCCTGAGTGTGTGAGCATGTAGTTTGTTTGTCTTTTTAAAGTTTATTTATTTACTTAGAGAGAGAGTGGGAGAGGAGCAGAGAGAGAGGGAAAGAGAGAATCCCAAGCAGGCTCCACCCTACCAGTGCAGAGCCTGATGTGGGGCTTGAACCCAAGAACCATGAGATCTTGACCTGAGCCAAAACCGAGAGTCAGAGGCTTAAGTGACTGAACCACCCAGGCACCCCCCTGAGCACGTAGTTTTAAGGAGGAGGCTTGAAGCACAACCTTGAGCTACCAGTCTCCACGGAAGGGGTTTCGTATATCACTCTGGGTCTTGGGACAAATTGCAATAGCAGAAAGGCAAGTGACAACAGAGAGATCTGCCATTGAAGCAACTTTCTAAGCCTTTTGGGGGCAATGGTTTCCATGAGGAGGGCGCTTAGCACTGTGTTACCAGTGGATCCTGATAGCGTACTTGAGACTAACACCCAGACTTCTGCCAGAGACACTTTCTAAAAGGGAGACAATCTGGAGGAAGTTGGCATCAGTGTGATGGCATCAGTTCACTGAATGAGGAGGGAGGTGACTCAGTCATGCAGCCCCCACTGACGTGAACTTTGCTGGCTCAGTCAGTCAGGCTTACATCCCAACACAGTCTGTCGGAGAAAATTACTCCTCACTCCTTGTTGCAAAAAGTCTCTGCCTTGTATGTTGGCCAGTTATCCTAGTCACTGAGGGGTCATCAGTCCAGAAACGAAGCATATCAGGGTAGGGAATCACATGTGACCCACAGATCCAATTATTTATCCCAGAAGGTGTCCACTAGGGAACGTGGATTACCATCAGCCTAGGCTACAGAACCTAAGGTAAATGAGGACCATGGATGTGCACGCCTTTGAGGTCCTCCTGCAAGTTAGGCTGGAGCACCGTGTCAGCCTATGGCAGCTGCAGCATAAGTGGTAGCTGCCAGAGTCCAGGTGTGTCAGCATCGGGCTATCCTTTCATAGGCAGTGTGGGCTACTTAGTGGAATCTGTTCAGTAAGTCAAGAGCAATTAAGAGGCATGCCCCTCTGTCAAAACCAGTCACCCTTCTGCACTGTTAAAATATACCCATGGGACTTTAATTTATGGAGGTGACTGAGGAGCCAACATGGAGAAGCTAATGCCATGCCACAAAAGCCTGCAAGGAGGCACACCAGAGCTAGTCAGGAGGCAGGAACAGGCTCGCTGGGAAAATATGGGGGAGAAGAGAAGGTGAGTGTTTTTGCAAGAAAGGCCAGGCAGGGCAGAGGAATAGTTGAGGATTGGCTAGTTTGGATAAGGTCAGCTGGCTCTGGGCTATAGGGCGGATTGATCTCTAGTTGTGTGGTGCTGACCCTGGGTGATTAGGACAGAGGAATATTGCCTCCTGGAGGGTAAGAACTAGGTAGAGGAAGTGGCTCAGAATTTGGCTCTGGATTGGTTTTCCTATGAAAGGTGTATTCCCTGGTGGGCCTTTTGCTGTCTCTAAGAATTGACCAGTCCGTGAGGAGCAGGCTCTCCACAGTCAGGGAGTCCACCAAGTTGCCAAAATGTCACAAAATATTTTTAAAGCATGCTCATTCTAGCATTTCTGGCTTCAGCTTCAGTACGAGACATGAAACTCTCCAGTGAGTAGGTATTTCTCTACAGAGGGGCCTGGGCCTGCAGGCACAGACCTTTGTGCAGAGCTCAGCAGCAGAACCACTGTCATAGTCGTGCAGCAAAGGAACAGGTCTGCGGAGCGGAGAGGCTCCTCAGCATGAGCCAGTGTCCAGGTTAAGAGCTCAAACCTAGGTAACAGCAGACTACACAGAGCACGTCTGCCTAAGTCATGAAGCTGAGTTGGCATATGTGGCCCTTAAGGACAAAAAATGGCATTTGCAACATGGAATATCTCTAACCTTTTATTTTTAGGGATCATTTGAAGCATTGCATTGGGACTTTTGTTACTTACTGTAGTCTTCTAACTTGAATGGCTTGGTCAAGTTTTGGATGCTAACAGTTGGATCAGTGACTGGCTTATCTTACTTCTCAAACTACTCACTCCCCATTCCCCCTCCCCCCCTAACCTATACACACAATTTTCCACTGAACTCTGGAAAAAAAAAAAAAAAAACTGAATAGATAGGTTGGGCAGCTCTATTTGTATATTGTTCTGTGCTAGTAGAGAGTGGTGTCATTAGCATTTTTTATATCTGTGAAATGATTTTACCAGTTCAAAATTTGATGTGTATTTTTTTCCTTTTAATTAGAAACACAGGTTTGAACCAATAAGTCAATGTAGATAAACTTATAAGTTATGCTTTCACCTGTTCAGAAATAGGCAATGTGTTCTCACATTCATGTAATGTATGTTATTCTTCTTGCCTTTTATTTTTTAAGTTCAAGTCAGGGTTAAAGCTGGAGCAACGATACTTGGCATTTCCTGTTGCTTGAGTGAGACCAGTCTTAAATGTTGCAATATTTACTTTATGTATTCTTGTACTGTTCATTTTCATTCCTTGGAATTTGATATCTGAGATGTGATACTTGGAGTAAATAAAACGTACGGTGTTGTAAATGATCTTTAATAAATAATTGCACCCAAGTGATAGGGTACAGTGACCAGAAGTTAGATCAGCTCAATGTGTGGCATATCATATTTGTTTCCTGTGGCTGCTCCAACCAATCACCACAAACTCAGTGGCCTAAAACAACAGAAATTTATTCTCTCACAGTTTTGGATGGAGGTTAGAAGTCCCAAATCAGGGCACCAGCAGGATCACACTTTCTCCAAAGGCCCCAGAAAGAATCCTTCCCTGGCTCTTGTAGTTCATGGTGGTCTAGCCAGCAGGCCTTGGCTTGTGGCACTTAACTGCATGTCTGTCTTGGCCATCACATGTCTCACCTTTCTTCTATAAGAACACCAGTCATTGGATTTAGGGCCCACCCTAATCCAGCATGATCTTAACTTGATTACATTTGCAAAGACCCTGTCCCAAAGAACACTATTCAACCCAGTGCAGATGTGAATCTATTCCAGCTTAATTCGGTAATAGAAAAATAAGAGAAGAGACTGTAAATGGCTTTGTCTTAGAAACAAAAGTTACCTTTTTATTAATTTGATTTTTTAATTTACATCTAAATTAGCATACAGTGCAACAATGATTTCAGGAGTAGATTCCTTATTGCCCCTTACCCATTTAGCCCATCCCCACTCCCACCCCTCCCAGTACCCCTCTGTTTGTTCTCCATATCAAAGAGTCTCTTATGAAAAATTACTTTTTAAGAACAGTTCTATCCAAGTCATAGAAGATTTTATAGGAACTGAGTGGGGGTAGGTCTTCATCAAAAAAAGAATATAAAATTTCAAATACAGAGCTAGGTTATGAAACTGTATATTTATTTAGAATATTAAAAGGAGTAAGTTAAAAAATTTTAAAGCTGGCATACCACACTTATTGCAAAATACTAGAAACTATTTTCATTAAACTTCTGACACCTTTATGATACATTCCTTCCTTCCTTTTTTTTTTTTTTTTTTTTTGGTTGCATTTACTTTGATCACCTCTTCCTATGACAATTTTGTATTAGTTTCCCAAGAGAGGATGATATTTAAATTCTTCCTCTCATGTGGTTGTTGAAAAAGTTTTATGATTTAGAAGTTTCTTTTAATTTTCACAAGTTGTTGGTTATGTGATTTATTAGGATTGTTGACAAATTATGGAAAACCTAAATTGATATTCCTTTGTATATCAGCTATAAGATACATTTTTAAAGGTATCTCATGTAGTGCCTAATCTTAAATCCTTTAGTACTATCCAACAAAATTTTCTGGGATCATGGAAATACTTATTTGTGTTGTCCATTATGGTAGCTACTAGCCATAGGTGGCTTTTGAACACTTAGTGTGGTTAATGTGGCTGAGAAACTGAATTTTTTATTTAATTCAGTTTTAACCTTGGATTTTTGTCCATATATCTGTCCACTCCCAGCCCTGTGGCCCACCTCAGTGCCCTCTTCTGGGCCTCCCTTCAGGCCTGGTGACTGTGTTATCAAACTGGGACCCAAGCCAGTAAATTTGGTAAAACTAATTAAGAACATGGAGGTATGAAAAAAATTGTCTTACCTCACTTACCTATGTGCTCACAATGACTATTGAATCAATGTGTTTAAAAAAGAAAAGACATAGCGTTCTGGGAAAATGTTCTTTTAATGTTCTTGAGACTTGAAAGATCTTTTTCCTTCTTTCAGCATGAAGTCAGATGTATCAGTCAGGACAGACTACATGGTGCCACAATAACAAACATTCCCCCAATCTCATTGTCTTCAAATGGCAAAGATTTATTTTTCATTTATGTGACCTATTCAAAGAAGTAGCTTAGAGATGATGTACATCTCCTTCATATAAGGGATAACACCTTGTACTCCTCAAGACCTACGCCCACCTACCCTCCTGGTCACTAAGTCTATAATAGGATTAAATCATAGTGAACCCACCCAGGGATATTCTGAGCCTGATAAAGGGGTTGGGGAGAGTCCTATATCCCAAAGAACAGCAAAACCTAGCCCATATGTACCAGCAGAAGGCAGGAGACTGTGTGGGATGGGATTGTGGGGTGTTCCATCAAAGGAATTGGAATATAACTTGCTTAAAAGAAAGCTGACCAATTTGGGAGCAATCTCCTAAGATTCAGGATTTATTTAACACACTAGTAAGGACCCCAGGAGACGGGAGAGTGCCCTAGTGAAAGGAGTCCCAGCAGCCCTAAAATCCAACCCAGAGCTGATGATAGGAAAGGGCATTGCAGAACCCATCCCATTGATGGCAACTGGGATTATGGACTTACAAAGGAATAGAAGCCACATGACAGCATGGAATTGCCAGATGAACAGTTACTATAATGTGCACCAATGCCTTAGGTGTGGAGGGAGGTGTGCTGTTGACCCATAGATAGAATACTAAGGTGGATATTAAAATAAGGTATCCCTGGGGCAAAATAAGTGGACAGCCAACAAGAGAGCTACCCAGTCTGTACTAACAAAAGAAATCAAGAGGTGAAGAAGAGTTACTCCAGTAACAATTCACCTTCCTTTGCCTGCCTTCCATATCTGAGTCAGTTTCAGGCCCAGAACCTGTTGAAGGAAGAGGATAACCAGCTTCCCAAGAGGGAAGGGAACTATAGCACCATGGTAAGTTTCCCTGATCCTTCTCCAAAGACACCTTCAACCATTCATTCAGCTAACAACATACCAGGGAAGCAGATTACTTCACATTTCAAGGACCCCTGAACACAGGATCCAAGTCCATATCATTATCCAGGTACATGAAGCACCATCATGGCACTCTTACTAGAGTGGAGCATATGAGGACCAAGTAATAAATGCAGTCCCAGCCAGAATCCAAGTCACTATGTGTCAGTTGGTTCACAGACCCCCCTGGTGGTCATTTCCCTGGTGACTGAATGTATAAACACAATAGACCTACATTAGTGTCCTTGGCCTGAGAGGTAAGAGCTATCCTAGTGGGGAGGGGCAAGTAGAAGCCTCTGAAACTATTCTCCCTCTTCCTCAGCCAAGATAGTAAATTAAAACAATATCCTGTCCCAGTGGGATGGCAGAAATTTTTGTCACAGTTAAATATCTAAAGGATGCAGAGATAGTGATCCCATCATTTCTCCACTTACTAATCTAGCCCCTGAAAAACCCTGTTCCGGGCGCCTGGGTGGCTGAATTGGTTAAGCAACTGACTCCTGATTTCAGCTCAGGTATGATCTCAAGGTTGTGGGATCAAGCCACGCCCAGTGTGGAGCCTACTTAGGATTCCCTTCCTCTCCCTCTGCCCCTCCCCTGCTCGCATTCTCTCTCTCTCTGTCTCTCTATCTCAAAAAGAAAACAAACAAACAAACTCCTGGTGGATTTTGGCAAGTGAGAGCAGACTTCTCTAAATTCAACTGAGTACTGGCCCTGATTGTAGTCAGCCATGCCAGATGATCGATCTTTGCTGAGACATATAACTTAGGCCGCGGCAAACGGTGTGCAAATACTAATTTAGCAAATGCATTTCCTATCAGAAAAGAGGCACTTTGCGTTTACATGCAACAAATAATGTACACATTTACAGTCTTTCCTCTGGACTAATGTTGATCCTTCTGCCCTCTGTCATGACATAGTCTAAAGAGATCTGGACCATCTGGGAGTTCTGCAGAACATCACATTAATCCACTGCATCACTGATCTGATTCTAATCAAACCAGACAAGCATGAAGTGGCTAGCACATGGAAGGCCCAGGTAAAACATATACATTCCAGAAGATGGGAGATAAACTAAAAAAACACAGGGCTTGTGTTTCAAGAGGGTCCAGTTATGAGAGGCATACAGGACATCCCACCCAAAGTAAAGGACACATTATTGCACCTCCTATAGTGAAGAAAAAAGTGCAGCATCTTGAAAGCCTCTTGAGATTTTGGAGGCACCGTGTTACATGTTTGGGGGTGCTGATGCAGCTCTAACCCATATGCAAGCTGAAACAAGAGCTGCCGACTTCCGGTGGGGCCCAGAATGCAGAGGAAGGCCTGGCTGTGGTGGAAGGATCCCTGACATTTAGACCATATAACCTGGCACATGTATCATTGGCAGGCAAGGAGCCAGGCAGAATTTATGGCAAACCACAATAAGGCAGTCGCAGCACATGCACATCTTTGGCCTCAGGAGAGCAGGTGTACGCCATTTCCAGGAGAAAATGATACAGCTTTTAAAAACACTCCCGGTATGCTAGTGGGGCCCTGGCAGAGACAGAACCCTTGACCATGGGGCGTAAAGTGGCCCTGCAGCCACAAGTGCCCATACGATGAGCTGGGTTCTGACCCAAGTCATAAGGTAGGGTGGGCTGGCAAGAATCCATTTTAAGACGGAAGTGGTATATCTACAGTCACATGCAAACAAGAGCAGAGGGTGCAGCACATGACATAGCCTGTGGCCGAAACCCCCTTCCCCCCCTTGATCCCCCAGTCTTGCCCCAGTGCGGCTGGGCAGCTCCTACTTATGTCTGTTTGGGAATTCTGTATGACCGGATGAAGGATGAAGAAAAAGTCCAACCTTCGTCCATGGTCAGGTGGGCTTGATATGGATATGGAAGCCGAGAAAAGGTGACAGGTGTCTACAGCTCCTTCAAGGGTTGTCTTACATTAGTAGGGAGGGGAAAACCTCCCAATGGGCAGAACTTTGAGCAGAGCACCTGGCTGTCCATTTGGAGTAGAAAGAAAAGGAGGAGGAAATTAGAATATATGTGGACTCATGGGCAGTGACAAGTGGCTTGTCTGGCTGCAGGATCCCGGAAGGAAGACGATGGGAAGATGTGGGACAGGAGGGATGGCATATGGGAATGGTAGGCAGAGTGTGAGGAGACTCGTGTCACGTGTTGGTGATAACTGGAGACCCTTCACTAGAGAAGAGGCACTGAGCAATCAGGGGGACCAGATGATTCAGCCAGACTCTGTCACTGATCATCCCTGTGCTGACACGGTGGTGACAGGATGAAGGCTATGAATGGGCCCAGCAGCATGGGCTTCCACTTATCAAAGGCGATGTAGCCACTGCTACCACCAAATGTCTAATCTGCCGTTAACAGACACACACACCAAGTCTCTGACACGGCCTAGTCCTTCAGGAGACTTGGTAGCACACTGACTTGCATTGGACCTCCTCCAGCCTGAAAAGGGCCAGTAACTCATTCTGACAGCAATAGACCCTCCAGGTATCAATTTACCTTTCCTGACAACAGGGCCTCTGTCAGAAGCACTCTGACATGCTCATGGAGTGTTTTATTTGCATCAGAGGCAAATATTACTGTCACACATCACACAAGCTCAAGAGATCCTCTTCCTGGCAAAAGGGCAAGAATGGGCCTGTGGCCCTGGACTCCTGTTCAGACTGAACCCCTGATGGCAAGAAGGAGTGGCCTGTTACAGGAATAGTGCCACCTTGGGGGCACTGCCGTACAAGAATGGGATGCCAGCCTCCATGATGCGGACACATGTTGGAGCTGGCACCTTTACGTGGTGCTATGTCCCCAGTAGGAAGAAGACACATCTGAGAGCCTAGGGCTGGTTGTTTTTTTTTTAATTTTTTTTTCAACGTTTTTATTTTTTTTTTATTTTTGGGACAGAGAGAGACAGAGCATGAACGGGGGAGGGGCAGAGAGAGAGGGAGACACAGAATCGGAAACAGGCTCCAGGCTCTGAGCCATCAGCCCAGAGCCCGACGCGGGGCTCGAACTCACAGACCGCGAGATCGTGACCTGGCTGAAGTCGGACGCTTAACCGACTGCGCCACCCAGGCGCCCCTAGGGCTGGTTCTTGTAACCCCCAGTGACCCACCTGGATGGAGTACCTGTACTTCCCAAAGCCTCGTTTCCCAGCTCTGCAGGTTGAGAGGTCTTGGTTCCCAAAGGCAGATTTCTGCCTGCGAACACCCTCAGACTCACTGGGTTACAAGCTGCAGTTTTCACCTGGACATGTCCAAGCAGCCAGCAAGCAGGAAGAGTGTCCCCATCCTGATGGGGGGTAGTTGACTCTGATCAGGAGGAGGAGGCAGGGCTGTTGCACCCTGGGGAAGAGAGGAATGTGTGAAACCCAGGTGACCCACGTGGGTGCCTCCTAGAACTCCCTTGCTCAGTTTTGATGGAAAATGAACACGTGCAGCACCCCGGCCTAAGATGGGTGTGTAGATCAGGGTGCACACTTCTCAGAGAGGAGGCTCTGAGTCAGTTAAGGCACTGAGACCAGCAGAGGTGCAAACTGAGGCGAGGGAGTCTGCAATGGATGGTGTGGGAAGGAGATAGTGCTCATCAGTTACGGCCGTGAGACCAGCAACAGACGTGGGAGCTATAGAGCACCCTACCTGTCTTGTTTTGTTTCCTCCAGGAAGAGGCCAACCGGTATCTTGAAGGAGCTGCTTCCCAAACCGAGTATGAAGAAACGTCTGAGAGGCACAAGGAGTGGGATGTAGTGAGCATATGGTGTCCTGCCCAGACCCCTTCCAGTGGAGGGCTGGTTGCTCAAGCGGCTGGGTACACAGCCTTCAGCCCCCTGCCCCTTCTAGAACGGTCTCCAGTGCAGAGCTTCCAGGTAGCTCACATCCCATGACTGACCAATGCAAGAGTACGAAGGCCTGGCCCTCTCTGCCAAACTTGGACATCTCGGAAGGGTCATTCCCGTTCTAGAGCTTTCCAGGGCTGGCGAAAGGAGGGTCAGCCCAGGCCACTGTTGGGCTTGTGCTGCCATTTGGCTTCTCTCTCTGTCCACTTCTGCCTCCTTCCTTTCCCTTCCATAGGTGCTGATTCCAGGTGCATTCCTTAATAAACACTCTGCATGCCAAACTCCGTCTCAGTCGGGTTTCTCAGAACCCAACCTGCAACATCACATCAGGGAAACCTACAGGCTGCAGAATGTGTTAACAACCATAACCTGTGTCTGGTGACCAAATCAGAAGTACGGGGTTGTTAGCAACCAGGGACAGACCAGGAGCACAAGGCAAGGATTGGATGGACTTCTTTTGGCCAACAATAATTCCAAATCCAGAATGCTGCCTGAGCCATGCAGGAAAACCTTACTTAGTTAGGTTCCCATGCTCCTCATTACTTGCAGCCTAAGAGCCCAGTGCCCGGCTAAGTGCCCACAGGCTGACTGTTGAGGCCCCGTGGAGTAGGCAAAATAATATCTCCCTGAAGATGCCCATTTCAAGACCTGTGAACATGATAACTTACATGGCAAAAGGGACTCTGTGGATTGGAATGAATTAAGGATTTTGAGATGAGATTATCCTGGATTATCTGGGTGGGTCCAATGTAATCACGAAGGTCCTTAAGAGTGAAAGAGGGAGACAGGAAAGTCAGGCAGAGATGGGACGGCAGAAGCAGAGGTCAGAGCAATGCAGGTGCTGGCTTTGAAAATGGAAGAGAGTCATGAGCCACAGAATGCAGAACCTGGCAAGGGCAAAGCCGGAGACTGAAAAAACAGATTTCCCCCCTTGGTGCTCCAGAAGGAAGGCAGGCCTGGACACCTTGATTTGGGCCCAGTGAGACCTGTGTTAGACTTCTGACCACCAGAACTGAAAGAGAACTAATTTGTGGATTTGTGCCAGCCCCCCCAGGGAAACGCATGCATTCCAGAATGGCTGTCTTTCCAGGACCTGACCCATCTCCTAGGCCCTCTCTTGGCAGGATGGGTGAGACAGCTCTGTTGAAAGAAAAAGAGACCTCTTACTCCTTGGCTCTTTAAACCTAAGACTGCCATGGAGATGCACAGCCCGGCACTTGTAAGAGGTCAGTATTCCGTATGAAACCTCGGAAGCTGACTTCGGAACAAAGTGATGGGCCCTGTTTCAGAAGGAAGGGGGAAAAACCCAGGGACTTGGACAGTAAACAGGTAGCAGATTTCTTCCTCTTGAGGCAACAGTGTCAGCGACTCCTTCCAGACAGACCATAAGCTGTAGGTCAGCTGCTAAGTGCATGGGCTTCCCCGGGACAGACGGCCACCCCATGGGCAGCAGCACGGGAGAGCAAGTCAGTGCTGTGTTCCAGATCCCTTTTCCTTTGGTTCTTTGCCACTTCAAGACTCTTTCAGAAATTCATTTCTGAGAAAAGTGCTTATTTCCGTTAGAAGCCTGAGAAGCAGAGCCTAGCAATTAGCATAAACACAGCCCTAAAATAAATAGCTGACCTTTAAAAGCTCAGCTCACGGGGCGCCTGGGTGGCTCAGTCGGTTAAGTGTCTGACTTCAGCTCAGGTCATGATCTCGCGGCCCATGAGTTCAAGCCCCGCACTGCGCTCTGTGCTGACAGCTCAGAGCCTGGAGCCTGCTTTGAATTCCGTGTCTCCCTCTCTCTCTGCTCCTCTCCCACTCACACTCTGTTTCTCTCTCAAAAATAAATAAACATTAAAAAAAAAAAAACTCAGCTCACAACTGAGGTCACCAGATTACTGCTGGGGAATGTAATTTTTCTGGTGTTTTGTTTACTGGAAGAGTACAACCAATGTGGCTGGAGCCAGGGCCTTGGAGCTAGAGAAAGGGAAGGGGTACTTAGGTTTGGGGATACTTAGTTTGTACCCAGAGCTGATTCTATGGTGCTTTCTTCCTGCCACCCACCTCCACACGGGGCAGGGCCCCTGCCCCGCCCCAGCTGCTATTTACAGGCTCTGAGAGGCCCAGAGGCCCTAGGTTCCTGTTGCAGTTGAAATCAACACATGAATAAAGCCACATAAAAAAAGCAAACTGTAGCACCCGAATGAGTTATGATGTTACTGGACCATTCTTCAACATGTGGCGTTTTGAGCCGGTTTCTGTGCATGTTACTGCTGCGAGAGCCGCTGAGCCCATAGCAGGTGAGCAAGCAAAGCACAGCCGATGGATGTCTCAACCAGAGTCGGCACAAGGTGCATCAGCAAAGCCAAGAAGGAGCTCAGGTCAAGTCATCTCCTGGGTGTCTGCCCAGATGAGTGACCAACCCAGGGCCAGTGGTATCTAGGCCCCCATATCCCACTGCAGGGAGGAGAGCCTTAGGCTGGGCAGAAAGAGAGCCCCTCAGCCTGCAGCTCTGCTGAAACCACTTGAGCATCCTGAGTGTTCCACCCTTGGGCATTGCCACACCCAGTCAGTGGGAAGAGAAGGACCCTAAGTCCCCATGTAACCAAATGTGCCCCTCCTTGAGCTCCCCTGGATGTGGGGGCACTTTAGCCCATGGAAACGTGGAGCCGTTGGCACTAGGCAGCCACTAGTTCACTGTAGAGCATCACTGACAACTAGCCTGGGGTCACTGGTGCGTTGTGATGTCTGTTTAGTGGATTGTGACCATCACTTTCAAGCCATGAACCAGAATAGGATAAAAAACTGCAGAATGCATTGAACACAGTAAGAACATGCTGGGCTACAGTCCCGAGCATCTATGGTATGGTGTGGCTTGTAATGTAAAATGTATCTCTTAATGGCAGAGGGGGGCCACAACTTAAAATTTAAAATCCTGTGGAGCCCAACACCACTCTTGAACCCAAAGTAGTGGAGTGAAATGCTGTGGTCACAGGCTGATTCAGGCCTTCGGGATCCCTGCCTCTGACCTGACCTCAGTTTCAGCAAGATCACTTCATCGGATTAACATTGGTCCCTGCTCTTAACAGACAGCCAGAGAGCATGTCTCCAAAGGGCAAAGCATAGGCTATGCTGTGCAGGCAGCATCTAGGAGATTGAGAATAGCATCCGTGGAATGAGCACCTGGCATACAGGTGGCACTCAATAAATGGACAGCAGGAGAGGGAGGTTGCTCAAGAGTCTTCACAGTGCCAGGCCTGGAGGAGGAGGAGAGGGACAAGGGTGTGCATATGGGGGGCCCACACATTTCATCACATGATATGTCCTCCTGGATACTCAGCCCATATTTCCTTTCTCGGGACCCACTTTTCTTCTTCCTCCCAGTCCTGAAATGGGGACTCTGACCCCAGCACCATGCATGCTGTGCTCTTCTTCTAGAAGAGGAGACTGAGGGCCCCACAGCCCGTCCGACCAGGGAGGAGCTGCAACTCTCACCCCTCCATACTCAAGGAGAGTGAAGGCCCTGGTATCCTGTAGGCCGATGTGCCCTAACCCAGCACTGTGGACACTCTCTGTGGCCCAGAAGGGCAGTTAGCACTGCCTGGCAAACAACCGAGTCACCAGTCACTGAGCCAAACCCAGCAGCCCCATGGACCTGCAAAGAGCCAGACCCATTTGTTGGTCCAGATCCCAGAAATGGAACACTGGGGTCCCTCAGACCCATGTTTAAGACTGCACAGGTGTCACCTGCCCCAGAGCCCACTCTCCCTGGTGGATCGCCCTAATGCCACTGGGCCTGGAGGGAATTGTCACAGGCCTAGGGGATGGGGAGTGCAGGGACTGGCCCGAGGCATCTGTGCCGCGAGCACAATTCCTAGCCCAAGGATGCTCCTGGAAGAAGTGAGTGAATCTCGTTTTTAGAGGCACACCCTGTAGTCTGACAAAATCCAATTTATTGCCTGGGAGGACACTCTAGATGAGCCGTGGCACACTGCTCAGTGAGAAGGAGGCCAGAAGACTCTCTTGGAAGATGCAGGCTGCCCCTACAGGGTGTGAGGAGGGCCTGGGGGAAGTGGGTCAGTGGTGTGCTGACTGCTGTTTCTGGGGCAGGAGCAGGAGATGTGCATTAGGATTAGCTCAGAGTAGGGCGCCCTCCCAAGCAACATTGGTTCTGTGTTTGGATGTCCCTAGTAAAGGAGAAGAGGAGCAAAGCGAGTGTGGGGAGTCAGGGGTTAGAAGGCACTGGTTGCTCAGAGAGGTGGTCATTGAGGCATTTTTCTGCTGCGGCTCACCTTGGGAGAAATTCTATTTTCTGGGAACAGTGCAGCTGGCTCTCTGAGTCTGCTCCTCCCTGTCTGGCTAACACCGGGGCTGCTCTTTTCTCGTTATAGTCTAAGCTGATTTTACAACTTCAGTTGTGATAGATTTTTACACTTTCACCAGAGAAGGTATTCAGAAATATACTGAACAAGTATTCATGCTGACAATAGCTCCCTAGAGCACAGGAAGGTTCCTTATATTTATAAATGTGCCTCTCAAAACAAGGATGGTCTTTTTCATGTGGTTACATACAACAGATACCTATGGAATGAATGCTTGCATGAAAGAATGAATGAGTTACATATTTTAAATAACACTTTGAGGATTTTTATGTGCTACATGCTTTATGTATATTAACTCATTTATTCCAACGTTATGAAAATCTCATGGGGTGATCTGTATCCCCATTCTGCAGATGAGAAAACTGAGGCTTTGAGAGATTAAAGCACTTGCACAAGGTCACAGTAAAGTGTGCAGTTGGGACCTGAAGATAGACAAGACGGGTCTAACTCCCAAACCCATAGGGTGAGCTAATGGGGCTCAAGAATGTTACTATTCCCTTAGCAACCTGCCAGCCTCATTTGTCTATTGTATTTCTCTTTGTATGCTATGGGCTCCTCTATGGCAAGGACCTCGTCCTAACTCATTTCTCCACTATCTTGCACAGAGCTCAGCTTTAGGCTTTCACAGACATTTGGTGAATCAATGAATAAAAGAAGAAAGGGAGGGACAGAGAGAAGAGAGAGAGAAAAGAGCAGGGAGGAAAAGGAGGAAGGGAATGAGGGAGGAAGCAGCCATTTTTGGTGAACATCTCTTCCAAAGGACAAGAGATGTTTTGCGCCATCTTCTGGACATGCTCCAGTACTGCAGGGGCTTGAGACACAGTATGTGAGCAGGGATTCCCATCAGGACTTCAGCCTGTGCCTGATGGTTTTCCAAAGAACTCCACCAAAATAATAAGTCTTAAGTGAGATCCCATGATAAATGGCTTTAAGACAATAAAGCACAAACGCCATTGCCCAGGCAATTGATGGTGGAGCCCAGTGCTTCCAGAGGCCCAACTGTCAATATTTCTGTTCTTTATCAGAACAGGTAAACCTTCCCTCAGGTTCTGGGTTAAAGGAGTAAGTTTTTAAAAGGGGAAATTCAGGGGCACCTGGGTGGCGCGTTGAGTGTCCAACTCTTGGTTTCGGCTCAGGTCATGATCTCACGTTTTGTGGGATTGAGTCCCAAATTGAACTTTGCACTAACATTTGAGCCTGCATGGAATTATCTCTCTCTCTCTCTCTCTCTCTCTCTCTCTTCTTCTTCTTCTTCTTTCTTCTTCTTCTTCTTCTTCTTCTCCTTCTCCTTCTCCTTCTCCTTCTTTTCCTCCCCTCCTCCTCCTCCCTTCCTCCTCCTCCTCTTCCTCCTCCTTCTTTTCTTCTTCTTCTTCTTCTTCTTCTTCTTCTTCTTCTTCTCTTCTTCTTCTTCTTCTTCTTCTTCTTCTTCTTCTTCTTCTTCTTCTCTTCTTCTTCTTCTTCTTCTTCTTCTTCTTCTCCTTCTCCTTCTTCTTCTTCTTCCCCTCCCCTGCTCATATATGCTATCTCTCCCTCAAAATAAATAAAATAAACTTAAAAAAATAAATAAAGGGAATAAATAAATAAATGAGAAATTCAGGGTAGGAGATTACATACATATTAATGAAAAGAGGAGGGAAACTTATGACTACTCATGAGTAAAGATGGAGGACGCCATTGAGCAAACGTATATGTAACATACATCCCATGTTCACTTGGGGTGTAGACTTAACACCAGAAAGAGTCAGAATTCAGCCCCTGACATCAGGAGGTTCTCTTAGGACAAGGAGAGGGACTATGAGCATGCTCCAAGAACTAGTATAAACTGGATGTGGTCTTGGGCTCCTTATCTTTTTCTTTTAATTTTTTTGTACTTATTTATTTTTGAGAAACAGAGTGAGACAAAGCCTGAGTGGGGGAGGGGCAGAGAGAGAAGGAGACACAGAATCTGAAGCAGGCTCCAGGCTCTGAGCAAGCTGTCAGCACAGAGCCTGCTGTGGGACTCGAACCCACAAACTGTGAGATCATGACCTGAGCCGAAGTCGGACGCTCAACCGACTGAGCCACCCAGGTGCCCCTTGGGCTCCTTATCTTGAGTAAGGAATGCAGGGCCTTGCTTGTACCTACACTGGAAACATATCAATTGACTTTGAGTCCAGGCTTCTGCAGAGACAGCTAGTGGATTTGTTAGTGGGGTCTGGAAAGACACAGTAGCTGATTAGGGGGAAACTGTTCTCTGAAAGACAAGCTTTCAACTTTCTGCTACCTTCAATCTCATTAACCCAATGGGGCACAGTTTTCAGACCATGGAATTTGGAGTAAGATCTAGGTTCAGATTTTTCTCCATCACTCATGGGTTGTAGTGGAGGTTACAACCTTATGAGGCTTCATTTTTCTCACCTGTGAAGTAGAAAAACAGACTCTGGCAGGTTATTATGAGGATAAATGAGACAGTGCATATAAACATAGTAGATGCTGAAGAACTAGTGGCCATTATAATCACCACTAGTTACAGAGGAGACTTCTAGTTGTCTATATTTTCATTCTCTCGCTTCCTTCTTAGCAATGTGCCCAGCTTACGAAACTGCAATTCCAAGCCTCTTTTTTATAGGTAGGGATGGCCAATAAGAAATGAGATAAGGTATTGGAAAATAGGAAAAGCTATTTAAAAGGAAGCTTACACATCTCTGGCAAATTAGCTTTTGCTCTTGCTCTTTCTTTCTTTTTTCTGCCTGGAACTCAGAATTGTTGGGTGGGTCTCTAGCAACCATATTGTGCTCATGATATAACCTTGTAGCTAGGCTTTATTCTTCAGAGCTGATGAAGCAGAGGGCAGAGGAGTTGGGGTCTCAGATGACATTTTGGAGCCATGAAAGGAGCCCTGGGCCACTTACCTCTGAGGGACTTTAGTTAATATTGATGCAGACAGGCTGGGTCTGAAGACCCAAAGGCGGGTCCTGCAGGACCAGCCAAGAGCGTCCTTGGCTTCGAGCAGGATAGAAATCAAATGTGAACTGGAGAAAGCAAAAGCAGAATTTACCGAATAGTGACCGATTATAGCAGATGGAATGTCTGGGAGAATCAGAAAGGAAAGGAGAATGAGTTTCCTGGTCACTTGGGGTTAGGGGATTCTATTGAAATGAGGTCCAGGATACCTGTTCCTTCAGGAATCCAGGGTGGGGTCCAATCAAAGGTGAGTGACAGGTGAACAATAGGTGTTATTTTGTAAATGACCAAAGGTAGGGGTACAGATGCCAGTGTCAGCTGAGGGTGGTTCCAAGCTAATGTCCTGGAATGTGTTTGGGATCTTCTTAGATGTTATCAGGTGTTTGGGAGTCTAGGACAAAACTCAGAAAATGATTGACTTTCTTGCTTCCCCCTTGAAGTGTTGGTTTATTCACATGCAAAATATAGACCTTGAGTAAATGGGGCCTGGCAGAAAAACAGCACAGTCAGAGTCTTTCTAAAAATGGAGTCCTTTTCAGTTTCCCTATCTCAATATGAAAGAAAATGACCCCTACCTAGTTTAACCCACCAGGACTTGACAGGTTAGTAGCAGTCATATGCAAATCCTTGCTGGGTGGCTTTAAGGAGAGATTTCTAACACTTCTGGCCTTTACTTTTATTTATAAAATAAGGAGTGGCTTAGATCACTCCCATGGACCTTCCCAGCTCTTACATGACAGGCCCCCATTTCTACTTTCTGAGTCTGGAGTTTACACCACAGGAGAATTTCCCTGGTGCAGTAGCTTAGTCTGGGATGGGCTGGTGGGGGGGGGGGGGGCAGGGGTGTCACAGAGGAAGAAGCCAGGGAGAGGGGTGCATAAAGGGCAGAAATGGACCTTAAGGTTAGCTGTCCCAATCACCATAGCACAACATTGCTGTCCCTCAAATGCTGCCTCAAGGGGACTCCCTCATCCCACTTCCTGAGCTGGAGGGTTCCTGTTGTCAGCATGCTGGAAGGATATTTGTCCCGGAAAGTTCAACATGCCTCTTCCCAGTCAAAGCTGCTTCTTTCACCTGCCTCCTCAGTGGAATGAAAGCAAAACTTCTAACAAAAGACATCAACCTGCTGATTTTTTTTTTTTAATGATGAACTAGCAGCAAGTGGCTGCTCTGGGAAATGGCCACGTGGGGTCACTGCACACTCAGGAATGAAGGGACACCAGCTGGGTTCCTGTCAGGCAGTTGGGATTTGTGAAAGGAGCTGCCTGTGGAAGGGATAAAGACGCTCCTCTTCTGCAAAGCTGATCTGACCAGGACACCATCGAGTCCCTCCCTAAAGTCAGGAGGGAAGAGTCTTAGTTTAGAAGACAGGCTTCTGGAATATTACTGTTATTATTGTTTTCACTGTTATAGGATTTTGGAATGCCTACCTAATCTTTTTTTGACTCACAGCTGATGAAAGTTATCAATCTTTTCTCTAAAAAGGTCAAATACCTACTATAATAAAATCAAGGCCAAAGCCTTTGACTCAAAGTGTCCTGCTGGTAAGTGAGAGTCCAGCTTTGTGCTAGGTGGATGGTTTTGTGTAAAAGAACATGTGGTTGTAAAGCAATTGCTTTACATGGGTTTGAATCCCATGCTGGCTGGGTGACCTTGGTTGAAGTGCCTCAGTTCCTGGAGTCTTGATTTTTTTATTTGTAAAGTAGGAAACCTATTATCTACCTTGATTTAGAGTTAATGTGCCAAGAGCACCAGTCAGTGCCAGGTACATGGTGAGCAATAAACATGACCATGTTGCTCCCAGGGTAGGGAGAACAGGAAGAAGACGGGCCTGGGGGAGAGGAGGGTGGGCGCAGACATAAGTTTGGATGTGTTTGCACTATTCTGGGAGAGGGAGGTGGAGAAGCAGGAGACAGGGAGCTCAGGAGAGCTGGGGCTCTTGTCTGAGATGGTGCAGAGGTGGGGCCATCCCCACATAACTGAAGTCACAGCAAGTGGGATGGACCAAGCCGTTCTCAAACTTGAACAAGTTCAGAAGCATCTGGAGGGCTTTTAAAACACAGGTTGTTGAGACAGGTGGCCCCAAATGCTGTGCAATTTGTAATCGGGTCTTTCAGGGTCCATAACACAAGGCCTGGACTGGCCACTTTCTGGTGGTTGGTCAAAAGCCAAAGTGAGCTGGACAATTTCTGGTCAGTTTGTAATTGTGCCTTAGGTACTGTCCAGCAAGGCACCCCTGACCCCACACCATCATCTTATTCCTTTATTTTTGCCTCCAAGACATTTCATTTGACCAAAGGGTTCCCTGGCTTTAAAACATTTGAAGAACAGTGGTCTAAAGCATTGTTCTCTAAGTCCATTGCCCAATCAGCAACACCAGCATTGCCTGCAACCTGCCAGACATGCAAAATCTTGGGCTCCACCCCGACCTACGTATCAGAAACTGAGGTGGGAACCAGCAAGCTGGGGCTTAACAAGCCCTGCAGGTGATGCTGATGGAACTAAAACCTGAGAAGCAAGGATGTAAAGGAAGTGTGGGCCCTGTGCCTGTGCTCCAGCCACCCTGCTGGCAGTGTGCTTCCAGTGTCATTCTCCTTAGTAGCTCGTCCCTCTTTGGCGCCCCCCCCCCCGCCCCTAAGCAGACTCCAGGCCCTGCTCTTCCATCCCTCCCCACTCTGGCACCTGGCAGTGGACAGTGAGGGGTTCGCCAGGCATACTTATTTCTGCTGTTCCCATAATGTGAGTATTGAAGTTCCCTCTCAGATTTCCACCTGCAACAATGCATGCTTCCTTAAGGGTCCAAAGTAAGATCCACAGGGTTAGATGTGGATGCTGGCATATTTTGTGGCCTTCAGACACCCTTCATTCAGATGGCTAATGATAATGGCCACTGTTGGTGGTGCAAGTAATAATAGCAGTGATGATAACAATGACAACAAAAATGGGCACGGTGGCTGACATTAGTGGGCACTTTCCAGATGCCAGCCACAGTTCTGTACTAATTCATTCTCCTCACAATGAACCACGAGGCTCTCAGGACTGTTATCCTATTGTAAGGAGGAGGGAAGGTAGGCTCAGAGAAGTGTTCTGGACTGCATTCACACATCTGGTAAGTGGGGAGCAGTGGCAGCTCAGCTAAGGTAAACCCTGCCCCACCCTGAGGCCCCCCCACCCCCCCAACCCAAGTTTCTGCCCACTAGGCTGCATGGAAGTCTC
This sequence comes from Lynx canadensis, assembly GCF_007474595.2. Taxonomy (NCBI): domain Eukaryota; kingdom Metazoa; phylum Chordata; class Mammalia; order Carnivora; family Felidae; genus Lynx; species Lynx canadensis. The sequence goes on from NC_044305.1 coordinate 59,105,048, forward strand.
TGACGAGCCAGTATTAAGAGGACAACTCATTTGGACTGATCAGGTCTACGCCTCTTAAATTATCCAGGTACTCCTGGACATCCTCCCCAAATTCTAAGATTGAGGAAGGAGACTGCGGGTTCTGAATTTCTCCGCCATTTTGGGAGGTGGTAGACATGGCAAATCCAAGCATGAGCTTGAGTGTTTCACTTATAGGAGGCACCCTCAGGACAGCTTCTTAGCCTCCTGGTGCCTCAGTTTTCCCTTGTAAAATGGGGATGAGAATAGTGCTTGGGGTGTGGCCATGTGAAGCCAGGGTCCCAACACCCTCCATTAGCTAGATTGAGAGAGTCTTGCCAGACACGCCCCTGGGGACAGGTAGGTCTGACCAGGTACAGGTGCTGGTGAGTATCTCAAGAGTTCTGGAGGAATACATATTGAGCACAGTCTGATGGGGCTTACAAGTGCTATGTTTTTCCTAAACATAGCAGAGAGTATGTCTACTCGAGATAAATGATACAGCAGTTCGTGCAAACCATGGCTCTGTAAATGCAGTAAAAATATGTCCCATGACTACCAAGTGTTCCTGTGACTTTTCCAAATGCTAGGAAGGTGTTTACTGCAGAATAAATAAATAAGAAAAAATAGAGACAATGACACATGCATGGAAAAGAGAAAAAAGAGGGATAAAAAAGAAAAATAGAAAATATATTATAAATAAAACATAATAAATATTGTACAATATAGTCATATATAATTATATATTATGTATAATATATGTAATTATATTATATTAGTTACATATAATTATATATTAATACACACACACACTTTCAAAGGAAAAATAGGCCTTTATTCTATTTTAGAAAATCCTTAGTACATTTTGGTATTGAAAATGTCCTTTCTTGGGGCGCCTGGGTGGCGCAGTCGGTTAAGCATCCGACTTCAGCCAGGTCACGATCTCACGGTCCGTGAGTTCGAGCCCCGCGTCGGGCTCTGGGCTGATGGCTCAGAGCCTAGAGCCTGTTTCCGATTCTGTGTCTCCCTCTCTCTCTGCCCCTCCCCCATTCATGCTCTGTCTCTCTCTGTCCCAAAAATAAATAAACGTGGAAAAAAAAAATTAAAAAAAAAAAAAAAAAAAGAAAATGTCCTTTCTTGGGGTGCCTGGATGGCTCAGTTGGTTAAGCATATGACGTCAGCTCAAGTCATGATCTCACAGTTTTTGAGTCCAAACCCTGAATGGAGCCCCTCATCAGCCTCTTCATTATTAGTGCTTGGGATTCTCTCTCTCTGCCCCTCCCCCATGCCCTTTTTCTCTCTTCTTTGCTCTATCTCAAAAAAATAAGTAAAAACTTTTAAAACAGTCATTACTCTTATGAAGTGTTGCTGACAATTGATGGTAGTTTTCTCTTTTAACATCTTTAGTTGGTGAAATTAAAAAGTTAGCAACCCGAGAACAACCTCCCGAGATATTTCTGAGCCTTGACCAGTCTGAAATCTCTGAGTGCCTGCCCCAGCACACCCTTCCTCCTTCCACATTGTCTCCCACAGTCCCTGTGCCCACTGACCAGGGTCTGAGCTGCTCCTGCACCAGCTACTGCAAGGGGTCTGCCAGACCCCAGCAAAGAAGCTGCCCTGATCTGAGGGCTGGGGACCCTGTGTGGGCCCCGCTGGAGCTCCACAGTCAGTGCGACCACCTGAACATTTCAGTTCCATCACACCACCCATCCTCCTCCAGAAGGAGCTCAGGGTTGGGAACAGGGAGGTGAATCATTTTCAGTATCCTCTGCATAAAATTCAGCCCCAAGCACACATGTCACATCTGCTTCATGGCACTTGCCACCTCCTCACTAGATTGAGTGCAAGGTCCTAGGTGAGGTTCCTAAGCCAGGCCCACACATTGCTGAGATGGGCTTCTGTCCGGGTCACATTTTGCTCCCTGAGAGTGTTCAACACAGGGTCTGGGGTTACAATCAACTGTGCCTGACCCCCAGAGCTTCGACTGGAGGACATAAATACAGGCCTTAAGAGCCATTCTGGGAACAAAGCACTGATTTTGTTATAGTTACCATGCTGGAGTGCAGGATACTGCCTTCTCCTGTGCCCCTCTGAATCTGTCTCTTTCATCCCCAAACCCCAGAGAGGTGTTTCACCACAACAATGTGGGGTGCTAACAATCAGAAGCACCCCGGTGCCAGAGAAAGACCATGGCAGGCAGCAAGAGAGAGGGGGTTGGTTCCATACGTGCATTAAAGCCATCGCATTTGCCAGCTCTGTTTCCTGGACCACACTGCCACATGGATGGAAGGACTGCTGAGAGGGAAATGCCAGTTCTTCTCCTCTGCAGGGAAAACTGGCCCTGGGTCCCTGAAGGCATAATGAGCATGGATCCAAGAGTAGGAGATGGGAAGGGAGCTGGGTTCTCACTGGTGGGTAGAACCCAGTGGATGTCAAATTCTCACCAGTCCGCGGTGTGAGGGAGGATGAGAGATTCCTTCCTCTCTGAGCCATGAGAAAAGAGCATAGCATCCCCCATACCCTGTGTGCAGTAGGTACTCAATAAATACATACGGGACCTATGACTGCTCATCTACCCAAGGTCACTCCTTTGGTTCCCCCTGCCACCAACCCCAGGGTTGTAACCCCATGGTTACTAAGGACTCTGCTTCCTCCTGCTCTGAAAAGGTGCCTATTTTTAGCTTCACTCCTCCCATGCATCAGTGCTATTGAATCACTTCAAACACTCAGCTAGGACGAGTTCAGGTTAGAGAGCAGGGAGATGAGCCAGGCTCAGTATCCCGGGCATAAATGCAGGGTTTGGAAGAACCTGGGACCCAGGAGGTGCAGGAGCGTAAGGAATGCCTGCGCCCTCCACAGGAAGCAATTCCAGTCCTCCTGGGTATTTGACCCACATGTGGGTATTCAATCCAGGCAAAAGCAGGTTTGGGACACATTTTCACAAGCTGATGAAATTCTACTTTCAAAAGTGCCTGGATCCAAAAACTAAAATGCAATGAAAGAAATAAGCCACGAAGTCACAGGAAGTGATTTTGAGTTTAATCAGAATCTCCCCCTTCCCCTGAGGGACCTACCCGGGCATACCCCTCATTCTTTCTTTGCTCCCAATTTCTCACCTCCTCTGGTCACAGTCCCAGCTGCACTGTAAAACTAACAGTGGTGGCACTTAGGTGCCTGGGATGGTCCTGAGCACTCTACATGTGTTACCTCCGGCCCTTGTAACCACTGTCCCCACTGTATGGAAGGGGACACTGGCACAGAGGGGCCAAATGGCCTGCTCAGGACTGTGCAGCTAAGAACGTGAGTCCCTTCAACAGCCTCTTCCTTTTCTCACCTCTTCCCTGGCAGAGGGAAGCCCGTGCGTGAGGAGTTGTGAGGATCAATTTTATGTGTCAACTTGGCCGGGCCATGGTGCCCAGATATTTAGTCAAATATTATTTTGGGTGAGTCTGTGAGGGTGTTTTGGTTAAGATTAGTGTTTGAATCGGTAGACTTTGAGTCTACCTCCATAATGTGAGTAGGCCTCATCCAGTCAGTGGCAGGTCTGAATAGAAGGAAAGACTGACCCTTCAGATAAAAGAGAATTCCTCCAACCTGCTGGCCTTTGAAACAGGCTCTTCATGGTTCTACACAGCTTCCGGCTTTTGGACTTGAACAGGGACATTGGGTCTGCAGATTTGGGAACTGCCAGCTTCTATAATTGCATGAGCCAATTCCTTATAATAAATCCTTTTCTCTTTCTATTTATACACATCCTATTGGTTCTGTTTCTCTGGAGAACCCTAATACAGGAGCCTTTCCTAAATTCTATGCTTTTTGCAGTCCGAGGGCACATAGCACAGCCCCAAGCCCATGGTGGGGGCAACAAAGGCATTTTGAACTAGAGGCCCCTGTCCGGCAGATTCTCATCCCTGAGAAAGGCATTTGCTTTCTCTGCCCCATGGAGGACTGTAGGAAGAGGTATAGGGAGAGGTGGACAGTGTGGAAGGGTGAGCAGGGTCAGGACTGCAGAACTGTGAGGGCCCACGTGAAAGCAAAGGGGATGTCAGCACGCGGCCCCCAAGCAGGCCAAAGATTCAATGCCACCCCTTGTCACTGTCAGCCAAAGCAGGGTCATGTGGGGTGGGACGCAGGGGAGGCATCCTACCTCAGTGTCCCAAAGCTGAGACTTAGGCACATCAGACTTGGTGCAACATCCTTTCCTTATCATTTATCCAGAAAACAACTTACTAACGCAGAAGACAATTAAGCACCTCCCTTGTTGAGGATGGTGCTGTGTAGTGGGAACAGCAAGATGAACAAAGCACAGGTCTGCCCTCAAGGAAGATGAACATATAACAGCTATGAATAGTAGTATTTCTATAGTATTAATATTACTCTTAATGCCCTCACATGGTGATTAGTATGCCAGGCACTGCTTTCAGTATTATAGTAGTTACATGTATCATATTAATTCTTTTAAGCTTCCCAACAGCCCAGGGAAGAAGCTATAACTATCCCCCCCTCTTTTACATATGAGGAAACTAGAGCACAGAGAGGTTAAGTGACAGGCTCAAGGTCACACAGCTATTAAGTGGCGGAGCTGGGGTTCATACTCAGGTAGTCTGGTTCTATTTGTTGATAGAAAATTATAATGTAGTACCAGCCTAATGTATGCACCAGGCACAGCACGCACCAGGCACTCTGCTTGAGTGGGCACTGAGGGTTTCACCCAAGGGGAGAAGCCTGGCAGGGAGGGCCCTGAGGCAAGGGCCAGAGTTTTCCACAGATGGTACAGAGGGACAGAGCCCTGATTCCAAGCAGAAGTGAGAAATGTTGCATCAAAGAGAGGCCCCCCTCCCTAGCAGGAAGAAAATTGGGAGACGTACAGATAGCTGAGTTGTAGGAGGGAAAAATATTCATGGCCTATTGGACCCAGAGGGGGCTACCTGTTCAGAGCTGAAAAGACATCACCAGGAGCCATGCCGTGAGACATGGCCTGTGTTTCCTGGGGCAGAAGGGAATGGAGAAGGGGACAAGCATGTGGCAATTCTGCCCCATACTCCTCTTTGGGTCTGATGTCAGTGGGCATCTGAGATGGGGGGGATTCAATGAGAAGCTAAGGTGGGGGGGGGTGTCAGTACGCATCTGAGGGGTGGGGTGCTGTAGGAGCCATTCACTCAGCCAGGAAGGAGCCATTTGGCCCTGATGATGATTAAAAAAAAAAAAAAAAAACAGACTGACCTTTGTTTGAGTTTTATTATTGTTTTTAATTTCTCTACAGACAACACACCCTTATTGCCCACACCAGGCAGCCACTCCCGCCACCCTGGGTAGGAAACCTTTGGAATATCTTGGTGGTGGAAGCGAAGTGTTTGGTTTAGTTGTTGTGATTTTAGTTATTTTTTTTTAAGTCTGGATTCCCTTGGAATATATAGGTAAATATTCCCTTAAAACAACTGAAGTATAATCTTAGCCACATATGCAACTCATATGGGTAATCTAGTAGTCCTATTTTAAAAAATGAAAAGAAACAGCTGAGATATAAACGTTAACAATCTATTTTATTTAATCTAGTCTGTTAATTAAAAATATAATCCATATAAAATTATTAATGAGCTATTTTACTTTTTTTTTCTTTCTTTGAAATCCAGTGTGGGTTTGAACTCAGCACCTGTCTCAGTCCAGATGCCACCCTTCACGTGCTCAACAGCCATAGGTGTGGAGTGGCTCCCCAAAGGGACAGCACAGCCTGATGAGAGCCTTGACCCGTTGAGAAAATCAATCTACAGAGAGGTGGCCACTCAGAACGTGTTAGTTGCTTGGCGGTGCTTTGTTTGCTTATTTATTTATTTATTTATTTATTTATTTATTTATTTAATGTTTATTTGTTTTTGAGAGAGAGACAGAGCGAAGTAGGGGAGGGGCAGAGAGAGAGAGAGAAGGAGACACAGAACTCAAAGCAGGCTCCAGGCGCTGAGCTGTCAGCACAGCTGACAACTGTGAGCACAGTTCACAGGCTGGAATTCGTGAACTTCGAGATCATGACCTGAGTTGAAGTCCGGCACTTAACCCACTGAGCCAACCAGGCGCCCCTGCTTTTAATTTTCTTAATAGGACTGTTCCCCAGGCAGCATGCAGGTGTCATTTAGCTCTAAATATTAACTACACACGGCCATCTGTCCCGGGCGGAGGGGAGGGCAAATTCTCCAGATTTCTACAGCACAAGGGGGAAGGAGGAGAGGAGGAGGAGAGGAGATGCCGAGGGAAGAAGTGCTTCGCCCACTGGCTCCTCCGCACCTGTTAATCACAAGGCGTGATTCTGCTTGCAACCAAGCAGTCAGAAGAGGAAGGCGGAGACAAGGGTCAGGGGTCAAGGTGGGGCGCCCGCTGCTGGGCTGCTCACCAGAGAGACTCTGCTTTTGTTTCTACCCTGGCACGGTTCATTTGAAAGCGTACACTGCTTGGTTTTGGTAAAAGAACAGGTCTGAAGGTCGGCCCGGAAGTCGGCCCGGGGATCTGAGGTCCCCAGGATCTGAGGTTCCACAGGAAAGGGCTGCCTGTCCCTGGGATGGTGACGGGGCCACCGCCAGGCCATGACAGTATGTGCGTGACCTCAGTGCTTCTCCGTGGCCAGCACAAGAAGAAAGCTTTGTTTATGGCTACAACACAGCCCTGACCACATGGGGCGCCCAGACCACGGCCTCCAAGCCTCACCTCGTGGGGAGCGAGGGCTCAGCCTGTGCCCGGCCAGACCACCCCTCTGACGACATGCTGTTTTCCGAAGAGACAGTGCAGGGTCATCCGTGATGCTTCCTCCCTGGAGTCCTCTGCCATGGAAAGGGAGGATCAGAGTGAGTTCCCGTGATCATTTCCCTGGCTGTGGTGGGCCCCCCCACAAACCCTGACTTCGGCTGGGAATCTCCTTGCAAAACATGAACGGGGTGTAAGAGCTGAGTGGGAGCCCGAGGAGCCTACACGCACACCTCACCTGGAGGGCCCAGCAAGCTTGCCCTCACCACATGGCCACTGTGGGCAGATGAGTGAAGCCTGAGCTTCGGCTCAGCCCACCTCAGTCCATTTCCCCTCCTCTTCCCTTCCTCATTCTGTCCCTACTCCCCCTTCCCCCTCCCCCTTCCCCCTCTCCCTTCCCCCTCCCCCTTCCCCTCCCCTCCCCCTTCCCCCTCCCCCTCCCCCTTCCCCTCCTCCTCGCCTAGCCACAGTGATGCCTGCCCTGGCTATGGGGACGAACCTGCAGGGCAGCCCTGAAGAGCCGCTGTAAACTGTCTGCCACCCTGCACCCGGGAGAGGGCCTTGTATTCTTCAGTGAGAACCCTTAAGAGAGGCAGGTAAGGTTCAAATTATCATACAATCAAATAATCATGGAGAATCCACTCTTCTGTGTTTGGTTTCTGATGGGGTTTGGGGGCAATGGGTGTTCAGAGCTGACCGCCAAGAAAGAATTCTTGAAGACATCTTTGGTGCAAAAAGGTGATTTTATTAAAGCATGGGGACAGGACCCCTGGGCAGAAAGAGCTGCACTGGGGTTGTGAAGAGTGACTCCTTATATACTATGGGGCTGGGGGAGGTAAAATCAAAAGGGAAGTTTCCAAGGTGATTTTCATATGCTAAAGAAGACTCACGGATTACAGGAGACTTAGCTATTGTCAAGTTAAGGCTGTTTTTCCCTCTAGCAAAGCATTAACTTAAGACAGTAAGGTGTTCCTGGAGAAATGTTTTACTCTGCCTGCCTCAAGTATTTGTCAATGGGCTGCAGGTTATAAGAAACTTTAATTTTATCTGTCATTTTCTTCTTGTCTTTGTTCCCCCACATCATTATGAAGGGGGTGGTGATGTTGGGGCTCCAGGAAACTGAGTCTATAGGTTTCTAGAAATTTCTATGCTATTGTTAAGATTGCCTTTTTCTTGTAATTTACTAAGATATTAGTAAACCCCATGGAGACTCTATCAGTTTAACCATTTGTTTTCTGTCCTTTCCTTTGTACTTGGGCAGCCAGGAGTGCCTGAGGAATGTCATACATATCCCACCTGGGGGGTGGGAGTGGTAATGCTAGCTTATGCTTGGCCCTCAGCTTGCCTGAGGTCCCTCATCCCTTTCTATCATCACTACAGTATCTGTGAGATTCCTCTTTGAGGTCCTTGTACCAGGGGTTCATTTCTATTCAGTTGGTCCATAATATTCCATTGTATGAATAGACATACACATTGAGGAATACACTTACAAGCAGTGAACTTTATGTACTTTGCTGTATGTCCATTTTTCATCAATTTACGAAGTCTAAAAAGGCACATGAGGAACATGAACTATGAACAAAGCCTGGCAATTGCACATGGCTGAAATAATGTCTCACTCATTTGAATTCTAGCAGCAAACATCTCTATATGTCTGTGTAACCTACTGGTTTCACTTCCTGTTAGAATTCTGTACTGTGAGATCCTAAAGGGCAGAAGACTTAGAAGGTTAGCACCAGTGGTATGCCGGTAAATGATCAATTATGGACTCTTCAAAAAAAGTGTACATAAATATATACAAATAAGTTGACCACACAGTTTACTGACATAAAGGATATATATATATATATATATATATATATATATATATAATATATATATAAAATAATATTCTTTATCGTAAATTATATATAGCCAGTTGATTTTCACAGATTTAAAATTTTGTTTTCTTGAACCCTGTATCCTCAGCCATCCTGTGGTTACATTTCTACCATGAGTTGACAAATGAAGTTGCTCTGCTACCTCCCATGATGTTTGTTTTTATTTTCTGTATCTGTCTTCATCTTACATTTTGGAAACTTAACAGATTACTCTGCATTTTAGTATTTTAAGAGTCAGAATCCAGAAAAGAATTTTACATTTACAGTGAAATTTATACCCCTTGAAGATTAAAATAAATTTTTCTATTAGTGATGTTAGTCCTTTAAGTTTGGAAATGACATAAATATTAAGGTAGATACTTATTTTTCAGTTTATATGTATAACTTCTGTGTGATTTGCTATTTCTTGCAAAATCTACTAGTCTTTACAGTTCAATCGCCAGTAGTGTAACAAAATCAGACTACAAATAAATGCTTGACGCTGTTTGATTTGGCAGAGAAGTCACTCATGTCATTGTAAATGAGTGTACTGTCAGCATAAATGTTGGTTGATATTTTTGTTTATATTAATAAGATGAAAGTGAAACAACAAAGATGTATATTGGAACTTGACGAATTTGTCAATGATGTGAGCAATTTCTTTGCTAAATTGGATACTAGTTTTCAAATACTAGAAGAACAGATTTTCAATTGTAGTAGCTATAGGCACAACACACTTTTAAATTTAATCTTCATTATTGACTTTTTCTCCACCACTTTGTCAAGTCTAGACAATCATCAGAATGATAAACCAAGCCCCTGTTTGCAGTATTTGCCAATTTCCTCAGTGTAAATGCTCCCACCACGGTCAGTTTCAAGTTACTGACATGTCACAAAGAAGTGACACCTAAGTTCACTTTTGGAGAATAAGCATGGGTGGTCTACTGGATGGACAAAGGAGGGGGTGCATCCCAGGCATGAGAAAATGCATGGGGCACAGACGGAGCATGAAAGGCTGTGTCTAGTGCATAGAAGGTCTTGTCTACCCACCAGAATCGATAGTAACTGAGAGCTAATATGTACTGAATCAGTACATTGTGCCAGGCACTGTACTAAGCATGATCTCATGTAATCTTCATAAGAAGCCTATGAGATAGATGTTTTTGTTGCCCCTTTTTGTGCAGAAGGAAACTATTATGGCTTAGAGCAGGTGAATGACTCACCTGAAGGCACACAGCTAATAAACAGCAGAGCTGGGATTTGAATGTACGTTAGTCTGACTCTAGAACTCTAAATTTCCCTACAACGTCTGAAAAACCTCTCCTTTCTTATAGAAGCCCAGGCAGAAAGTGATGGGGCTTGAACTGAGGCAGGCTGTGATGGGGGACAGGGAGGAGGAAAGCAGTAATGAGGAAATAGCTCAGACAAAATTCATAACCAACCGGTTGTGGGAAGTAAGAGAGGGGGGTAGGGAGGGAGTATGACAGCAGAATTTTTAGCTTGGACAGTTAGATGAACACTATTTCCACTAACCAAAGTAAGGAATAGGGAGGAGGAAGTAAGGAGAGGAAGTGGGGAGAGAGATGATCAAGTGGTTTTGGATATGCTGAGTGAAAGGCAGCCTGAGGCATCCAGGTGGAGAATATCTAGGAGGCATTATAAATATGGCCTGGACATTAGGGAAAACCTGGCCTGTTGGTCTGGATGTGGCTCTCATAAACTTGTGGGTTTGGTGGTCTCACCTGTGTGAAATCATTCAGGAGAAGTGACAACATTTACCTTCAGTAAACCAAACACTAAGAACCAACATGGAAGGATATTCTTCACATTTTGATATGTTACTACTTGGTTGAGCATTCCTAGAAGGCTGATTTTAATTACTGCAGATTCTATTAAACAATAAGAAAGCGGTCTTTCTGGGAGTTGCTGCAATACTTTATTTTTGAGATAAACCATCGGTTACTTTCCACTGGAGAGGCCCCACTTGAATGTAAGGCCTGCTCTACAGACCCAGACTGGGGTGTTCCCTGCCCAGAACAGCCCAGAAGCTGTTTTCCTGGAGGCTCCCATCCCACTCTCTTTGGGGGGGGGGCAAGGAATATAAGGGAATGGGGGAACTTATGATCTTGCTGGCCAAAAAAGGGAAGATACTACCAATCCATGAAAGCTCTCTGCTGGCAACAAATCTCAGAGAAGAGCAGGTGTTCTCATGCACATGAGAATAAGAACCCTCCCATGGTGCCTATAAGATGAGGATTCGTGGGCTCCTCCAAAAATTCTGATTCACTGGACCTGGGACAGGGCCGAAGAATCCACATTGTATTGATTACCTCTATTAGTCAGTGTTCTCCAGAGAAACATATGTGCAAAAATATTTATTTTAAGGAATAAATAACCTAATCTGCTGTCTGTAAGCCAGAGGTCCAAGATAGCTTGTGGTATAATTCAGTAAGTCCAAAGACCTGAGACCCAGGGTTGCTGATAGTGTAAGTCTCAGTCCAAGACCAGAAGACTGATGTCTCAGCTGAACCAGTCAGGTAGAGCAGGGACAAATTCTCCCTTCCTCTGTTTTCTGTTTTATACAGGCCTTCAAATGTTTGGATGATGCCCACCCACACTGGCGTGGGCCATCTGCTTTACTCAGTCTACAGATTCAGATGGTAATCTCATCCAGAAACACCCTCACAGACACACCCAGAATAATGTTTGACCAAATGCCTGGACACTTTGTGTCCCAGTCATGTTGACACACACAACTCATCATCACATTATGTCAGGTGAGTCTGAGGCTTGGCAGTCCTGAGAGGATGGCACTGGGAGAGAAGAGAGGAGAGGAGAGGAGAGAGGAGATGGGAGGGGAGAGGAGAGGAGGAGAGAGGAGAGGAGAGGAGAGGAGGAGAGAGAAGAGGAGAGAAGGAAACTAGGAAGGAGATTGAAGAAGGGCAAACTGAGAGCCTGAGGAATGGTTGCAGCCTCAAAACCTCAGGAGGGTTTCAGGAAGGAGGAAGGGTCAACTGTTCAGAGGACTGAGGTCCAGCACTAAAGAGGGTCTCTGGACTCTTGCCACAGACGGTCACTGAAAGCTTACATCAGAGCAGCCTTCATTGTGTGGTGGGAAGAGCCTGACTGCTGGACTGAAGCCTGACATGGGGTGAAGAGTTGGCCAGCAGGAACAGTTCGTTTCTGGAGGCTAGCTGGAAGGAAGAAGAGACTCAGGGCTGTGGCTTGTGCTGTCACCAAATGACGCAGCAACTGAGGAGTTTCTACTCTTTTGGCTCCAGCCTGCTCCCTGGCTGGGGTGGGTGTATGGGTCTCTGTTCCTCTCCCTTCTTCTGACCCCCAAAGCATATAGACAGGGCTCTAATGTGTCCCAAACTGCTTTGGTAATCCAATCCCTGCAACAACAGGGTAATCCAATCCCTGTTAACTTGTACTCCGGTTAACAAATAGAGAGTCTTAGCAGCAGAATGGCCCCAGAAAAGGAAACATTGCATAAAGGTGTGAACTACCCCAACAGCCGGAGGGGTTTGTCCAGTGAGTTCCCCGGGCACCTCTTCCTTTTACTGGAAATAATTTTTGGGTGTTCTAACAGATTGGGGCTAATCTTGATTTCAGTCACAGTAATTCCACTGAATAGTTCCTTTTAGAAACATTTACAAATGAAGCCAACTTGTGTTTTAAAAGTGAACATGGGTATCACCACGTTGTGGTCATATAAAACTATTTATATTTGTTTCCTGAATGGATACTATAACAAATTACCACAAAATGGGTGGCTTAAAACAACAGGAATTTATTCTCTCATGGTTCTGGATGCCAGGAGTGCAAATTCAGGGGGTTGTAGGGGTGGGCTCCTTTCAGAGGCAGTAGGAGCGAATCTGTTCTTGGCCTCTTCCAGCTTCTGGTGGTTGTTGCATTCCTGGACTTGTGGCCAAATCACTCCAGTCTCTCTGCCTCTGTCCTCACATGGACTTCTCTGATATGTGTCTACGTCTCTCCTCTGTGTGTCTCCTAAAAGACACTTGTCATTAGATTTAGGGCCCACTCGGATAATCCAGAACGATCTCAGCTCAAGATCCCTAAATTAATTTCATCTGCAAAGACCTTTAAAAATTGTTTTTTTTTTTAAATTTTTTTTTCAACGTTTATTTATTTTTGGGACAGAGAGAGACAGAGCATGAACGGGGGAGGGGCAGAGAGAGAGGGAGACACAGAATCGGAAACAGGCTCCAGGCTCTGAGCCATCAGCCCAGAGCCTGACGCGGGGCTCGAACTCACGGACCGCGAGATCGTGACCTGGCTGAAGTCGGACGCTTAACCGACTGCGCCACCCAGGCGCCCCTAAAAATTGTTTTTTAATGTTTATTTACTTTTGAGACAGAGAGAGACAGAGCATGAACAGGGGGAGGGTCAGAGAGAAAGGGAGACACAGAATCTGAAGCAGGCTCCAGGCTATGAGCTGTCAGCACAGAGCCCGATGCAGGGCTGGAACTCACCAACCACGAGATCATGACCTGAGCCGAGGTAGGAAGCTTAACCGACTGAGCCACCCAGGCGTCCCTGAAAAGACCTTTTTTAAAAAAATAACGTCATATAAATAGGCTCTGGGGATTAGGATGTGGCCATCCTAATGGGGATCCTAGGATGGGGGCCACCATTAAATCCACTCTACTTCTTGCTCAGGCAAACTTTCTAGAAAGCAGATATAACCTAAGCAGCATATGTGACTCAGGGACCCCTGCAAAATAAGAGTTGTTGGGGTCCTAGAGAAGACCTCATACAGTCCCACTGTACGGAGGAGAATGTTGAGGCCCCAAGAGGGGAAGTGGCAGAGCCCAGGAGGTGCTAGTGATAGTTCCTCTTTTCAGAAGTAAATCCTTGTACCTGGAAACAACATTCATTGCTCTGTCTGAAAATGGCAAACCTTGTTTGAACATCTTGCTTTCAATCCAGAAGTCAAGGCCATCAGCAGACGCAATGGCACATATTTGGGGTGGAGTATGGGGAACACTAACATATTGATTTTGGCTAAAGCTCCTAATACTGCTTGGCCTGTGTACATGACTGTCCTTCTCTTAAATTGATGCCTGGAATCCATTTGATTTTTCTTGAAGAGCACTACCGATTTTAAGTGTCATCTGTTGTAAACCTCCATAGCTAAACTGCAATGTATGTCAGCACAAAGGCTTATTTGTCATCATGAGGTTTGTGTGGAGGGAGATGGGGAGGTAGTGTGATAAGTTGGAGAAAGGACCTGTGTTCTAAATCATCTCTGATCTTTTACTTACTAAGCTGTGTGTTCTGGGCTAATTAATTAACCTCTCTGAACCTTTTCTTCTTCACCTGTGAAAGGGGGCCAGTGACCCCCCCCCCCCCAGCTCTCAGAGTTGGCTCTAGGATTGATGAGACAGTGGTTGTTAAAGCACCTGGTATGTAGTCATTACTCAGCAAATCACTTTGAATTTTGCTTTTGAACAAATGTTCATTTACTTTGAGAGAGAGAGAGCGAGAGAGAGAGAGTGTGAGTGTGCGTGCGCATGTGTGCCGGCAGGGGAGGGGCGGAGAGAGAATCCCAAGCAAGCTGCATGCTCAGTACAAAGCCCGATGTGTGGCTTGATCTCACAGCTGTCAGATCGAGACCTGAGCTGATATCAAGAGTGAGACACTTAACTGACTGAGCCACCTAGATGCCCTGAATTTTGCTTTTTTTTTTTTAATTTAAATTCAAGTTAGTTAACATACAGTATAGTATTGGTTTCAGCAGTAGAACCCAGTGATTCCTGAATTTTGCTTTTTAAGGAAGAACACTTACAATCTAGGAAGGAAGGTAACATGTAGTACTTAATAGCTAATACTTCCAGGTGTTAGACTCTGTTCCAAGTGCATCCCATGTATTCACCCATTTAACCCCCTCTGTGCGGCAGCCTCTGTCCCTCTCATTCTACAGATGGGGAAACTGAGGCTTGTGGCAGTAAAGGGACTCGCCCACGGTCATAGAGCTACTCTGTGATAGAGCTGAGACTTGAGCTGAGACTCATGTAATCCTGAGCCTTGCTCTATGCTGCCTCTCCAACATTTCAGGAGGAATATGTTAAAGGAGGTGAAAGAAGCTTGGGGTGGACTTGAGGGTTCAAAGAGAGAGGATACCTGTGGTTGAAGACATGCAGAAAGGCAGAAAGGATGCTAGGCATTTAAGGAGTTGGGCTGAGTTTTAACAGACATGGGTGCGCAGCACCAGCCACTTAGGTCTCTGCGCATGGGCAGGGAGCAGTACCCGTGTTCACCCTACCTCACTTTCCGCTGGCTTTCCCAGAGCTTTGGGAAGCAAGCTCACCCCTCTCCAACAGGGGAGCTTCAGAGTGGCTTCGGAGCGGCCAGATTTCAGAGGCCAAGGAGATGGTGCTGGCCCTCAGATCTCTCCCACACAGGGTGACCATAGTTATTGTCCAAATCAAGACCGTCTGGGGAGTTATTAGGCCATTAGTCCAGGACAAGAGGTGTCACCTGAGACTGTCCCAGCAAGCCAGGTGCCTGGGCCTGTAGAATCTATTGAACCACGGCCCAGCACAGCCCCTCACGACACAGTGTGCTTCGGCTCAGGGTGGCGGGGCTCGCTGGTGAAAGCGTCCAAACCAAACAGGATGAGGCAGACAAGAGGCTGTCACAAGGCCCTGTGCTGGGGGCGGCCGGGGAGAGGTGAAGGCACCTGACCTGCCTGGACGTGCCATAACAACACCGTGCAGCCTGCTCTGTGTTCGGGGAATTGAGAAGAAGCCCCAGGTATGAGATCTCAAGCCTAAACTTTCCACCAAGAAGGGACTTTCTCACGTACGAAAGGAAGGCACCACTCGGGTTGTTATTTGAGTAAATACAGGCAAAGGAACCCAATGTCTGCCTCCGTCAATAGAATAACAGGCAAAAATAGCTTTGTGGGTTTCTTTACTTCTTTTCACTAAGCGAGCCTTTGAGAGGTTTGTGGCGTGTTCCACGTAATGATGTACCCCCAGGACTCCCAGTTCTCTTTTTCAGTGTCCCTGGAGAGGAGAAGTGGCGGCTGCTCCCGTGCCCAAGGAGCCACAGCTGTGCCGACCCCCTTCTCTTTGTTGCCTCTCAGCATCTCACACCCCTCTGGGAAACCCTGCCTGCAGAAGGGCTCAGGCAACCTTGTTAAGTACTTATGTGTCCCCAAGGGGAAAAGCAGACACAAAGCAGGGCCCTAAGGGTGGGATGCAGACAGGTTAGTTTTGCTGGAACACAGAAAGGGTGCGTGACACTGGGGTGCATAGGCAGCTTGAGGAGGGTGGGGATGACAAACTGCCTTCTTCACACCAGGGCCCCAAGCTGGGCTGCTGTGGGCAGGTCATAATATCGGTGAAGGACAGGAGAAGAGCAGGTTCCCAAATTTTCCGGTGTTTGTGAGGTGGAGGGGGAGCGGGGCAGGTGGACACCACTGTGATGATGAGGCCTTGCTGCGGTCCTCACCTGTGGCCCTGCTCCAGGTCACTGAGCCCTTTCTGAGACCACACTGCAGTGTGACTAACACACAAATGCTTGAGCTGCTCTTCAGAGAAGAATTTATCCACTTACCCTCGGCATCCCATGAATTTGCTTTGTCTCCGAGGGAATAATTAACCAGTGTTAGTATGATATCAGAAAATTGCTAATTATGGCAATGAACTAGCACAGCGATCTGAGAACTTGTGGAGCTATAGTTAGTAATGACAGGAGAGGAAAATATTTGACTGTTTTGTGCTGCACCCAGGTTCTCAGGAGGGGGCGAGAGACGAGGCTTGGCACTGTGCCACACATGGCACCCATGGTATGAGTTTGGAGCCGAGACAGTCGCCTAGGAGTTCAAGATGGTGTGAGGAATGAGGATGGCTATGGGGGTTAATGCCCACAAAGGGTCATGGTGACCTGTCCCCACCCCAAATGCTCACAGTGTTTCATGCACACTCACACACAATTTCAAGTTTATATCCCACATTCACACACATTTGCACACTCACTGTCAACCATACACATTCACTTAGACTTACACACACAGTTCACACACACACATACACACATACTTACACATGCTCATAGGTGCTCATATATTCTCTTTCTCTCTCTCTCTCTCTCTCTCTCTCACACACACACACACACACACACACACACACTTCAAATCATTTGAGCTCTCTTCCTAGTCCTGGAAAGAAGATGGTCACCTCAGTGTTTTGGGCTTATATCCCTTGGGGTTAGATCCTTGGTGCCTTGAGAGTAATTTTTCCCCTTTTCATATTCTCTGGGTGTTGAGAGAAGGATTGAGCTCCAGCGGAGTGGTGGGGGGGCGGGGGTGAAGAATTCTAGCAGCACCAGATGTAAATTATGCTAAGATACTTAAGCTCCAGGAAATGTTGGTATAAACAGTACTTGCAAATTACTGCACAAACAACAAAAAACAAACAAACAAAAACACCCTTCATTTGAATGGGTATCTTATCTGGTAAATAATTTGTGATATGTGATTAATTCTGTATGCTATGGAGCCTCATGAACCTATGAAGAACTACCTACCATGCCATACTCAACATTCAAGGTGCTTCTCAGGTGCAGCCAAGATTGAGAATCACTATGTGTTTAGCCAGTGGGTCCCCAACTTTGCTGCACATTAAAATTACAATTCTGATGCCCAACCAAGCACCTGGATGTTGGCTTCTAATATCATCCTCCAATGAAAGGAACCATGGTTTGTTGAAGAAATGATTGATCCTGGGGCTTAGGCAGGAAGGATTCAAGATAAGCCTGGAGCGTCTTGTAGTACCAGAGAATAAGGAAGTGCTCACCACAATGATGGGGATATGTCAAAGGGACACAGGAACCAACTGAAAGAGCTCCCAGTAGCCAAAGCTGAATGATTTTTTTTTTCAACATTTATTTATTTTTTGGGACAGAGAGAGACAGAGCATGAATGGGGGAGGGGCAGAGAGAGAGAGACACAGAATCGGAAACAGGCTCCAGGCTCTGAGCCATCAGCCCAGAGCCTGACACGGGGCTCGAACTCACGGACCGCAAGATCGTGACCTGGCTGAAGTCGGACGCTTAACCGACTGCGCCACCCAGGCGCCCCCAAAGCTGAATGATTTGAGCAATGAAATATTAGACCATAAGCAGTTTATAAAATAAATATCCACAAGTCCATACTGATATAAATTATTGAATAAATAAACAAATGGAGGAGAGTAGACAAATCTCTCATACAGAAGAATTCCAAATGATTTATGTAGATACCACTCCTTCAAGGAGGTGGAACATAACTCCTACCCCTTAAGTGTGGGCTATGCATAATGACTTCCAAAGAGTATAAGGTGAAAACAGGAAAAGAGTAACTTTACCATGGAGAAACCTACCAAACCCAACCTCAGCCAGGTGATCAGGGTCAACATGAACAGTGATAAGTCACGTGCCCGTGATTGGTGCCCATCTCTGGGGTTGTCCTCCCCAAAGCCCATTACCCTGTCTAACTATGAGAAAAACATCAAACAAATCTAGTTGAAGGACAGTCTACAAAACACCAGACCAGTATTCCTCAAAACTGTTAAGGTGATCAAAAACAAGGGAAGTCTGAGACTCTATCACAGTCTAAAGGAGCATAAGGAGACAAGATGACTAAATGTAAT
This sequence comes from Lynx canadensis, assembly GCF_007474595.2. NCBI lineage: Eukaryota > Metazoa > Chordata > Mammalia > Carnivora > Felidae > Lynx > Lynx canadensis. The sequence continues at coordinate 59,123,298 of NC_044305.1, forward strand.
GTAGCAGGAGGTATCCTGGGACACCAAAAAGACATTAGGTAAAAACTAAGGGCTTCTGTATGATGAATGAACCTTTATAGTAATAATGTGTCAGTATTGGTTCATGAGTATTGACAAAGGACCATAGTAATGTGTTTAATTTTTGTTTTAGAGAGTGAGTGCAGGCGGGGAGAGGGGCAGAGGGAGAGAGAGAAAAAGAGAGAGAGAATTGCAGGTAGCTCCACACTCAGCACAGAACCTGACACAGGTCTCGATCCCGTGACCCCAGGGTCACCACCCAAGCTAAAACCAAGAGTCAGACATTCAACCAATTGAACCACCCAGGTGCCCCACATAAGATGTTAACAATAGGGGGATAGGGGAAACTCAGTGAGAAGCATATGGGAACTCCCTGGACTACTTTCTCAACTTTCCTGTAAATCTAAAAGTATTCTAAAACAAAAAGTTCAGTTTAAAAATATCCTGATTCCCAGAATACTCATACCAATGAAACCAGGGTTTCTGGTGTGGGAGTGGGCATCAGGACTTTGTAAAGCCCCTGGATGATTTTGATGTATAGCCAAAGTGAGAGCCTTCAAGGCCAGTTTGTGCTACAGCAACAAACAACTATAAAGTCTCAGATACTTAAAAACAACACAGATCTTTATGCCCCTCCAGCTACACAGATATTATGGGAGGCAAGGCCCTGCTGTTCATCATAAGTGACTCAGAGACTCAGCCTGGCTGGGCCAGCCATCTCCAGTGTTGCTGGGCATGGGGCCAGGGAAAAGGAGATCTCCCAGGGTCTTGCACCAGTAATTACAGGCTCTGGCAGAATGGACACGTGCCCCTGGATCTCATAACTCATTAGACTAGTCACATGCCCCATCAGACCACAAGGGGGCCAGGAAATGCAGCCCTACCATGTCCTCAGAGGTGGAGAGCAAATATATTTGGCAAATGCTCCAATGGCTACCACAAATGTGCAGCCAGAGCTTAGCAAGAGGGATTTAAACAGAAAAGTTGTTCCTCCTGACTTGTGGTATTGACCACTGAGGGCCTGGATCTGCCTCATGCCCCAGCACTACCTCATACCTTGATGGTAGAAAATGGCTGCCTGTCTTGTATCCTGTGCGCCTGTCTCTACCTTAGTGCCCTGTCTAGAGTTCCAGTCTCTCTAAGAGTAGGGACTCCCAGAGACTGGAGTTCATGGAGCCACCCCCTGGCCCAGCAACTGGAGGATGAGGTCTCACCATCTGCTGACCTTAAGGCCCCTTGAGAGTTGATTTCTGGTAAGGGTCTGCTCTGAATTCCCTGTCTTTGGGCCTTTCCAGCTGTCAAGACACTTGTAACTGCACAGAGCTTCCTGACCTGACAGCTGGGCTGAATGACTGGCCACCTCTTGTCTGTGCCCACACATCAACTGCCACATTCAGCTTGTGAGACCAGATTCCTTCCAGCCATAGACCCATCCCCACAATCTGCCTCATCTCAAAGTTCTGAGTTCCCCCGTATTCCAGGGAATCTGGAGGGATTCAGATTACATGACTGACAGGCTTCTGAAACATGAAGACCTTTCTTGCAGAGAGCTCAAAGAGGGTCATAATCAGATGGATGACAAGTAAGGCTACAGTGAGAGGGAGCTGCATGAGAACACACCCTAAATTAGTTTCAGCTCTCCTGCAAATCCTTATATATTCCTTCTGTTGATCAACTGAAAACCCAAAATCAATCTAATTCAATTCTGAAACTGAACATGGAGCCAGACGTTGTATAGGTGCCTGGGACCGGTAGTGAATAAAAGACATTGCCTATGTCCTTGAGAGATTTAGTCTTTGGGGAAGATAAATATTAAACAAATGTGAAAATACGAAAAGCCTCTTTGTGTGTGTGTGCACGCGCGCATGAGAGAGAGATGGCAAGAGCATGAGCATGAGAGCACTATAGGAGCATGTACAAAAAATTATGATTAACCTAGTCTAGGATGAGAAAAGACCTCCCTAAGAAAATGGCATTTAATATGAAACTGAAAGCATCCAATGGTGCTTGGCCAAACAGGTTGTATGGCTTAAAGATGGTTACAAATTCTTTGCTCCTCCTCCCACTGAAATATGGAGTCTAATTCTTCTTTCCTTGGATCTGGGCTGGCCTTTACTTGACCTATAGAATGTGGCAGAAGTGATGTTCTGGATCTTTTGAGGCTAGGTCATAAGAAGCCTTCAGCTTCTGCCTAGACCTTTTAGAACATTTGTTCAGGGGAAAGCAGATGCCATGTAAGAGGCACACTTACTCTGAGACCACCATGCTGTTAGGAAGCCCAGCTAGCCTCATAGAAGGGCAACATGGTGGGGAGAGACACCCAATCAGCCCTGGCTTTTCCAGCCCTAGACATGTGAGTAAAGAAGCCTTTTGATAATTTCAGCCCCAGCCGTTATCTGACTGTAACAGAATGAGAAGTGCCCACGTGAACGCAGTCAGCCCACAGAATTGTGAAAAATAGTAACAAGCTATTGACTTAAACCACTGAGTTTTGGGGTAATTTGTTATGCAGCTATGGATAGCTGGATACTGGGAGTGGTATAGAGTTCCATGCAAAGGGAATAGCATATACAAAGGCCAAGACTCTGCCCTTAGACTTTGTTTAGAGAATAAGGCATTAAAAAACATTTTAGAACCAGTTCTGTGGGACCAGTTGCAGTATGCGGTATGTCTTCAGGACTTCTGCAGAATGTTCTCAGATACAGAGGGATTTTTAATCCATCCATGGATTGACTGAGGAGAGGAATGATTCACAAATGCCTTGAGACCATGGCTAAATTAGTTTGGATATGGGTGCATTAAATCTCTTCAGGTCAAAGGGTCTGTGAGATTTAAAAGGAGTCTGGGAACTCTAAGAATCAGGGGCGGTGTTTTAGATTTTAAAAATGGGGCGCCTGGGTGGCTCAGTCGGTTAAGCATCCTACTTCAGCTCAGGTCATGATCTCGTGGTCCCTGAGTCTGAGCCCCGTGTCAGGCTCCGTGCTAACAGCTAAGAGCCTGGAGCCTGCTTCAGATTCTGTGTCTCCCTCTCTCTCTCTGCCCCTCCCCTGCTCACATTCTGTCTCTCACTTTCTCTCAAAAATAACCATTAAAAAAATTTAAAAATAGTGTTTAAGCCAGCCATAATTACAGTGGGAACTAATAAGACACACTCTTAGCTGGGTACAAAGTAGATTCTTTTTGTTTTTAATGAATATTTATTTATTTATTTATTTATTTTATTTATTTAGAGAGTGCACATGCAAGCAGGAGAAGGGGGGGGAGGGGGTTGGGGGAAGAGAGAATCCCAAGCAGGCTCCGCACATGGTCAGCACAGAGCCCATTGCGGGGCTCAGTCCCACAAACTGTGAGCCACTCAGATGTCCCCAAAGTAGATTCTTTAAAGGAAGAATCAAGGGAAGCAACAGTGTTTGGGTCAGGAAATATGGATTTTACACTTATTCTGTGTCGATTTAGTTTATAAAAATAAACATTCCTTCTCTGAGTTCTAAGAGTCTATAGGGCTAGAATACATTTGCTAAGAGTAAATGTGAAGAAAAGAACAAAAACCAAAAATCTGGAGGAAGCTGACAGAACTCTGGGGTCTGTCTGCTGACTTCTCTCCCTGTGTTCAGTGTGCACTCAGGCTGTGCCTGAGCCTGTCCAGGGCTGGGAGCTGGGGGCATGAGGCTGGGCTTCCTAGGTCTCCCTAAAGTAAATGAAGGTGGGAAAAGCAGACAGGATCTACTACAGTGCTTGTATCTGCCTGAGTCCATCTGAATATTTAGCCACTTCTGCCTCTAGGTGGCACTCTGTAGCCACCATTCTGTTTCTACATTGGCAACAGCCTGGTGACCCCCATCAGGCCTCAGACAGTCTCTCCCAGAGAACCTGGGGGGCTGAGCCTGTCCTGTGGCAATTAGGAAACTCCATGCGTGCTTTCCAGAAGCGACGGGGAGAGGAGGGTAGGAAAGCATCTTGCCTCCTCCAGACAAAGTTCGTGACTGAAGCTTTGCCTTGGGGTTTTCTCTTCCTGAAGTAAAGTAATTCACATCTTATACTCTTTCTAGCCATCAGCACTAGAACATTTATAAAAGGGCCAAGCCAGCGTTTGCTTTCCTTTGCCCACCTTGTCACATTTTCTAACACCTGGGCAAAAGGCTGTCTCCAGAGCCAGGAGGGATTGCCAGCTTCCGTCTTTCCCCACCCCCCTTTCTATCAGCACCTCACGTCCTTTCCAACAGGTCGCACTGACCTGCTTCCAAGAGGTCTGAGCACCCAACTTCACACAGCCAGGATGTCTGTCTCCACCTGCTAGTAGCTCACGCTGTTTCAGACAGGAAGTAGTCAGTGAACCCACATCACTCCTGGAGGAAGGATGTTTTGAGTGCAGAATGAGAGAGGACTCTCTTTCTGCTCTGTGAACCCCTTTTCAGTGCAGACCCCAGTCAGAAAGTGACTCTTTTCTGCAGAGGAAAAGGATGGATCTCCCCTCTTGTCTTGGCAACAGGCCAGTGTGCAGAGCAGGGACCAGAGATCATCAGACCCAGGCCAACCTCAGAGCTGGGCAGGCTGCAGTGATTACTACCATGGGCACCTTCCAGAGCCTGCTGGAGGGAACCAGGCCTTTTCCACAGTTCTGCCAATAAAACCTCTGGGGCTCAGCTTTGAACCTGATCCTAGGAATGACATCTTCGCACAAACTTTGTAGGACAAGTCAAATCCAAAGAAAAGAAAATGCAGGACTGGCCAATGAAAAAAAGCCAAGAAATCTGGACCAGCCCAGAGCAAATGCAGTATTTTCTCCACATGGGTTGAAAGAGGTTCTCATGTGTGAGGAATTGAAAATTTAAGTTAATTGTGTGATAAACTATCTTTTGTCTTCATTCTAGAGCAAGGAGCAGCTGTTCCTTTAGAGTCTTTATGGAACCCGTGTTCATTGAAGCTCTTCTGGGATTTGTCACAAATATATTTTTGGTTCGGGTGCCCAGAGTAGCAAAAGGAGCCAAGAGCGATGCTTCCAGATTGTTGCTGTAAGAAGACCACATCCCTGTCTGGTTCTCCAGGTAATCCACGTGCACAGTAGGGAACATTTAGAAACAGCCTGTCCCTTCCTGTTTTTTCCAAAAGTACATCCTGAGACAAGGGTTGATTTGCAGGGATGTGGTCCCAGGGAGCAAGAGTGAAGGACAGGGGAGCAAACAGGGGGGAGATGTGTTATCGAACTGGGCACTACCAGGGGTCACCGCATGATTGCTCTTTGGTACTCTGAAGAATTTTCTGGAGCAAGACTCAGAACTGTCCACCTGAGCAATGAAGGAGGCATCCTGACTCCACCTCCCATGCCTCACAGGTCAGAGGGCCCCTCACAGGGTATTAAGTCTCCGCACTTCTAGGTGATGACTGAGTGAAACAGTTCTCCCAGGTGGCCCATATCTCAGCATCAGAGAGACGACCTGAAGCAGGTGTGGCGAGGGAAGTAGCTGGCGGTTCACACCTGTGGGAAACTGGTTGCAACCTGCAGGGACCTGGGTTTCTGAAGCAGTGGCTACAAGAGGTGAAGCTGACAGGAGGTGAGGTGATGCACAAAAGGTGTCTCCCTCACAGGCATGGGCCTAAGCAGAGTGTAGGGTGACCGAACGGTTGATGTGCAGACCACACTTCTCCATGGAAAGCATTACAAATAAGTAATGGCTAGCTTGCTCTGTGGGCCGGCTCACAAACAAACCGCAATCTGGATGGATTAATTGCATAGGGAAATACAACAGCATCAAGGCTTTCACTATGGAAGACAACAGAAAACAAACATAGTGAGTAAAATAGTATTTTTAAAGTTCATCTTGAATGCTAGTGCTTGAGGAAAGCAGGTGTCCTTGGAGAAATGGAATGAGGTAGTTAGGGTCTCGAGATTGAAAGGAACTTCTGGATACTTTTCAGAGCTTTAGCAATAGCACCGGAGCATAATTGTATTTACCTCCATGGCAGATGCAGGCACGTCCCTTTCCTGGATGCACTTGGATTACCAACACCACTTTTATGTCATTCAGCCCTAATTTTGGTTAATATTTTGTTCCCAGATGGAAGGGAGAGAGGATTATAAAGTGGATAGAGATTTTCCAATGGAGAAACTCCAACAGGGTTGCAAGGGAATGAGGAGGAGGAGGTTAGAGAGAATATGGGTGGGCATATGAGAGGGAGAATGTCCATGGGGGAATTACTAGTTCTAGATAATTATTTACTGTGTACCAAACAACTCAAGGACCACAGCACGGGGGTGGGGGGTGGTGGCAAGGATGAGGGCTGGGGAGAGGCATGTGGCATAGAAGCACCCTCCCTTCAGAAGTAAGTGGGGAAAGCAATGAGGAGCCAGCTGCTATAAACTGTACTAGGAGGCGCTGTGGACCCAGGAAAGCTTGGCTGGTTCCTGCCAGATGGGGCTAGCATGACTTGGGATGGGGGACAGGGGCAAGTGCAGTAATTGCTCACATGAATGGGAACATGTTTCTTAGGGTGATGGTGGAGGGCATGTGAATCTCAAAGGTTAATTTGCATTTTTAAAAATGTTATGCTGATATCTCACTGCAATGGAGGAAAAGCTTTGGGTGTTCCGTCGAGTCTAGATTCTCTCTCTGAAATGTTCTCACAGGTAAAGATTTATATAAAATGCCCAGAGGAGGCTGTAATAGATTTTGATGCATATTTCATATTTTCAAGCATACCACTTGATCTCACAAACAGATTGATGAAAATGCAGTCTTTATTGTACAATATTCATGTTTTATTAAATGTGATTACATAGCAAGTAAGGGAGAACTGCGGTAGGAGCCATGCTTCAGAGCTGGAGCCATGGCTGTTTCCCAGAGGCCCAGATGGGACCTCCCTCTTTGGGTTTATAACCTTGGGGTCATCCTGCCTTGGGGAAGTCACTGTCTCTTCTAACTCTCACTCTGCAGGAAAAGAACAGCACTTGCTCTTTTTGAACCAAGCAGAGTATTAATAACACATTCGGAGACAGAGGCCTCAATCTTATCTGAGGTAGAAAGGAGTCTGGCTCCTTATCCAGTCTGCCGCCCTTGGCTTCTCTAAGGAACCACATAGCCCGGAATTCGTTGTTCAGTACACACTCCCAGCTTCCCAGCAAACCTTCCCTCCTTGGAAACCTGAGAGGGTTCGCTTCAAACACGACTTTCTCGGCCTGGAATCAAATTGGCCTGGCTCCCCTCTGATCTCCCCAGTCTGTAAGCAGGGGTCCAGGCAGCTGTAGTAACTCTACCCTGCACAACCCAGCTTCTTTTCTTTTCTTGGACAAGATTTATATGGCGGGTGTAGTCTTACTGCAGACATTCCCAAGAGAGGCCCAGAACACCCGCGTCACCCCAGCCCCTCAACTCCCTGCAAGTTAACTTTAAGATGGGTTTTTAGATAAAGTTGGGTTGATACTTAAGGAAAATCGAATTTGTGTGTGATTGAGAAACGACTTTATACAACTTGATGGATTACCTGAAACCTTCCTATGAGAGAGGGGGTGGAGGAGAGCTGAAAGAGTCCAACCTGCAGTCTGCAATTTAAGATGCTTTGTCCTCCCCGATGCTGGAGGAGTGACAGGCTTGGGCTTGGAGTCAGAAACAAACCAGACTTGAGTCCTGGTGACCCCACTTACTGGCTGTGTGACGTGGAGTAGGTGAATTACCCTCCCTGTGCTCAGGTTCCTTTCCTGGAAAATGAAGATACTAATGTCATGGGGTTGTTGTAAAATAATGAATATTAAGCACAGCCACTGGCACAGAGAAAGATGTCAATACATGTTAGCTATTATTATGAAGTCATTAATTCATTTAAGCCACAGAGACAATGGCTTTGCTATTGTTGTTTGATACATGTCCTTTTTGACAAGTGGATAGTGTCACATGCTGGGATATGAGTAGGGGAACCAAGAATGAAACCCCAGGCTGTTGCCAATCCCCACCTAATGCTAGAGTCGAAATGGGCCACGTGTTTTACTACTATGTTGGTGGAGGAAGTGCTAAGTGGCACAAAATAGTAAATTACATTGTGCGCAAAGCATACCCCTGCATCTGGGGGCTGGAGACAGTTTTCACAAGATGGCCATGAATGCTGTGGGTACAGGCATACGCTTTCCCATGACGGGACATAAGAACATGCGCAGTCTCCAGTGAATGCCCTTTTATTTACCTGGCGATGTCAGTTCCAGACAGCCCGGGCCTCGCTGCTGATCTGAATAGTAATCAGATTCTCACATGTCTCCCTGTCTTTCCAAGAAGCCCAGACACTAATAGCATCCCCGGGGAGGGGCTGCCGTTTTCTGAGTGTCCGCCACAGATGTACAGCTTGCCTTGCTCTTCCTCATAGGCAGGAGCCAGGGATAGAAAGGATTTTTTCAACTTGGCTGGCAGTTTCATTTGGAAAAACAAAACAGTATAAGCACTTGTTTCTGTTGGACATAGTGCAGAGATGTTTGTATTTTTAAGCAATTACTCAAAATTACTTTCTATGGAATTTCCATTTTATTTTGTTTATTTCTAAAGTCACCCCAGATAATGCCTACCCTCTACTGATCTGTAACTCGGTGCCCCAAGAAACTGTGACAACAACCCTGTACTCCACTCTAGGTCTTCTACACAAAGGGCGTTGCATCGGAGGAAACTCCAGTGTGTGCAGACACCCAGAGAAGGGACCTGAGCTGTTTTAAGAATGGCTGTATTTTAATGTCCATGAAATTTGATGTAGCCATTCTTTCCTTCAGTATATATTTGCTGTGTGCACATGTGGATGGATTGAGGCCCTGCGTCAGGGCTTTCATTCAAAGCAAGAGTCTGGAAGCTTCAGCCTGAAGATCGTTTGGGCCCTTCTTGCTGCCCAGGTCCTGGCATTCAGTAACCCCTATTAAGCTCCACCCCCAGCAGGTTGTGCTGGAGGTGCAGTGCAGGAAAGGAGGCGAAATGCCCAGTGAAGAGTTTGGTGGACAAGGAGGCCCTCTACTTAGCGAAGCTTGGGCCTCCCTGTGGACTTCAGGCCCACACCATGCCTGTCTCCCAGCCCCTGGGAGAATACAGATAATTACTGCAGGGACTTCTGGAGAGGCTTCCATTCCCATAACTAAATTTATTCCATCAGAGTTTTTTCTTTGCCTAAGTCTAATTGGTACAGTCATTATGTCAGAGTGAATGTTATTATTTTAGTCAAAAGCAGTAAACTAGGAAAGACATTCTATATTACAGTTCACCTCTCTGTCCTGGGGTTAGGAGCCTTACGAAAGAATCAACAAGACCTGATTGTGTACCATGGCCAGCATACCAGACCTTCCAGGGACCTCAAAGACCAAAGAGAAAACTGGTCTGTGGGGTTTGCCCCAAATCATCATAAACGAGGTTGTGAATCTACACATAGGTGGACTACTTCTGCATAGATAGAAAAATATCTCTGCACCACTTTCCTTCTTTGATTTGTTTATTCTGTTCTGCAGAATTCCTCATTGTACAGACTGCTGAGCACAGTAACAGAGAGCAGTGTGTGTTTGTTGAATGAATGAATAAATGAATGAATGAATGAATGAATGAAATATGCATGTGGCTCCGTGCCATGGTCGTGCTTCATGAAGCAAATTAAACCCTAGCCTCAGCTCTTAGTGAGCTTGTGTCCTGACAGCCTGTCAGGTGTTGGATAACATGTACCAATGATGGAAAAAATACAAAAAGGAATTCATGTTTATCCTTTCAACCAGCAACATGCATATCAGATTACAGAAGAATTAAAATGTCTGTGGGTAAAATTACAGTGCAAAGTTTTATGAAGTCATCAAGGTAAATCCTATTTTGCAAAATTGCCACAAAATTGTGAATGTTCTCATGGCCTTAATTCAGGATACATTCCTTAGACAAAGAACATCTTGGTTTGATTCCATTTGTTTTGAAGCCCATATTCTACAGAATTATTTTTTCAGTGTAGTATAAAAATGTAAGAATGGTAACTGGAAAAATTAGATCATTTTTCCAGATGTATAGATTTTCAATTGGCAGTTGTATGGAGGACTGAAACATGGTTAAATGTAACCAACATTCATTTAATGTAATTTTCATCTAATGTTTGGGCCTTTATGCTTCAGGTATCAGCTCCCTATTTTCTTGTTTTTATTTAAAATCTGTCACTTAAGACTCAAATCTCTTGTTTAAGCATCTGACTCTTGATTTTGGCTCAGGTTGTGGTCTCATGGTTTATGAGTTTCAGCCCCACATTGGGCTCTGTCAGTGCAGAGCCTGCTTGGGATTCTATCTCCCTCTCTCTCCACCCCCTCCCCTACTTGCTCTCTGTCTCTCAAAAATAAAAAACAAACTAAAAAAAAAAAAAAAGAGACTCAAATTTCTCCTACAATGCTGCCCTCAATGTTATAGTTGTTCAAAGCCTTCCTAAGAAGTGAGGGAAATGTCATGGAAAGCCCATGGTCCTGTTTGGGGTTGAAAGCACATAACTCTGCCTCTGCTGTATTTTAAGGTGTAGCTTTACACCTGAGAACTGTTGTTTACCATCTAGGTTTCTCTTAGCAGAACTTTGAGACTGAGCTGTTGTATCTGGTTTGCTAGGGCTGCTGTAACAAAGTACCACAAACTGGGCTGCTCAAACAAGAGAAATGTATTGTTTCACAGTTCTGGAAGCTGGAAGTCTGAAATCTAGGTGTTTGTAGGGTTGATTCTTTCTGAGGCTATGAGGGAAGGATCTGCTCCAGGCTTCTCCTTGGCTTATAGATGACTGTCTTCTTGTTCACATGATATTCTCCTTGAATCTTCTGTCTGTGTCCAAACTGACTTTTTTAAAAAATAAGGACATCAGTCATATTGGATTAAGGCCAACTGTACTGCAATATGACCTCATCTTAAGTAATTATGTCATCAAGGACTCTATTTCCAAATAGAGTCCATATTCTTAGGTACTGGGGGCTTTAACATGAATGGGGAAGGCACACTCAACCTGTAATAGTTATGAAGAGCTCTGCCTATGCTACAGGATTTAAATGACTGAGAAGGCCCTTTCCACCGACCCGCCCTTCTTCTCCATGTCCCTGCCCTGCTTGTTTCCAGGCCTTTCCCCATAGGTAGCTGAGACTCCCTTAGAGACTTGCCCCTTTGCTTCCAGAAGATGACTTCATCTTCGAGGATCTCACCCAGATTGCAGTCATGCCCAGGAGAGGTAGCAAGAAGCCATTTTCAGTTAATTCTTTAGCATATCGGCTCTCAAACTGTGTGCCTCAAACCTGTACTGCCAAATGCTGATCAGTGTGTGGATCATTCTGTCACCCTACCATCTCTCAAAAGGGACATTGGGTTGGTGGGACCATGAGCAGTAGTGAGAGCCAGCATAATCTGCAGCGAGTAAGAGCTGAGAGGTGGGATGTAGAGTTAGTCACACTCCACTTTCTCAGTGTAGACAGCGGGAGCTTGGAGTGTGGATGGTCCCACTGACACAGGGGTGTAGGGCTGAGACTGAAATGACCAGAGATGCTCTTTTAGGCTCTAGAAAACAGCGTGACATTGTAGGAGTGATTGCTTTGTAATTACTGCTGAGGTTTCGAATTGCTTTTTGAATATCAATTAAGATTAGTCTTCTAATGTGTGCAAAAGGACATCATAAACAGATAGATGGAGAAAGTCTGCTTTGGGCAGGTTCAGCTTTCCCAGTGATTGGCTCCCAAATGTGAGAGAAAGTTGTGAGGCACAGGAAGGGATGGGAGATATGCCTGGAAAAAAAACAAAAAACAAAGGCAGCATTATCAGAGCAAGAGGAGCCAGGCAGACCTGGGTTTGAACCCCGACCCACTTTCTTTCTGGCTGGATGACTTTGGACGTCTGACCTCTCTAACCAGCTGTGACCTCCTCATCCATTCAGTGCACATAGTAATGCCTGCCTCGTGGAGTTGTGATGAGAATCAGGCTGGCAGAGAATGCCTACAACATCCATTAAAATGGCTCCAATGTCATTGACTACATCATTCTTTCTGGGCCCAGCCCTGGATGGCAGTGAAAGTGTAAGCTCTGCAAGACTGTCACAGGTTCACTCAATGGCTGTGAACTTGTCTTTTCTACAAAAGCTGCTCTTATAGTGAGAATGGGCCTGGAGCCCCCTACTTCCAGGCTCCTGACCTGCTGTGGAGTTCTGCATGCAAAACCAGGACCGCACAGCTTCCTGAGCAGCAGGGGGGCCTTGGGCAGGAAGGGGAAATGAGAGTGGCCAAGGCTGTGCACACCTGGGCTGCATCAATGGCCACGTTGTGGAGCAGGCCCTCTGGGGTGGCCTGGAACGTGGGGCTCTGGAGCTGTGTGTCAGTCATCACCTCGTTGGGCCTTGGTTTGTTTTGCAAACTTTTGTTTGTGTAATTTATGTCTCTAGTAACTCATCTTTAACTGCCCTCCCTCCTGATGACTCTATTCCCTTCTCCATTTATATTTTCTTTTTCCTAACACACTCTTCTCTCTCCCACCCCCACCCCGTCTTTAATTTTCTGTAGTCAAAATAGATAGGGAAGCAGAAGGCCTGGGATGAATGTGGGAAAGGCCACTTAGGTTATTCTAGAAAACTCTATGTTTTGCTAATTCAGAGGAGGTCTGTCAGCTCTTGTGGCACTGGTCCTAGCTGATGTGAGCAGCACACAGCTGCCATTGCTAGGAGAAATCATTTGCCCACCCCCCACTTACCTGTCTGCCAAACCCCTCTCAACTAGACCTTAAAAGGACACCTTGCCCATCTGCAAGTTACAGAGAAAGAAACTAAGACTTCAAAAGACTGAAGGAATAATTTTTAAGACCAGCAACAGGTTGTAATTCTTGATGTGGGGAGCTAAATAAACCTTGCCATGTAGACCTGCCCCTATCTTTCCTTGTTTATTCACACTGGATATTAATGTCCTTTTTTTAAAAGTTTTTTTTTAACGTTTGTTTATTTTTGAGAAACAGAAATAGGGTGCAAGTTGGAGAGGGGCAGAGAGAGAGGGAGACACAGAAAGTGAAGTAGGCTCCAGGCTCCAATGCCGGGCTCAAACTCACGACCAGTGAAATCATGACCTGAACCAAAGTCAGACACTTAACCGACTGAGCCACTCAGGCACCCCTGGAAATTAATGTCCTAAAGCCTCTATGAAGTATCACTTCATATTCCCACATGTTTACAAATGTCATGAATAATTCCTGCAAATATTCATTGAATGGAAATATGTTTGAGAACTACACTAAGATGGACTTTACCTCTTTTTTCTGATTAAATGGTGCAAATTTATGTAAAATTCCAAACTGTACAGGAATGTACATAATCTCACTTCTAGAGACACACTGCCAAAAATTGCTGCAAAATTCTCCATATTCTTTTTTTACACTGATATTAACTCTTGCTTTTGATTGTTTTGGTTATGAACTCATGCCATGAATACTACCCTGAGCTTGCATGTTTTACTCCACAGTAGTGCAAAGAAGTCTACCTCATTCTTAAGTCACGTACAGTATTCCATTGTGTGGATGTCTCAACATTTATTTAATCTTCTTCAGAGTTCATTTGGGTTAATTATATGTTTGTAATACTTGTAAGTTTTTAAACAAAGCCACAAGGAACATATTTGAGTCTTTGAGCACTTATAGAAGGGTTTTGGAGGCATAAATCTTAAAGTTAGAAATACTGGTTCAAAGGGTATCAACTTTAAACTTAGTAGATACTGCTAAGTTACAAGCCAAAAAGATAATATGGGTTTACCCTTGTACCACCAAAGTACTCAAGCACCCATTTATTTCCTTATACCCTCACCAATGCTAAAATTCACTAGCCCATATTTAGCTGTGCCAATCTAATAAATGAAACAATACATCACTGTAGTTTAATTTGCATATCTTGATTATCTCCTCAGAAAATCTGTGGCAGGGGCTTCCCAGCCATGGGCTGTTTTCTTCTTCCTGGCCTGTCCCTATTTCTTGACTCTTTTCTCATCCTTTAACATATATGTGAATGGGAAGTGCCTGTGAATTTTTAATAGAAGCCTAGCAAAACCAGAAAGGCAAATCTGATTCAAATTGACACTCTACAGTCCAGAGCAGAGGTTAAGTGACTTTCAGAATAGAGGTACCACCTCCTGCTTCTGTTAGCCCAGCTAAGAGACAGTAAACCATCTTTAAAACTCATCCCTGAGACACTTTCTGGTGCCTTGCCACAATGGGAATGACAGTACAGGAGATGGGAGCACCAACGGTGGTTCTGTTTCATATGAAGGGGTCTTTTCTCCAGCCAGTCAAGCACCATTCCAGCAAGGATTCAGAGCATAATGTCCCCTATCAGGTCAAACTGGTGGGGACAGACACACCATGGAAACTCAGCCCTGCTAGACTGCTGCCACCCCAGTCCTTTCCAGTCTGTTTCCACCTCTAACCTGTTGAATGACTTCTCATCTCAGCACAGGGCATATGCTGCCTGATTGTTTCCTTTGTCAGCTGTAGGTCTTACTTCCCCCCAAAATTCTTGAGGGCAGAGACCAGATCTTATCCTCATTCAGCACCTAACTGACCTCAGCAAACCTCACCTATGGCAAGTGCCAGTGGTGATGGGGAGGAAGTTGAGGAATGGATGAGTTCTGACTCCACCTTGCATCTGAAGCCTCTAATGTGTATGGGGGCACACTCTGCCCAGATTCCCTAGACAGTTTGACCTGCCCTCCCTCTCACTGGCTCTAATTTAATCTCATCTAATGAGGCCTGGAAATGAGCCAGTTCCAGAACTGGCAAGAAATCTGACATATCCAGGTGGCCAGAAGACCACCCCCAAAACCAGCTTGCCCCCAACAGGAACATGTCCTGTGTTTCTCTTCTGACACATATTCCTGAAATTAGCATGTCACCACCTTGTTGGGGTCACTGCCTGATGGAAGACAAAACTATATATATATTCATGTACCTGCAACTATATCTGATTTTTTTTAAAAGAAAAATGTTCACATTTGTAGCACTCCATATATTTCTTTAATTTCTGAAGATCAGTTTTTAAGTTCCATATTGCTTTCATAGTACTTGGCCTAAGCATAATTAAACCTACTTTAGCTAAGATTCACACTTGAAAAGTGTGAATAACATAACTCATTCAATCCCACTTATAAAAAGAGGAAACATATGCAAAGCTCATTAGAGTTTCTCAGGCATTCTTTCAGGAATTAATTGCCAGATTTTATAACCCATTAGAACCATTCCAGCTCTCTTTAGAAGCCATTGCTAAAATCAGGACTTTATTAACATTTTTGGGCACACTTGCTCTATGACACCTCCTAGGAAAGGAAAAATTCCTTTCCTTAAAATTTCATACCTACAGAAAAAGATTGTGGATTATAATATAAACGAAAACTTGTCAAGGGGTGTGATTGGTGCGGAGAGATTGTATTGCAAAGGGCCCAAAAGATGACTGAGGGGTAAGAGGATAAAATGGTGAGACACTGAATAACTCAGCCTGAAGAAGAAAGACTCCAATGAGATAAAGTTCATTTAAGTTCTCTCCATTATAAAATTATTCATGCTAATTTTAGAGAAGAAAATTTAGAAGGAAGGAAGAAGGAAAGCATCCATAAACCCACCACTTAAAGATGACATTTTAACATTTTCTTTATTTTCATCCACTCCTTCTGTACACACATGCTTTTTACATTGTCGTGATCAGATAATATGTATGTATAATAGTCACATTAATGTACTCTGATCTAGATTCCAAAGACAATTTGTTTCATGGTCATGGTTGCTGTTACCCTCCTCACACTGTGTTCATTTACTTGTTTATTATTCAACAGATATTTATGGAATCCCTTGGTAAGAACCAGGTCTTGAGAATACTAGAATGCACCAGACAGAAAGATGTTTGTCTCTCAGAAAATACATATTCTACTTGGACATGACACAATAGACAAACAAACAAATGTTGAGTGTGATGGGAAGTCACTAGAAATTTGTGAGCAGGGAGTAGCATAATCTGATTTATATTTTTAAAAATGGTTTTCTTCCATGTGGAAAATGCATCATAGGGAGAGAAGACTCGAAGCAAGGAGAGCAGGCAGGAAGTTGTTGCAGTCATCTAGATGAGCAAGATGGTGGCAGAAATAGGGAAGAAAGGAATGTTTAGGCAGTTGGGTCTGTGGAGCTTGCTGATGTGTGTCATGGATGTGTTACAGGTGTGAGTGAAAAAGAGGAACCAAGACTGCAAGGTGCCAATCCAGGTGGACATGGCAGGTTTGCAGTTTGCTGCATGAGTCAGGAGTCCAGAGCCAGAGTTGCCTAATCGAGAATTATTGACATAGGGACAATATTTATAGCTGTGAAAGTGAATGAGGTCACGTGGGGAGAGAGTATGAATGGAGAAGAGAAAGGCCCTGCACGAAGACACCTTAACTTCTAAAAACTGAGAAGAAGAGGAGGAGCATGCTTCTTTCTCCAACCACATGCTCCCTGGCCCCCATTGACAGTCTAGGGCATATGTGAAGTGGGAGACAGCCTCCTTTATCAAACTGTTATCCTATTTTTTATGAAGAAATATGTTGCAAAGCCATTCTAGAACCTCTTAAAATTGTGGGAGTCAAAGCAGCATTCTACAATTTTGATTTACGAAGATCATGGGGTATGCATTGACAATCCAGTATTTAAATCACATAATAAGGGGCGCCTGGGTGGCGCAGTCGGTTAAGCGTCCGACTTCAGCCAGGTCACGATCTCGCGGTCCGGGAGTTCGAGCCCCGCGTCGGGCTCTGGGCTGATGGCTCGGAGCCTGGAGCCTGTTTCCGATTCTGTGTCTCCCTCTCTCTCTCTGCCCCTCCCCCGTTCATGCTCTGTCTCTCTCTGTCCCAAAAATAAATAAACGTTGAAAAAAAAATTTAAATCACATAATAAAATATATTGAAATTATTTTATAATTATATATAATGAAAAAATTTTATTTTCAAGAGATACTTTTAAAGTTGGTGAGCAGGGCACCAGGGTGGCTCAGTTGATTAAGCATTTTACCCTTGATTTTGGCTCGGGTAATGATCTCATGGTTCATGTGTTTGAGCCCCATGCTGGGCTCTGCACTGACAGCATGAAGCCTGCTTGGGATTCTCTCTCTCTCTCTCTCTCTCTCTCCCTCTCCCTCTCCCTCTCTCCCTCTCTCCCTCCCTCCCTCTCTCTGCCCCTCTCCAGATCATGCTCTCTCTCTTTCAAAATAAATAGATAAATTTGAAAACAAGTTGGTGAGCATTTTCATGCAGTTCTATGTATATTTTAAATTTTCCTTTGAGGTTTTCTTTATGATCAATAGATTGTTAAAAAAATATGTTGTTTAATTTTCAACTCTTTAGGTATTTTTCCTGTTGTCTTTATCTTATTGAGTTCTAATTTGATTCTTTTATGGTCAGAGAACATAACTTGTATGGTTTTAATGCCTTTACATTTTTTGTGATTTGTTTTATGGCCCAGAATATGGTAGGTCTTGGTGAATGTTCCATGAGCACTTGGGGGAAAAAAAAAAAAGGATATTATGCTGTCGTGGAATGGAGTATTCTGTATGTGTCAATTAGATCCCATTGGTTGACTACATTGTTTAGATCTTCTCTATTCTCACTGATTTGCATTCTAGAAATTCTATCAGTTGCTGAGAGGGAAGTGTTAAAACACCTAACTATATATGTGGATTTGTCTGTTTTTCCTTTCAGCTGTATTAATTGTGCTTCATGGATTTTTAGGCGCTGTCATTTGGTGTCATTTGATCTTTAGGATCATTATTTTTTTTCCCAGTAGGTTGATCTTTTTGTTGTAATGCAATCTCCTTCTTAGCTTCTAGTGGTTTTCTTTGCTCTGAAATATTTTTTTATCAGATAGCAATATAGCTATCCCTATTTCCATAATACCATTTGTATGTTATATATATTTCCAAGGCTTGCTTTCAACCTACTTATGTCATTGAATTTGAAGTGAGTTTTTTTGTAAGCAGCATATAGTAAGAGATTTTCTATCCACTAACACAAGCTCTTTCTTTTAATTACTGTATTTAAACTATGTACATTTAAAGTTACTGGTATATTAGAACTAAGTCTGACATTTTATTATTTGTTTATTTCTTCTGTCTCTCATCTCTTTTCTTGCCTTCTTGAAGATGGTTTGCATAAATTTTAGAATTTCATCTTTATTTGCTTATAATGTTTTTGAGTACATATCTTTTAATAACCTTTTTAGTACTCTTGTTAATTATAATATATATAATACTGTGTGTGTGTGTGTGTGTGTGTGTGTGTATAAAACAAAATGTAGGGGTGCCTTTGGGGGGCAGAGAGCACTGTATATGCATATGTGACTTGGTGACTTGACACAGTGTACTATTATCAACATTTACCACTTAAAGTACAGTGTAGAAACCTTACTTCCATTGAGGTCTCTTTATCCCCCCCACATTGACTTAAGTATCAGATGGTGTTATTTTTATTTCCATATTCAAATATGATTTATGAAGCTTATAAGGAGGATAGTCTGTTTTATGTGCCCATATAAGTTCTCTTTCCATTGCTTTTTCTTCCTCCTGATATTCCAAGATTCTTTTATTATTACTTTTCTGTTTAAAGAAATTGCTTTAGTCATTCTTTAAGGGTAGGTATGCTAACTGCAAATTCTTTTTGTGTCCTAGTGTCTGACATCATGTTTATTTCCTCTTTATTCCTGAAGGATAGTTTTTCCAGATATAGAATTTGTGGTTGGAAATTCTTTTTTTCAGCACTTGAAAAATATGCCACTTCCTTCTGGCATCTGTGGTTTCAGATGATGACCAATCCACAATTTGTGTACAAATTGGTTCCCCTGCAGGTAACATGTCATTTCTCTGTGGCTGCTTTCAAGTTTTTTTTTATTTTGTCTTTATTTTTCAGAAGCTTAATTATAATATGTCTTAGCATGGATTTATTTGGATTTTTCCTATTCAGAAGTTCACTCAGCTTTTTGAACTTGTAGGTTGATGTCCTTTGCCAAATTTGGGGAGTTTTCATCCATTATTTCTTTGAATTATCTCTCAGTCACAGTCTTTCTCCTTGTCTCTAGGACTCTGATGTTAAAAATTTTGGATCTTTTGTTAATGTTATACAGGTTTTGAAGCTTTGTTCTTTCTCTTCTCTTTCTTTCTTTCTCAGATTATTTTCTCTCTGTTGTTCAGATTGGGTAAAATCTATTAATATTTCTTCAAGTTTACTGATTATATCTCTTGCATCTCTGCTCTACTATTAAGCCCATCCAGTACTTTAAAATTTTTGGTTATTGGATTTTTCAGTTCTGTAATTTCCCATTGGTTCTCTTTTAGAACTTCTATTTATTTGTTGAGATATTTTTATTTTTTAATTTGTGTCAATAGAATTTGTAATTGATTGCTGAAGTTCTGTAATTTCCCATTGGTTCTCTTTTAGAACTTCTATTTCTTTGTTGAGATATTTTTATTTTTTAATTTGTGTCAATAAAATTTGTAATTGATTATTGAAGCATTTTTATAATGATTGCTTTAAAATCCTTGTTAAATAGGAGCGCCTGGGTGGCTCAGTCAGTTAAGCGTCTGACTTCGGCTCAGATCCTGATCACACAGTTCTTGGGTTTGAGCCCCTTGTTGGGCTCAGTGCTGACAGCTCAGAGCCTGGAGCGTCCTTCAGATTCTGCGTCTCCCTCTTTCTCTGTCCCTCCCCCACTTGTGCGCTCTCTCTGTCTCTGTCTCTGTCTCTGTCTCTCTCTCTCTCAAAAATAAATAAAATAAATAAATAAATAAATAAATACACATTTTTTTAAAAAAAAATCCTTGTTAAATAATTCCAGCATCTGATTCATCTTAGTATTGGCATTAGTTGATCTTCTCTTTTCATTCAGGCTGTGAGGTTTGCAGCATGCCTGGTAATTTTTTATTATATCTTGGACTTTTTAGGTGTTATGTTAGCAGACTATCATTTTAGGTTTAACACCCAGGCTACTTTTTGTGCTTTATGGTTACAAAGACAGTTTAATTTTTGCAGGCTTCATGGTGCTGGTTTGATCTGCTTGGTTCTCTGGAGCTGCTAAGGCTCCCAGTGGTCCCTCTTGGTGCTGCCACAGGGAAATTTTTGCTAGGCTGGTGCCTCTAGATACGGGAAGGAACCCTCCAAACTCTGGAAATAAAGAGTGCTTCCTGGGCAGGATCCTGCTTGCTAATGCCACCCTGCCACCTGGTGTTTCTGGGTAGGAGAAAAGAGTCTCAAGCCTTGGAGACAAAGAAACTTCTTGGACTCAGGCCTTCCTATAACCAAGATCTCCCTTGCCACTACTGTTAAGCTTCCTGGTGTCTTTCAATAAGGAGGAGATTCTCAAGCCACTAAGGAAAAACAGCCCTTCTTCTGGTCACTTTTTGTCACCAGGTCTCCTGATCCATCTCTCTTGGCACAGTTGGGTGGATTTTTTCTTCATCCAGGGAAAGAGTGGACTATGTGGGCCATTTTCTATTATAGAGTTGGGACCAGAAACATGGGGCCTGAGTCACTTTCTCCTAGTTGGGTAGAGGGTTGTGGAGAAAAACACAACACACAGCCTATTGTTCTTCCAGTTCTTAGTCTCTAATCAGTTCATCTTTCTCTTTCCACCTTTCAGTTCACTTTTCCCCTTTCCGTACTCTTCTTTGGTTGCCTCTGACATTAAAGATAAAATATTTGGAACCTAGGCCAGGCAGAGTTCTTGGACTTAACACCAAAAGTACAGTCCAATTGATAAGTTGGACTTCATAAAAATTAAACAATTTTGCTCTATGAAAGACCTTGTGAAGAGGATGAAAAGACAAGCTATAGACAGTGAGAAAGTATTTGCAAAAGTACCATCTGATAAAAGACCATTATCCAAAATATACAAAGATCTCTTAAAGCCTAACAATAAGCAAACAAGCAACCTGAATAGAAAATGGGCAAAGACCTGAACAGACACCTCACCAAAGAGAATGTACACATGGCAAGTAAGCATATGAAAAGATGCTCTATATCATATGTTATCAGGGAATTACAAATTAAAACAACCATGAGATATTATCACACACCTATAGAATGGCCAAAATCAAAATCATTGACAACATCAAATGCTGGTGAGGAGGTACAATGACAGAACGATTATTTATTGTTGGTGGGAATGCAAAATGGTACAGCCACCTTGGAAGACAGTTTGGTAACTTCTTAGAAAACTAAACATACTCTTACCATATGTTCCAGCAATCCTACTTCTTGGTATTTACCCAAGTGAATTGGAAACTTATGTCCACACAAAAACTTGCACGCGAATGTTTACAGCAGCTTTATTCATAATTGCCAAAACTTGGAAGCAACCAAACTGTTCCTTAATAGGTGAATAGATAAATAAACTGTGGCACGTTCAGACAATGGAATATTATTCAGCATTAAAAAGAAATGAGCTATCAAATCATGAAAAACATACAGGAACCTCTAGAAAGTCAATCGTTCACTTAGTAAAAGGAGCCAATTTGGAAAGGCTACATACTGTATGATTTCAACTATATGATGTTCTGGAAAAGTTACAAATATGGAGACAGTAAAAAGATCAGTAGTTGGCAGAAGTTTAGGGGGATGAGGGTTGGAGAGGCAGAGCTCAGAAGAGTTTAGGGCAGTGAAATTTTTCTGTATGATACTACAGTGGTAGACATGTATCAGTATACATTTATCCAAATGCATAGAAAGTACAACACCAAGAGTGAACCCTGATGTAAACCATGGACTTTGGATGATGATGTGTTGGTATAGGTTCATGGATTGTAACAAATGTGCCAATCCAGTGGAGGGTGCTGATAGAGGGGGAGACTGTGAGTATGTAGGGACAGAGGCATATAGGAGCTTTGTACTTTCTGCTCAAATTTTCTATGAACCTAAAACTGCTCTGACAAAAATAGAGTCTACCAAAACCCCCAAAATAGTTATAAATAAATAAATTCAATCAGAACATGAGTAAAATACATGAATAGACATTTCACTAAAAGGTATATAGATGGCAAATAAACACATGAAAAGATGTTCAACATCATTGACCTCTAGGAAGATTCAAACTAAAACCTCTACAAACCTATACACCACCAAATGCTCGTGAGGATGTGAAGAAACTGGGTCACTCATATGTTGCTGGTGGGAATAGAAAATGGTCCAGCCATTCTGAAAAATAATTTTGCAGTTTCTTATAAAACTAAACATACAGTTATCATATGACCCAGAAGTTGCACTCAGGCATTTATCCCACTGAAATGAAAATTTATGTTCATAGAGGAACCTTCTCATGGATGTTTGTAGCAACTTTCTTTGCAATAGCCAAGAACTGGAAATAACTCAGTGTCCTTAGTGGGTGAGTGGTTAAGCAAACTGTGGTGCATCCATGCCAGGAAATACTACTCAGCAATAAACAGGAACCAAATATTGATATATGCAACTACTCAGATGAATCCCTTGCATGGATTTAGAAGGAATTGTTGAGTGAAAAAAACAAATCCCAAAAGGTTACACATTATATAATTCCATTTATATAATTTTGTTGAAATGAAAAAAAAATGAGAAATGGAAAACAGTGACTAGAGGTTAGGGACAGTTCGGGCAGGAGAAGGACATGAGTGTGTCTACAAAAGGTCAATAATGGGATCCTTGTGGTGAGGGATCCTTGACTGTGGTGGTGGAAACATGAACCTACAGTGTGATAAAACTGTATAGGATTCAATACACACACACACACACACACACACACACACACACACACACACACAAGTCCAAGTAAAACTGGGCAATCTGAATAAGGTCAGCATGTATAAACCTCAATATCCTGATCGTGGCATTGTACTATAGTATTGCGGAATGTAACCAGTGGAGGAAACTCCATGAAGGCATCTCTCTGTGTTATTCTGAATGTGAATCTACAACTATGTTAAAATTTGTAAATTGTTCTCAAAAAAGTCAGTGAGCCATTCACTTTTTTGGGTGAACTGAAATTGGGCTCTGTATGCAGGCCACACATGCGCGACAGAGAACAAAGCTTCATGTTTAGTATTTATGATTTGGGTTTTCCTTGTGGCTACCTGGCAACTCTGCTGTCCCTTCACTTCCTTCTAGATTCCAAGTGGTAGGAAATGAGAACACATGATGAAACATGTCTTTGTCACTTCTCTTCCAAATACCACAGATTCCAGCAATGTATGCACACAGCAATCAGTTATCAGTCTTAAAAAGAGAGAACTTGTTCTAGGTGAGGCTTTTCCTGTAGGTCATACTTTTCTGTTGTTGTTTGCCTTAATGAGAAAAATGAATGCATTAATGGTAGAAAAAAATCAAATTTTATATACTTTATATTCATATATAGATGTGAAATATTACTATTACTAAAATTATAGTAATTATTTACAGTTTAAAAATTAAACATAAAACCTCTGACATGACAAATAATTGTATGTAGTACTAATGGAAGAGGAGAGCAGTAGGGAAATGCATAGTGGAATCTTTATCTTTTATTTGTAACTGAAAAGAGCTCAGCCAAAACATTATATGAATATAGACTTAGTTAAGCTTTTGGAAACACAGATACAAAACATCAAGTCAATAATTTTGAGCAAAAGTCAAAATTTTCCAGGTTCCTATAGGAACTCTATGGATGCTTTTGTTCCTTATGTAGATAACCTGGTATTTTCTCTAGGGCTGATGTTTTAAAATTTAGTAACATATTATAAACATTTCTTCAAGTCAACAAAATCCTTAATAAACATAATTTTAGCAACTTTATAATGTTCAATAGAGTTCATACATCATTTTCTTAACTCTGAGACCTGCAGATTATCTGATACATATATATCTGATTATTTGACATTATCTGATATATATTATCTGATAAATACATATATTTCTATAGTATTTATTATGTTCTTATGTAATATTCCCAGCAGAATTACCAGATGAAAAAGAATAAACATCTTGATGTAATATTATGCATATTTGTACAAGTTTTTTTCCAAAGGTGTTCTTTAAATTTATATTCCCTAGAAGAGAGTTCACCACCGGAAAGCCTTTCCAGGATCTGGTGGTGTTAAAGAGAAACATGTGTTAATTTAGTAACAGGAAAAATGGTATCCCGTAGTTCTTTTAAATTGCTTTTCCTTGCTTGCTAGGTGGGTAATACTTTTCCCCTGTGTGTCTGTTAACAATTTGGAGTCTTTCTGAAAATTGTTCATGTCCCTTGAGTAATACCTACGAGTGATTTCATCAATTTTATTGACTATGTAAAATTCCATTGAGAAGTGAAGCTTTAATTTACTTAATCATTTTTCTTCTGTTAGACAAAAGTTGTTTATGAATTCTATTATAAATTATTTTATTCATACAGAAGATGTTAAGGGGGTGGCTTTTATGTGTTAGTCACTGTTTCTATAGCAGTGCACCAGTCAGACAAAGGGATTGCTTTCAAGGAGCTTACATTCCCCTGCAGGTAGGTAAGAGAGACTGTAAACAAATAAGCATATGATATGTCAGCAGGACCGAAGTGCTGTGAAGAAAAGTAAACAGGGTAAGTAGAATAGAGGGGAGTTAGGTGGGTGGTATCTATGCTGTTTTACAGAATATTCAAAGGTCTGACTAATGAGACAGGAAGAAGTAGGGGAGCAGCCTGGTAGATGTCTGGCAGAAAGTATTCCAGGCAGAGGGTATAGCAAATGCAAAGGTCTTGAGGCACACCGGTATTAGAAAAAGGTCAAGGAGGGGCGCCTGGGTGGCGCAGTCAGTTAAGCGTCCGACTTCAGCCAGGTCACGATCTCACGGTCCGTGGGTTCGAGCCCCGCGTCGGGCTCTGGGCTGATGGTCCAGAGCCTGGAACCTGTTTCCGATTCTGTGTCTCCCTCTCTCTCTGCCCCTCCCCCGTTCATGCTCTGTCTCGCTCTGTCCCAAAAATAAATGAAAAAAAAAAAAAAAAAAAAAACGTTTAAAAAAAAAAAAAAAAAGGTCAAGGAGGCCAGCATGGCTGGTGTGCAGCATGTTAGGAGAAGATGAGGGGACATGAAGTCTTAAAGGGTCCCAGCAACTAGATTTTACTGGAAATGAGATGGAAAGGCATTGTAGGACTTGGGGCATAGAAGTGGAATGATATGGATGATATGACTTATATATATTTTAAAGACCCACTCTGGCTACTGAATAGATAATAGATTATAGACAGGCAAAGAGGAAGCAGGGAGAGATGTCAGGCCATTGCAATATTCCTGGTAAGGTTATGGTTTAGGTGGTGAAAAAAAAATGGTTGGATTTTAGACAGTTTAAAGCATTGGCTGATGGTTGATTATGGCATGTGAGAGAAAGAAGTCAAGGATGACTCAAAAGATTGTCAGAATTATATTTGGATGTAAGTTTGAGACAATACTTCATCTGGGTACAGCTGTCAAGTAGGCAGTTGACTATGAGTCTGCCACTCCTGGAAGAGTCCTGGGCTGGAAGTGTAAACTCAGTAGTCATGAGTGATTGGAGTAGTTATAGTAGTGGTTGTAGAGAGGGGATCAGAGATCTGAGAACCAAGCTCTGGGCATTTCAGATTGGATAGATAAAAAGGAACCAACAAAAGAGTCTGAAAATGCACACTGAAGTGAAAGGAGAGAGGACAGAGGGTGGTATTCTGGGAACCAGGTAAATAAAATGTTTCAAGGAAGAGGTGTTGAGTAAGATGAGGGCTGGGTACTGAGAGGTTCAGATGGGGTATCAGCAGGGGCCTTAACTACAGCTGTCAGTGGAGTGGTATAGGCAAAGGAATGATGGATCCCATTGGAATCTAAGCCTGGTAAAGAAGGATACAAGAATATAAATAATCTATTGTCATCTTCTTCATGAACATAGCCTCTTTCATATTCCCATCTTTAGGTGAGTCACGGCAATGCCTTTAAAGAGGCTTACACTTAAGCCTAGGAAAGTTTAAGAAGGGATATAATTTGGAAAATTAATGACCTTAACAGTTAACTCCTAGGTAACTTGTTAACTTGATTGAGAAAAGTTTGAACTTTGCTAAGGCATCTCCCAGGAATACTGCTTTTTAAAAGGAAAGGTAGTAATACTCTGGGCATGGAACTTTGATTATTTCTCTACTTTTGAAAAGAAGGAGAAAAAATTTCCCTTGAAGTTGCCTAACAAATATGGCCCTGGCCTAACCCAGCTGGTTAAATGGATCCAGAAGAAACACTGTTATAGTGTTAACCAGGTCTTTAGGTGTGACTGGTAGCTGCTTGAGTGGTAGGATGTTACCATCTTGATAAAAGATGTTACTCAACGCCTGATCCCTTCAGTGAACAAATAGCAAAAATTTTGCCTTCCTGTAGTCATAGTCTAAAGGGGAGAAAAACAATAACAGAACGATAAGTAAAATGTGAAGAAATTAAGAGTACATAAGTTTTAGAGGTAGGAGTGAAAATAAAATTTTAAATAGAGTGGTCAAGAACAGACTCACTTTGGGGCGTCTGGGTGGCTCAGTCGGTTAAGCGTCCGACTTCAGCTCAGGTCACGATCTCGCGGTCCGTGAGTTTGAGCCCCGCATCGGGCTCTGGGCTGATGGCTCATAGCCTGGAGCCTGCTTCCGATTCTGTGTCTCCCTCTCTCTCGGCCCCTCCCCCGTTCATGCTATGTCTCTCTCTGTCTCAAAAATAAATAAAACGTTTAAAAAATTAAAAAAAAAAAAAAGAACAGACTCACTTTGAATGCAGTATCTGTGTAAAAACTTGGAGACATGGTAAACCTGTGACTATCTGGCGGGGGGTGGGGTGGGGAGACTGTTCCAGGCAAAGGGAACAGCAAATGAATAATATGTTTAGGGAGAAATTGAAGCAGGTGGAGATGTTAGAGAGTGGAAAGATATGAAAACAGAAAGATGGGCAGGGAGCCACATCAGGGAGGGCCTTGTAGGACACAGTAAGGATTGGCTTTTACTTTGAAATAGGAAGCCATTAGGCTAATCTTAGCAGAGGAATGACATGGTTTTTTTTTTTAATTTTTTAATGTTTATTTCTGAGAGAGAGAGAGAGACAGACAGATAGAGCATGAGCAGGGGAAGGGCAGAGAGAGAGGGCGACACAGACTCTGAAGCAGGCTTCAGGCTCTGAACTGTCAGCACAGAGCCCAATGAGGGGCTCGAACTCATGAGCTGTGAGATCATGACCTGAGCCAAAGTCTGATGCCCAACCCACTGAGACACCCAGCCACCTGGGAGGAATGACTTATGTTTTAATGAGCACTGCTTCCTGTGATTTAGATGGACTGTAGGGGCGAAGCCAGAAGCAGGTTAAGCAGCAAGAAGGCTTCTGGAGTCCCCCAGACAAGAGGTGATGGTGGCTTTGCTCAGGGTGGAAGGCATGATAGTTGTTCACTTATGTTGTTCAGTGTTCTCATTCTACCTTTGCAGATTCCATGGAGGAAGAGACCATTATGTCTGAAAGACAAGGAGAGTCTCATTATTTGGTTCAGTTTGACAAGTTCTCTCAGGAATAAAGGAGAACAAGTAAAAACTAAGAGCCTCTGGGTTCCATGAAAGAAGGAAGTCAATCCAACTTGGTTGGATTTCTTGAATCTTGCAACTTCTTCATATTTATTAGCTTTATGCTCTCATTCCATTTCCAGGTAATGATTAGTAATAAAAATGAAAATGAAAATGCCTCTCAGATATAGCAAAAATTAAGAAGTCAAGCAAACTGTAACTTTCTTGTATCCAGGCATGGAATGGAAAAAAAATCACAATGAACTGGGTCCACAGTGACTACTCTGAAGGGCTCTGGAGCTATGAGTTAGGAGGCATTGTTGGTGGTGATGATAACTCTCCAGAGGCTTCTAAGCTATCCAAGAGGAATAGAAAACAAGAACATTTCTATATGCTTTTCCTGAAGGCTGACCACCTTTAAGAAACCATGTTATGTCATCTAACCTTCTCCAGATATAAGAAGAGCTATTAGGGCATCTCATTTAATACCCAACATGCATTTCATGTTGGGCTGCAAAATGATGGGAATTAATTTCCTCATGCTTTAGCTCACCCACAAGCCCATATTTTGGACCAAATGGTTCCAGGAATTAAAGTTGCTGAAAAGGGACGCCTGGGTGGCTCAGTTGGTTGGACGTCTGACTTCGGCTCAGGTCATGATCTCACGGTCTGTGAGATAGACTCTCTTCTCCCCAAATAAGTAAGGAAAAATGGTCACTGGATACCACTACTATTGTCTTACTGTGTGTATTACTCCTTGGGGTTGTTAGAATTAGGAAACTTTCTCCTGAACTTTGCCTAAAAATTTGTCCTAAAACATTCCCATACTGTCTTAGGCTCTTTAAAGTGAAAGTGGGGGGTGGGGCGCCTGGGTGGCTGAGGCAAGTGTCCGACTTCGGCTCAGGTCATGATCTCATGGCTTGTGAGTTCGAGCCCCACGTCAGGCTCTGTGCTGACAGCTCGGAGCCTGGAGCCTGCTTCAGATTCTGTGTCTCCCTCTCTCTCTGCCCCTCCCCCACTCACACTCTGTCTCTCTCTATCAAAAAATGAATAAATGTTAAAAAAAATTTTAAAGTTGCTGAAGAAAAGCTTCTAGATTTTGAGATTCCAGGCTAGTTACTTTGAAGAAGGAAATGGGCTCAGTTGCAACTGTCAACTTTGTGGGGTCTCTGAGTGGTGACTTGATTTTTTTAAGAGCTCTGAAATTGAGATAAAAAAAAAAAAGAAAAAGAAAATCTGACTATTCAGACCAATAACCGGCAGAAGGATTGTATCAGTAAAGAGAAAACTACCCACTGAGAACAGCCCATGCCCAAATGGCTTCACTGGTAAATGCTACCAGTGAAGAGGAAGAATTAATGCTGATTCTTAACAAACTCTTCCAAAAAGCAGAAAAGTAAGGAACAGTTCCCAACTCATTCTATAAGGCTTGTATAATCCTAATACCAAAACCAGACCATAAATTACAAGAAAAGACAGTTACAGATCAATATGACTTATGAATATAGATGCAAAAATCTTTAACGAATACTAGCTGACCAAATCAAGCAAAATATAAAGAGGATTATATACCATGACATCACAGGAATGCAAGGTTAACTTACACAAAATTTTATCAATGTCATACACTGTATTAATAAAGGACAAAAACCACATGATCATATCAATAGAGGTGAGGAATACCTTTGACAAAATTCAACACCCTTTTATTGTAAAAATATTTAACAAACTAGAGTAAGAGGGGAACTTCCTCAACCTGATGAAGGGCATCCATGAGAAACCCCCATTGACATTATACCTAATGATAAAAGACTGGATGATCCCCTCCTAATATCAGGAAGAAAGGCAAGGATGTCTGTTTACACTGCTTCTCTTCAATATTGTACTAGAGGTTCTAGTCAAGGCAATTAGGCAAGAAAAAGAAAAGGCATCAGATTGGAAAAGAAGAAGTAAAACATATCTATTTGTAGATTACATGACCTTGAGTATAGAAAACCCGAAGAAGTCCACTAAAAGACCATGAGAGGGGAGCCTGGGTGGCTCAGTTTGTTAAGCATACGATTATTGATTTCAGCTCAGGTCATGATCTCATGGTTCATGGGATTGACCCCCTCACTGGGCTCTGTGCCAACAGCACGGAGCCTGCTTGGGATTTTCCCTCTCTCTCCCTCAAAATGAATAAATAAACTTAAAAAAAAAAGACCACAAGAGGTAATAAATGAATTCGGCAAGGTCGCAGGATAAATATCAATCTGTAAAAAATCAGTTGTTATTTCAATTGCAATAAGCAATCTAAAACTAAAATTCAGAAAATAATTCCATTTACAGTAGTATCAAAAAGAAAAGCTTCCCACTGTTTTCTCAGAGTTCATATGTTAACCTTAGGGTGAGAAGCCTCAGTCAAGGCCACAGCTGCAAGTGGCCCTAATAAGGTGATTATTCTCAGCAGGTGTGTGATAGGACAGGTTCAAAGATTGGTGAGTTACTTTGCATTCTTGTGAAAACCTTGCCACCCATAGGTGTGTCCTTAAATATCCACAAGCAGGCAATTACCTATTGGCAGAATTTGGGGAATCCAGTTTGCCTCCCTACCCCCAAATTAGTCCTTCAGTCTCTCACTCAAAGAATTTTAGAAGTTTAAATTTTTGGTTCCTGTGACTAAGAAAAATGTTTTTGCAAGAGATATATCTTGTTATGAGTGAATTTATGATCCATTTTATACAATACACAGAATAAAAATGGAAAGAGATTGGGTACCTCTGAGGACAAAAAGACAAACTGGAGAGCAAGGTATGATAAAAATAAACTTGATTCTTAGTGTTGACTCTGACCTTTCTACTAGTGAATAAAAAGTAAAGGAAGATCCCTTATCTTTGGATAAAAATTTATACCTGGTAAAATATGTGCATGATTTTATTCGGTCTCTTTATAAATAAGTCAGTGAAGTAAGCACGGATGTGATTCCCATTTTCAGGCGAGGAAAGTAGAACATAAAAGATAATGGCCAGGGCACCTGGGTGGCTCAGTCAGTTAAGTGACTGACTTCGGCTCAGGTCATGATCTCACAGTCTGTGGGTTCGAGCCCCACGTCGGGCTCTGTGCTGGCAGCTCGGAGCCTGGAGCCTGCTTCAGATTCTGTCTCCCTCTCTCTCTGCCCCTCCCCTGCTTGCACTCTGTCTCTCTCTCTCAAAAATAAATAAACATTAAAAAATTTAAAAAAAAAAAGAAAAAAAAGATAATGGCCACCCAAGGCCACCCTTCCATTAAATGGCAGAGCCAGGACTTAAGCCCAGGTCTCTGAACTTCAAATCATGTACTCTTTCAAACACACTAATGTGGAAAGAGTCTACTCTGTCTACTTTCCCCCAAAGATTTTAAATTATAGCTAGTACTGTTTAACATAATTCAATAATTCTTTTAAAAATAATTTTAAAGGAGTGTTTTAGATCAACTGAAAAATGAAGGGAAGAAAAACGGCAACACTCCTTTTACAAATTCATAAGTAGAATGCTTCAGCTCCTTTTTTGCCCCAAAAGGCCACATCCTGTAGAGGATGTATAAAATTGTTATGCCATGAGCCTGTGTCTGAGAATTTGCTGTTTTAATTCAGGCCCTTGATGCAGCAGCCATGTTCCGTCAAATGATTTAAGACGTGTTTCAGAACTGGCCCTTGCTGGGAGGGGCTTTGATTGAATTACTATAAGTCCTAGGAGAAATGCTAATGATCTTAGCATTTGTGCTGTTCAGAGTCAACAGGAATCTGCCTTACCCAGGAGTACCTGTGTTGGTGGCCTGAAAGTGGGTCAGGGATTTTTTTAAGATAAAGTTTCTTATATTTCCATATTAAACACTATGTAGGTCATTGCCTACCTAAGGGCTTGGTTGATATTGAAGCTGCAAGAATCAGAATTGTGTGTGCTTCTGTTACACAGGGGTCTGGTGGCTGAGCAAGTGGCTGTATTTGTTGCAGGGAATGAGGTGCAGTGGAGAAGGATGGGAGAAATAAAAGAAGGAAGTGCATGCTTGTCCCAGGTCCTCCTCCTGATAAGCAACAGCCTTGAGAGACACACACTGTCCCCACTGTAGGGCACTTGATAAAAGAGAACCTCCCAAGGCTTCATGAGCAAATATGAACCACACCCCAATATCAGCAGTCCTTGATCATCTCCATCCTTTTCCTTTGGCATGTAAGAGGGCCTGTTGGGGGGCCTCCAGTGGGCCCACTGAACCTAGAGAGTAGTGCTAGTGAAGGGTGGTACTAAGGGATGAGCTGAGCACTGTGTTCATTTAGCAATGCAATTTGGAATCTTTATATCTCTGTACATTGGAGCCCTAGGTGAAACCTGGGATCCTCCACCTAGACTGTGGTGATGAGGACACCAGATGGAGGGGAAGGATGTCACCTCCATGCCTGCTAATTAGTTGTTCTGTGATCTTGGGGTTTCCTGTCTTCCTTTATTAAAATATTCAAGTTAAAGCAAAGCCTTTCTGGAAAACAAAGGGATGTGTGTGGCATTGTTTTTACTGAAGCATCTGGGTGTTTTTTTAAACATACACCTTAAAAGAGTCAGACTTCCAATGAGTGGAAAAGAACAAATCATATAAAGTAACCTTGGCCATGTGACTTCATTTCCTCAGTTTCTTCATCAGTAAAATGAGGAAGATTTAGGTCTGTTGAACTAATATCTCAGAGATTCCCTGAAGACCCTCTTCTGCTTAGGAAAGCCTGGAGTATAAGGATGTCAGGGGGAGAATGGCCAAGATCTTGCACTGAAGCTGTATGTAAGATTATAGAGAGAGTGGGCTGACATCCTGGGTGGCCAAGACAGGGTTCCTCTAATTCCAGTTCCAAAAAAAGTGCTTGGTTCTCTGCACCTGGTTTCCTTTTCATAGATGGGACCCACCACCCAGCTTTCAAAGTGAATACCTCTAACGCTGGTGAGCAGCAGGTCAGAGGGACCTGTATTTGTATTCTGACTGCATTTATTGGTAGCTGACTACCAACTGCATGGGGACATCAGGCAACTTACTTCATTTCTCCGAGCATCTCAAAATCTCTTTATCTGTAAAAGGAGAATAATGATTTTATAGATTCTACTTCATTGCTTTGTTGTGAGGGTTAAATACATGGGAACTTTCTAAGCAGAGGGCCTGGTATATAGAAATTTTTTCAGTGAATGATGGTCATAACCGCAACCTTAGAAGAACCCACAGGACTACATCTGGCACATCGTAGCTTTGGCCCTGTAGGAGGGTCACTGCCTTCAAACATTTGCAAGACCATTATGGAAGAACCTTGAGGATGGGTGTTGTGCTGTTGGCCCCAGCAATAAGTAAAAGAAAGTTTTGAGTCATCTGGAGACCAGTGTGGGATTTGGAGCTTGCTTTTGTGGGCATAAAGGAAAATGACAGGGACCAGCCTGGACATCTGTATGCCTTCAGTGGCAGAATATGACCCTGGGGGAAGGGCTATAGGTTTCCTCAGCTGAATGGTCCCTCACACATGGAAAAGGTTATAGTGTTTAGTTGTGAAGAGTTGTGGAAGGAGATGAGAGCTGGTAGTCATGAGAACTTTGGGGAATGCTGCGAGGAGCCAACCAGATCCCCTTCAGGAATAAATGACTTAGTCCCTCAAATGGCAGAGTGCTGCTGGAAGACAGCCCTTGGCTGTCAGCCTTCTTCAGGAATAACTAATCAGGGCAGGGCTACCAAGTCCCAGGTCTATTCACTCACTGGGCCTGGACACCTCTGAGCAGGTCACCCCTGCTCCAGGTCTTCCTGTGTGGTTGGCTAAGGACATCAGGGAGACTGTATTAGAGCCTAGTTTCCCACCCTGCCCAGTCCTCCTCCTTGCCCTGTCATGTTCCACCCCACCCTGCCCTTCCACAGGTGTTGATCCTGGGAGCCCAGAGAAGAACATAGAGGATCCTTGATAGTGGGGCTGGGGTGGGGGATCAGACAAAAAGGAGGAGGCTAGGCTGAATGACTTTTGAGGTATCCTAAATCTGTGATGGTAAGTCTACATTTCACAAAATGTGGTTCAAAGCCCCAAGTAGTGTGGGATACTTACTAATATGGCAGGTTCCTGAGCCCTACCTTGGCCCCTGCCCAGACCCACTGAACCAGACCCATGGGGCCTTTTAAACAAGTCCCAGGATTATCCTTCCAACTACTGAGGGATAACAGAACATATCCCTTAGAAGGTAGACCTTGGGGTGCCTGGGTTGCTTAGTTGGTTGAGCATCAGACTTCGGCTCAGGCCATGATCTCACGGTTCATGGGTTCAGGCCTTGCGTCGGGCTCTGTGCTGACAGCTCGGAGCCTAGAGCCTGCTTTGGATTCTGTGTTTCCCTCTCCCTCCCTCCCTCCCTCTCTCTCTGCGCCCCTCCCCCAGTCATGCTCTGTCCCTCTGTCTCTCAAAAATACATAAATATTGGGGGGCGAGGGGGACATAGACCTTGTGCTCTTGGTTCCAGCAACAGGTACAAAAGGTCTGAGTTGTCTGAAGCCGGATGGGATTTGGAGATTGCTTTTCTGGGCATAAAGGAAAATGACAGGGACCAGCCTAGACATAAATCTTTCACAAATTCAACCCTCATATAAAAGAATATCAGCACCCAAAGCTTGCCTCTTTTGGGCTCAGCAGGCTATCCTCACACCATCAGAGTGAAATGACCTCCAGGTTTGAATGGTTTTGCTGTTCTTATTTCCTGCCAGACCTTTTACTCCAAATAGATTTTTTTGAAGAGGTAATTTACACAGGTTATACTGAAAAGCATGGGGGTCAGAGATTATTTGCAACATTCAAATGCAATTATCAAAGGATGTTGATTCCGATCCAAAAAAGGAAAAACCACTAATCGACTATTAAATATTTATAGGTCACCTTATTATTAATTTATTTCAGCAGGAACTCAGGAAAGCACCCAAATTTTATAGCTGAGCTAGTCATTCAGTTCAAAGCCTGGCCACACAAAATGAGTATGAATCATATCAGGAACTTGAACAGTGAAAAATTCAAATGTCAGTTTTACAGTTCTCTTAGTCACCTCTTGAGCTGGCCTGCAGCCTTATACCCAAACATTTTCTCTCTGATCAGTCCTTGCCTCAATGAGACCATACTCAGGGCAGCATGCTCAGAGAAAAGCATATGGACCGCACAGACCAGTGTAGGCATCTGGGTCCAGCACTGGGTAGTCCTGTGACCTCAAGCAAGATGCCGCTCCTCTCTGAGCCTCACCCCCGTCACCTGTAAAACGGGGCTAAAAAACTCTTTCCCCGGCAGATTTCTTAGGGGGCTCCTAGCATGGAAGCTCCTAGCACATAAAGGGAAAACAAGTGGTGGCTAGTCTCTTGTCCTCCGGTGGGATTAGTTGTACCTGAGTGCACAGTAGGTAGTTAGCTATCTGCTCCTGGTCACAAGTTGCTTACATGCCCAGAGCCAGAGGAGTCCTGGTTGGGGTAGACAGAGACGTTGTGAAGGTACTCACCACCTACCCTGGGAAGAAGAAACAAAGTTACAAGTGGCAGTACAAGAAAGCAAATGCTTAGCACCAAATGAATGGCAAAGATTAATATTCCAGAATTAATATTCTAGAAGCACAAGACCTGGGAGGCCCAGGATGGCTTTCTAAGGCAGTGTTTCCCACAATAGCATCATCTGAGGAATGTAAAAAGAGTGCCAATGCCTGAGTCTCACTCCCAGAGACTCTGATTGAATTGGCTTGGGGTAGATAGAGCCCAAACACTTGTATTTCTCCAAACCTCTTCCTTGATTCCAGTGTGTGCCAGGTGGAGATCTGCTGTGCTAAGGAACAAGGTCTGAAAAGGGCAAGACTTATCTACCCCTGACATTTGAACAGTGCTTTGCCATCCCAAGCACTTTCACTACATGGTTTTAAGAGACCCAGACAGGTGTACAGAAAGGGAGGAGCTGGAGCATAGACCTGAGGGCCAGTATGTCAGTGATGTTTCCATTTCATAGAATCTGGGGCTACGCCTTGGGCTCCATGCTCCTGAACGCTTTCAGTTGCAATACCAGCACTTATTCCTTGGGGAGGAAGGATTGTCCCTTCAAAGAGGTAACTAGCCCATAGAAAAGAGCAGAAATGAAGCTACATCTTTGAACCTTCTGCAATCTGGGAGTGCTCTCTCAACAAATGATGCAAAATTGCAACTACAAAAACCTTAAGCTTTACTAATTTAGGATAGACTAGTCCCTGGGAGGGGATCACATAGGTTTTGTTTCTCATCAGGTTAAGTAACTGCCCAAGGTCCTAGGTCTAGTAACTGGTAGAAATGGCATTGGAATCCAGGTCCAACTCTACAACCTCTTAATCTCTACTGGAAATACTGGTGTCTGCCTTATTTTGAATCAATGAAATGTTCTTATTTGAATGTTGGTCCCACAAGTGGAAATTATTGCTTATTCACAGTGTTTCAGCTGAACCTCCCTGAGTCGAGTCCTGAGTTGTAGTTTCTATTTCCACCCTAGGTACAGTCCCAGAAGTGTTTCCCAGGAAAGATGCCAGAAAACATCTGCTACAGCACAAAGCTCATGTCTACACTCTAAAGTCCTCCCTTAGAAAGCCGCCCCAGGCAAAACTCCAAAGCAAAGCGTGCAGAGGGAAACCTCTGGTGTAGCTTACTGTTGCCTCCAGCCAAGCTAGGGACATTTATGGGCTAGCCCTGCCAGAAGATTTTCTGGGATTTAAAAGCTGAGAACTGGAACTAAGTCCTTTTAGGGAGGCAAGAAGCCAATGAAGATGCCTCTGCTGGCCAGCGGGGATCCCAAGGCTGCGCCCGAGGAGCCTGCCCAGGGCTGGCTGATGGGGGATGAGAGAAGCCTGTGAAGGGGCAAGGGGGGCAGGGCCTGGAAGATGCCCCTGCTCTAAGAACACGGGCTAACCCGGGTGATGAGAGCAAGAGAATGAGGGCACAACCCCCTTTCCCTCAGCCTTTTGGTCTATAAATGTCCTTGGCATCCCTGCAGAGGACATTTATGATTCCTGCTTCATTCAGAGTCTGTGGGTCAAGGTGAAGCTCTCAGCTCTCTCTCTTCCACACTCTTAGTGAGATTTTAGGGGAGGCTGTTTATCCCCTTTGCTCCACGTTTTTCCACTGAAAATGGGAGATAATTATAGCTTCTTTGCAGGGTGGTTGTGATGATTACAGAGGAAGTATGCAAGAGACTGGGCATTGGGCAAGGTCTCAGTCTCCCCCAGCAACTAGCTCTTTAGGAAATTGTATTTATTATTTTTTAACGAGCAAGGAGTAAGACTGCTTCCATTACTGTGAAATAGACACTGAAGTCCTCTTCAGGGCAGAGATGGGAACCTTGCCCCTCCCTGAATCACTGCAGCCTCTAGAACTTAGTGCCTTGCAGATGGTTTTAATGCTCAAGAAACTTTTACAGATTGGCTTGGAGTCAGTAGTGTGCAGGCTCAGAACTTGCAGAGCCTGTAGCAGGGTATGACTCTGCTAACCTAGAGCCATCATCTGGTGATGTGCAGCTGATGGCTTGTAGTAAAACATGTGAGCTGTGGTACTGGGAAAGCGTGCCAGTGTGGGCTTGGGCAGAATGCATGGCCAAGCCATACTAGCAAAATCACGGGTAAGACTTTGGAAAACCTCTTCTGTTAAAAGGCAAGGATTCATTTTGGCATCTTAGTATGAACGGTCCTGGTGAAAGGTGTATGATGTTCAGGGCTCTGAGCTCCAAGGGGTGGGGTCCAGGCCTGGCTCTGCTGCTGGCCAAGTGCATGACCTTGGGATGGCATGCCCCTCACTGAGGTCCAAGAGGCTTCATTAACCAATTGGAGGGGTGGCCTGTATAATCTCCAAGCTGCTCATGCACTTTATTTTACCTATTACAAAAGTCCATGAAAAGCATCTAGTGAACTAATTTTGGCTTTATGTTGACCAACAAATATAGTCAATGAGTGAATGAATCAACCAACCCGGTATTTATAGTGGAACTATAAAGAGTCTAGTGTGGTGTTAAACACTTGGGACATTCAGGAGAAACATTGCCTCCAGCTGGCCTCTCAGCCCCTAAAGGATCTATAGTACAGCTGCTATCCATCGTCCTAGCCACTGCAGTGTCCTCTTCGAGTTATGTTGCCCATGTCTTTATTTGAAACCCTCTCATGCACACTGATCTTGGTTTCTAATGCCATTGTCTGATCCAAGGAACCAGGGCTCCTTGGGAAAATGACTGATTCCAGGGCTGAGGCAGGGAACTACACAATGGATCTGGATCATCTTGTTATGCCAGAAAGTAAGGAGACATGTTAAAAGGACTCAGGAGACAGGTGTCACCTCAGAAGTGTCCTTACTGACTAAATCTGGGACAGTTTGAGCATCAGAATAAAT
Source organism: Lynx canadensis (assembly GCF_007474595.2). Taxonomy (NCBI): domain Eukaryota; kingdom Metazoa; phylum Chordata; class Mammalia; order Carnivora; family Felidae; genus Lynx; species Lynx canadensis. The sequence goes on from NC_044305.1 coordinate 59,161,175, forward strand.
AAGGACAGTAATTTTAAACCATTAAAATAATAGGAACCCACAAGCCCATACCTGTATAAATACATACCCACATACAAACATGCATACATACAGAGAAGAGGGAAAGTTCTTTCTTATGGCAGAATACCAACTAATAAAAGTGGAAAGAATGATGGAATTTACAAAGCCACTATTTTGCAAAAATCATGGTAATTGCATACAGGCAAAGAATCATCAATTTTGTTAAAATTATTGGGTGAGAATTTGATGGATAATAGGATGACTTAATAATTACAGAGGGAACATTGGTACATTTACTACAGATGGGAAATCTAGTAGTGCATTCTTCACCAAATGACCAGAGTTCCTATCACCACTAATTGGACAAACTGACAGCAGGTGTTGATACACTGAGAAGGATAGTATCAATATTAAATTTCCTGAATTTGGTAATTGTATGTTACGGCAGACACATAAGGTGGCCCCCATGATCCTTACTTGTCGATGTTTTTGCCTTGTATGAGCCTCTCCCCTTGAGACTGAGCAGGATCTATGACCTATTTCTAACCACAAGAGTATGATAGAAGTGACTGGAGGTACATGATTACATGCCCATCATTACATGGTTGCATTACATAGGATTGCAGCCCCATCTTGCTGGAGTCTGTCACTCCCTTGCTGGTTTTGAGGAAGCAAGCCGCCATGGTTTTGAAAAGCTTGCCTTTGATTTTATCATTTCTTATCCTTTCCTGCAATTAATTGTATCCTGCTTTCCTATTTTCTGACATTTTGAATTTGAGTTTGCCTTGACTGTCCATGCTACTATTCATTTGTGTTTAAGAATCATGGGTTGAAAGTTTATCTAAGGCATTGTGGTGAAACTGGAACGCCCCATTGTTTTCAATGTTTCAAAGAGAAGAGAATACATTCATTGTTTTTAAATGCATGATTTTTGTAAACAGTCAGTTGGGTTTTACAGAATTGGGCTATGTAATGCAAGGGCCTGTGATTGTGGTGAAGGTTCAGGCCACCAACTGGCTTGGGTCTTCCAGGGTTAGTCATCCCCTGTCAGACTTGCTCTGGACGGTCCCCAAACACCAGAGTATTTTTGATACACTACTTATGCAAATTTTGCTCTTGAAGACTTCTTAGAGCCATTCTAATAGGAAAGCTATACTGGCAAGATTATGATATCATCAGAGGTCATTTGAAACAGCTGAGAAGTGAAAGGTTAGAGAAGAATCCCCTTTGTCATGGAAATTGAGGCAGAGAGAACTGAGCCCAGATGTGGAGTTTCCTGACCAGTAGACAGAATGCCACAGGCACTTACGAGCCTTTCAAAAAGAAGTCTAGTCAAAAAACTTAAGATGGCAGCTAGGGAAGGAGGGACTTCGGAGAGCTGGATACAGCAGGATTTGTGGTAAATTCGCTCCCCCAAGATTACCTGTGCATTGGTGGGTCCATATGTGCATGGGCCTCTTTCCTAGGAAGGCAATGAAAATGAACTGAATCTGTGTCACTCCCAAGTGATGCAGAGCAGAGCTGGTTGACAATGCCCAGCCTTACCTCTGCCCTCTGATCTGCACCAAGCTGACTCAGCTGCAGCTGTGGGTCCTGGACACCAGGGCTTGGGAGTCTCTGAGAAAGGGTCATTGGCCTTTTAGCCCATTATGAGCCAATGTCTGGTTGTGCTTTTCTCATGGAAATAATTCCTTTATTCCCAATGCTCCAGTTTTCTGATAACTTTTACACATGGATGGGTGTTCCTTTCTTTTCCTGGACAGATGATGGCATCATAACACTTCTGTGGGAAACAAAACCCGGCAGCATCTTCCCTTGTTTAATTGAATCCAACATTCTGGAAAAGCCTAAGATTCAGTGTTTTGCCTTTCATGTCCTGGGTGAAACAGATGAATGCCATAATTTGTGTGTTTTCTGAAAGGGAGACTTGAAAATCTTGCATTTATACTAAAAAGTATTCCCACCTCATTGAAATTCCGGCTTGAACTATCCACCCTGAACACATCCAGAAGCCCTTTTCTCTAATTTTGGAAGCAGCGATCTCAGGAGAGAAGTTTTCCATCTGCCTCCTTATGATACTAAGCTGTTAGTGCAGTTCATTATTTATTACATCTCCCACTTTATGTTAAACTATGATTTTCTTTTTTGCTGGGCTTTAAGAATTCAGCCGGGTTGGTATAAAAATAGGGTTGGCATCTACTTCTGCAGACTGATTTTCTGAACACATATTTTGGAGGAGGTTTGTAATTATTCCCAAACTGCTTACTTTCTTAGCTAGTACTTGATATCTACTCTGCCTGGTCACACTCATGCCACCTCATATGAGATGTGTCCGTGTGATATGTGTGCTCAAAGTCAGCAGTAAAGAGATAATGTCTTCTGAGGCTTTGCACAGGTGCTGGGGGCTGGGTTGTCTGTCCCGGGAAGCAACAGAGTGACATGGGAGCATGTCCACATAGCAGGGTCTCACATTGACAGCAAATTCATAGCCTCTGAGTAGGCAGTTGGTGGCATGTGCTTTTGAAAACAAAGACATTAGGGGCACCTGGCTGGCTCACTCGGTTAAGCATCCAACTTTGGCTCAGGTCATGATCTCACAGTTCAAGCTCCGCATGGGGCTCTGTGCTGACAGCTCAGTCGAAATGGAAATTAGGCTTCTCGGGCCTGGGGCCTTCAGCAGGCTAGCACTCCCCACGGCATCCTGCCCTTCCAGCCTGGCAAGGAGACAGATGAGAGGACCATGGGACAAGAGTAGAGTCCTGTACATTCCAGTCACTTGAGTGACAGTCCTTTAGGGACCTGGGAAACAGAACTAGAACCGTATGACGCCAACAATCTTGCAGTTAATCATTACTATTCACTCCTGACAAGCTTGAGAGTTCTTTTTGTGGCTAACCCTGGCCACTCATCTCATGCTAACAGAGGCTCAGGATTGGTGAAATAGCCGAAAAGGTGAAAAAGCCAAAATATTTCATTGCAACAATGTTGGATCATTTCCCACCCAGCATCTTGTTTACAGAAATATCCTATCAGACACAGAAAGGAAAAGGTTGGTATCTTTTGCACCATAATTCAAGTATCACTTTTCTCAATGAAACATTGTCTATAGATTATTCCTCAAAAACAAACAAAAAAACCCACGATGTTTACAACAGCTACTATAAATGTAACATTGCCAGCTTGAATAGTATAGAAAAATGTGACTTACTGCACCAGCTCCCCACAGTTGTTCTTTTGATGTGCTAGTTCAGAATAAACAGACTTATCTTTCCTGTCATACAACACTGTCTTTAATTTAATGGAGATGTTATTAAGATAACATCTCTATTCAATTCCATATTGTACCATATTAACACACACAATTAGTAATGCTTTATCAGTTATGAAGAAAGATGATGACTGCTTTTAAGCTAAATTACCTTTATCATGGTAGCACATGAAGGAAACTACAAATATTTACCCGAGTGTATGTTAATTCTTATTTAATTTTAACGCTGCTTTTATCAACCAAATTAACCAATGAATTTTATTAAAGGGAATGTTACTGTAGAAGAGAGCTTCCAATACTGCATTCCATCTGCTTTTATTTATATAATTTTGGTGGTTTCTTTTTCTCTTTCATTTCATTTTTAATTAAGAGGAACACATGGAGAATTGAACACTTGGGCTTTATTTTAGCAGAATTTGGAATAATTAGACCCACGTTCTTGTTAAGATAAAGGTTGTGGGTGTTGGGACTATAGGGTGTATGTCGGTTCAACTGAACCCTTGCCAAAGACACCCAATAAATATGATGGCAGGGACATTTGCCACAGTCTTTATACTTCCAGAGACAACATGTGGCAAGAAAGAAGAACTCCTCTTAGTGATTTTACCTGTAAGGAAGCCAAGCAGTTCCTGTATATAGGTTAAGAAGTAAGGATTGCAGTCTAAAGAAGGAGAATATCATGGTAGAAAGCATCTTGGAATTCGGGTTGAGAACATTCTTCCCAGAAATATATAAACAAATTTTGCTTCCTTTGGCTCCGGATCTGCCTGGGGACTTACAGTTCTACGATTCTAATTGTAAGGTATATAGATAGATGGGAGAGACTGCAATAAAAGAAAAACTCTTATATTTCGTTTCTTGATCTTCTTGGACTAGAACCTTTTTGACCTAAATTTTCTTGACCTTCCCCCTCCCCCCCCCAATAAAATATCAAGTGTAGGAGCAGCATGTTGGTGGGAATCAATATGCCCTCGGGGTAGTGGTTTGTAATCAGAAGATAGGAGCTCAGATCTTAGTGTTCTTTAGATTTTGAATTATTCTACATTTTTTATTTGCTTTTGGGAAATCTTCTGGGGGACAGAACTTAGGTCCACTTCTGATTGCTTTTAGGAAAGAAAACCAGAGTGACCGAACTCCTTGAAAGGTGCCTCTCAGCTCCAGACTCAGAATGGGTAGATGGCCTTCCAGGTCCTCGGAGGGCAGGGGTACAGCTGGTGGCCCTGCAGCCACTTCAGGGCTGCCTCACTCCACAAGCTTTAGGGCAGTGCTATTTGCCTGTCTCAGACATCTCTTCACATTCATCAGACAGTAACTATACAAAAAATAGATACCAGGCCAGGCCCTTTGCACTGGCCCAACTTGACCAGATCTGGCACTAAAAGTTGTATGCTTATGTGAGACTGGTTCTCAGAGAGATTGTGAAGAAAGTGTATATTTTTTAAAAAGTAAACAGAGTGATGTACATTTTCCATCATGGTCATTCATGCTTATGGTTGAAACACTGTTGTCCAGGACACCTGGATCCTTCTGATCTTACTGTAGACACTTGTGTGACTTTGAGCAAGCCACATGGTCTCTCTAAGCCTCACTTTCTCACTGTAATATGGGGCAAATAGCTGCCTAATCTACAGCATGTAACAACATATGGTCTCCTAATCTCCTACAAAGAAATAAAATAAAATTGTTTTTAAATAGTTTAAAACACTGCACAGAGCAAACTATCATTGTCATTTTTTTTTCACTGAAATCAGAATTATTTCTTATTCCCTTTAAGCTAAAAAGAGCTGAGCACATTACTGAAAAATAGGTTAAAAAATGTCGACGAAGGGAAGAAAATAGTGTTCGGTTCCAGAAGAACCAAAACGGACAGCTCTAACAATCCAGCTCTCATTTGGATGCTCAGGGCATTAATATTGTTACAAACTTGAAAATAACCCATGATTGCTTTATCAACTGGAAGCAAATAATTTGAATATACTTGATATATGTCAATATTCAAGTAGCAAGTTGCTAATAGTTGCAGTAGGAGTAAGGGTAGCAGTAGAATAGTAGCATCAGTATTTCTATTGAGTTATGACAGCCACCTGAAAGCCAGTGTTGTAATGGACAGCCTTACAAAACTTTATAGGAGCCTTAAATAATAATACAATATAGCCAAAGCTTCTCTACCCCTTACTTAAACTAGCATTCCATGGCTATGGAAGACTCATAAAATTCAGAGCCTGGCAATTTATACTTAATCTCTATAAAGCTCTGTGTTTGGAGGAGATCTCCACTCCATGAGATGGCGTTTGAGCATCATCATGTTCAGCTGTATAAAATAGCTTATCCATAGTAAACATGTTAATTTGACCCCAAGGGAGAGAAGGTGAGAGTAAATCAACTAGAGCGAGCCATTTGCATTCCTTATTTCTGAAGATGAACCCTTCATTTAGGTTCATTTTATCATCAGGCACTTGCCAAATACACAAAAATCTCATTTTCTATTTCTACAGCCTGTGTGTCTCCTTACTTTGATATGTCTTGTTTTTAGGAAATAGTGATGTTACAAAATTACATTTTAAACAGGAAAAAAAAAATCAGTCTCCCTATAATTAGTGAATGTAACCAGATTACTTGCAATCAACATCTACTTAATGCCTTATTACCCTAATGGAAGTTATTGTAAGTGATGATAAAATTGTCAGAAAGGAGTTATGCTAAGTGATGATAAAATTGGCATTATTAAGTGAAGAAAATCTTTTACATTCTCCTTGGCTTTTTTTTTTTTTATTTAATCTCTAATCTGCCCAAATTCATCCCTAATGAGAGAACCTGGAAGGCCCATTTATGTCACTTTGGCCAACAAAGGTGCTATGGCTGAATGTCTGTGTCCTTCCAAAATTCATGTCAAAGCCCTCATCCCCAGTGTGATGGTATTTGGAGGTGGGTCTTTGGGAGGTGAGTAGGTCATGAGGGTGGAGTGCCCTTGATGGGATTCATGCTTTGTAAGGGAGAGCCATCTCCCTCTCTGTCACATGAGGACACACAATAAGAAGGCAGCCATCTGCAAGCCAGAAAATAGGTTCTCACCAGGAATCAAATTGGCCGGCACCTTGATCTTGGACTTGCCAGCTTCTCAAGCTGTGAGAAATAAATGTCTGTTGTTGAAGCTGCCATTTGTTAGAGCAGCCCAGGCTGACTAAGGCACATGGGAATACAGCAGTTTTTATCCACAGCCGGGAGAAGTCAGAAGGCAGAGGTGAGACGGGCAGTTGGAAGAGCTTTCATGCTCCTGTCAGCATGCTTTGCGTGGTTTTGCCCATTGGTGCATTTCTCTTTGTTCCTAATCTGTGGTTTTGCTGTGGTTGATCTGTGACTACTAGGCTCTGGGTCAGAGAAGGAACTGGAAACAAAATGATTATTCCATAGGCAGAAGGAAAAGAAAAACAACAGTGTGTACCATGTGAATGAGGGGGGGTCCTCGGGTCAGGTGAGGCGGCCCCTAGCCAGGAACAGACAACAACCAAAGGGCTTGCTCTCCCAGTGCCAGGCAACTCACTCACATGCATCTGGCAGTCACATACTCGTTTCCTTTGATTGACCAAAGGAAAAAATAAATAAATATGGATTTCTAAGCTAGTTGTATCTGACTCCAGCTTGTCCACTAACAGCCCTGATGCCATCTTCATGTCAGCGTGAATGAGGTGCGTGAGGAAGGTGAGCATGTTTTCAAGGGTGAACTGAACAGCAAGCACCCGGAGAAGGGCTTGTGGGTAAGTCTTTGGCCTGCAAGTCCTGAGTTCTGATGCTCTTTAAAGAAAAAGCAATGCGATTTGAAACCTCTTCCCCACTAGATTATAAGTGCTGTGCAGGTGGCCACTCTTGTTTATGTGTTTGCTACTTTCTTCTCAGCACTCAGGACAGGGCGTGGCAGGTCCTCAGCAAATAAAGGCTTGCTGAGTGAAGGCATCTGTGATTACTAGCACCCTGTTTGAGAATCAGGAGTGAAGAAGCCAATTATCTCCTACTCGCAAACTTTAAATCTTTGCATCACTCTTCCTTCTGCTTTTGTCACCTTCTGTTTTCTGAGAGGCCAGCTTTTGGAAGCTCTGGGTCATTTCACTCTTCTGCTCACCACGTTTCATTAGCAGGGAAATCTTGCCCTTTCTGATAGACAGTGTCCTTTTATTCCCTGTGCAATAGCCCTGGGCCCAGCCGTCTTGCTCAGGCCACTGCTCCAGCATCCTCACTGCTCTCCCTGCCTCCACGGTGCATCCTACAGTCTGAGGCCAGATTGATCTCCCTCAGCTATAGCTGTGATCATTCCCCTTTGCTCAGGAGTTGACAGAGATTCCCCCGCTGATCATGGAACGAAGTCCAGTTACTCATGCAGGCGTGTGAGGCCCTGCATGACGAAGCTCAAACTCACTTTATCAGCCTTGCCTTTTGTGGGTATGTGACATTTCTGTGGGGTTACTTTGATGCCAGGGATATTTGATGGGACTGTTTTAAAATGTAAGTTTTATTATTATTCCCGTATGGTGAGGCCAACATGTTAGGAGACCCATTGAAAAGATAGTTCATGACTCACTGTTCTTAAGAGGAGGGGGCATGCCATGCTCTGCAGGGCCACATGGGGAAGCACCACATGGGTCAGGAGGAAGAGGGAGTGAGGGAAGATATAGGTGGGAAAGAGCCTTTATTGTGGGTCTTGTAGGAAGGAAAGACAAGGCAGCATAAATTCAATAAGCAAGTTTAAGATTGGTTGTTTAAATGATTTCAGGGCACTCTGAGCCACAGGGGCTGTACCCTAGCTGTCTGCTACCTCACCCTGGGATTATTCTTAGGGCAAGGAGACAGCAGTCCTGAGTGTAAGAGCCTATAGAGGAGGTGGTTGGGGCTGAAGGCTCTGTACAGGTTAGGTTTCATATGAAAGGCATGCTCACAGGCCCAGGAATTGATTAGCCCTAAGGATGAGCATTCTTTCCAGGCTCGTCCAGGCCTCAAGATGTCAAAGCATCAGGAAATACAGGGGGAAAAAAAACCAACAAAAACATGATTAATACAGTGGTCTGGAAAAAACCCTTACATCATCAAACTATTGAATAATGCCTAAAATAGTCAGCCTTCTCCTATTAATGGGATTCTCCCATTCCTCAGACCCACTCCAATGCAGAAACCCCCATTCCCACCCCCAATTCCATCCAGATTTATCCTTAATTTGCTAGAAAATGCTCAACAATTGGTGGGAAATATGACTTGGCTTTCCCTGTTTGCTCCCTGGGGAACTGCTAATCCTTACACTTACATGGACCCCATGCCTCAGTCTCTGTACTGACTGCTGCTTCTGTGTCTGAGAGCCTGTTGTGGTCCATTTCCTTTACAATTGGCTATTAAGAATCAAAACCAGTCATCTGTTCAGCTAGGTATTTGCCATTTGCCAAATCATAACGCTTAAAATAGTAATCGCAAACTATTTTGTTAATTTTTAATAGGCTCTGTCTGTGAACTGGTTGCTGATTCCTGAGAGCAGCTACTCTGCTCAGCCTCTTGATTATTTAAGGACTTGGCCAAGCCCCCAAAGGCTTTTTTTTTCCATGCCATAGACTTTTATTCCAGCTTTAGAATAACATAAATTCCACCTGATTACTCACTTCCCTATTTTGCTCACACTTAGTCATTAATCAGTTTTATTGAAAATGGTGACTGACCTAACTTGCCATTGCACGTAAAAGTAGTTTACCTTCAGTGTTTGTTTGAGAGCACCCACTTATGGATATCTTTTTCCTTTAGTTTTTCCTTTCAGAAAATATGTATGGATAATAAAATGATGAGAGTGAGAGATTGTCATTCCTTAGATATTCTTCTAAATCTTTCTTAAAAGGGGTATGTCATTCTACCTTCTTAATCTAGTTTATTGTGTTTTAGTAGCTTTATAAAACTTCCTAGACATGCATATGAAACAGAGGTCAAGCATACTTATTAAAAACTATAATTAAAGTCTATTCGCTAATCTGACATTTAAATAAAATAGTAGATGTAAAAAAAAAAAAAAGGAATTGTGATTGAATTTTTCTCGCCCGAATTTTTTCTGTGACTGAGGTTGAGAAACATTCTCAGAGTATAATTTTGATATCTGCCATTCATCATGATGGTGTTTTTAGTGCTCTGTAGATTTCTAGTCTGCATACAGATGTATATAAAAAAAAATAAAGGACATCCAGCGCTGAGCAGTGAATTGCAGTTAATCCCATAGGACACAATAATTGCACAAAACATAGGATCACCTAATGTCGAATTTGCCTATTACTGCAGTGTGGGGCAGAGTTTGCTTGAGATGATAATAATGATAATTTTGGTCACTGCACTAAATATCTTTCATAGATCTTCTCATTTAATTTTTAAAATAATGCCATGAAATAGGTACTCTGATGATCCCCATTTGACAGATGAGGAAACTGAGCTGAAACTTAGAGAGACTGGTCCCCTGACTCTGCTAAGAACCCAGGGTCCTCTCCACTGGGCTCCTTCCCTTATCTCACTCAGAGTCAGCCATAGCCTCCTTCTTGCTGCAGACATATGGGTGCTCACCAGAGGGACAGCTTGTCATCACAATATGCCCTTGAAGAAGATAAAATAATTCATTACAAGATACCCTGGAGATTTGAGGAATACATGTCAGTGACCATTTAAGACTGGGAACTGCAGCACTTTGTCCCCATGCAGACTGTAAGCTCCCTGGGGCAGGACATATGTGGCTTTTCCTTTTATTATTCCCACCAATCATCAGCCCCTTGCTGGCCACGTGGCAGTGCTCCACTGAAGAAGACCTTGGTTTTGTGGATAGAGCTCCTGTGTGGGATATCACATGGGAATCAGAATGCCTGCTTTTGACTCCTGGCTCTACTCTTTGCCATGTGACAATAGGCAAGTCACCTAACCTCTTTGAATCTCAGCTTTCTCGTCTCTAAAGATGGGGAGGAAATCTGCTTCCTGTGGTGGTTGTGAAAACAAGTGAGAAAATTATTGTGGAAGTGTTTTGTAAACTGTAATTAATACAAATATAAGCAAGGAAATTACAGTTGAGTTGTAAACCACTTTCGCCTAGGCACAGAGGCCTCAAGCCTCCTACCATCCAGGCATCTTTGCAGTCCCAGGAACCCCGATTTCTGAGCTCACATTAGGCAGGTTCTCTGGGAATGCTGAGAATAAAGGTGGATATATTTGGAATACTGCAGGGACACCAAGCTCAAACTCCACACAACTAAGTCTGCTGGCCATACTCTGAGGTGGCATGAAAAATAATCTCTCACATTAACTGTCACTGTCATTGCATGCTGGCCACTTCTCATGACATAGCACACTTGCGATGGCCAGATGAGGCAAGTACAGTTATGATCCCCATTTACAGGTGAAGGTTCTAAAATGCAGAGACCAAGGGGTCACCCAAGGCCATGGAGCAAGGAAGAGGCAGTCTGCTGACCAGTATAGTCTAGTTCCACAGCCCCTGCACCTGACCACTGGGCTATGGGTGGCCTATCTCTACTCTCTCAAATCTTGAGGAGTTATATAGGGCAGGGAGGCCTGTGTATCCTACTCCTGGGGGCCCAGTTATATGGGGGATGGAATGCCACAGTTGCTACTAGCTCATTAAAATATAAACCTTCCAGGACACCTGGGTGGCTCAGTTAGTTAAGCATCTGACTTTAGCTCAGGTCATGATCTCACGATTTGTGAGTTCAAGCCCATGTTGAGCTCTGTGCTGACAGCTCAGAGCCTGGAGCCTGCTTTGGATTCTGTATCTCCCTCTCTCTCTGCCCCTCCCCCACTCTCACACGCACGTGCTCTCTCTCTCTCTCTCTCTCTCTCTCTCTCTCTCAAAAATAAACATTAGAAAAATATATACACATATAAACCTTCCTATGCATGTCATCTATTCCTCACCTGAGCCCATGGAACAGAGAGAAATGTCACACTTTTCTTCTGTCCAGCCTTCATAGAAGGTGTATCAGTTTATGGCCAGTCCCATAAAGCAAAAGCCCTTGAGGTATTTGTGAAGGCAAGTGTGGGCACCATAGACAGAGGGAAGGCTGGCCGGCCTGGGAGAGGGCAGAGGACCAAGGGAGGGGAGTCTGAGCTCTTCCTGAGGGGAAGCCTGGACGGGAGGTGTTGGGTTTTGTTTTATATTGGGGTGAAATTCACATAACATGCCATGAACCGCTTTAAAGTCACATTTAGTACACAGAGTTGTGCAACCATTGGCTGTGTCTAGTTCCAAAACATTTTTATCACCCCCGAAGGAGATCTTGTAAGGGGAGGTTTTAAAATTTTGAGCAATGAAGTGCATGGTATAACCCCCCACTGTGCCCCAACCTCTATCTCCAGTCAGGCCCTCTTGGCCAGCTCATGCTGCTTCTGTGTAAGTGGATTCCAGTGGGACCCCCGCAGGGAGCTCCCATCTGACCCCACATAATGGCTGAGAACACAGAGATGAGGCATTTAGGATCCAGACTGCAGGTAAATCTGGGGGTTTTCAGGAGTCAGCAGGAGGATTTGGGAAGCTAAGTTTCCCTCAACTCCCAGGTTAGTGAGGCCCTAGCTGACATCTGGGTTATATAAGCAATTTGTGTGCTTTTCACACTAGGCACAGAACATCTCTAGTACATAAAATGCCTTCCTCAGAGCTGTACCCATTGTACCTTGCATCACAGAAGCAACTGTGCTCCAGACAGCTGCTGTAAATTGTCCATGAAGCAAAGGCCGTTTTCCTATTGGCTCTAGGATCATCTGCAGGCATACTCTCATCTCGCACTGTTTTTTGCCTTGGGCTGATAATGGTGCAAAGCAGACAGAGAGGGAGGAGGGGGAAGGAGCCGAGAGCTCCTGGCCTTGCTGGCAGTGGCCCCCTTGGGCAGGCATGGTCTCGGGCTTCCTGGAGTCACAGACGGTTCCAGCGACAGAGTAGCAGACTTCCCTGCACAGCCAGGCTGAGGCCAAGCTGTGCCCATCCCCCAGGCTGCTTCTCCTGCCTCCCGCCAGCCCCCGCTCCCACTCCCTCCTTGTCTGGAGTCTGAGCCACATTTTTTATTTCCCTTCTGGTGCATTTCTGGTATTTCTTAGTTGCTTTACCGAAAAGTCACTTTGAAGAACATCTCTATTCTTTAAAGCAAGGCATACCTATGTCCTCCTGAGCTAAAACTGTATTTTATTGAGGATTCCCTTACATTGTGATTATTTAATGGACAATCTGCCCTGCTGGGAACAGCAGCAAATATAACTATTGACATTAAAAAAAAAAAGAAAAGAAAACATGCACTTTCTGAGACACATTTGGCAAAGTAAATCCAACTTCTTACAAGAAAAGAATGTAATGAATTTTTCTCTATTTTTAGTCACGCATAAATCCCTTTAATACATTTGAGCTCAAAACTCCATATTTTTCTTGGTCTGAAGTGAAATCTACAGGATAAGTTTAAAGGACAGCATATTTGTTCAATGCTATGTATTGAGGTTCCCCAAGTGGAAAGGGAGGTTTATAGGGGCCTGGGTATCATGGCAACCCCCGAACTGGGATCCTCAAACACATATAGGGTAAGAAGGAAAGGGCTTCCCCTCAGAAGGAACAGACAGGATAGGATGGGGACAAAGTGTGCATTGAGGGCCTGAGAACTCCAATTTTGATATCCAGTCAGCACAGAGGGGAGGGGATGATTTTGAACTTGGCCCTAAAGAATTTAAAGGAAGGCCTAAGTGGCCAGGAAAGGGAGATAACTATATTGAAATGGAAGATAGAGAAGAGCAGTAGTAGTAGGATCACTGTAAGTCTCTAAGTCTTCCTATTTAAGAATTAAAGTTTTTTTAATTAGCCACAGTTACATGGAGAGCCCTTTCCTTACTAAATGGTATGGCCATGATCATGTAGAGTAAAGGAGGTGTGTGCAACATTGACAATCACAGACATGACTAAATGGGTTTCATTAACAGGGGAGGTCAAGTCATGGCAAAACCTAAAGTTGGACAAGAGCTACACCATGTCGCTGGCCCCACAGTGGATAGAGGCTTGGGGCTGGGAAGAAGAAGGGAAGAGGAAGGTTCCTGACTTCAGACGTGAAAGTCTCCAAAGGACGCACATATGCGGAACCACAGAACCCTGCCAAGAATCTAGAAAGACTTTGTATGTTGGAGAAAAGAAGGGGAAATAGCAGACAAAAGATTCAGCAGACCCACATCCCCTTGACAATACCTTCAGATTGTTATGGTTTAAGAGCTCCACCCATAAATTTTTTACATCAGGGAACCAAAATTGGAATGGTAGAAAAGCATTGCAGCTCATGCTGTCTGTAGTCCAGACGTCTCCCCAGTTTTCACATGTGCTGTCTTTAGTGGATAAGCAGAGTTCAGAGTGTCTCAGACCCAGAGGACCCTGACATCACTAGGTGGAGAGCATGCCTGTGGCTTACTTCCCCTAACATCCAGCCTAACAGGCTGTGGTAAATGCAGCAAATGCTCCTTGCTATGACAGCCCCACCCCACTCCTCTCCCTCCCCAGGAACCAAATCATGTTATACCCCTGTATGCCTGGGAAACAGACAAATGGTACTGTGCCCTTGTGTGATGCTCTGTGCTGCTTTAAGCACCTGAACCTATTCTCATTCTGTCCCTGTTGGCTCTGGATGAGGTAGGTGAGGCAGAGATGTTCATCTTAGTTTATTTACTGAGCAGTCAAGCCACAAAGAGGCTCAACCACTTGCCCAGGGTCAAAAGTCCTTCAGTAGAGCACAGATTTCTCACTCCCTTTCTGATGGATTTTCCATGGCCCCACCCCAACCGCTGGGATATAGGTATTTTGGTATAGTGATTTTTTTTTAATTTTTTTTTCAACGTTTATTTATTTTTGGGACAGAGAGAGACAGAGCATGAACGGGGGAGGGCCAGAGAGAGAGGGAGACACAGAATCGGAAACAGGCTCCAGGCTCCGAGCCATCAGCCCAGAGCCTGACGCGGGGCTCGAACTCACGGACTGCGAGATCGTGACCTGGCTGAAGTCGGACGCCTAACCGACTGCGCCACCCAGGCACCCCAAGTATAGTGATTTTTAAGAATATCCTTTTGAAATGTACCTGGCAAGGATACAAAAACTAATTAAAAAAAAAAAAAAAACCTCCACAAAGGTAAAGAGTACAAAATACAGAGAATATCCTCCATGCGACTGCCTGGTATTGACAGCACAAACCAGTAGAGAATTGGAAATCAATCAATTTGCCAGGTCAGAACACTTTAGCATAAGCTCCCATTAAAGCCTTTTAAAAAGGACCTTCAAGATCTTTAAATGCCTTTTTGTCTTCTCACTGCACTTTAAGGATAAAAAGCACCACCCTGAGCCCTTTTGATGTGATCACCAGATGTGTCTGCCAGGGTCCAGCCATAGCTGGCAAGCTACACAACACCCGACCCCTGGATTCTTACTGGGGAGGCAACACAGTGCACAATTTTTGTCTGGTCTCGTTATCAGCCAGATGTTTGGGTCCATGCAGAGTAGACATAGGCTGTGAGATTTTTCTAACTGAATCACAGCAAGGACTATGCTCCACATTTTACATCTAAACTTGCACAATTTAAATAATAACGAGCACCTGAATCCTTCCCAAGCTACCACCGTCTTCATTCCTTTAAGGGCATCAATTGATCATCCGTTCTTCCTATAAGGATGGAAAAACCACATCCTTCACAAATGTCCTTCTTTTATGAGCAGATAGAAGAACCAAACCAATCCAAATTTCACTGTTTATGGAATTAAATTTTGAGATGAGGACATTTAGGCAAGTTTTCTGTTTAAATCATAGCTACAGAGAAATCTAGATTGATCATGAAAGTAGTTTCCAATCTTACCTATAGTATTAAAAACAACACATGCTACATATGCCATTGCTGATGCCTGGACTCTAGCTAATGTACCTGGTACCTGAAGAAACAAGACAAAACCCCACAATTACTGAGTACTTTTGTTTAGATTTTTATTCCCAAGATGAATTGTTTAAATGGAGATCTTCTGTCTTAGTGAATGAACATGTGGCTGTGGTCTACAAAAGTAGCTGACTCAGCAAACACATTTACATGTGGTAATAACTGCAAACAAGGCAGAAGTGTGAGTGTGTGTGTGTGTGTGTGTGTGTGTGTATTAAAACCAACAAATAAACCAAACCAACAACAACAACAACAAAAACCCTAAACTAAGTGAAACCAAAAATCTTGAAAACAATATTTTTTCACCTGACTTCAGCCTCACCTCCAGGGTGACCTCTTCTTGGAAAGACTCTTGCATTAGCTACCCTCTGTTTAACCCTCACCACCCAGATCTCTTCTCTCCCCTCCTCTGCCCTGTTCTGTGTCACAAGAGGCTAACCTCTGCAGAATAAATCATCCTGATACCCTACCTGGTGGGTTTCTGGTTGGATTCAGCCAGTGAGAGAGACAGGAAGGAAATTGGAAGGCAGGAAGAAAGAAAGAGGTTGGGGTATTTCTTCCTTGCTTACTCCATACATTGGTGTCAGCTCTCTAATTTTGGCCAGGCTCCCCAATTCTGGCTCTCATTTGCTCTAACAGCACTGTTTCCTTTCCTAGCCTTTTAGCCCCAGGAAAGGTAATGGCTTCCCAGTGTCATAAACAGCCCTTCTTGGTTCCTTAACTTGCCTCCAACTCTGTGTCTGGGCCCTTCACCAAACTCATTGCTTGAACCTTCTGGCATGAATTCTGTTTCCTGCTGGGACCCAGACATAGATTCTCTTTACCACCAAGATAAATCAGTCATCTACCCTCCAGTGCCCCTTCACATTCTTCTCTGATCCCATTTATCACCTCCACTGTAATCATTGTGTTTTAGACTATGGCCTCACTGAGAGCTGAGGCTGACTTATTTGCCTTTTACCTTCAACATCTAGCACACTATCAGGCCTATAATGGGCAGTTAATTGATATTGCTTCAATGAACATGTAATTGTAGGTTAAACAAATAGGGCCTAAATACTCCTCTGAGACAAACAACATACATTTTACTTTTCACTTTTGTCTGTACATGCACTAAGCACCTGCTACATGCCAGGCCCTGGGCTGGGTGGTAGGGACAGAACCATGAACAAGACAGAAACACTTATGACCTTCAAGGACTTTGTAATCTAGGAGAGTGTTGAGGTAGCTGACCAGAAAATGAGTGGTTACAATAATGTGAGAAGCGTTTTGACTGAGGGAGGAAAGGGCTTTAGAAACAGCCAAGAAAAACCCAATACATGTTGGGAGCAGGCCATCAGGGGCAGTCTAAACCAGGGTTGGCAACCTCAAATGCCTGCAGGGCCAGGCAGGCTACATAAATGAGTTAATCCAGCCAGGTAAGAGCTGAATGAACTGGAGAGAGCATGCCCTGTTTATAGTGTGCCACTGCCCTCAGCTTGAGCGAATGGAGTCTGTGGCTATGTGGAGCTAGTGTCTCTTCCCATTTTTGAAGGGAAATCAGAAAGCTGGATTTTTATTTTTAAATGTCCAGACCTCATCCAAAAATATAAAAATACTAAGGGAAGCAAATAAAATGTCAATAGACCAGGTGTTGCCAGCTTTCCACTCCTGGCCTATGCTGCTGGTCAAAAGAATGAGCAAGAGATAACCAGGTGAAGATCTGTGTGTATGTATGTATGTATGTATGTGTGTGTGTGTGTGTGTACGTGCACGTTGGGGGCAGGTGCTTCAGTAGAAAGAGGGTTATAGGAAAAGAAGAACATGATGAGTGGATACCCAAAACAGTCAGTCTGGTAGGTTGAGAAATTTAATGTAGCTGAAGAACAGAATGTGAGAGAGGATATGGCAATAGATGAAGCCAGATACATAAGCAGCCTCAGGCCTGGTGGGTGGGCACTGCTTACTGCCTTACCACTAGCCATTCTTCCTTGCTATGGAAATCTCCAAGTTGTTTAGCTACTAGGCAGCATGAGATTGAGAGGGGAGAAAGCCCCTCCCCAGATCACGGTAATTCCATTACCTTTCGAAGGATTGGTTTAGCACTGGCGAGACTACAATTCTTGCCAATGAGATAGTGGGGGAAGCAGAGAGTCACATAGAAGCAAATGTAGCACACCCCCCCTTTCTCCCTGTGGATATATACCAGTTCAAAAGGAAAACCAACCCCAGAAGACAAACCAATATGCTGGAAAGACAGAATAGGCAGATGGAGAGATCCCGCATTCATGATAAGATCATTGGGCTGATGAATAAAGCAGGTCTAAAGCTTTTCTGCCTGGGACTTTTGGTTATGTGAAGTAGTACATTTTCTTATCGTCAGCCCCTTCTGAGTTGTATTGTTTAACAATTACTGCAGAAAGTGTATGAAGTGAATCACCAAGTCAGTCAATTTGAACGTTATTCTGCGGGCAGTAGGAAACCGCTGAAGGATTTTAAGGAGACGTGTGTCATATTCAGATCTGAGTTTTAGAAGGATCACCCCGGCTGCAGTGAAGATAAATGATTGGAGTCAGGCAATAGTAGAGTCAGGGAGGAACACGTATGTTTCATCTTATCCAGGAAACTCTAGATTCCTTGAGGGTAGCCATCGGGTTTCATTAGTCTGTCACAGTGCTTTTCATATGGTTGGCTCTCAATGTTTGTTAAGTGAACTAGGTCAGTTACTGAGTGGTGTATCCCTTTCTTTACTGTGAGAACAGCTGGAGGCTGACTTCCAGCTGTGTCACATATAAAATGCCTATAGGTTTCTGGCCAAAAATTGCCAGTTAACTTTTTAAATTTGTTTTCTTTCTTTCTTTCTTTCTTTCTTTCTTTCTTTCTTTCTTTCTTTCTTTCTTTCTATTTTTGGTATTTCCTTTTTTTAAATTTAATGTAATTTTATTATTTAAATTATTTTTATTTGAGTATGGTTGTCTCTCTCTCGTTTTCCTTTTAAGGTATGTGGTATTCTTATAGCCTAAAGCAGCTACGTAATTTATGAAGCCCAACGCAACTGAATATTGTAGCGCCCTTTGTGGAAAAAGAGGGGGAAAAGTATCATTAAAAGTACTAAAATACACAGGTTTTTCCTTTCTTACATATATTTGCTCTGTTCATGCATATGTACTATTGGACTCTACTTTTAAAACACAACTTCAAAAATTACTAAGAATTTAAAGATGATGAGGGCAGAGCATTAGATCGCAAGCCTGGGACCCGGGTGAGTGTGGGGGCTCTGTGAGATTGCTCAGGTCTTGCACCCATCAAGCCAGGGCTGCCTCAGCTGCGAGGTGCATAGTGAAATAAGGGGGGAGGCAATGGAGAAGGGCATACAGGGGTGGGTCTCTAGGGTGCTAACTACCTTCTAGCTAGTGACTAAAGTGGCTTTATAATTACAGCGTACTGCAAATTTATCTTCCATGCACTTCTATTTATCTATGTGCATTATATTTCCAATTATAAAAATTTTAAGTGAATAACAAAGATAAATTCATTCTGAGTCTAATGAATTTCTTGAATTTCCCTCTCCTGGGATCTTTCTCTTTGTCTTCATGATTGTTTTTGGGTCTTTCTACCTTCTCATTCATTCCTTTCTAACTTCTCAGGAGTAATTTAGACTGATAAGTCCCAGGTTGCACACTTCTTTATGATCCTGCCCCACAATAAATAAATCCAGAAGAGAGTATAGGGAGGAATTAAGGGGTTAACCTTTTCCAGAAGCACTGCCAGAGCAAGGAAGAACTGTATCACACATCAGAGAGCACAACCAAATCTCTTCAATGCACAATGTCCATTCTGCCCTCTCATGGCCCAAAGAGACTTTCCGTGTTTCTTCCATATAGGACTTGTTTTTCAGTGAAGGACTAGAATGATCTCCCTGTCTTAAGAGGGACAGGATGGGTGGTCATTCGACAGAAGGATTGTGCATCCTCACTCCCACCCTGCTGGTGTGAACCCAGGGCACCTCCTCCGTTTGTGGGGATGACACTATTAGTTTTTACTTATGGGTCCAGGATGAAAAGGTCTCTAGTCTTATTTGGTGGGGAGCTGGAGCTGGTGTGCTCCTTGCCCACTTGTGTTATTAAACGACAATTTCAAAATGAGGGGGCTGGACTTACAGCAGAGTCTTCATATCAAATGATTCATGTACCAATACTTATCTGTCACACTTGATCACTATTTGTCATCATTTGGACAACACACATTAATTTTTTTTTTAATTTTAGTCTTTCTGGAATTAAGCCTTGCAGTTGGTGACATCTCACATTCTTTGGCAAGTGACATAGTTGCCATTGCCTGGACAGGCATTGATTGAAATCACCAGCATCAGAACTTTCAGAATGGGGATCAGTGGCCTGGAGGAAAATCCCCAGATCACAGTGGAGCACTGCACTCCTAGGAACCAAGTGGCTACCAGGACATGGTTGGGGAGGTGGTAAACCAGGCTATTTAGCAACATTCTCAAAGCAGGAGTCACAAATAGGCTGACTCTACAGAAAAGCAATATCAGTTGAGGAGTTCAGTACCAGTTGTTTTTAGGGCCTGTTAAAAAAAAATGCTGTATTACCAATGAACTTGATGGTCCTACAGTGGTCCTACAGCACAGAGTGTGACATTGGGTGGGAAAGCATCATCTTCTTTGAGTGACTCAGGAAAGTCAGGCAATATGGAAGAGTTTTAAGAATGTCTGAAACTATTGATTTCATCTATATTTTCCTTTTTGTGGATGTACAAGAGTAATATATGATAAAAATCTATGTCCAATTAGAGTGGCTCCTCAAAAAAATCAACCATAGGCTCGCTTGGGTAGCTCAGTCAGTTGAGCGTCTCACTCTTGATTTCAGCTCAGGTCATGATTGCACCATTTCTGGGTTTAAGCGCCATCTTGGGCTCTGTGCTGATGGTGTGGAGCCTGCTTAGTATTCTCTTTCTCTCCCTCTCTCTCTGCCCCTCTCCCCACTCATGCTCTGTCTCTGTCTCTCAAAAATAAATAAAAATGTTAAAAAAAATTTTTTAATCGTTGAAATGGTAATTTTTATGTTATATATATTTACCACAATAAAACATCTATGTCTTAATAAATGTATACAAATTCTATTAATAAGTATAAAACAATAGTTTTAAATGATAAGAAGGTATTTTGCCAGAGGTAATTAACCAGCATTTTTCCCCTTTTTTGTAGTAAATAAAATAATGGTACATCTTTCATCATTGGCATCCTACATTTGTGAAATACGGCTGTGTGCTCTCCTTCCTCTCCTCCTTCCATGTCATAAAGGCCCATCTGAGAGGGTCAGCTTTGAAGAGGAAAAATTGTGCCCAGCAACTTTACCTCTGATCAATTGTTAGGATTTTCTCCATGTTCAGCCCCATTCAAGGAGCTGGGACTAGAGACCTGTTCTTGACCCTGATGAGTATATGTATTTGTCAGGTAAAAATAATGCAAAATACTTAGCAGAATTGTAAGCTCTGGGGCAGGAATCAGAAGAGCAGAGTTCTAGTCTAAACTCTGCACCAGGCAAGTCACTTTGTGTCTCTGGGCCTCTTCTGTAAAAGGAGATGTTCAAGTTAAACCTCTGAGGTTCCTTATTACTTCTCTACATCTATGGGAATAATTAGAAAAAACATAATCAAAATGAGGCATCAAAGAATGTAGCAGAGACTGTGCTTATGTGCCCCCTGAATGGGTCCTTTTTCCTCTTGGGCAGGTGGCACAACAATATCTCCCAGTGTCCCAGCAGATAAGTAGGGCCATGTGACTCATTTCTGGCCAAGGGAGCATGGTCAGAAATCACTTATGCCCCTCCCCGGCTTGGCCTCTGAGACATCCCAGTGAGACCCTCCATTCTCAGTGTCCTACTGTGGTGCCTTCAGAATCCATGTGTTGAAGATGGCTCTGCATTGATGGAAGGTGCTTCATTCTTGGTCATTATCTGAAGAGATGCTACCTAACCCACATGGACTGTACTGCAAGCAGGAATTACATCATCATTTTAAGCTACTCAGATTTTATTTTGTTTTGCTTATTTGAATAATTAACCTACTTTGAATAAACAAAAAACAAAGGATGAGTTCAATAAAAATTCTTGAGATTTAGGAAAGATCAGAGGAGCATCATTGCTACTGGCCCTGAAGCCCTAAAGGCACAGTCAAAAAGGAAAAGGGAGACGTTCCAGTCCTGGCAGTAACAGGATTCAGAATTTGGAGATTTGGATGTGATTTGTTCTGAGAGCTAGAGAAGAATGGTTGATGTACTAATCTACCTCCATGTCCCTTCCCCCACCACACACACACACACACACACACACACACACACATATCTCCATCATCCAGTAGTATCACGAGAAAATATGCAAACAACTCTGAATGGATCCAGTAATGCGGAAACAAAGTATGAATCACCATAAAGAAGCCAAGGCAATGTACAGCCTGGTGTATTAACTGTGCAGGTGGTAACAGTGCTCACCTGAGATCAATCTTCAATAGCATAGGCCAGCAATCCCAGACTGAGAAGAGGAAGCTAAGCAGGGACTAGATGGGGTAGATGAAATGCCCAAGGTGTATCTTGCTAGAATGAGATGAGAAAGAACTCTAAGACCCCCCATGTGCAATTAACAGGCAGCATTAGCATTGAAGAGGAGAAGCCACATCTACCAAGACTTGCCATGAGGACCCACCACCCCAAAGTTGGATCACTGGGTTCATCCTGGGGCACCAGATAAGGAGTGGGAGGAGAGATAAAGATGGAGAGAAGGAGTAGGGATGAAGTGAGGGAGAGAAGGAATGCAGGGGGAGGAATAAGGGAAGGAAGTGGAAGTTAGTCAACCAAAAAGTTGACTTGGTAGAAGAAAGCTTGTTAAGAGTGTTAAATAAGGGGGACAAGGTTGCTAAATGGTTCAAGAGAAAATATCCAAAAGGTTTTTTGGCCCCTTCTCCATGACCAGTCAATCTCCTTGCATTAGTAAGAAGGGTTAACATTTAGACCGAAAGCAACAAAACTGGTTTCTCTTAATCTGCATACAAGCTTTTGAATTCCTATGACTTCTGGGAGGGATTTCAGTCATCTAAACACTTTATTGTAACCTCAGACCCAGAGATGATGGTGAGAATTAACAACACTTGCATAGGTGAGCCATGATTATGCAGTGATTGGCTTTGCTCAAGAGTGGAAAAGTGATGGGGCAATAGATTGGGATCAGGCTGGGGGGTGGGATGGCAGACAGATCCCTAGCATCCTTCTACCTCAGGGCCTTTGCACTTGCTATTCCGTTTGTCTGGATGAATCTTCTCCATTGGTATATGGATGGCTGGCTCCTTCATTTATTTCCTTTCTCTACTCTCTGACCACCATTAGGCCATCTCCTCACTCTGCTTTAATTTTCCCTCATGCCATTGTTTCCCCTGACATTAAATCATATATCTATTTATCTGCCTTTAATTTGGGCCTGGACTTTGTTGTGTTTTTTGCTGTGTCCCCAGCGCCTAGAAGAGGTTCTTGGCACATGACAGGGTTCAACGTATTCTTACTCGCAGACTAATCTTGATTGCTAACTCACATTGGTAATTGGTGACCATTTGGAGGGCTGTGTTGACAAAGATTAGGAGAATCAGAGAATGGTACTCAACAATTGATATTTTGCCTGGCTATAGAGAAGTGGAGCCAGAGGGCAGTTTGGCAACACTGAAGTCTGTATTAGGGTTGAAAATGGTGTTGAGTTTAGACTTTCCTAACATGCTAGCCAATAAGCCAACATTCTGGGGTTTTGAGTGGGAGAAATATCAATGAAATGTGGCAAGGGAAGAGATTTCAGCTGACAAGGTACAAGGTCAGGACAGAATGGGGGGAATTAACATGGAACTGGGAGACTGCAGTGGGAACTAAGCCAGGTCTGGGGTGATGAATCCCTGTGCAGAGAGTATGCTCAGAGGCTGCATTAGAGTAGGGCTTATTTGAGATCTTGCCCAGGTTTTGGGAGGGAGGATTGCAATAAGCAGGGAGCACTCCATTCTCTTCGACCCCTGGTCTCCACAGCATCCTCATGTCAGCCAGAGCTATCCCAGGACCTTGCCATTCAAAGCAGAGCTATGAAGAGTTAAAGAAAGAGGAGTAAACAGGGACTAAATAAACCCACAGGTTAATACATCATTAAGTAATATCCTTTAAATACTCCTTAAATTTGGACCCGTGGCCTGATTTCTCTTGGTCCATTAAGCAAAACTTGACAGAAAGGATATTTCCCTCTCCTTTTCAGATTGGGGAGTCTGCCAAGCCAGTCAGTGCCAGGATTCTTTTTCATCATATTTTTAATGATAAATTAATTGTGACCTCTTAAATTATTGTCCTCAGTGCTATGCCAGGACTCAGCACAATAGTGCTGGCTTCTCAGGGCTGAGCGTCCTTCTCTCTCTGTCTCTTTCTGTCTCTGTTTCTGACTGTCTCTTTCTCTCCAGAGCAAATTAATGAACATCACTGAGCATTTTGGAACTGCATCACCCAATTTCTGGGACAGGACACAGAATCAATGGGCACATCTTTTTTTCTCCCTACAATATGCATTCTTGTGTAATAATCTCCTTCCCATTTCCTACAGTCTCTACCAGCCAAACGATGACAAACATAATACAAACACCACTTGCAGAAGAGATGGTCTTTTATTCGTTCTTAGAAAGGCCTTAATTTCCTTCCAGGCTCATCTTTATAACTGGGAACCAGCTGATGGTTGGGAGTGAAGCAAATAGATCAGAACAGTAAACACCGAGTTTTAGAAATATGGTTATGCTTCTAATGGTAAAATAATTATAAGCAGGGACCTTGAAGCAGGCTTTAGTTTACCCCCAGGAAGAATTATACTATTATGGTTTTATGCTAGATTAAGATTGGAGTTTTAAGTGATTTGTGTCTCTCTTGAAATAGTGCCACTTTATCTTTAGGAATAGGGAGAAAATAATACTTAGTTTCACATTTATAATTTTTTTTTTGCTGAGTTGTTTGGATTTCAGAACTGATTTCTTGTATAAAAGAGACATGAAAATGTCAGGAAATTATGCAGAATTGCATTTTAGTGATCACCACTTGGGATGATTTAGTCAGCTATAATGACCAGAGTTTCTGGTTCTGGTACATAGGTTCTTTTTATGCAAATAGAATTTTACACAAATGATCTCAAATCCCAGGTTGTTCATTTCTCAATTGTTTATTGTTCACTCTTAAGCAATTGAGTTCAAAACCATCCTAGTTATAGACTGTACATACAATTCGTGCCACCTGCATACCCTTTCTGCCTGAGTGACTTTGTTGATGCCACTTGAAATTAGCAGCCATTAGGGTTTATTTCTGCAAATCTACATGCCTCAGCCCAGATATTGCAGATCATTAGCGGGTGCAAATTGAGGCTCAGGAAATGAGCACCCTCAAGCACTTGTCACTTCACTTCGACTGTCGCCTGGTCTGATAAAATGGAACAAGCCAGCAAGTGGGGCTTTTCTTCCAGCCGAGACATTGAACATGAGACAGTACACTGGACTAAGGCAGTAAGATCTCACTAGAGAGACTGGCATAAATGTGCCTTCCCCCAGTCACTCAAGGAAAAGATTCTAGTGGATGGCAAGAGGCCAAGTAACAAAGAAAGCTAAAGGCATGCTGGGAAATACCCTCTGAAGCCACACTGTGAAGAGGTGAGAAAGACATTGACAATGGACCAATTACTAAAAAGAAATCAAAGGTGCTGGCTGTGTACCTGGCATTGAATTTTTTAGTGACTTGCAGAACAGAAATGTTAGCACAGTATGCATTGTCTGATGGATACAGGTGGTGCATGTGGGCATCTTCTGGGCTTGAGTGATCTGGTCTCTGCCAGACCTGTACTGAGAGAGCCACAGGGGAAGTTCCTGCGAGGTCAGAGAGGTAGGGCCTTCTGGACAATGCCTGCCATTCCTAAAGACCTTTCGCTTCCATGGGAGAACTCTGTATCCACCCAGCTTTGCCTACATGCCCCCACCTGCAGTGGGTTAGAGAGCTTGGTTATCTGCTTGCCTACACCCTCCACTCAACATCAAAACAAAACCAACCCAGGATGCCTGGGAGGAAAGCCAATGCTTAATGAAAAATGAGTGAGGGCCATTTTACTTATATGATAGTTATTAATTAATGCCAGAGACAAAATGTAGAAATTACTCTGGTTATGTTTTCATTGCCAAAGCAAAGTAAACTGGTGGAAGTCCATAGAGGTAAATTTATTCATTTTAAATAGGGTTCCTTTTAGGATGACCAGCCATCCTTGTTTGCCTGGGATTGTTCCCAGTGTTATCTCCTGGGCAATCCAGAGTGGTTGGCCACCTCCTACTTTTCTTTAATATCAGAGTAGCTGGTTTAGGACAGTGTAATATAAACAAAAATCTAACAGTTCACTCCCTTAGCGTTATACACAGAAATAAGCGTAACTTAGCATGTAGACCCCAGTGACTCTGGAGTCAGACTACAGGGACTTGAATCCTGGCTCCAACACTTACCAGCTATATGAACACTGGCTAGCTACCATTCAATCCCTTTGTGCCTCAGTTGATTTATCTGCAAAGTGGGAATAATAGAGCATATTTCAGAGGGTTTTTATTTGAATTAAATGAGCTAATACATGTAGGAGGCTTAGAACAGCACCTGGCACATAGTCAGTGCTTAATACATCTTGGTTATCATTATCATTATTACTATTATCTCTTTTTTCATAAGCCCTGAATTACCACCACGTACAGCAAGCATTAAAATAAACAACTCCTAAGTACATATTAAGCCTTCATGTTATTACTTAACTGTTGTAGTCACTGTCATTAAACATTGTCTTCTTTGAAACCTAAGAGTGTGATTTTTTTTCTTCTTGACTCTACATTGGCCTGGAACCTTTTCATATTCTTTGGCCATCTGCTTTATCCTGCTCAGAGAAATTCATCAATTAGCTTCCTAACAGCCCCTCTGACAAAGCTCACTCCATCACCTGCAGTTCAAACATCTTTAGCCCTGCTGTCTTCCATCTTTGCTCTAGAGTTCTAGCTGCCTCTTTTACACACACACACACCACATACACATGTATACATATACCCGCACATACCACATATATACATATTTACACACATATACACACCCCATACATGCCCATACATGCAAACCCATTCACATATACACACATTACATGCACATATACACATGCATACATATATATACATACAACAGTGTACACTATATTCCTAGTGAGCTGTGGACTCCAGCTCATTCCCAGAGAGCATGGCAGAATGTTTTCACCATTTCCACATATTTAAAGGCAGGCCTTTACCTCATGAACCTTTAGGAAGAAACAATAATGATACTTACAAAAGGAAACTATACGTGGTTTTCTTCACTGTCACTTTACAAATATCAATTATATAAAAGAATATTGAACATACAAAACTTTTGTGTACATGCTGGTCATTTAATTTAGTCAACAAATAATCACAATTGCATTGTTTGTCTCTAGCACTTTATAGTTTATAAATTGCTTCCTGATGTGTTATTTCTTTAGTGAGGAATTTCTATATGCAAGGCATTTCATGTACTGTTATGAAATCATCTGGCCTTGGAGTTTGTGTGTGTTGGGGGTGCAACTCAAATGTGAAATAGTTGGGGCTAGGTAGAGACCAAGCAATATCACCTGGAAGTAGAAAGAATGGAAACTGAGGTAGCTCAAAATTACAACTGGCAGTCAGGCACCATGTAGGCCTGGGTAGAGTGGTTCTGATTTTAGAAATGATGTAACTCGAAGTGACCAATCAGGCAGCTGAGGGAATGCAGAGAAAGACTGATTCCTGGCTCCTTTAGATCTGCCATGACATCTAGGGAAGGAGATATGAGGACCTTGAGCCTTGAAGATGGGATGGTGAGGGGTAGGCAGAATCTAATAGCCAGGTGGTCTAGATCTCAGAGCAAGACACTAGTTATAGAGAGAAATCAAGGAAGGAGAGAACTGCAAAAAAAGAAGCTCCAGGCCAGATGGCAGGTAGGGGATATGCAGGCTGGGTGGATATTTCTGGTTCTTTGGATCTTTGAAAGGAAAGAAAGGAGGGAAGCACAAAGGATGGCAATGGCATTGGTTGCTGCAGCCACCATATACTTTATCTCAGGCCCAAGTAACCCCAGATAGAGGCTGGAAACTGTTAATCTATAGATTTGTCAGGGTCCTGGCAAGACAGAGATAGCACATGCAATCTGGTAGTTAGACAGTTTAATAAAAAAGCTACTTGCAGTGAAAAATTGAGAGTGTTCCCTGTAAGTTCTGGAACAAGGATGTCCACCTTTGCCACTTTTGTTCAACATAGTACTGGAAGCCCTAGCCATAGCAATCAGACAAGAAAAAGAAATGAGGCATCCATATTGGTAAAGAAGAAATTAAATTGTCACTATCTGCAGATGACATGATGTTATACATAGAAAATCCTAAAGATTCTACCAAAAAACTACTAGCAGTTATAAGTGAATTCAATAAAGTGACAGGATATAAAATTAATACTCAGAAACCAGTAGTATTTCTATAAACTAACAACAAAGTTGTAGAAAGAGAAAGTTAAAAAATAATTCCATTTATAATTACACCAAAAAGAATAAAATATGTAGGAATAAACTTAATCAAGAAGGTGAAAGACCTGTACTCTGAAAACTACAAAACATTTATCAAAAAGATTGCAGATGACACAAATGGAAAGATAATTCCATGCTCATGGATTAGAAGAATCAATATTGTTAGAATGTCCATATTACCTAAAACAATCTGCAGATTCAATCCAGTCCCTGTCAAACTACCAACAGAATTTTTCACAAAACTAGACCAATGATACCAAAATTTGTATGGAATCACAGAAGACCCCATATAGTCAAAGCAATTCTGAGAAAGAGGAAGAGAACTGGAGTATCACAATTCCAGATTTCAAGATATATTAAAGTTGTAGCACATTACAAAGTAATATGTCACTGGGCACAAAAATAGAGACATAGATCAATGGAACAGAACACAGACCCCAGAAATAGACCCATAAACATTTATATGGTCAATTAATCTATGACAAAGAATAAGAACATACAATGGGGAACGGACAGTCTTTTCAGTAAATGGTTCTGGGAAAACTGGACAGCTACATATAAAAGAATGCAACTGTACTACTTTCTTATGCCATACACAAAAATAAACTTAAAATGGATTAAAGACCTAAACATGAGACCTGAAACCATAAAAATCCTAGAAAAGCAAACAGGCAGTAATTTCTCTGACATCAGCCATAGCAACATTTTTCCTTTTTTTTTAATGTTTATTTATTTTTGAGAGAGAGAGAGAGACAGAGCACGAGTAGGAGAAGGGCAGAGAGAGAGGGAGACACAAAATCCAAAGCAGGATCCAGGCTCTAATCTGTCAGCACAAAAGCCCGATGTGGTCACTGACCGTGAGATCATGACCTGAGTCAAAGTCAGACGCTTAACTGACTGAACCACCCAGGTACCCTATAACATTTTTCTAGATATGCCTCTTAAGGCAAAGGAAACAAAAGCAAAAATAAACTATGGGGACTGTATCATAATAAAAAGCTTTTGCACAGTACAGCAAAGGATGCCATTAAGAAAATAAAAAGACAACCTACTGAATGGGAGAAGATATTTGCAAATGATAAATTCCATAAGGGGTTAAGATAAAAAATATAGAACAAACTTGTACAACTCAACACCAAAAAACCAAACAATCCAATTAAAAAATGAGCAGAGGACCTGAATAGACATTTTTCCAAATAAGACCTACAGGTGGCCAACAGACACATGAAAAGATGGTTAACATCACCAATCATCAGGGAAATGCAAATCAAAACCGCAATGAGATATCACTTTACACCTATTAGAATGGCTAAAATCAGAAGACAAGAAACAGCAAGTGTTGGCAAGGATGTGGAGAAAAAGAAATTCTCATGCACCATTGGTAGAAATGTAAATTGGTACAGCCACTGTAGAAAACAGTATGGAGGTTCCTCAAAAAATTTTAAAAAGAAATACCATATGATCTAATAATTCCACTATTGGGTATTTGCCCAGGAAAAACAAAAATACTTGCTTGAAAAAATATATGCACCCCTATGTTTATTGCAGCGTTATTTACAATAGCCAAGGCATGGAAGCAACCTAGTGTCCATCAATAGATGAATGGATAAAGAAACTGTGGTATATATAAATATAAATATATACCATGGAATATTACACAGCCCTAAAAAGGATGAGATCATGCCATTTGAGACGACATGGATGGACCAAGAGTGTATTATGCTAAGTGAAATAAGACTGAGAAAGATAAATACCATATGATTCAACTCATAAATGGCATCTTAAAAAATGAATAAACAAAAAGCAGAATCAGAACTATAAATACAGAGAACAAACTGCTGGTTGCCAGAAGGGAGGGGGTTTGGGGATTGGGCAGGATGTGTGAAGGGAGTGGGGAGGAGACCTCCAGTTAAGGAATAAGTAGGTCATAGGAATGAAGAGCAAAACATTGGGAGTACAGTCAGTGATATTGTGATAGCAGTGTAACAGGACAGATGGTGGCTATACTTGTGGTCAACATAGCATAATATGTAAACTTGTCAAATCACTGAGTTTAACACCTGAAGTTAGTGTAACATTATGTGCCAAATATACTTTTAAAAAAGTTTTTAAAAACATTACTTATAAAGATATGGGCAGAGTTTAGAGAACTCAACAAAGAAGAGAGCAGTACCTAGCACTAAACATAGCCATTATCAACCCTAAGCCTGAGTCTAGAGCCCAGAGAGAGCAGTGGTACATGGAGAGAGCTTCCTGATAAGAACTGTGGCCTTCCATGGAGGGATGCAACCAATCCAAAACAATCTAGTATGGCAGAAAAAACCTCCACCTCACTTTTCTACCATCCACTGATCCTTTGCTGGTGCTTCCCATTGGCCAAATCAACTAAAAGGCAGAAGGCAAGTACAAACGTATAATCCATATAGGCCAGCCTCCCCAGGCACAGAGTAGGGGGGAGAAGGATGGAGAGTGGATCTGAAGGGACAATGAGAAATATCCAGAAGACTTCTCCCCGCTTGCCTCTTAGCTTCCTTACTGTCTTTTATTTGGAAAATAATTGGTATCCACAACACAGAAATCTGTCAGGGACTATAATTTGATTGGGAACTGGGGGACCTGGCATAGCACTTAGGCAGGACAGTGATGTGACTACTTTGTATATGCACACTGATTCTGATTATCTTGTTGATGTAAATGAGAAAAGGATTTGCTGGGACTGTACCTACATACCAGATACCAGGGACCATGTTGATTTGTTTTAGTAATTATACCACAACTGGAACCACAGCTGTGATCATCATCACCATCTGGATAAGTTTGTGATCATCTCAGTTGTTTTCCAGGAGCTATCAGGCTGTTTCAACAGGTGATTTAAATAGAGATATGGCTGGAGTCTGCAGTCTTGACTGTGTCAGATCTTTGATAGCAGCATTAATCTTTGCATTTGCAAAAACGTGGCATTCCTTTAGTTTACTTTCTTAATGATGGGGTTGGGGGCAATTTCAGGGACGTCTACTTGGCTCTTCCTGTCATAATAGTTTTCACATCATAGGTCAGGGAACCAATGTCAAGATTTGGCTAGTTACTGAGTATATCTAGTCTCACTCTAATTCTGATGGTGGGGAAATTAACCACAAGATGGGTGGATGCCTTGTGAGACAGATTAAAGACTTCATCTATTAGTTAACTCACAATGTCCCAGGCTTTTTGGTTCTCCAGGGATTAGCATCATATCAGAACTAGTATCTAAAAAACTCCTAGAAAGTCTGGTTTTTTGGGGGGTACATCCTGGAAAATGGCCTCAGGTCTCTCTGGGAAAGGCTTGAGGAATATTCACAGTATGCTGGACCTCTGTGTACATATTGCTAGACCCTTCTTCAAAGGGATCCAGTCATCCCTCCTGAATTGAGAAGTTCTTGACCTGTGACTCGGCCTATGTCTGAGACCTGTGTAAGAGACCTTTAATTCCCACTCTGGCAACTCAGGTTAGGTTTCTACTCATCAGAGCCTAGAATTTTCTCACCTCTATATGTCAAGCAGTACCCTAGAAAATGATTTACAGGGACCCAAGGGACCCACTTCTTTTTTTTTTTTTAATTTTTTTTTCAACGTTTATTTATTTTTGGGACAGAGAGAGACAGAGCATGAACGGGGGAGGGGCAGAGACAGAGAGAGACACAGAATCGGAAACAGGCTCCAGGCTCCGAGCCATCAGCCCAGAGCCTGATGCGGGGCTCGAACTCCCAGACTGTGAGATCGTGACCTGGCTGAAGTCAGACGCTTAACCGACTGCGCCACCCAGGCACCCCGGGACCCACTTCTTATATATGCAGGTGAAAATATTCTGATAACAGCCCTGTCTCTGTTGTTTATTGTAATGTTTGCACCTACCTTGCTCAAAGCTAAACAACACTACCTGACTTCTAAATCTTCAAGTTCTCATTGAGATCAGAAAGCCCAGTAAATTGCCACACCTACCAATACCTCCAACCTTTAGAAGTTCCAAGAGTGATCACCTTCAGTGTGTCCTATTGGTTACCATCTTAAGGTTTCACCAAGCTGCCTAAGAGAATGAAATAACTTGGCTCTGTTGGAGCCCGGAAATAGAAATATCCTTGAGAAGCTATTCATGAAATCTCTATTACTGGAATGTGGATTAAAAATGCTTGCTGGGGTAAGCTGCTAAATCTTTACAAATGTTTAGGATAAAGCACAAATGAGAAAACCATGTTCAGCTAGGCTCTTTTATTTTGGCCAACTGTGTTCTTCTTTTCTGCTGAAATATGAGTGTTATGAGCACGATGAATGACTGCAAGCCAGATGGTGAAACTATTGTCTTGCTGTACTTGGGGTGACTTCTCCTCAAGGTACTATGCTGTTTCTCTCTGACTCTGTCTCATTTTCTCTCTCTCTCTGTCTCTCCCCTTCCCCTTCACTCATGACAAGGAAAGTCAATATTTTGAGTACTCTTATTTAGTAATTTTACAGTGACTATAAGTCACAACACAATCTTGTGGGCATGGGCTAAGGTTTTTACTAATTAGGATAGCTGAAAAGAAGCTGGTATGAAACAGCAGTGAGAAGAAAATAACTCAATTGTTAGGGGGAAAACTGGACTTCACGATTTTTAAGTAAAATTATTTTTGAAGTATAATATACATATAGAAAATTATGCAAATCATAAGTATCTAAATCAATGAATTTTCACTGAATGAATCATGTGTAACCATCATCCAGATCGAGAAATAATATTGGTGGCCCTTAGGTGCTCTATTTCTGCCCCCTTCGTCACTGCTATTACCCACAAAAACTCCACAATCAAGACAATTCTAATTTTTTTAGTTTTGCCTAGAATTATGTGTGCGCTTTTTTTTTTTTTTTTTACAAATAGTTCCCCTCCGGGCGCCTGGGTGGCGCAGTCGGTTAAGCGTCCGACTTCAGCCAGGTCACGATCTCGCGGTCCGTGAGTTCGAGCCCCGCGTCAGGCTCTGGGCTGATGGCTCAGAGCCTGGAGCCTGTTTCCGATTCTGTGTCTCCCTCTCTCTCTGCCCCTCCCCCGTTCATGCTCTGTCTCTCTCTGTCCCAAAAATAAATAAACATTGAAAAAAAATTTTTTTAAAAAAACAAATAGTTCCCCTCATGCAGAATTATGTTAGTGAAATTCATTCATGCTATTGCATGTAGCAGTAACCTATTTGTTACTATTGGTCTAGAGCAGGGAGTAACAGACTGCAGTCCACTACAGCCATTCTTGTACGGCCCGCCAGCTAAGAATGGCTTTTACGTTTCTAAAGAGTTGTGGAAAAATGACAAGAATATGCAACAAAAACACCATGTGACATGTAAAACCTAAAATACTTACTCTCCAACCCTTGACAGAAAAGTTTGCTGACCCCTGCTGTAGACTATTGTGTTGTATGGATACACTACAACTTATTGATTCATTCCACTGCCAAGGGATATTTGGCTTGTTTTCAGTTTTTAGCTATCATGAAGAGTGCTGCCATAAACATTCTTGCACATGCATTTTGGTGTACATGTATACACATGTATGTTGGGCATAAAACTGGAGGTGGAATTATTGAAGCATAAGGTATGAAGATATTCAGTGTTTGCAAGTACTGCCAAACACTTGTACAAATCAACACATTAAGCAGCAGTGATTAAGAATTCCAATTGTTCTACATCCTTGCCAATACTTGGTATTGTTTGTCTTTTAACTTTCATCATTTCAGTGTATGTATAGTAATATTTCCTTGTGGTTTTGGTTTGTACTCACTTGATGCCTCATGACATAAGCACTTTTTTCATGTGTTTATTGAACATTTGCTTATTCTTTTTGTGACATAACTGCTCACATATTTTGTCCACGGTTTGTATTTTCCTTATTGATTGGTTAGAATATTAAATTCTTTGCTAGATATGAGTTGCAAATACTTTGTTCTACTCGGTGATTTGTATTTCAACTTCTTAAGGATCCCCTGACAAACAGAAATTCTTACTTTTAACATAGTTTAATTTACCAGTTTTCCATTGTGGTCAGTGCTTTTGGAATCCTGTTTAAGAAACCTTTGCCTATCCTCTGTCACTGAAATACTCTCCAGTGTTCTTTCTCTTCTACAAGTGTTATTGTTTACCTTTTATGTGTAGATCTAAAATTTATCTTGAGTTTTCTTTGCATGGTGTGAGGTAGATGTCAAGATTAGTTTTAGTCCTTGTGATATCCAATTGGTTCAGCACTACTTTTGGAAAAAATGATCATTTCTTCATTATACTACAGTGCCACCTTCATCATAAATCAGGTACAGAGGATATGCAGATCTAGTTCTGAATGTATTAGCATGTTCCATACGAATTCATCTATGGTGCAGTAAGAACTTAAGCTTTCTTCTTCAAGATTGTCTTGACTCTTCTTGGTCCTTTCCATTCCCATATAAATTCATTGAATTGAAGAGGAAAAATGAAATTTTATATTATAAAATGAATATGATATATCCTTCCATTTATTTAGGCCTTCTTTAATTTCTCTATATGCTACTTTGTAATTTGCAATGGAAAGGAAGTATATAACTTTTATTAAACTTATTTTTAGTTATATGATGTTTGTTGATGTCATCTTAAATGTTATCGTCTTAAAGTTTTATTTTGTGATGTTTCCTGATGCTTAGAAATATATTTGATTGTTTTATGTTGACCCTCTATTCAGTGATCTGGCTAAATTCATTAATTCTAATACTTTGTAGAATCATTCGGCTTTTCTACAAACACACCCGTGTTACTGTTAATAATAACAGTTTTATTGTTTTCTTTCCTATTCTTCAACCTTTTTCTTAGCTTGTTGTACTAGCCATTTTATACTGTACAATATTGAATAGAAATAGTGATACCAAGCATCCTTGTTTTATTCCTGATTACAGAAGGAAAGCTTTCACTATTTCACCATTAAGTATGTTTACTACAGAATTTTTATAAATTCACTATTGTATTAAGGAAGTTCCCTTTTACTTTTAGTTTGCTAAGTGTGGTTTTTAAAATAAATACCTATAGAATTTGGTCAAATACTTTTTATAGATCTGTTCAAATAATAATAATATTCACATTTATTCTAATAATTGGTGAATTACACTGAATGATTTTTCAGAATCATTACTGGAATAAACCTAACTTCTTTGTGATAAGTTATACTTTTTATTCATTGCAGGATATGGTTTGCTAAAAAAATTTTTAGGGTCTTGCATTATAAGAGAGATTTGGCTGGCAATTTATTTTTTTGTATTGCCTTATTTTGTCTGATTTTGATATTAGGGATATGCTGGCCTCATAGAACAAGTTGAGAAGCATTTCCTTTTTTATGTGTTCTCTAAGAGTTTGCTTAAGATTGGTGCTTTTCTCCCTTAATGTTTAGAAGTATTCAACAGTGAATACAACTGGGTCTGAATATTTCTTTGCAGGAAAACTTTTTAATTAAATCTTAAAGCAGGTTTTTTGAGGTATAATTGACAGACGAGGAGCTGTATGTACTTGAAGTGAATAATTTGATACACTTGAATATAGGTTCATGTGCATGAAACTGTCATCAATCACAACAATAAGATAATGGAAATATCCATTATTTCCAAAAGATTCCTCAAACTCTTTTGTATTACCTCCTTTTTGCCACTCCCCATCCCTATCCTCCAGCAACTACTGATCAGCTTCCTGTCACTTTAGATTATTTGCCTTATCTCAAATTTTATGGAAGTAATTCATACAGTCTTCTCTCCTCTTTTTGTCTTTCTTCTTATGCTAAGCATAATAATTTTGAGAATTATCCATGTTGTGCCATGTATTAATTCATTTTTTTAAAAAAACTGAGCAGTATTCCACCGTATGTATGTACCACAATTCATTTAACCAACCACCTATTGATGTACATTTAGGTTGTTTCCAGTCTGGGACTATTAGAAATAAAGCTGCTATAAATATTTGTGTACAAGTCTTGGCATGGCCATATGCTTTCTTTTCTACCTAGGAGCAGAATGACAAGGCCATAGGGTGGGTATAGGTTTGCTTACCTTTTTAAGAGTCTGCCAAACTGTTTAACAGAGTAGTTGTGCCATTTTACATTCTCACCAGCAGTGTACATAATTGCTGTTGCTACCCATCTTCTCCAACACTTGGTATAATCAGACATTTTAATTTTAGAAATTCTAATCCCTGGATGGTCGTATTTCATTGCAATTCTAATTCATTTCCCTGACGATTTAATAGTGTGTATGTGTATTTGCCATTTGTATATCATCATTGGTGAAGTGTCCATGAAAATATTTTGCCTACTTTATATTGGGTTGTTCATTGTCTTATTATTGAGTTTGAGGAGTTCTTTATTCTGGATCCAAGTCCTTAATCAAATATGGGGTTTGCAAATATTTTTCCCCAAACTGTCTTTTCTTAAACTGCATTTTGAAAAGTGAAGGTTTTCAATTTTGATGTACAATTTCTCAATATTTCCTTTCAATGCATCTTTTAATGTTGTATCTAAAAAATTACTGCCCAGCCCAAGGTCACAAACACCTTCTCTATGTTTCCCTCCATAAATTTATAGTTTTAGGTTTTACATTTAAGTGTATGATCCATTTTGTGTTATGATTTTGGCAGTTTGGCAGTTTCTTATAGAAGTAAACATGCAACTACCACATGGCCCAGCCTTTGCACTCTTGGACCTTTATCCCAGAGAAATGAAAACTTACGTCCCCCAAAAAACTTATGTCCATACAAAATTCTGTACATGAATGTGTGAAGCAACTTTATCCACAATGACCAAAAACTGGAAGGAGTCCAGCCATGTACACGTCAGCAGGTGAATATTTTAACAAACTGTGGTACACTCATTTCATAAATACTACACAACAATAAATAGTAATGAACTATTAAATGTGCAACAACTTGGATAAGTATCAAGGGAATTTTGCTAAGTGAAAAAAAAATGAATCTCTGCCTGATTCCCTTTATAAAATTTTGTTGAAATAACAAGATTATAGAGTAGTACAGAATAGTTGTTGTCAAGGGTTATATGGGAGCAGGGGGCAGTACTAAGAGAGACGTGGCTATGGTTATATAAGAGTAGTATGCAGGTTCTTTGCAAGTGAACTGTTTTGTATCTTGATTGTAGCAGTGGTCACAGAAATCTACCCATGTAAAATTGCACAGAACTAAATACACACACACACACACACACACACACACACACACAAATACAGTTGAGTACATGTAAAATTTATAAAATCCGAATAAGGTCTTAGGACTGTATCAGTGTCAATGTCTTAGCTATGATTTCAAAAAACACCAGTTAAGCTGTTTTAATGAAGTAATTAAGATCTTGGACAAGAATGAGGACAGAGGGGTGAGAAAGGAAGCTATGTATGTAACACACATACAATAAAGGATGATAATCTGGAAAAAATGTTTGGTAAAAATCATAGTGAAGTAATTTGACTAGAAGTTCATCAGTTTTATTGATCTTGTCAAAGATCTAGCTTTTTCTTTCATAAATATTTATTATTTTTCTGTTTTTCATTTCATTGATTTCTGCTTTGATCTTTACTATTTTCTTTCTTCTGATTATTTTAGGTTTTATTAGCTCCTCTTATATTTTGGGTTCTTAAGGTTTAGTCTTTGATTTGAAATATGTTTTCTTTTCTAATATAGGTGTTTAGTGCTATAAATTTCCTTTTAAGTATAGCTTTAGCTACATTCCACAAATTTTTATATGATGTGTTTTCATTTTCATTCAGTTCAAAACACTTTGTAACTTCCCTTTGCATTTTTTTTTCTGAGATCCACAAGTTATTTGAAAGTTTCATAATTTCCAAATATTTGGGGATCTCCTAGGGACTTTGTTATTTATTTCTAATTTAGTGCCATTGTAGATAATATACTTTGGATGACTTCATACCTTTAAAAATTATTAAGGAATAATTTTATGTCCTAGAACATGATGTGTCTTGGTAAATGGACTTGAAAAAAATGTGCATTCTGCTGTTAATTGGTGGAGTTAGTGTACATTGATAGGGTTGTTCAAATCTTCTATATCCATTCGGATGCTCTGTATACTTTTCTCTCAATTATAGACAAATAGGTGGTGAAATCTGTAATTGTGAATTTGTCTATTTCACCTTGTAGTTTTTTCAGTTTTTGCTTCATATATCATGAAGGTCTGTTTTAGAAACATAAATGTTAAAATTGTATATACTCTTGATGAACTGATCTTTTTGTCATTAAAAAAAATTTTTTTTAATGTTTGTTTATTTATTTTTTTTTAATTTTTTTTTCAACGTTTATTTATTTTTGGGACAGAGAGAGACAGAGCATGAACGGGGGAGGGGCAAAGAGAGAGGGAGACACAGAATCGGAAACAGGCTCCAGGCTCTGAGCCATCAGCCCAGAGCCTGGGGCGGGGCTCGAACTCCCGGACCGCGAGATCGTGACCTGGCTGAAGTCGGACGCTTAACCGACTGCGCCACCCAGGCGCCCCTAATGTTTGTTTATTTTTGAGAGAGAGACAGGTGTGAGTGGGGGAGGAGCAGAGAGAGAGGAAGACACAGAATCCAAAGCAGGGTCCAGGCTCTGAGCTGTCAGCACAGAGCCAGATGTGGGGCTTGAACCCACAAACCATGAGACCATGACCTGAGCTGAAGTGGGACACTTAACGGAATGAGCCACCCAGGTGCCCCTGACCTTTTTGTCATTTTAAATGACCCTCTGTGTGCTTGGTAATTTTTTCTCTGAAATTGACTTCAACTGATATTAACATAACGATTCAAGCTTTCTTTTGACTAATGTTAATGTAGTGTATCTTTTTCCTTTCTTTTATTTTTTACCTGTTTATGTCTTTACATTTCAATTTTTTGTAGGCACATTACTTGGGTCTTGATTGATTTATCCTATTTGAACTGTGCCTTTAAATTGAGGTGTTTGGACCACTGAATATGATTATTGATATGATTGGATTTCATTCTGTCTTCTCATTATTTGTTTTCTATTTGTCTGTCAGTATTTTGTCCATTTCCCTCTTTTTCTGCTTTTTTTGGATTAAGTGTATGTATTTTATGCTTTAATTTTATCTTTTTAATTGGTTATTAGCTAGACCACTTTGTTGTGTTATTTTAATGGTTGCTTTAGGATTTATAGTATGCAACTTTTAATTATCATAATCTGTCTTCAAATGATATTATATAGCATTTTACATGACTATTTAAGAGCCTTTCAAGAGATTACTTTCATTCCTCCCTTCCTGGCCTTTGTACTGTTGCTGTCATATATTTTTCTTCTACATGTGTTATAAAACCCATAATACACTGTTATTACTTTTCTTTTATAGATATTCCAATAATAGGAAAATGTCTATGTTTACCCATATACTTACTTTTACTGGTGCTTTTCATTCCTTTGATCTAGATTTCCAACTCCTATAATTTTCCTTCTGCTTGAATAATTTCCTCTATCATTTGTTGTGCAGATCTGATCGTGATGAATTCTTTCAGCTTTTGTATGTCTGAATATTTCTTTATTTTTGATGAGTAAAGAATTCTACATTGACAGATTTTTTTTTTAATCTCAGCACTTTAAAGATTTTGCTCCACCGTCTTCCAATTTGCATTGCTTCCACAAAGAAATCTGCAATCAGCTTTATCTCATTTCCTCTGTACATAATTTGTCTTTTTTTCCCCCTAATCTGGAAGCTTTTAGGATTTTTTTTCTTTTTCACTGGTTTCAAGCAATAATTAATAGTCATTTGTTTTTGTTGCTGTTGTTGTCCAGAGGTTACTAATATTTTGCCCAGAGTTTATAATTTTTATCTGTAGGAGGGTTAATCCAGTAGAAGCCTCTCCACCATTACTGGAAATAGAACCTCTTATCATGCAATTCAAAATATTTACTGATTTCCATTTCATTTCTTCTTTGACCCATAAATTATTTAGAAATTTTAAAATTTCCAAACATTTGAGAATTTTTGAGTTCTCTTTCATTATTGATTTATGGATTAATTTTACTGACAGATAACATACTTTGAGTGATTTCACTCCTTGTTTTATATAAGGTCCAAAATATGTTAAATTTTGGTAAATATTCCATGTGCATTTGAAAAGGAGAGCTATCCCATCATTTTTTGATACAGTGTTCTATATAGAACAATGAGGTCAAGTTTCTTAATCATGTTGTTCAAGTCTTTTATGCTCTTACTGAATTTCTGGTTGGCTTGTTCCGTCATTTACAGAGAAATGCATGTTTAAATGTCCCAGTAGCGTTGTGGATATGTTTATGTCCACCTGTAGTTCTGTCACATTTTGTTTTATATATTTTGTAACTATGTAATTACGTGCATACAAATTTATAACTTTCGTATGTTTCTTGAAGACTTACCTTTTTATTATTATCAAAGTCTCTCCTCATTTCTAGTGCTGTTTCTTACCTTAAAGTTTACCTTGTCAGTTCACTAGTACTTGGTACAGCTGTACCAGCTTTCTTCTGCTTCGTGTTTGCATGGTACATTTTTCTTTATCTTCTAATTTCCACCCCTTTGGTTTTGTCCTTATAATAAAATGTGTGTCTGGCTGGCCACATATAGTTGGTGTTTGTTTTTTCAAATTCAGCCTAATACTAATTTGCTTGGGTAGCTGCCATCCTGCCTATTTTGTAGACTATTTATTTATTTATTTATTTATTTTTAAATTTCTTTTAGATAATTAAAAATATTTTTATTATTCCACAGTTTTCATCTTGCTTTTAGTTATGTATTCCTCTACTATTCTTTAAATTGCCACCCTACAGACTACAGTCTGTGCTTTTTACTTCCTTTTTTTTTAAGATTCTATTTTTTGTTAACTAACTAGAATTTAAAAAAAACTTTGAAAAGAAAGACAAAAAGATTTTATTTTTAAGTAATATCGATACTCAACATGGGGCTCGAATTCACCACCCCAAGATCGAGAGATGCATGCTCTACTGACCCAGCCAGCCAGGCATCCCTGTGCTTTTTACTTCTTAAGTTTCATTATAAATTAGTTGTTTGGCCACTTCTTATGCTAGAAGTTTTAACTCCATTTACTCATTCTCTGCTTTTTGTGATACAGTTGTCTTGAACTTTAACTGTACATACATCACATGAGTTGTTGTTAGCATGTTATTCATTTGTGTGTATCTCCTTTCTTTATTCCTTTCTGTATTTCAATGTGGGATCATTTTTTTTTTTCTTCCTGGAAAGCCTGATTTAGTGTTTCTTGTTTGGGAATCCCTGGCAATAAATTCTCTGTTTGTTTAAAAGTATCTTTATTTTTCTTAATTTTAATTAATTAAAAAAAATTTTTTTAACATTTTTATTTATTTTTGAGAGACATAGACAGAGCGTGAGTGAAGGAGGGGCAGAGAGGGAGGGAGACACAGAATCTGAAGCAGGCTTCACGCTCTGAGCTGTCAGCACAGAGCCTGATGAGGGGCTCGAATCCACCAACTGTGAGATTGTGATCTGAGCAGAAGTTGGATACTCAAGTGACTGAGTCACCCAAGCACCCCAATTTTTCCTTAATTTTTAAAGAATATATTTATTGGGCATAAAATTCTAGTTTGGAAATTACTTCCTTTCAATACCTAAGGATACCTTTCCATTGTTTTCTGGCTTCTGAAGTTTTCATTGAGAAGTCAGATATTAGCCTTGTTGTTCATTGACCATTTGAAAGTGCTGTGTCTTTTTTCTTTGACTGCTTTTAATATTTCCCCATTATCTTTAAGTTTCTTCATTTTTACACTGATGTATGTAGATATATGGGTTGTTATTTCCTTTAGTTTATTTATAATTCTTGAGGGTAGGAGTGATCCCTGTATCTGTAGCATGATGTCTTTTATAAGTCTTGGAAAACTCTCAGACATTACCTCTTTTAAATATTGCTTTTGGGGCAACTGGGTGGCTCAGTCCGTTGGGCGTCTGACTTCAGCTCAGGTCATGATCTCATGGTTTGTGAGTTCAAGCCCTGCATCAAGCTCTGTGCAGACAGCTCAGAGCCTGAAGCCTGCTTCGGATTCTGTGTCTCCCTCTCTCTCTGCCCCTCCCCCACTCACATTTTGTCTCTCAAAAATAAACATTAAAAAAAATTAAATATTGCTTTTGCCTAATCTATCTTCTTCTGAAATCTCAGA
Source organism: Lynx canadensis (assembly GCF_007474595.2). Taxonomy (NCBI): domain Eukaryota; kingdom Metazoa; phylum Chordata; class Mammalia; order Carnivora; family Felidae; genus Lynx; species Lynx canadensis. Next base: position 59,203,186 of record NC_044305.1, read on the forward strand.
TATACATATTTTGGACCTTTTCATTATAATTCTTATGTTCCTAACACTTTTTTTCTCTCCATTTTTTCTCATTGGGTTAATGTGTATATTTTTAAATTGACCTATCTTTAAATATAGTAATCCTGTCAGTTGTTTTCAATCTGCTGATGTACCTATTTATTGAGCTCTTTCTTAGTTTCTCTGTTCTCTGTTGAAATTCTTCATCTTACCATCTAGTTTCACAAATATATTAATTAGATACATGAATGTTTATGATAACTGAAATATCTTGATCACTTTTCTGTCTATTTTTATTGCCTATTTATCTCTTGACCCTGTTTTCTATATACTTGATATGTTTAATTGAATGTCAAACATTATGTATAAAAAATTGGAGAGGGTGAGAGGATTAATGCTACCCTCTGCCAGACAGCTCACATATGGGCAGTTTACCTTCATCCTTGCTTCAAAGCTATGTTACAGCCTTTGTAAGACTGAATCTGTCTCTGATTTAAACCTACCCTTAATACATATTCCAGACTCCCACTGAGAGCTTGGGTGTTTTCTAGATTTTAGAGGGTACTAGGCTCTAATTTTCCTTTCCCGACATTCCACATGTGACCGAAATATGGTATTTGTCTTTCTCTGATTTATTTTGTTTAAAATAATACACTCTATGGGGTGCCTGGGTGGCGCAGTCAGTTAAGCGTCCGACTTCAGCCAGGTCACGATCTCGCGGTCCGTGAGTTCGAGCCCCGCGTCAGGCTCTGGGCTGATGGCTCAGAGCCTGGAGCCTGTTTCCGATTCTGTGTCTCCCTCTCTCTGCCCCTCCCCCGTTCATGCTCTGTCTCTCTCTATCCCAAAAATAAATAAACGTTGAAAAAAAAATTTTAAATAATACACTCTAGTTCTTCCATATCATTGCAAATAGCAAGATTTCATTATTCTGAAGACTGAGTAATATTCCATTGTGTGTATATATATATACACATATCCAATCTTTATCCATTCTTTATTCATTCTTTATTCCATCCATGAAGTCGATGGACCTTCATGTTCTGTCCATAGTTTGGCTAATGTTGATATTGCTTCTGTAAACATCAGGATGCATGCACCCTTTCAATATGTATTTTATTATCCTTTGGGTAAATACCTAGTAGTGCAATTGCTGGATCATATTGCTGGTTTTATTTTTAGTTTTTTGAGGAACCTCCATACTCTTCTCCAGAGTGACTGCTCTAGTTTGTGTTCCCATCAACAGTGCAAGAAGATTCCCCTTTCTCCACATCATCACCAATACCTGTTGTTTCTTGCATTGTTAATTTCAGCCATTCTGACCAGTGTGAGGTGGTATCTCATCGTGGTTTTGATTTTGATTTTGATTTGTATTTCCTGATGATGAGTGATATTGAGCATCTTTTCATATGTTGGCAGCCATCTGGATGTATTCTTTGGAAAAGTGTCTATTCATATCTTCTGCCCATTTCTTAATTGGGTTATTTGTTTTTTGGGTGTTGAGTTTGATAGGTTCTTTACAGATTTTGGATACTAACCCTTTATCAGATCTGTCACTTGCAAATATCTTCTCCCGTTCCATAGGCTGCCTTTTAGTTTTGTTGATTGTTTCCTTCACTGTGCTGTAGTTTTTATTTTGATGAAATCCCAATAGTTCATTTTTGCTTTTGTTTCCCTTGCCTCTGGTGACGTGTCTAGTAAGAACATCAAAGAGGTTGATGTCAAAGAGGTTGCTGCCTGTGTTGTCTCTAGGATTTTGATGGCTTCCTGTTTCATATTTAGGTCTTTCATCCATTTTGAATTCATTTTTGTGTACAGTATAAGAAAGTGATCCGGTTTTGTTCTTCTGCATGTTGCTGTCCAATTTTCCCAACACCATTTGTTGAAGAGACTGTCTTTTTTCCATTGGATATTCCTTCCTGCTTTGTCAATGATTAGTTGACCATATAGTTGTGGGTCCATTTCTTTTTTTTTTTAATTCTGTTTTTATTCAGTTCCATTGATCTGATCTATGTGTCTGTTTTTGTACCATAATGTCTTGATGACTACAGCTTTACAATACAGCATGAAATCCGGAATTGTGAGGCCTCCAGTTTTGTTTTTCTTTTTCAGGATTGCTTTGGCTATTTGGGATCTTTTATGGTCCCAAACAAATTTTAGGATGGTTTGTTGTAGCGCTTTGAAAAATGTGGTGGTATTTTCATGGGGATTGCATTAAATGTGGAGATTGCTTTGAATAGTATAGACATATTAACAATGTTTGTTCTTCCAATCCATAAGCATGGAATGCTTTTCCATTTATTTGTGTCCTCTTCAATTTTTTTCCTAAGTCTTCTATAGTTTTCAGAGTATAGATATTTTACCTCTTTGGTTAGGTTTATTTCTAGGTATCTAATTGTTTTTTGTGCGATTGCAAATGGGACTTATTCTTTGATTTCTTTTTCTATTGCTTCATTATTGGTGTATAGAAATGCAACAGATTTCTGTACATTGATATTATATCCTGCGACTTTACTGGATTTATGTATTAGTTCTAGCAATTTTTTGGTGGAGTCATTTGGCTTTTCTACAGAGTATCATGCCATCTGAAAATAGTGAAAGTTTGACTTCTTCCTTGCCAATCTGGATGCCTTTTATTTATTTTTGTTGTCTGATTACTGAGGCTAAGGCTTGCAGTACTATGTTAAATAGTAATGGTGAGAGTGGACATCCTTGTTTTGTTCCTGACCATAGAGAAAAGGCTCTGAGTTTTCTTCCATTGAGGATGATATTAGCTGTGGGTCTTTAATATATGGCCTTTATGATATTGAGGTATGCTCCTTCTATCCCTAATTTGTTAAGGTTTTTTATCAATAATGGATGCTGTATTCTGTCAAATGCTTTTTCTGCATCTATTGACAGGATCATATGTTTCTTATCCTTTCTTTTATTAATGTGGTGTATCATGTTGATTGATTTGTGAATGTTATACCAGCCTGCAGGCCAGGAATAAATCCCACCTGATTGTGGTGAATAATTCTTTAAATGTACTGTTGAATTCAACTTGCTAGTATATTTAGAATTTTTGCATCCATGTTCATCAGGGATATTGACCTGTAATTCTCCTTTATAATGGGGTCTTTGGTTTTGGAATCAAGGTAATGCTAGCCTTGTAGAATGTGTTTGGAAGACCAATGTCTTTAGGTCTAAAATGAGTCTCCCATAGGCAGCATATAGATGGGTCTTGTTTTTGTTTTTGTTTTTGTTTTATCCATTCTGATACCCTATGTCTTTCAATTGGAGCATTTAGTCCATTTACACTCAGAGTGATTATTGAAAGGTATGAGTTTAACGCTATTGTGTTACCTGGTAAGTTTGTGTTTCTGGTGATGTTCTCTGTTCCTTTCTAGTCTTTGTTGCTGTTGGTCTTTTTTTCCCTTACTCAGAGAGTCCCCCTTAATATTTCTTGCAGGGCTGGTTTAGTGGACTTGAAGTCCTTCAGTTTTTGTTTGTCTGGGAAACTCTATCTCTCCTTCTATTCTGAGTGGCAGCCATGCTGGATAGAGTATTCTTGGCTGCATATTTTTCCCATTTAGCAAGTTGAATGTATCCTGCAACTCTTTTCTGGCCTTCCAAGTTTCTGTGGACAGATAGGCTGCAAACAGTTTAAGGACTCTTTTCCCTTGCTGCTTTCAGGATTCTTTCCTTGTATGTGTATTTTGTGAATTTGACTATAATATACCTTGATGATGGCCAACTTTTGTTGAATTTAATGGGAGTTCTCTGTGCTTCTTGAATTTTGCTGTCTGTATCTTCCCTAGTTTAGGGAAGTTTTCAGTTATAATTTGCTCACATAAACTTTCTGCTTCCTTTTCTCTCTTTTCATCTTCTAGGACACCTATGATACAAATGTTATTCCATTTTAATAAGTCACTGAGTTCCCTAACTCTACCTTTGTGATCCATTACCCTTGTTTCCTCTTCTTTTTAGCTTTGTTATTTTCCATAATTTTATCTTCTATATCACTAACTCTTTACTTTGTCCATCTTTGCTGTCATAGCAATAATTCAGGTTTGCATTTTAGTTATAGCATTTTTAATTTTGGCTTGACTAGATTTTAGCTCTTTTATCTCCGCAGTAAGGGATTCTCTAGTGTCTTGTACGCTTTTTTCAAGCCCAGCTAGAATCCTTATAATTGTTGTTTTAAATTCTAGTTCAGACATCGTACTTGTATCTCTATTGATTAAATCCCTGGTCATCATTTCTTTCTGTTCTTTCTTTTGGGTTGAATTCCTCCATCTTGTCATTTTTGTGGGAAAAAATAATAATAAAATAAAATTTAAAAATTAAAAATAAATAAATAAAGGAAGCTAGGTCCTAGGTGTGTTTTGGTCTTCTTATTAAGAGAAGCTTGAGAGAGGGTTGCTTGGGTGGCTTAAGTGGCTCAGTTGGGTAAGCATCTGACTTTCACTCAGGTCATGATCTCACAGTTTGTGGATTTAAGCTCCACTTTGGGTCCTGTGCTTACAGGGCAGAGCCTGCTTCAGATCCTCTGTCTCCCCCTCTCTCTGCCCCTCCCCTGCTCATGCTCACTCCCTCTCTCTCAAAAATAAAATAAACATTAAAAAACCTGTATATTAAAACAAAGAGAGAGAAGTTTGATAGAAAAAAGGAAAGAGAAAAAAGATAAAAAATTAAAAATAAAATTAATAAAATTAATAAAATAAAATTAAAAATTACTCTTTCTGTATCATAGAAGAAAAATAAAAACAAGCAAAATAAATACACACACACACACACACGCGCGCGCACGAGCGCAAAAGGAAGCTAGATCCAGTTTCCCCTAGAGCTGAAGCTTTGCAGCACTTTATGATCAGTAGACTTAGTGCATAGAAGGGGTTTGTGCTTGTGCTTGTCTTCTGGGGTAAGGGCCTGCTGCTCTGATTCTCAGGCAGATTTGCTCTATTGAAGTGCTTGGAGGCACAGCAGGGTGGGGGCTTGTTGTAATGGTTTCTTTCTCCATTCGGTGGTGCCCTTTAGCTCACTGAGGTCCATCAGTGCTGGTGGGCTGCAGGTGAAAACAAATTTGAAGCAACACGTGTAAACAATCGTGGGAAATACAAAATGCTACATAGTGAAAGGGTGCCTGGGTAGCTCAGTCGGTTAAGCATCCGACTTCGACTCAGATCTTGATCTCAAGGCTCATGAGTTCAAGCCCTGTGTTGGGCTCTGTGTTGACAGCTCAGAGACTGGTGCCTGCTTTAGATTCTGTGTCTCCTCTCTGTCCCTCCCCTGCTCATGCTCTGCCTCTCTCTCCTTCAAAAATAAATAAACAGAAAAAAATTTAAATAATTTTCCAACAGTAGTAGGAATGGGCATGTGTGTATGTGTGCACACTTGCCATGTATATGTGTGGTTTGCATATTAAAATTATATCATGTATACTTTAATAAAGAAAGAAAAAGAAAATGGATTCACCCCACTCTCTAGTCTCCAGAGTGGGTGTTTGGCCCTCACAGATATGGGATCAGTCACACCTCCTGTGTTCCCAGCTTCTGTCAGCTCCCTGCTTTGACCCTGTTTGTGTCTGATCTGTCTGCCTGGCAGGTGGTGTGACCCTTCTGGGTTTTATTTCGGTCACGACTATGTTTCAAAAGCCCGCACTTTCAGAGACCCCCACTGCTTAGAACCACGTTGGTCTCTGGGAGAGGGTCTTACCACATTGTGGCTGGAGCCAATTTGTCCCAGAAAATGTTCATTCGACCACGCAGTTGCGGCAGCTTGGTGTTTATAGTAAATCACAACACATAGCAGACACCAGGGTTTGCTGCCCTCAGCCAGCATCTTTGTTCCTATAGTGGTGAACAGGGCAGCTCTATGGTGTCTGCCAGGTCTTTTGCCCTAGGAGAAGCCATATGGCCTCTACCAAATGTACTCCAAACTGCTTCTCCCCAAGTGACCCAGGGGATTCTGCCTGCTTCTGGGACTCTGCCCTGCTTCCTTTGCTGGAGCACCACCAGGTGACCTCCAGAACTTGAGACCGAGTCTGTGCTCCACTGTTTATTGAAACCCTCTTCTTTCCCCCCATCAATGATTTTGGGGAAGTTTTCTCCTGCAGTCCTCTGCACGCGTTTTCACTTTTTTTTTTCACTTGTTCTCTCTTTCTCTCTAGCTACTTTCAGAGGGAGTGCAGTGCAAATCCATGCGCTGCTCTCTCCCCCTCTCTTTCTAATTTCTCTGAAAACAGCTCCCTCCTCTTTGCAGTACTGTGGCTTTTCTGTCTCCCAGTTCCCCTCTCTGCATCATTTACCTGCCATGTTCTCACCCTCAAATTATGCCAATTGTTCTCTTAATCCTCAGATCAATTACCTAGGTGTTCAAAATGATTTGATGTTGGTCTAGCTGTGTTCAAGGGACAAGACAAGAGAAGGGTGCCCCTGCTACTTCACCATATTAACTCCTCCCCTGATTTCTGAGCCTTTTATATCACACAAATTGAGAAAGAGCAAATGCTGGGGCATCTAGGTGACTCAGTTGGTTAAGTGTCCAACTCTTGATTTCAACTCAGGTCATGATCTCATAGGTTGTGAGATCAAGCCTTGCATTGGGCTCTGTGCTAACAGCACGGAGCCTGGTTGGGATTCTCTCTCTCCCTCTCTCTTTCTGCCCCTCCCCCATTCTTGCACACACATGTGCACACTATCTCTTGGTCTGTCTCTCTCTCTAAAAATAAATAAATAATAATTTTAAAAAATCAGCAAATGCCTCAAGGGAAAAACTGCTATGGAGTATCAGACTCACTTTTCTGAACTCTTCTCTTTGAGTACTTGGCCCTTCATGTTTTAGCTGTCTTGGCAACCTCAAACCCCTATTTTGCATCTCCATTCCTATGAGATTATCAGAAGTTCTTCTGGTTTATCTGATTCTTAGTAGTTTTCTTTTGCCTAGTTAAAGTTTTCTCTCTCCATGTCAGGAATCAGCAAATGTCCTAAGAAGAAGAATGGAATAAAAATGGGAGAGTTCTCCTCGGTGAGTTTCCCTTTTCTCTAGGACCTTGGCCCTTCAAGACCTGGCAACTCTCCCAGCATTTCTGCAATGCCCTCAGACAAATTTACTTTGTATTTGCTTTTCCACTTGTTTTCAGCTAAAGCATTGGTCTACTACAAGTAATTCCATCATAGCCTGAAGAGAAATATTTTATAGGATTTTAATAAAACTACATTTGAATTGTGAACACACAGATGCCAAAGATTATATGTTACTTTTAATTTGATTATAGTTTTTCACATTTTACTAGTACTATTGTTCATGAATGTTCTCACAATAATATTTTCTGTTGTGCCCTCAGTAATAAAATAACTAATGCTGGTGTTGATCAAAAATAGTGGTAGATTCTTAGAAGAATAAAATTTTGAGATAATAGCCCTCCCAATATTTTCATCCTTTGCTTTGATCCATTTATAGAGATGGTTTGCTCTATGTTCATTGTCCCATGTGAAAATATGATAGCATAGAGAGCCAATTAATCCTGTAACAGACTTTAGGCCACAGGCCATTTTCTAGTTTCCTGGTAGGGTGGGTAGTGGTAAGCTACATTTTAAAATAAGTGAATGACTCACCAGTTAAAAAGAAATGATTTCTGCCTGGACTCAGATTTTTGTCAGGATGATGTGTTCTGTTCCTTTTGCCCTTATTTGTCCTGCTTTAACCATTAGAATGTTCAAAACCAGGGAAATTATCCTGAACGTATCAAAGCAAATACATTTTAGTGATTATTCTGGATGACATTCATTTCAGGTCTTCTGAAAGGCTTCAGTATGGAGCCAGAAGTAACTTTGTCTTTAAAAAATTTTCCTAAGCCATTGTAAATATGATACAAAATGGAATGATTTCCAACTTAATTTCTTTCTGAAACTTTCCTTTTTACTCATTAAACCTTGTAAGTCAGGTGAGATTATGAAACTAGTGGTTAAGTGAAGGCTTGAAAGCTTAGATTTGGCCTCTGGATTCAAAATGCCAGAAAGCATTTTCTAGCTATTGACATGTCCGTTATTGCTAGGTGACTCAATAAATCTACCCAAGATATATGGCGACATTTTTGTGTATGTATATACAAATATGTCCTCAAAACACATGTGTTCAATATACTCCTCATTTGATTTCTTCTCTCTTCAAAGAAAGGAAACTGTCTTCTGCATTCCTTTAGAAAGGAACTTCAGATCACATTAACCCAATATTTGTCATGCAGATTGCTCCAGTTATGATGTAATATAGCCAAGACAGTTATAAAACTAGAAGATCCATAGTGAACTGAGCACCTGTAGGATTCATTCTCATTCAGATATAACTAACTCTCCACTTAACACCAGAATCTACTGAGTAAACAAATCAACATATTTTTGGTCAGTATGATAGGTATTAATTTATGCCCCTAGATCCAATTTCTCCCTTTCCACCTCCCTTTCTCCTGAGAGTCTGAACTCTATAAATGTAACCAATAGGCTCCCTTCCTCTCTGGATTCCATTTGGGTTTAGCCAATGAGGTCACTGGCGAGAGACTAGAAGACAATAGAAATGTGATGTCATGATAATTGTTTTCCCACCTCCTTCTTAAATGGATTACTGTGAATGCCCTGTGTCCTTCTACCTCTATCAAAGCTTCTTTGTGGCAGCCCTCCCCTCTGGCTATGGCTGTGTGCTTTGGGTCACAGGTGGGGGTTTGGGGAATGTGGGTGACTGGCAATGACTTCCTGCTATTGCTAACCCACGCATCCTTCAGTATCCTTTACTGGTTTCTCCAACCCTGCCCAACAACATTTTTAAAGGTTTCTTTATTAAACTCCCCTCAATTACACAGTCTGATTGAGTATACTATCTGCTTCCTATAGGGACCAAGACTGGTACAGTTTGCCCCTCCCCATTTGTCATATGTAAGCAGGACAACGCAGTGCAATACAATGGGTATGCAATGTAAGTCCAATGCAAAATGAAATTATGTATTTTGCAAAAGATGCTGACATTTCATGGAACAGATGAAAGTGGTGCTGGAGAACTATTTGAATCACATGTAAAACTATTATCTAATGCAGGTTAGCAAAGTTTCTCCAGTAAACAATTGAAGAGAAAATTAACAGCCACTTAGAGTGATTTTAATGTCAAAGGATTAAAAGAGGCATTAGGCAAACATTTGAATTCTTTGCTGCTGCTGCTTCTTAAGTAAAAGAGATACTTTTCTTTATGTTTGTGCCATAAAACTCTGTGAGGTGAAGGATGTCCTTAGGTACTACCCTAAGGTAGTTTTCTCAGGAATGTTGCACCCAAATAGAAAAGGCCACCCAAATAGTACCAAATAGTACTCAGTTTATTTCTTTTTTGTCTTAAGAATTAGCACATAATTACAATTATAACCTACGTTTTAATAAATGTAAAAGAAACTTACTTTCACAATTTTTCACATCATTTTTTATTTGTTTTTATCTTTTTTCATTTTGTTTTTTAAAGATGAAGTCATAATGAAACTTCTTCTCTACTGAGTATCAAATATTGGTCCCCACTTAAATGGATTCACCCTACGTGGCTTTTTTTCCAGACCAGTTTGGCTAAGAGGCCCTCTGAACATCCTTGGAGGAACTACAGCAGGCCACTGGGGGGAAAGAGGACATCCGTTCCTTAAAAGATTTCTGAGGCATCCCTGTGAATTTGGGGTTGGCCTCTGTAATCACCCTGCCAAGGGTTTAGATTCCAGCTCCAGCTCCTGCTAACCCTTTGGCCTTGGCTAGGCCCTCAACCTTGGGAACCACACCACTGAGTTGCATCTTTGAAACATTTAACATAGGCTTCGGGCACATGGTAAGCACTCAGTTAAATCCATTCCTACCAGAGTTACTAAAATTATTGTGCCAGTAGTAGTTCTATTCAATATGCTGCTCTATTACACATTTTATCCATCTTATTAAAATTAAAACAGTAAATAATGCTTATGTTTTTGTCAATTTCAAAATGACTAGAATTAAAGAATAAAAGACCAGTGAAATTAAAGCAGGATTTTCACCTTTCAAAGACAGTAATATATAATTTATTATACATTAAATAATATAGTATATTCAAAATAATCAAAATAAGAAAGTAGCAAGAAATATAAAAAAGGAGAAGCATGAAAAATCAAAGAAGAAAAGATATATAAATTGAGACAATTGAGAAGTAAATGTGGGAAAAACTCTTATTATTATTTATTTATTTATTTATTTTTAAATATTTATTATTTTCAGGAGAGAGAGAGCAAGCAGGCAAGGAGGTGCGGGGTGGGCAGAGAGAGAGGAAGACACAGAATCTGAAGCAGGCTCCAGGCTCTGAGCTGTCAGCACAGAGCCCAACGTGGGGCTCGAACCCATGAACTGTGAGATCATGACCTGAGCTGAAGTTGGATGCTTAGCCAACTGAGCTACCCAGGCACCCTGGAAAGAACCTTTTCTAAAGGGCAAATACCAGATGAAACATAAAGTATAATAAACTATGAGTCCTAATATATGAATCAAAATGACAAAGAAATATTAAAATTAAAAGAATAAAGACTCTTAGGAAAATGCTTAATAAAAGGAGGCAGGGAATATGGTATTTCTATTCATACAAAGTCAAATTCAGGATGATATGCATTATAATTATAATGAAGAATGGAATTATCATATTAATAAAATTAAAGCAACAGGAATATTTATGTGCCCCAAAACACAGCATCAACATATAGAAAGCAAAACCTAAGTGTCCATCAGTAGATGAATGGATAAAGAAATGACCACACACACACACACACACACACACACAAACAAATATGATGGAATATTACTCAGCCATAAAAAGAATGAGATCTTCCCATGTGCAATGACATGGATGGAGCTAGAGAGTCTTATGCTAAGTGAAATAAGTCAAAGACAAATACCATGTGATTTCATTTATATATGAAATTTGAGGAAGAAAACAAATGAACAAACAAAGAAAAAGAGGCAGAAAAAACAGATTATTAAATACAGAGAATAAACTGGTGGTTTCCGGAGGGGAGAATTGTGGGAAGTAAGTAAAATGGGTGAAGGAGAGTGGGAGGTATTCTCACTCATTCCAATTATGGAATGAGTAAGTTTTGGGGGTAAGGTACAGCAGAGGGAATGAAGTCGATTGTTTTATAATGTTGTATGGTCAAAGATGGTAACTATACTTTGGTGAGCATAGCATAGTGTAGAGAGTTGTCAAATAACTATGTTATATACCTTAAACTCACATTGTATGTCAACTATATGTCAATAAAAATATATAGAAAGCAAATATTTTAAGATGATCAAAGAATGATTAACAAAATTCAAATGCAGAGATAACAGTAGCATGCAGCGTTATCATTAAAAATAAAAGTTATTGGGGCGCCTGGGTGGCGCAGTCAGTTAAGCGTCCGACTTCAGCCAGGTCACGATCTCGCGGTCCGTGAGTTCGAGCCCCGTGTCGGGCTCTGGGCTGATGGCTCAGAGCCTGGAGCCTGTTTCCGATTCTGTGTCTCCCTCTCTCTCTGGCCCTCCCCCGTTCATGCTCTGTCTCTCTCTGTCCCAAAAATAAATAAACGTTGAAAAAAATTTTTTAAAAAAATAAAAGTTATTTTGCCAGCAAAAAAGTGGATTAATTTAGGAGTAAGAGAATTGCAGTTAAGGACATGTAAGCTGTGGCAAAACCATAGTTGAGTCCGTCAAACAAAGGAGGAGAACATTACTTTATGGAGAAGAAGGAGGAAGTTTGGAGAGGCGGTATTTTGAACAAAAATCCAACGGAAGAATCATAGGTTCAGGATGATGATGGTTTCTTGTTGGCTGAGTGAAAGGGTAGTTGTTCTCTTATAGGAGATGCACTGTACAATTGTCCCTGGTGGGGCTTGTAACTGATAATTTTTTCCTGTTGATGATTCTTCCATTGGGGTCTGTAGTTGATAATTCTTCCTGTAATTGATGTTGAATATTAAGACTCCCCCTTCTAGCCTCCCAACTTTACTTTAGTGAGATATCCCTTTATTAATTTCCACAACATGTACCAGCCAGTGGCATATTGAGTATGGAAGTAATAACCCACTCATAGCATCCAAATTTTAGAACAGAGTTTCCCGACCCATAACTACTCTTGTGCCATAGGACCTCCTGAGCCCTTAAGTCATCTACAGAGATTAGGGAAGCTGAAAACTTCAGGTTAGCTACCACTAGCCTTCAGCAATTTTTTCTGGTACTCTGAGGAGGATTGCTGGAGTAGGTGGGAGTCTGATGGCATGACCCACAGTACCTAAGACCAGAGAGGGAATACAGTGAGCCATATCTGGCTCCCTCCAGTGCACAGCAGTACACTGTGCTTGGGCAAGGAAGTGTCTGCCACCTGGGCATCTGATTCCACAGCCACCTGCAGAGAGCTCTGCAGCTGCCTGTCAGGGAGCAGTAAGTTCAGGTAGGGTACCCACGCAGCAAGGAGCAAGTTGCACAACAAGGACGTGGCTGGTAATCAGGGAGGATGAACAGGACCGCATCCAGGCCTCAGCCCTAACTTTACTCTGTCATAGGTTTTGAATCCTTCTGTCCCTTTTGGTAGATGTGCCTTCTGATGCTAGCAGGAGAGTGACTCTTCTAACAATGTATGCACAAACTGAAAATAAGAACTTCATCACTATTTTAAAATAATAATATGAAGTTTAATTTGATACAAAATTCATTCCCATGTCACAATTTATTTCAACAAAGCATTTTTCAAGAAAAGCAAAGGAAGACTGTTAGACTTCTTAAATATTGTTTTAACTGTTGTAGAAGTTTGAATGGTTATTTATAAAAGTTTAAATTTTTCTTACCTATTCATGTAAACAAAGTTTGCATCAATGGTAATGATGAAGTATTTGAAGAAATTATCCTTAAAAAGTCTTGTCTAGGAATTGTATGCAGCATATAACAAAAGAATAAAAAATAATGCTCATGAAAGTTAAAAAAAAGAATGAGTGTATTTAACCTGCAGGAGAACTAATAATTTAGTATTATTTTACAATATTTGTTTCTAAAATAATAAGGCCAAGCAACACAAATAATTTGATAGACACACACAAAATATCAGTTAACTTTCTGAATTGAAAGCCACATACCTGTTTTAAAGCTCAGGAGGCCATTTGAAATTTATTTCAGTAATGTAATGTAGTTAAACCTACATGGTATCAATTTAATGACTTTTTTCCCACTGACATGCTTTAATAGCATGTATGAGGTCTTATCACTGTCCTGTTCCTGTGCTTTCAGCATCTCATTTGTATGTAAATTCTCTTGCACACAACTTACTCTCTGGTAAATGCAACCAGCGGATTGAGTGTCTCCGTAATTATGTTCCATCCTTGTCTACCCTATTTGTTTCTTATTATATCACTGCAGAAGTCCCTGCTTCATGTTCCAGTCATGAATTACAGAGTGGCTCCAGCACTGATTTTTCTTATGGGTGATGGGCTTCTCTACCTCCTTTTCCTTAACACGTTACCCACTTACCTATAATTTTGAGACAGAATATGTGAGACTTGTTCCATCTTCCTTCTGATTGTTTGCTTCTGTTTCTTGTTTATTTTTTAACTAGAATTGTTTTGGTTCTAATAGAGATAAGTTGTTCAACTAACTTACTTAGCCCCCTCCCACCCCCTCCCTTGGTTTGATCTGGGTGATACTGAAATATGATGTAAAATCACTTTATGTACATATGGATGTTCTGGGTTGCTCAGTAGGGCTGAGAAATCTAATGAAAATTTCACATGGGATAGTCATGCTAAGGATAAACATTATGTATATAGATTTACATACAAATACAAGCACAATGTATTTTCCTGTCTTTACACATGCATATAAATGTATGTGAACAAAGTGTGTGTGTGTGTGTGTATGTGTGTGTGTGAAAAGAGAGGGGGAAAGAGACTATATGTGCCCTGAAACAGTAATACCTGTGTTTGAACTCTACATCAATCATTAATCATCTATGTGACCTTGGGCAATTTCTTAAACTTCTGGGCTTCATTTTCCTCATTGTTAAAATAAAAATAAGAATAGGGGTGCCTGGGTGGCTCAGTCAGTTGGGCGTCCGACTTCGGCTCAGGTCATGATCTCACAGTTTGTGAGTTCAAGCCCTGCGTCGGGCTCTATGCTGTCAGCTCAGAGCCTGGAGCCTGCTTCCGATTCTGTGTCTCCTTCTCTCTCTGCCCCTCCCCCACTTGTGCTCTGTCTCTCTCTGTCTCTCAAAAATAAGTAAATGTAAAAAAAAAAATTAAAAAAAATAAGGATAGTATGTACCTCACAGGGTTTTGTCAACTATTTTATTATCATGTAGGATAAATAATATAGGTATACACATAACAGACATTAATTAGATTAGATCTTCCCTATTCACTCAGCCAAAATTCACAGCACTGAGTGCCAGACACTATGCTAGAGAACTTGGGGTTATGAAGATGGAGAGTCTTTGCTCTCAGATGTGCATCCATGATCCTGTACAGTCCTCCCAGAAGGAGGGCCTCCTCCCTCTGTACCTAGCACCTGGTCACCTAGTTAGAATAGGCTGCCAGCTCCCACTCTGGCTAGGAATTATGATAAAGACCCCAGCCAGCACTGACCAGTCCTTCCTCACCCACTACCACCTTAGCTGTTGCATTTGCCCAAAAAGGAATTTTAGGATTTCCAAACATACTTCTCCATCCCAGCTTCATGGAGAGACTCACTCATGAGGCCTCTCAGTGTCCAGTGACTGCAGCGAGTGTGGGGTTATTTCCAGGTTCTCGCGGACAGGATAAGCTGTGTTTCCTGTGCTCTCGTTCCCTATCACAGGGCACGAGACATTGTGCCATTTCCCTCCAGGGAGGCCTCCGGAATTTTGCATAGTAAATAGGGAGTGGGCTCAGGGGGATGGCAGCCCCACAAACACAGCCCTTCCAGGGGTCAGATGTGAAGCCCCAGCTTTCTCATCCTGGAGAAACAGGGTATGTTTGGAGTAGGGCATTCTGCCACTAACCTGCTTAGGCTCAGTGCATTTGTCCCTGTCTCTTCTGCCCCCTTCTCTAATCGGTTCTTGCTCCCAGCTCCAAACACACCCAGTGGCGTCTGTCTTGTAAAGGGCTTTGCAGTTTATGACCTACTTAGGTAACTGCCCTGTTCCTATGGGAGGGTGTGTATTATGGTTCCAATTTTATGAGGGAACAGAAGCTCTGACATATTACAACTTGCTCAAGGCCACACACCATGACAAGGTTAATACATGATAGAATTTGAGGTCAACATTAGTTTTGCCCAACTTCAATATATTTTCATTCGTATGCTCACTCAACAAATTTACTGAGGGCCTACTATGGGTGACAGAGACAGGCATGGACAGAGCCAGTGCAATCCCCACCTGGCAAAGCCTCTGGTCTCCTGGAGAAGATGCACGACCAAGTAATTGATTGTAATTAAGTGTGGTGGGTGTTGTGGCAGAGGAAGTATATTTATTAAACATCGTGCCAGAGATTTTGCCAGAGGCTGGAAATAAGTTTACATGAATGCATCTGTGACCAGCTGTTCAACCACTGTGGGGCTGTCTGTAGGGGGCACACAGAAATGCTCTGTAAGAGGAACATGGACAGGCTCCCAGAGTGCTCCCTGCCAGGGTTGGGGCAGCAAAGGCCTCCTGAAAAAGGACAGTGGCAGGAGCAGCCTGGAGTGTTCAGCAACAAGCAAGTGGTGGGTTATTGCTGAGTGGGCTGTGGGAGGGGCCTGGAGGGACAAGTGGAGGACGCGTGGCTGGGGAATCCTCATAAAACAGCTGGGGAAAAAAATGCATTCTTTGAATTTCTGTTACAAATGAACACCAAAGATTTAATCTTTTTTTTTCTCTTTTTAAAATAATGGCATTCTGCCTCATCAGGAGTAGCTCTCCTTGGTATGAAATTTACAAATTGTTCGAGCTTTCATAATAGTAAGGGAAACAAATAAAATAGCTATGCTCTTCCCCACTACTTACTTGATACTTGCCCTGTGCATGCTTGATGTTGTTTAATTTATGCAGTCACTCTGATGTGGGTATTGTATAGACGAGGAGGTTGAACTTAAGTAATGTACCCAAGATTCCACAACTAGTAAATGGTAGAGGAAGGATTCAAATCCAAGTCTTTCTGATGTCAGAGCCCACCCTCTTAACCGCCAAATTGCTGTGGTACCATCCAACATGGAGACAAATGGCTATAGTGGTAGCTGGCATGTGTCATGAATTATGACTCTGAGAGGAATAATGAGGAAGGATTTTTAGTGTCTGTGGGGACTTGCCCGATAGCCAGTAGAAGCAAAGGCATCCCCTAAAGAGGAAATAGCATGAGAAAAGAGTGACCTAAAGTAGCCTGGATGTTCATAAAATCACCAGTGGTGTGGTATTGTTGGGTGGTGAGGAGGGAGGGAGGTAGTGAGCATGACAAGAGATGATGTTGCAGAGGGCAGAGGCTACTGCATCAAACACCTTGTCTACCCAGTGGTGGAAATTTGGGATTTTCCTGTAGATGATGGGGAGCCATTAAAGAGTTTAAACACTGGGTTTGAGGTGAGGGGATTGTAATGTTATCCTTTTTGAAGTCACTTCCAAAGAAAATTTGGAGGCAGTTTGGAAAATACTCTAGAGCCTGTTACCTGGGAGATGAGTTTGGAGACTATGTGTGTCCACATTTCTGATCATACATCCTCCTTGGTAAAGAATTCTTCATAACAGATTCTCAGTGGATATATGATTATTCACAAATGATCATAATACAAGTGTATTCATACACTACCTGCATTAAAATGTCCACAAGAAGTAAACACTAAAAGTATGACATAAAAATAAACGTGAGTCTTGGGACTAGATGGAGCTGGTAGGTTGCACAATATTGTGAATATATTCAGTGCCACTGAATTCTGCATTTTAAAATGGTAAATGGTTAATTTCATGTTATGTGAATCTACCCTCAATACAAATAAACAAAACAAGTAATCACAGTATTCAAGACTTTCCTTCCCCCAACTCAGTGAATTTTCTTGCATGCCTTGGGTCCACATGCCCCTTTCAGGACTGTGGCATTGCTGATGAAGCCTGGAGTAAGGGCCTGGCTATAGGAAAGGAGAAGAGAGAACAAATTTAGGTGTGGTTTAAGAGGTAGAATTGACAGGGCTTGAGGATTAAATGTTGAGGAGTATATGAGAAAGGAAAGAAGGTAGGAGGACTCCCCATTTCTGTTTTGAATATTTGAATATAAGAGAAAGAAATGTTTTCCCCTTGCCAGGGACCTGATGTGGTCAATGCTTGGATAATTTCCAAGTGGTTGGCATAGGCTTGCATGGAACATTTTCTAGGTATGTCCAGAAGTAAATATAGCCTGAGGATACAGATGAGTGGTCCTGTGTGGACAAGGATAATTGAGGATCAAACCCAAAGAAGCTGTATTAGCCAAGGACAAAGCAAGAGGTCAGAAGTAGGCAACCTCAGGAAAGGAAAACAGGAGCAAATTGGTAACAAAGCAGGAAGGATTTTACAGGTTTCATGGAAAGGTAGATGAGTTACAGACTAGGGTTTCATTTTGGCCAGTTGAGCCAGAGTGTCTGGGGGACGTCATGGGAGAGCAGCAGAGACTTGTGAATATATGGATGTGGCTTGGGAAGAGGCCACCCGTGGAGAACATGAACCACTAGATTAATAGCCCTGGAGGGGGTGGGAACTTTGGCAGAGGAATGGAAGCCTGAAAATAAGAGAGATTATCTGATCCCAACCAGGAGAATGCAGAGTATGGAGGACAAGAGAGAAGTTCCAGAAGGAAAGACATGGTCACTGGTATCAAACACTGCAGGAGGACAAATAAGACAGGAACTGAAAAAAGTATCCATCAGTAAGCTCCCTGGTGACATTAGTGAAAGTAATTCCAGAGATGAATGGGGTAGAAAGGAAGTAAGCGTGTGAGGCAAGAAGCCCTAATGTTGTGGGTTGACTAGTGAATGGAGATGAGGTGATAGAAATGCTACAAATAGAGCAGACTTGGGTCATCTGATTACTCACTTAGTGCACCTTCTCTCCCACTGAAAATGTATTCTAGAAAGTTCTAGAAGACTTATTATAGACCAGAGGCAAGATAAGGCTTTTCATTATGGTCTCTTGTGTGTGAGAAGTTTGGGGAGCCAGCAGAACTTCAGACAAGTTAAGTAGGCCATTTAAATCCATGTACTTGATGATAAGAATGTATTTAAGGGATTCCAAAAATGTTCCTGGGATTCTTTTAAGGAGTCTATATAGAGTTAGGGAGAGGCAGAGCAGTAGAGTTCACCCTTGGCCAATATACCAACCATATTCTTCTGGTTTGTGTCAGGTGGTCCTCCAGAGTGGGGTCCAGGCTCTTGCTTTCAGCCTTCTGGTAGCCCTTGCCCTGCAGTGGGTAACAGGAGGGCAGTTGGGTGTCTGGTGGGGAAATGACACTGGTTGGTTTAGTCACTCGCCTCCACACTTTCACATCCTCTATCAGCACCTGCATACTTCAGTCGTGACCACACACACTCTTCCTGTTTATATAGAAAGTGCCATTCAGAAAGCTTTGCCAGTGAGACGGGAGCTCTACACACAGCCTCAGAAGAAAGAAGTCGAACGACTTATTTGGGAGGGAAAGAAAAGGAGCCTGTAAGTTGAGAGGTAAGATCAAGCCAGAGAGCGTCTGGGTCCTCTGGGCTGCCTTGGGTGGAGAAGAAGTAACTACTGCTTTGTATGTTCCCTTTTGGGGGATGCATCAGGGTAGCCTGGCCCTCCTCCTCAGGACTGGGCAGCCAGGAGCACCTCCATTGCACCCTATAGAGATCATGCAACCTTGGGTGAATGGCTGGACAGACTGTGGAGGCAGACTTGGAACATGATCAGAAAAGGTCACAGAATTCATGTGAGTGAATCATGTGAAGAATATACAATCTTGATGTGGACATGCTGACACCATTTGTGATGATAGCTGGGCCTACGAGCCTTATGAACGGTATGTCTGAACTTCATTTAGGCCAAAAAAGAGCCTACAACATAGCCACAGCATAGACTCCCGTGAATGGTCACAGAGAATGATTTCCTAGAGGCCTGGTTACAGGAAGGAGGGAGTATGTATGGTTTACCCTAAGGCCATCACTGTTTCTTAAGTAACTCAGAACACACGGCCTTCTCATCAACAGGGTCTGATAACACTATCTCGTATTCTTTAGACAGCACATTATATACTATGTACGCATGTATGCTTGGATGTACACATATCATGCATATATATTTATATATGGTACATTATATGTATATATACACCCATATATATACACACATAGACACCTAGAATACAGAATAGCAATAGTGACAATATTTTTGCAGGCAGAGAACCAATGGTGTGACAAAGGATTTTTTTCCTAATATGTGAATTCCTTGCTATTCAGGCTCTTACAAATGTAAAAATGAAACCATATTTAAATATGCAGTTCATAATCCCTTTTATTCAAAGGGTTGTAAATTCCATGAGGTAGAGACCGTTCGGGTATTCTGTGACCTGATATCGCAACAAAAATAGCTCAAGCCAACTGTTAACCAGTACCCACGGCAGCACCCACAGCAGCAAAGAAGTGGCGGTAAGTTCATTCTTTAGTCTTGAGTGTACACACTAATCAAGTAAAAAAATTATGGTGTCTGCTTTTCTCAAAAGCATTTGCCCTTAGTGTGAAGTGGGAAGAGTTCCCTCCTCTACCTAGGTCTGTCAAGGTTCTCATCTCACTGCTGATGTGAAATTACTACAGTGAAAGTAACACAAACAATGTGCTAAGGTTTTTGTTCAACTGTGGTTCTCTTCCTCTGGGCATCACCTGCATTTAGTGTTTAGGTCATTTTTGTTCATTTTGCATTTAGAAAATGGAAAAATATACATTGCTCATTCACTGGATTTCTGAGTTCCAATCTTAACTCTAACACTTGCTGTGACTTTGGGCAAGTCATTCATTATACCACTCTGCATCAGAGTCCTGACGTCTATAAAATGGGTACAATAGTCTTTACCTCTTAAGTAAGGTTTAGTGTAGCTAATAGATGTCAAGTGCTTAGGAGAGTGCCTGGCCCATTGAAAGGGCTCAATAAGTGTTAGTGACCATCATCATCATCATCATCCTCCTCTTTTTCACAATTAAGCTGTCAGACTTGAAGGGAAATGGTAGAAGAGTGGGAAAGATTGAAGGTAGGATGTGGGGTAGGTAAATGAGCGTAGAAGGAGACACAGATGAGGCCAGAACCAGGACACCCGACACGCAAAGTGTAAACCCTGCAAAGGTGCAGTGAGCGGGAGGCTGGAAAGGAGCTTGGGGCAGACTTCCCTAGGAGTCCCACTGGCGGGAGGAGCAAGGCTCCGGAGCTTGGCAGGTTTGATTACACAAGCTCTTATACCTCTTGTGTACCCACGTGCACAGCAACCTGGGAAGTAGATGTGTGTAACTGGCATCCAAAGAACAGTACATAGCATGCATTCAGTGTCTCTCACGTGTGCTCCCCTGTTACATGCCTTCTCATGTTATCGCATCAGATCCCTTGATGGTGCCTTTTAGACCATAGCTGATAGCTGGCCTAAGGGTGCAAAGCTGGGTGGGATTGGGGAGAGTTGCGGTCTGACCATCTCCAGGCTGTGTTCCTAGTGCCAGTGCTATACTCTACAGTACTAAGCGGTGTTGAATGTGACTGATGAGGAAGCCAGGTCCTAGAGAATTAAGAAACAAGTTCAAAGTCATGCTGGGATTTAAAGGTATGGGGAGGAGCTGGATGCTGGTCTCTGATTTCTAGACCCTTTATTCTACATATCAGTCAGAGGAAGGACTTTTATCCTTGCATCCTGCCTCCTGAGGTTGAGAGCTATGGGTCTCCTCCAGTAAATCACTTTCTCTTCCACGCTTTCAGTTTCTTTACCTGTAGAGTGGGTATAATAACCCTGTCCTACATATTCCAGGGTTTTAGAAGATTCCAGTGAGGAATCTAAAGTTACTATTCTTTCTTATTCATGTAGGAGAAAAATGTTGAAAGCGACTTTCAGTACAGGCAGTTAAAAGAAAAGGGTAAGGAAAAGGGTAAATGATGTTGGTTCTTAATGATGTGTTATTAGGTGGGATTTAGCTCATTCTTTGAAATAGCTATTTTGCACTTCCTGGCACCAGTGTTCCATAATCTGTTGAATCATTCCCCATATATGGGAAGTTAATTTATTGCCAACTTTTGTAATATTACAAATCAAACTGCAGTGACTGTTCTTCTATAAATCCTGTGCTACATTTTACCAGTTCTTTATTTTTTGTGAATCTGATCAGCAAATGGTGTTCTCATTTTTGTTTTCATTGGCTTTTCTTTGATTATCAATGTGTTGACTCCCAATGTTTTAAAACATAACTGCAAGAAAATAAAAACATTATCCCTCATCCAAAAAACAGCCTAAATCCATGTTCCTTTTAAAGTGAAGTAGCACCATTTTTCTCGTGATTAAAATACAAGCAAGTATCTGTGTACATATGTGAGCCTACTGAGAAGCGCCTTGCCAAAGAGTCCTCTTTATACCTTTTATCGGTGCTAAAAATGGGGGGCTATCATGAATACAAGACAACTAGACTCCCGTGATAACTAATAAACATGACAATTTGATTTATTAATGGTCCTCTGCTGTAGTCTGTTGACAGATTTTTCTTTATGGAAAAATTACCATGGTTTAAATCTCTATCATATGGCACTTAATTCAATCGACAATATGTTACCAATTAGATCCTGCTTAAACTACCATCAGCCAGCAGACCACGGAACCTGTTAAGTAGGACAGCAATCAGGTAACTAGTAAAATGCTTTGTGGCAGCTTTCTCATCACCAAGGAGCAATGCTGAAACAGTGGAAAATGAAGAGACAAAGGGCAAATACAGCATTTCCTTTTCCCCATTCTGAAAAAAAGAAATTGTTTCACATTCTCCTAAAAGTGTACGAAGAGTTTGTGTTTGAGTTGAGAGTTGCAGGATATTCACTACCCCTGTTCTCTCCATCCTCTTGCCACCTTTGATGCTAAATTTGCAAGCTGAAAGACCATTCTACTCCAAAATCCTCTCTAATGTGATAATATAGAACTTCAACTCAGTCATGGTGTCCCATTTAGTCATGTTTTCTAAGAGTTCACCTTTCTCTCAAGCAACAGGGGTTGACTGTGGTAAGAAAATTCTTGTTAAGTGGGATGAGCTGCTTTTCTTATTTTTGTCTTGGAATTTGGCTGTTATGAGCCAGTGTGCTGTTACAAGAGAGAGAAACCAAATCAAGCTGTGTTAAACAAAAAGACAATCTTCTGGAACAATTTTGGGGGCTGACCAGACGTAAAGTAGAGCAGCAAGAGAGGGGCTCTGAAGGCCAGGCAGTAAGAACACCATCAGGAACCACAGTAATGAAAATGTGAACACAGCCTGGGCCATGTAATGTGGGACCACTGTGACAGATGTGACCTCAAGTGTCCCCACTTTGGGGCCATTACTTATGTAAAATACAGAATCCCAGAAAGAAGGGAGAGTGTGATGAGCTGCATCTAGGTCACGTACCTGCCCCTAGGGAAAGGTCAGGTCTGTCCATTAGACTTAGGTCCTACCTCCCAAAGCTATGCACTAGGAAGCATCCTCAAAAGGAAGAATGGAGTGGTATAGGAAGGGGTGGACAGTTGGAAGGTGACAGCCAAAAATGCAAATGTCTGCCCCATGGTTACCACACTGCAGCCTCTGGGTGGAGGCTGATTAGTTATAAATGTGAGAGATCAGCCATTGGTGGTTTGTTTCTATAGATAAGTGTACAAAAGGAGGAATTAGGAGACTGAGGTCCCACTGCTTCCTATATTCTCATTCTGGTCACTTTGCATCTCCAGCTTTGCTTCCCTTCCACAGCATGAGACCAAGGGATTTTCGTAAGGACCTGAGCAATAAATGGAACTTCCTTCTAAATCAAAGTAATAAGTACTGTTTCCTCAGCTCTTACCTACACCGAGCATTTTTTAGTCATTTCTGGAGTCCCCATACCAGCCCTACTATGTAGATATTCACATATAGAGAATAGAGGCTCTAGGGTTAAGTGACCTGCCCAAGCACACACGGTTAGATGTGAGCTTCAAACCCAGACTTCCCAGCTCTGAAACCTTCCACCTGAGCCAGCCTTAAGGCGACCCCGAGTCCAGGCTGAACAGCAGCAACACATGTGGTATGTTTGAATGAAAAACCCCTTTCCTCTAGGACACCACTGTGTGTGGGTGTGTGTGTGTGTGTGTGTGTGTGTGCGCGCGCGCATGCACGCACATGCGCACACGCACGCATGTGTGTGCTCTAGGCACACATAACCAGGAAAAATGCTGAGGAAAGAGGGGCTCAGAGGAAAAACATCCCATATGTTACAACTTTGCCTCAGCTGTCCCTGTTTCTAAATACCGTGACAATATTTTCTGAAGCAAAGATCAAAGGACATATGGTCTGACTCATGGGTTAACAAAAGAAAAATATTGAAATTGGAAATATCTGGGACAATTTGAAATGGGTAGCTACAGTCATTCTCAGAGCACCTGGAAATCATGGAGATCTTTGTGAAACACTTTGAAATATTGGCATATTAAATCCCATTCTCCAAACAAGGAATAATTTTATCAGCAGAAATTAGGACAGCCTTGTACATTGGCTATCTGATTCCATAGCTGTGAAACCTCATGCCCATGAAAATAACAAAGGTGTTGAAATCTGTTTGCATCACCTGTAAAATCATTAGAAATAATAAGAGAGTTCTTTATACAAAATAGATTCTTATAAAAAAATAGCGAGTAAGAAAATATGAGAAAAAGGGATATATTCACAAAAGCACCTACAATTTAATACCTAGAAAAGAACTTAAGAGAAAACACATGAGACTATATGAAAAAAATCTACTTAGGTTTGGTGAAACATAAATGGAAACACATAACGTGTGGAGACTACATAAGCAGACTCAGTATTAACTCTCACCAAACTAATTTGTATACAAAAATACATATATAAAATAAAGTTTTCAGTGCATTTGGGGAAGAAGGGGACTCGATAAAATTCCAATATAAAATTCTGATGAATTTTAGTTTAGAACAATGAGGATATTCTTGGGGGGGGTGGAGAAGAAAAAGTGGTAGGGGGGCAGACTTGGTGCTTGCCTTGTGGGGTATGAAAGTTACAGTGGGGGCACCTGGGTGGCTCAGTCATTTAAGCATCTGACTTTGGCTTGGGTCATGATCTCACAGTTTGTGAGTTTGAGTCCCACATCGGGTGAGCTTATGCCCTGCTTCGGGTGAGCCCCGCTTCGGGTGAGCCCTGCTTCCCTCTCCCTCTCTCTCCCTCCCTCCCTCTCATTCTCTCTCTGCACCTCGTGACATTCTCTCTCTTTCCCTCTCTTCTGCCCCTCTCTTAATTGTGCCCTCTCTCTGAAAAGAAAAGAAAGAAAGAGAAAGAAAGAAAGAAAGAAAGAAAGAAAGAAAGAAAGAAAGAAAGAAAGAAAAAAATTTTCAGTGGTCATATGGTTCCAGATGGATCAGTGAGAGAGAGGAGAAGTTCACACACACATACACTCACGCATATGCAAATTTAATGTATGATAAATGTATTGAATCAATAATATCAAGAATGAGGACAGTAATATAAAGAATGGTCAGTCTTCATTTGGTTTGATTCTTTGGCAGATCTGACAACCGTTATTCATTCTTTTCTTACCAAAGCAACTTCCCCCTCTGCATCTAGAACATTACTCTCTTACGTCCTATCCCAGTGGTGGCTCCTTCGCCACCTCCTTTTGAGGTTCCTTCTCCAATTCTTCCAAGTATCTAGATGGTGGAGTGCCCAATGTCCAGTCCTCCAACTTCTCTGCTCTGTCTCCGTTCACTCCCTAGGGCATCTGGTCTGATATGACCATAGAAACACTAATGATGCCCAGACTTACTGCCCAGCCCTGACCTCTCTTCTGACTAGACACCTGGCTGTCTGACAACACTCAGCATCTCTACTTGAATGTATATTCAGCCTCATAATCTTAACGTGTCCAAAACAGAATTCCTGATTCCCTGCCTCCAGCCCTGCTCCTCCTGCAGCTTCCTTCGTGTCAATAAAAGCCTTCTCTATTCTTCCAGTGTTAGGCCAGCACCTCAAAGCCATCCTTCACGCCTTTCTTTCACAACACACATCTAATCCATCAGCAAATCCCATCTATGTGTCCTTTGAAATATATCCAGAATTGAATCACTTCTCACCACTCCAGCCTCTACTGTATGGGTTCTTACCTGCTCTGCACACTGTTTCCTTTCTACACTCTCTCTTCTTCATTCTGTTCTCAGCACAGACCCAGAGGAATTCTTGTAAAACAAGTCAAATCATATGATTGCTCAAACCCCTTCAAGGGCCTTCTTCCTTGCTGTTCCAGTTTTCTATTGCTGGATGACCAACGATCCCAAAACATAGTGACTTAAAACAACCTTTCAATTTTGCTCAGGATACTGTGGATCAGGAATTAAGGCATTTAGGTGGTGGCTGGACTGGAGGATCCCCTTCTGAGATGGCTTCTTCATCCACATGCCTTGTGCCTTGTGGCTCCTTGGCCTGTCTGTCTATTTATGTGGCATCTCATGTTCCAGGGCTCTCTATGTGGCTTGGGCTTCTGGTGGTCTTGGGGTAGTTGTAGTTTTTCCATCGTGATGGTCCACTAAGAGGCAGTGGGGGCTACTCCCAGGACAGTTATAGCACTTTTTCTTATCTGTCTAAGCAGTTACCAGGCCTGCCCAGATCCAAAGAGGTTGAGGTCAATGCCACATTGCAAACAAGCACATGGGATATATCTGTGGCCATCGTTGGGAAATGTAATCTGCTATGCTTATCCAGTCTCCAAATCCAAAGTACTTAGATAACCTATCAGGTTCTACATGATCTGACTCCTGCTACCCTTCTGACTTCTTCTGACACCCTTGTGATGTCTCCCCTAATTTGTGGCACTGCTTCAGTCAGAGTGGTCTCCTTGCCAATCTTTGAACACACCAAGCATAATCTGACCTCATGTTCCTCTGCCTGGAATGCCCTTCCGTGGGTACGTAGGTTGCTTCTCACTTCCTCTAGGTCTCTGCCCTACCATCACCATTTCAGAGAGAACTTCCTTGACCACTCTGTGTAAAATAGCCATTCCAGCCCCTCTTTGTCCACCACATTTAGCACCACCTAACATACTACATGTTTAGTTGCCCTTATCTGTCCTCTCCCTATTGTAATGTAATGTATCCCCAGGACCTAGAAAAACACCTGCTCATCATAGGTTCTGGATAAAGATTTGTTGAATAAATGAATTGTTGGATAATGAGCTTTCCAGTAAATGATGTTAAGACACTGTCTAACTGTTAGGGGTCATGGGGAATAGAGTAAAATTAGATGCATTCTAAACTAAAATAGGTTCTAGAAAGATTTTAACATATTATAATAAAGCTTGAAAGTTACTAGAGAAAATTCAGATGAAGATTAATAATCTTGGGATGAGGAAAGTTTTTGTAAGTCTGATAGTAAATAAAATGAAATATAAATAAAAATAAGACTGTCAAAAACACCACACACACAAAAAAGATGAACAGCAAACTTGGAAACATCCTTCAATATATAATGAGTGCATGCTATCCTTAATATATAAAAAAACTCTGTAAAATAAACTAATAAAAGAAATGTGTGTGTGTGTGTGTGTGTGTGTGTTGTATGCCTAATTATGCATTTGGGAAGAAAAATTCCACTAGCTGTGTGGTAGTGGGCAAGCTACTCAGTTATGTAAAAGTGGATGCCGTGTGGCCTCAGTAAGCAAATATATGTACCTTTCTTAGAATAGTACCTGTCATGTGGTAGGTGCTGAATAACCATTGTCTTTTAATGTTATTATTATCTCCTAGTGCCATGCGTGACACATAGGTGGAACTTTTAAGTGTTTATTAATTATTTCATTCCTTCATTCCCTGGGGCACACTGTCATGTGACTTCAGAGGCAGCACCCTGCTTTTTCCCCCCTTGACTCATAAATACAATGAAGAGAAGGTGAGGTAGAAGCTCTTTAATTCTTAAGAACTCTATTTTAAAAAGCAACCTCTCCCAAGAAACTGCATTTATATCATATCAATAATACTGACCTGAAAATCATACTCATTCGAGTAGTTAAGGGCTAAGAAATTAGTCTGTTATGCACTCAACCAACACTTCCTCTGTTTGGTTAAAAAAAAAAAAAATATATATATATATATATATATATATATATATATATATATATACATACATACATAAAGTATATATACATATATATATAAATAAAGTATGTCCATGAAGTCTGAGTGTCACAGGAATAGTGGGCTGTCCTGTTCTTAAAGATATTGGTGTCTTGGGGAACTGAAATATTGAGTCCATCTTTGTTTTTCAAATGGCATATTTGCAGTTTGAAGTCAGAGAAACTCTGGGCTGAAAATGTTGCTGTGGAATTTCTGGCCATTAATTTTATGAGTCTGTTATTCAATCTTTATTGTTGCTTGGCCTGCAATTATATTTTTGTGCTTTAGGAGATGCTCAGCAATCTTGTTTAGAAATAAAGAGTGAGAGGGGGCGCCTGGGTGAAGTCGGTTAAGCGTCCGACTTCAGCCAGGTCACGATCTCGCAGTCCGTGGGTTCGAGGCCCGCGACGGGCTCTGGGCTGATGGCTCGGAGCCTGGAGCCTGTTTCCGATTCTGTGTCTCCCTCTCTCTCTGCCCCTCCCCCGTTCATGCTCTGTCTCTCTCTGTCCCAAAAATAAATAACGTTGAAAAAAATTAAAAAAAAAAAAAAGAGTGAGTGTCTAACCTTCCTGACTGGCAAATGCCCTTCTGTTGACTCAATGGAGATCTTTGAGTATTGACGGTGCTTCAGTTGGGTTGCCCTGTGAGACAGCACGTGCTCAAGGAAGCTGTGAGGCAGCCCAGAGGTCTCTTCATCCCAAACTGCATGAAATGGTTTTGCTCACAAACCTTCTAAAAGAACCCCAGAAAACTTTGTATTTCAAGGCTTCTTGGAAGTCATATTTGAAACTGCCCCTCAAAAAAAAAAAAAAGCCACGGGGCTTTATTTTTGAGACAGTGAACATTCGATGCACTGTAG
The DNA here is from genome assembly GCF_007474595.2 of Lynx canadensis. Classification (NCBI taxonomy): domain Eukaryota; kingdom Metazoa; phylum Chordata; class Mammalia; order Carnivora; family Felidae; genus Lynx; species Lynx canadensis. The sequence goes on from NC_044305.1 coordinate 59,231,367, forward strand.
TAAGACTGGTACGGGCAATGACCTGCACAGGGACACATTGCTGAGTGTGTGAATGAATAGGGATTAATATCCACCCTACACTCCATGCACCTGGAGGAAGAGATGATTTTTCTCAAATTCTCACAAAGCTACCAGCATCCCATCAAGCCCTGTGCCCATAGGGCTGCACCCTTCAGAATGCGTGTCTCATATGCGTGTACACAGGACAGGCCTGGGAGAAGAGAGTGTCCTGTGTGGTAGAAATCTGTGGGGTAGGGGAGTCAGGAATGGAGAGCTGGCATGAAGCCTTGCCCACAGAGCAGTCTTGGGCATATCAGTTTTAGAAAGGATGATATTTGCAAATAGAATCTAGTCATAGATTCCATTAGCCCTGAATGTATCATTCAGCTTCTAGAAACTTCTAGAAAGTTCTTTGTGTACCCTACCCAAGTTTGGAGACTTCTCTGTTAATCATTGTTTCACATGTCACATGCTCTTAACTAATAGGGAGCTACTGAAAGTGTGACACATGCAGTATGTCTCCCTTAGGACAAGATTCCTGCCAGTGATATTTGGCCATGACCCACCTCCTTCTCATGGACAATGCAATTTGTATGAGGCAGAACCGCACAGAGGCCGTTGTAAAGGCTTTGATGAATGTTAGATCTCAACTCAAATTCTAGCTGTGCCTCCTAGTATAAACTAACATTAATGATCACTCATCCAGCACTTGCTATGTACCAGGCACGAGTAACTGTACAACTGTGGGTAAATTACTTTTCTCTCTGAGTCCAGTTAACTCTTCAGTTCAATTAGGGATAATAATACATCCGGGTTTGTTGTGAGGATTTAATGAGATTGTATGTAATGCATTCAGAGTACCTGCAACATACTAAGCACTCAGTAAAAAGTAGCTATTTTTATTATTTAGACACTGGACCCGCATCAACTTTAACATGCCTATTATTTGAAGAAGAGTAAATTAGACATGTTGGGAAGAGGGTTAATTTCTCAGATTGGTGGAGCATTCTGTGAATAACAATAGTAATTTTCTAAATGCTCTGAGCAACTTGGAAAAGAGCGTGCATGTAGCACAGACCCTGTTGGTTTCCTGGAGAGTAAATTGCCCTTTGGAATGGCCTGACATTACTTGCTCATAATGTAGACTGCTTATATATACTTAGTTATAGCACATTTGCCAGGAAAACTACTAGTCTGATGTTTTTGCCTAAATAGCCAGTCTTTTTTTTTTTTGCCTCAAATAAAGTGTCAAATAACTGTATATGATTTAGATTTTATGTTCAGCTGATTATTTACATCAGGAAGCATCAATCCAGAGTAATTGGCAAGTGGGTACACATTCAAATGATATGATGATATCCCTGCTACATTTTCCTGTGATTCTGGGGAGAAAATCATTAGGGATTCTTGTTTCAGAATCTCATCAAAATAGATCCTTTGGTTTAGTTAAGTGGTTGCTGCTGTGAAGTTTGCCAATGGTAGGAATGTAGCTGAAATCAGGGAGATTCTGACCCATTAGCTACGGGCCTGTATTCTGCCCAGCTGCTCTCCTGGTGCCGCAGTCCATACATTCCTCACTGGACTTAGCGGATGAGCAGCTTGGACAAAGGCGACAGATGGACTGAAGGTGCCTGACCATTGATCCTGACCTCTGACCAATCCCCTCTCTCTGTACTCTAGAAATGTGTCTATGGGAAGGATAAACAAATTAAATATCTCAATGTTGAACCTTAGAGGTCATCTAGTCTAACCATACTCCCCTTTTCCACCACATTTTGATAAGTAGTCATCAATTTAGTTTAACTACCTCTGGCAGCAACAAAAGCCTCACGGCCCCTTGATAGGGCCATTTCTTTTCCAGAGAGTTCCAATTACTTGAAAGTCCTTCATTTCAAAGCGAAATCAGCCTCTTTGTAATTTTGACTCTTGTTTCCCATTTTGCCTTTCTGGTGTCACAGTGAATATAAGAATATGAGATTGACTTAGACAAACAGATCATAAATTCTCTGTATTCCAGGCATCCTCTGAGCCAAATAACAATAACCAACATTTATTAATCTCCAGTGGCATGGGTTGGAAGAAGCAGGCTCTGGAAAACTCATTGCTTGAACTCTGAAATTAACCTTTCTTGAGTGGGTCACTCTGGTCATCCTTAACTGACCACAAAAAAACATCAGAAGCCTCTTGAGAGCTTTTCCTACGAGAATAGGCATGGAAGGGAGCGGGAGAGAGAGAGAGAGAGAGTGCAACTAGGGGTGGTACTGTTCATACTTGTTACAAAGGAGCTGACAGCTGAGAATGGGGACTAGCAAGAGAGGGTCAAAGATCTACCTGCTCCATGACTGTTTTCCGACTAATGTTGACTCCTGCATCAGATGTACACCATCTCAAGAGTTCTCCATGCCTCTAGGTAACTCATCAGCATCTATTTTGGGAGCAGGAACTTCCTAGGGGTTGCTCTTCTCAGGTTGTGTTTACTCAGACATTCAGAGTTAAGGGGTGCAATGGTTGAAGCTCAGGGGTCAGGCACAGTAGAGCCTGGGGCCACCTGGGGTCCAGGAATCAGCACAAGAAGTGCCTGAAAGGAATCAAAAGGCCTCCAGTCTGGTTCTGGCTCTACCACCCAGCAGCTGTATGACCCTGGGTAGATATCCTCAACTTTTTGAACCTGGTGTCCCTTACCAGCTGTTAAAGGGGAATAACCACCACCACCATTCCACCTACACCATAGTGATGATGTGAGAATTAGATAAGACAATGGAAGTAAGTGACAATGAGCTCCTAGCTGAGATGACTGAGGGATCAGGACTGAACATTCTGATTGAAATGTGAGAAATGCAGGTCAGTAATCCTGGATTTTCTAAATAATGAGTCATGGGCACTAAACACCTGGCTGCATAATTTTACTTTTTCTCTGTCTGGATGAACTGTGATTGCAGAATTACCTCCTAGAGAGGACGGGATAATGCACCACCGTGCCACCACCCAAGATTACAGACAGTATTCCTAGAACCTCACAAAGCAGCTGGCAGCTCATTGAAGCAAATTTATATGCATCAGCACTGTTTTCATCTTATACTTTAAACAACTTTAATTAATGACACCCTCCTTTCCCAGTGTGTCAACACAACTCCACCTTTTCATTTTGAAAGAACTTAAATAAATATAGAAATAAAATATTCAATTATTGGAACCAGAAATGAGAAAATATAATTGATTTGAGAGGTTTTTGCTACAGAAATTCCCCAGGGGCACTGACTACATTTTATTAAAAAAATATCACACACTTATATTTCTACATTTCTTATGTAATAATTTTTAGTTTCTCATGGGGAAAATAGTATTATTGAAGGAAAAATAATTATGACAAGTGTTAAAGATTAGTGAGCCAGATTCCCCTGGTGTGCAACCAACATCCTGGGAGTAAGTTAAGTGCCTTAGGAAGTGACATGAACTCTTGTCATTGAGTAAATTACTGCTTTGATGCACTAACAAGGACCCTAGTGGATTGGAAGAGTTCATTCAGCTTCCCAGTGCACCCAGCCTAATCCCTGCACAGCATTTGTGCTCTGAGAGAATCTGGATCTGTGTTCATCCACATCTATTTCTGTCTTCTAAGAATAGGTACTTCTTCAGGGTAGAGCCTGTATCTTTACAATTATCATTGGCATCTGGCCCGGCCCCATGCTCCTGAGAGCCCAGTAAACACTCGTCTGGCTTCTTGAATAGGATGTGCTTTGCCACTGATCAATGCCTAAATTGCCCTGATAATGTTTCTCTGCCTTCCTGCTAAAACAGTATCACAACTTCCTGACAAGCACCAAAACCTTGATGATAAAATTCAGCTCTTCCCGCCCCCACAAGCATTCTCTGCACATCTTGTTCAACTTATGCAACAGATACATAAAGTATGCAATAAGTTGACCATATTCTACTCAGTCATCTAATACATAGTATTTCCTTCTTCTTTGAGAGTTCAGAATTATTAGATACTGAAAATCAAATCCAGAAGCCTAGACCATTCCTGATAGGCCAAGAACAGAGTTATATGCAAACTATGGTCCCAAGTGTAAGCACAGAGCTAGGAAAACCTAGCCTCACTGGTGATAATGAAATAAAAAGAAGTCATAGGTCTCACTTCATGTTTCTTGAGCAATTCATCAGCATCCCCACATGGCCTGCAAAACCGTTAGAAGTGGCTTGTGCCTACTTCCACAGGCTCACACAGAGCACTCTGTGCAGCTCACCCCTGCATCGCACTCTGCCCCAGCCACCTGGATCTTCTCTCCACCTGAAGTCTTCACATGTGTTCCTCAGTCTGGAACTCTCTTTCCTCACCTGGCTGATTCCTTTCCTCACCTGGCTGGTTCTCATCTTACCTGTCGCTTCCTCAAGGAGACCATCCGCATTCATGGCAAGCTGTATTTTCCTGTGTACTTTCACTATTGTAATTGTTTTCATCAAAATAATACCTTTATCTGGTAACCATTCAATGTTGGGAAGAGACAGCCCCTGGCCCTTCTCCTCCGCACTCCCAGTACTGTTTCCCAGAAGTCACCTTCTTTTCATTCACCATTTATCAGCAGGTGTGCCATTCTAGGCACAAGGATACAATGTCAGACAGATGAGACAGACAAGGTTACTGTTCTAAGAGATTGTTTCCATTTTCATTTCTTCTGTTCTTTCCTCCATACAGACAATATACCTATAACTCTATTTTTAAAAGTGTATCAATACAGGATATTATTTACAGACTCTTCAATATGAAAGTTGATAATTTAGCTCAGTCCTACCACACTTCCCCCACAACCCAATCCTAGACATTCCCAGTGTCTGACATTTATATTGTCATCTTTTGTTATATTTGTTATCTATTGTTCTTCCTGTGTTCATAATTATAATTTCTAGTATTATATTACATCTATATTTCTCATTTCATTAACTTTTTATAATATTGTATCTCTTTATAATATTGTATTCTCTTTTATAATATTGTATATCTCTTTTATAATATTTATCTCTTTATAATATTTTATTCTCACTTTAAAAGATAAAATTATTGATGCCTCCACCATTTTATCTACCTTCCAAGTCTCATTTTGTCAGATAAAGTTGCAACCATGTCTCCATGATTCATCCATAGATTGATCAAGTCATGTGTTATAAGTATATTCTTTTTAATAAGTCTAATTAACTAAAGAGTTAATAAGTCATAACTCCTGGGCCAATTGGGAGAGCATCAAGGTTCAATGGAATTTCTCTCTTTTTTTTATCCTCCAATATTGACGTGTTTTAGTTTGCTTCATATTTGAATTATGGTTTTACTAAACATTCAGATTTATTATACACTCCTCACCCTACCAATGATCCCTCAAGTTTCCAGTGGGTGCTGTTGGAGTTCTTTTTGCACTATGTGTCTGTGTGATTAGTTTTCCCCAACCCTGTCTTTTCTATCAAGTCCTCCTTTTCTCCTGGAAACCTCCATCCCCTATCTCCCCTCCATCCTTCTCTTCCAATCTGTACTGGTTGCCCTCTGCATCTGTGATTCAATTGTCATGTTGCAAAATTTTCCCACTGCTATCAGGAGTTTGGATTGGCACTACAGATTCCTGGACCACACAAACGTCTTCTTGTTCTACTTTTGTTCCTCTGGGTATATCTTCAAATGCCTTTAAAGGAAAGGATGTATGGCAGATAAACTTTCTGAGATCTTTTTGTCTGAAAACATTATTCTGCTCTCATATGTGATTGACATCTGGCTGGGTATAGAAGCCTTTAGAAGTTTCTTTTTATCCTTGGTACTCTGAACATCAAAGATGTTACTAGGTATGGCTCTCTTTTCTTTAATTGTTGTGGGCATTCAGAAGCTCTTTTAATTCTGAAGGATTTTGTCCTTCAGCTTTGGAAATTTTTTCTTCAAGTATTTTTTGATACTTTTTTTCATCTCCAACACCACATGTGAGACCTCCTAGATGGATTTTCTGGTTTCTAGACTGATCTTCCCTCTCATAGTTTTCAATTCTTTCTCTTTCTCCCTATATTCTAAGAGAATAGAAACTTTGGGTTTATTTTCTAGGCTTTCTGTAATTAATTTTTTTCTCAACCAGTATTATTTTTTTTAATCTGCAAGCACTCTCTTTAATTCTCCAATTTTTTTCCTTAGCATTTTGTCCCAATTTTAAGGATATTATATTTTCTCCAGACTGCCCCCACCAAATTAATTAGAGTACTTTTTGTGTTGTCTTCTGTTCCCTAATTGTCTTTTTTTCCTCCTTTCTGGGTCAGTTTTTTTTTTTTTTTATTGTTGTTGTTGTGTGTGTGTGTTTGTTTTTTTGTTCTTGTCTCTGTCTTTCTTTTCATGCTGCAGTTCTCCTTGTATGTCTGGTAATCCTTAATTTTGCATTTCCATTTAAGGGAATAGGATGAAATGACTTGTGTACTTCAAGTGTTTTTGTTTGCAGGTCTGTTTTCTGGCTGACTCTCTCTTCTTTAGAACTGTGAGTAGAGTGGAGTATGGTGCTTTAGGGTAGGAGAATGGTGAGAAATAATCATCCTGAAGACTTCTAAATGCTAAAATGAGGAAGGCTTTAGTCTAGTACTCTGAATATTAATGCCATTTTACGCAGAGGAAACTGAAGCTCAGAGACCTGCCTGTGCTTAAATAGCTCATAAGTGATAAAGCCAAAATTTGAACTACAGTTTGCCTGATGAACACATATAGTCTCATTTGACAAAACCAAACAAATTTCTGTGTAAATTGAAAATTAGTGTTAAATGAATAATTAGTTCTGTCTTTGGTGTGAATATCTGCTTTCATGTGCTATCTAGTTCAAGCTTCTGCCTTGATGGTCATATCTACAGTGGCACACCAGGGACTCTGCACCTTTCCACTCATATAACAAGCCATCTTTTTCTCTTAAACAACTAATCTACTCTCTGCTATTAAAGAAAATGAGATAATTAAATTTCACTCGCACTCAGAAGGCATCTAAGCAGAATTAACAGTTTCAGAGGAACTATGTGCTATGGAACTGGAGGGAATAATTTATTTCTGAATTGGGCAGGTCCTGAGATGGTAGAAATTTCCTTAATTATTTTTAGTAGATGTTAACAAAGCCACATTCTTTCTAATTCTAAGGTTCATGTCTACTTCACTCTTTTTAAATCCCTTTTATGAAAAACTGTTGACAACAGATAATGATTGTTATTAGAAAATTACTTCTAGAAATTCAAAAACAAGCATTTATCACCTAGTATATACCAGACCTATGAAATTAAACATTGTTTTCCTAACTCAACATTTCCCACACCTTCCTGGGAGGTGGTACTAGATGTTGCATGAAGAATGCATTCCAAGGTCAAATAAGTTTGATCAAGTTTGGGTTAAATAAAGTTAGTTTTCCTTTCATTGCTAATATTTGGAATCTCTTGGAGATTCACAATTTGGGAAATGCACATTTTTGAAAATGCTTAATTTAGAAAACACACATTTTGTTAGACATTGACTTAATTTATTAAAGAGCCATTTTTGCTTTCCTCTCCTTTCCAGAGACAAGTTCTCAGTTACTCATGCTTGGGCCTTCTCTCCCAGCCATGTGGCTTTTCATTTCAGAGTAATATTCAATTTTTACTACTTTGGGTTGGGTAACCTCACTATTATATTCATCTTTATCCTCTGTTTTTGTATTATGACCATCTCTTAATTTGCAATCACCTCCACCCCTGCGTTCTTGAATAATGCTGTATTTTAATACAGTTTCCTCATCTATAAAATATCGACACACAAACACATGAGGGTTTAGTGAGAAATGAAAAAGAAAAATAACAGCCTATTCTAATACATGAGGTGACAATAAAACCATTAAAATAAAATTTCTGATTTTGGAGAGTTCTTTGACCATCTCAACCTTTAGTAAATAATACCCCATTGTGGTAAACAGCAAAATCAAAACTCTACAGACTCAGGGCGCATGGCTGCTCAGTAAGTGGAGTGCGCGATTCTTAATCTCAGGGTTGTGGGTTCGAGCCCCATTGGGTGTAGAGATTACTTAAAAAAAAAATCTTAACAATGACAACTATACAGACTCAAGCTCTAATGACAGAGAATGACCAATTAAAAAGGCTATAAGAGGATTCCAGTTGTGTAAATATGGAGAAGGTAATTTGAGACCATAACACTCAGCAAAATGCACCAATCTCTTGAACGTGAATTTCCCCAATTTGTGACAAAATACCATGTGTTTGTTATTACTTTGATGCCTCCTCCTCTATCCATCACCTTGTTTAGTTTATGGCATCACTGCCCATCCATCTGCCTGAGTGAGAACGTCAGAGTCATCCTCATTGTTTTGCTTGCCTGTCTGATTTGAACTAATCTCTTGTCACTGGCCAAACTCATTTAAGATCCAGCTCAAAGCCTTGACCAGCTCAGGCACTTTCTAACTAAATGTATTCACCCAATAAGCATTCTTTGAGCATTTAGTGTGCCAGGCATTGTCCACGATTGCTGACTGGTACTATACAGAGCAAATATATGGGAAATTCATTTATATACCTTCACTGTGGGCAGCCACTGCTGTAGTAGTGACATGACCCCTCCTCCTTCATCACCATCATCTTTGGAATAGATATTTTATACCATTTTACCTTCACACCTAAACCTTGATATTAGTAGTCCTTGAATCTATTTCTACACAGACTGGTCAGATTAGATTAAAAGGCTGGAATAAAGTGTAGGACTGTTCAGTCTCACAATATGTTCTGAAAACATTTTGTTTCCAGAAGTTAAAGGGGGGATTTACTTCCACTACTCAGGTAAGTGAGGGTAACCAGAACTATATGCGTAAATGTGGGCCTAACCCTCAGACCTCAGGCTTCTAGTTGGTTAAGTATTCACAGGGAATAACCAGAACCAAAATCAAAACCAAAACCTTGTCTTAGTAGGTAAGGCAGCAGGACCTTTAAGTAACTTAATACATTTTATTCTTATTATAATTTCATTTCTCCTCCATAAAAGAACTTCAAGTGAAATGACTACTGTGGAAGGCCTTGGGTTGGGCTGTTAGAATCCTTAATGAGGGGGTACTTGGGTGGTTCAGTCGATTAAGCATCCAACTTCAGCTCAGGTCATGATCTTACAGCTTGTGGGTTCAAGCCTCACATCGGACTCTGTGCTAACCACTCAGAGCCTGGAGCCTTCTTCGGATTCTGGGTCTCTGTCTCTTTGTCTACCCCTCCCCTGCTCACACTCTGTCTCTCTCTCTCAAAAATAAGTAAACACTAAAAAAATTTTTTTAAAGAATCCTTAATGAGGGTCAATTCTGTAACATGGTTCCCACCAAATGTGTCCAGTCAGAGTTCTTGTGGCAACACATACTCCATTTGGGCTCAGAAGGTTAACTTTTCACAGTCTTATACTTGAAAAAGTGTTACCTTCCATTTTGTCAATTAAAAGTTTCTCTAAGGAGCTTCTCAAGACCTGATAATGCCTCTTCTTATGGATTATTTATTAAACATCATCACTTACATGACCAGGTGATACCTCTTTGCTGCCAGACTCTTTTCTCCATGTTCTTATGGGTTGGTTTTGATGCTTGCTAACCTGATTGTTTTAATTAGATCCTCAGCCTTTATTCTTAGCAGGATAGTCTTTAAAACATAATCTGTCCCATTCTAACAGAGCAGTTCTGTAGAATAACTACAGACCTATTAATATGGTAGGTGTTCCTTCAAATCGTCACAATAGCTTCTTCCATAATAAGCTGAATCTGAGTTTCTCTACCTAATACTCTACACAGGGGGCATACATATAGGAATGGCTGACATAAACCCTGCTGCTGGTCTGTGACCTAAGGTTAAATACTTTGCCCTCTGTAAACCACAGTTCCTCCCCTTTAAAACAAGGTAATGACAGTGCCTACCTCATTTGGCTGTTATGTGAATCAAATGAAAGCATGCATGCATATTGCCTGCTACATTGTAAACACTCAATACTTGTTAGCGACTATTAACCATAATTAACTATTGTTAAACCCTCTTATTGTTGTGCAAAGTATGCCAAGAATAATATGGCATTGTTTGCTACTTTTATTGACTTTTCACAAGGTTTTGACTCTAGGGTCAAGACTAGGTTAGGACTTACCCGGCAAGAGGTCAATGAAGACTCCTAGTTATTGATGTTTAAATGAACCTGCTTTCAAGTGACCAACAGGCAAAATTGGCAGGGATAGTCTCCTGAAGGGTAGATAATCTCTAGATGTATAAAAACAGGGCCAAGTGGTTAAAAGTAGGACCATAACAATACGGCCCCTGAGGGTAATCATAGGGACTTTTTGCTAGTGCCCCTTTGGCCTTACCTGTGGGTAAAGAAGGAGCTAGTATAAACATTAAAAAAGTTAGGGCACTTGTAGAAACTCAGACACATGAAGGCTTACACATCCATGCATGGAAGCATGCTCTAGGGCTACATGTGGGCAAAGCTAGAATTTTCCTTAATTGGAGTTTTTAATTGACCCCAGAATGCAAGGAAGTATTCCACTGGGTCCCTGAATTCTACAGCATAAACACTGCTAAGATTTGGGTATGGGAAAATTACAAAGCAAGTATTGCCAGGACCCCAAAGCCATGACCTAAGAGTTCTTTTCTGAAATACAACACCAGAAAAAAAAATCATAATTATAATCATTTTAAAGCTAAAATAGTTGTCTTTGGCAGATATTATTAAATATTTAAATAGTTTATATTCAATAACAACAGTTGCCATTTGAGTGTGCTTACACTAGGTGCCAACTCTGTATTATGTTTGCAATATTATTCTATTTATTTGTCAACAAAGAATCTATAATCATCATTCACATTTTACCAGTGAGAGAAGTGGGAATCAGAAAGTTTAAGTAAACTGCCAAAAACCATACTGCTAATAGAAGCAAAACAAGGATTTGAACCAGATTTGCTGGCCCCAAATCCTGTGCTCTTAACCAATACACAGGGTAGCTTACATCTATCCTATGAAGGTCATTGTCCAAGCAAATTACCCAAATCCAAATAAAACTTTGTTTTTCATAGCACATACACATCTATTCAATTTATCTAAAAAGTTTTAAAATAATTATGATATAAAGGCATTAGAGATATACAAATTGAGTGAACAATTGCAGAGCCAACCTCCAGAAGAAAAAAGATTAAAGAAAGTGAGTGTGGTGTTTAGGGTCACTTTTCCCTGGAGGCCAAATTCAATTTTGGAGGCAATCGTTGAGAGGCTAACACAAGATGTTGACAGCCTTCTGGGGCTCAAGTGATAATAATGAAGTCAGCATCCACAAGAAAAAACAGCATAGCAAATTCCTATCATTTGGATTGGAATCATGAAGAGTGTACCCTAAAAGAAATGGAGACTTGAAAGTAGACATGCCCCTAAAGGATCTTCAAAATAAATTCCCCTCAACTCATGAAACTATACAAAGATATTCCTTAATTGCTAATGCTTCTATGAACCTGGCAGAAATGGATATCTTTCTCTGGAGAAAGATAACATTATTGTAATCCTCAAATTATTTCTGAAAATCATTTTGAAAATGCAATGTCCACCATATAATTTAAGAGAATAACTGGATGTAAGAAGGTAAGACAATATGAATGAAGTGTTTTCAGTAGAAAAAAATAGACCATGTAAATACACTCATAAGGGCTCCAGATAAAGGAGTCATGAGACACAAATTTTAAGATAACTATGTTTACAGCATCTAAATTGAAAAAAAGACTGAGAATTTTAGCAGAAGGTGATAAACTATAAAATGGAATCAAAAGGGAATTCTATAATAAAAAAAGTGATACTCCAAATTAAGAACTCAGTGAATGGGTTTTATAGTGGTTTACATATAACTCAAGAAAGAATTAGTTAACTGGAAGATCTATTAGAAGAAAATATTCAGAAAGAAGCCTTAGAAAGGCAAGAGAATTAAACTTTCAAAAGATGGAGTAAAAGACAGAAATTCTAACGTGTAAAAATTGGAGTCTCTGGAGAGGAAACAGAGAATGAGTCAAACTCAGTAACTAAGGAGATAATGGCTAAGAACTTACCAAAACTGGTGAAAGATATCAAACTCAGATAAGAAGCCCTATGGACCTCAAGTAGGATAAAGAAAAAACTACATCTATGCACATGATAGTAAAACCTCTGAAAGCTGAAAACTGAAAAAAATCTTAAAAGCAGCCAGAGGAAAAAGACTTTACCTACACAGGAGCGACAATATAACTGACAACCGACTTTTTAATAGATATGACAGAAGCCAGAAGACAGTGATATAATATCTTTAAATTGCTGGGGAAAATTCCCTGTCAACCTGGAATTTTAAACTTAGCAAAAATATCCTTTAATTATAAAAGTAAAATCGAGAGGTAGATAATGATGGATACATCGAAGGCTGCTTCCCTCTTCCCATGGCACCACCAAATGTACAGTTATACACAGCAATTACCTCTCAAAGAAATACAGAAACTATCTGAGAACCTCCTATACATCAGACAAATGAGAAAATACTCGCATTGGAATGGTAGGAAATGCTGAGACACAGTCTTGCCATAAACCCCACCCCTGACACAGCATCATATAGTTGGGAGGGAACTCCAAATTCCCAGATTCTTCCTGAGGAGTGAAGGTTTGAACCCTACTTTTAGCACCCCAACTTTTTAAGACTCCCACTTGAAGGATGGACCCACAAAGCACCTAGATCTGAAAACCAATGGGCCTTGTGTTCAAGATACCCACAAGACAGTAGCAAACAAAGAAGCAGTTATTAATGGGCATGCAAGCGCTTACTGTGCTATCCCCCTCAGACTCAGTACAGAAGGAGCAGGAAAAATCATCCATCTTCCAGTCTCTCTGAAGGGGTCTATATGCAAACTTTGAAAGCTGTTGACTCAGGATCATATTTCTAATTCAGCATACATCTTGAGGCTGGCTGTGATCTGTTCTTGAAACAAGAGGAACCAGCAGACGTGTCCCTTTTGCTCTGTCTTTCTAGTATGCTCCAACTTGCCAGTATCTCCCTGGAAGGAGTTTACACTCACATTTGCATCCAGCTTTTGCACTGCTACCTAAGGGATGACTCCCCAGATCACCCAGCTTTGATAGGCAACTAGGCTTCCATTCACAAGCCTCAAAGACACCCCACTGCAGTTATATACCTGGGCCCTGTGCAAAAGGAGCTGATAGAAGCACCATTCCAGATGCTGTTTGAGGGCCTGGCGTCCAATTATACTGCATCTAGGTGCTGAATACAATTCTTCCTTTAATGCACTGACAGATCTTCGTACACCCTCAAACACAGAGAATCACTTAGAATATAGAAAGCATCTTGGATGATTACAAAGGTTTGAAAATCAACCAGGAGCTCAGGCCAGGCTGATTGACAAGTTTGATCTTCTAAAAAGACTACTCTGTCAAGGCTGGGAGAGGTGGTTTTATCTAATGACCAAAACCAACATAAAAGATCAAGAAAAATTAATAGAGGAAAGTCCTTCAAACAAAAGATCAAGGTAAGGAGTGAAGGTTTGAACCCTACTTTTAGTACCCCAACTTTTTAAGACTCTAAGCAAATCCCCAGAAGTAGATTTACTGAAGTGGAGATAAGTGATTTACCCAACAGAGAGTTGAAAATAATAGTAAAAGATACTGTCTGAGGTCAGGAAAACAATGTATGAACAAAGTGAGAATTTCAACAAAGAAACAGAAAATATAAACAATTACCAAACAGAAATCACATTGCTAAAGAATACAATAACTGAACTGAAAAAAATCAATAAAGGAGTTCAACAACAAACAAGATTATGTAGAAGAAAAGATAAGAGAGCATGAAAACAGACAGTAGAATTCAAAAGACCAAAATGAAAAAAGAATGAAAAGCATTGAAGATAGCTTAAAGGATGCATAGGAAACCATGAAAAATATATACATATTATAGAGGTTTCAGAAGAAGGGCAGAAAGAGAATGGATCAGGAAGTTTAGTCAAAGAAATAATGGCTGAAAACTTTCCCAGCCTGAGGAAAGAAACAGATATCCAGATAAAGGAAGGCTAAGCAGTACAAAATAAAATGAATTAAAAAAATCTCTTTTCACTAACACATTATAAATAAAGTGACAAAAGTTAAAGATAAGGAGAACATCTTAAAAACAGCAAGAGAAAACAACTTGTTACATACAAGGGAACCCCCATAAAACTATAAGCAGATTTTTCAGCAGAAATCCTGGAGGCCAGATGGAAGTAGGAGGATATATCAAGTGCTGAAAGGAAAACACTGTCAACCAAAAATACTCTACCCAGCAAAGTTGTTCCTCAGAATTAAAGGAGAGATAAAGAGTTTTTCAGGCAAACAGAAGCTGAAGGAGTTCACCATCACTAGATTGGTACTACAAGAAATGTTCAATGGAGTTCTTGAAGCTGAAATGGAAGGGCACTAAATAGTAACAGAAAAACTTAAGAAAGTATAAAACTCACTAGTAAAGAATATACAGTTAAATTGAGAGTACTCTAATGTTGTAATGGTGGTGGGTAAATCCCTTATAACTCTACTCTGAAGATTAAAATGCAAAAGTATTAAAGATACCTGTAACTACAGTAATTCATTAATGGATATACAATGTAAAAATATAAATTGTGTTATCAAATATGTAAAATGGGGGGAGGAGAGGTTGAAAATGTAGAGCTTTTGTTTGCATTCAAAGTGAAGCTATTATCAGCTTAAAGTAGACTGCATAAATATGTTCTATGTGAGCATCATGGTAACCTCAAAGCAAAAGCCTATAGTACATTCACAAAACATAAAGAGAAAGGAGTCAAAGCATAGCACTACAGAAAATCATTGAGTCACAAAGATGGAGAGCAAGAAAGGAATAAAGGAACAGACATTTTGAAACCAGAAAATAATTAATAAAAGGCAAGAGTAAGTCCAAACTTACCAACAATTACTTCAAATGTAAATGAACTAAATTCTTCAGTCAAAAGATGTAGAGTGGGAAAAAAAGATATACAGTGGCCGAATGGATTTACAAAAAAAGACCCAGCTATATGCTATCTATTAGAGGCTTACTTTAGCTTTAAGGACTAAATGAACTGAAATAAAGGTATGAGAAAAGGTATCCCATGCAAATAAAAAAAAAGAAAATAGGGATAGCTATACTTATGTCAGACACAATAGACTTTAAGCCAAAAAGTGACAAGACAAAGAAGGTCGTTATATAGATAGAGGGGTTGACTCATCAGGATGATGTAACAGTAAATATTTATGTACCCAACATAGAAACATCTAAGTATATAAGCAAATATTAGTAGATTTTAAAGGAGGAAAAACAATACAATAATAGCACAGGACTTCAATACTACTCTTTCAACAAGGGATAAATCATCGGGACAGAAAATCAATATGGAAAAATCTGATTGAAGCTACACATTGGATCAGGTGACCTAACAGACATTTATAGAACATTTTATCAAACAGCAACAGAATATATATTTTTCTCAAGTACACTTGGAACATTCCCCAGGATAGATCAATTGTGAAGCCACAAAACAAGTCTTAAATAAATTTAAGGAAATTGGAAGTACCAAGGATCTTTTCCAACCCCAATGGTATGAAACTAGAAATCAATCAAAACAAGAAGAAAGCTGGAAAATTCACATATATGCGGAGAGTAACAGATGCTACAAAACAACCAGTGGGTCAAAGAAGAAATAAAAAGGGAAATTAAAAGATATCTTGAGGCAAATAAAATTGAAATACAACATACCAAAACTGATGAGATGCAGCAATTGAGAAAAATACATTGAGAAGATGAAAGATCTCAAATAAACAACCTAACTTTATACCACAAGGAACTAGTAAAAGAAAACAAATAGAGCCCAAAGTCAGTAGAATGACAGAAATAACAAAGAATGGCAATAAATGATGGAGACCAAAAAAGAATAGAAAAGAATGACGAAAGTAAGAACTGTGTTTTTTTAAAAGATAAGCAAAACAGACAAATCTTTAGCTAGACTTACCAAGAAAAAGAGAGAGACTCAAACTATAAAGGAAACTGGAAACATTATAATGAATACCATTTAATACAAATGATTGTAAGAGACATATGTACAATTATATGCCAACAAATTAGATAACGTTGAAGAAATGTACAAATTCCTAGAAATGTACAACCTAACAAGATTGAATCATGAATAAATAGAAGATCTGAATAGACGAATTACTAGTAATCAAAAATCTCCCAACGAAGAAAAACTAGCTCAGGCTTCACTGGTGGATTATACCAAACACTTGAAGATTTAATACCAATCCTTCTCAAATTCTTCCAAAAATAGAAGAGGAAGGAACACTTTTAAACTCATTTTATGAGGCCAGCATTATGCTGATACCAAAGCCAGACGAGGACACTACAAGAAAATTATAGACCAATATCCCTGATGAGCACAGATTCAAAATTCTCAACAAAATGTTAGCAAACCAAATGCAAGCACACTAACGAGATCATACCATGGTCAAGTGAGAATTTATTCCCAGGATGCAAGTCACAAATCAGTGTGATAACCATATTAATAACATGAAGGATAAAAATTATATCATTATCCCAATAGATGTAAAAAAATCATTTGACAAAATCCAACATCTTTTCATGATAAAAACTCTCAACAAACTGGTTATAGTGGGAATGTACCTCAAAATAATAAAGGCCATATATGAGAAGCCCACAGCATCACAATAGTGAAATGCTGAAAGTTTTTCCTCTAACATCAAGAAGAAGACAAGGATGCCCACTCACCACTTTTCTAGAAGTGCTGGCCACAACAGTTAGGCAAGAAAAAGAAAGAAAGGCATACAAATTAAAAAAGATGTAAAATCATTTCTGTTTGCAGATGACATGATCTTATATGTAGAAAATCCTAAAGACTCCACCAAAAAACTGTTATAACTAATAATGAATTTAGTAAAGTTGCAGGATACAAAATTAACATACAAAATCAGTTATGTTTCTGTACACTTACAATAGTCTATCAGATAGAGAGATTAAGAAAACATTCTGGACTGCCTGGGTGGCTCAGTTGGTTAAGTGTCCAACTTCGGCTCAGGTCATGATCTCATGGTTCATGGGTTTGAGCCCCACATCAGGCTCTGTGCCGACAACTCAGATCCTGGAGCCTGCTTCAGATTCTGTGCTTCCCACTCTCTGCCCTTCCCTGCTTGCACTCTGTCTCTGTCTTTCTAAAAAATAAATAAAAACATTTAAAAATTTTTTTAAAAGAAAGCAATCCTATTTACAGTAGCATCAAAAGATAAAATATCACATTGTAGGCACTTAATAAATATTTGTTTAGTGACTGAAGTATGAAAAATAAATGATGCTAATGTGGAAAGATTACAAGTTAGTCAATGATTGGTAATTAGTATCTGTGTATGCTTTAGAGAATTATTAGGACACCAGTATATAGTTTATCATAATTTTGTTGGGAGTTTCTTAATAATTTTGTTGTGTTCCATAACCTTCATTAACTAATCTTCTTAGATTTTGTAAAAAAAAAAAAAAAAGACTGCAATACTTGTGAATAAATTTAACCAAAGAGATGAAAAATCTGTACACTGAAAAAGCACATAACACTGATGAGATAAATTGAAGTAGACACTAATAAGTGGAAAAATTTTGTGCTCATGGATTGGCAGAATTAATACTGTTAAAATGTTCATAGTATTTAAAGGGTTGTGTAGATTCAACACAATATCTATAAGAATTCCAATGATATTTTTCATAGACATAGGAAAAACAGTCCTAAAATTTGTATGTAACCACAAAAGACCCCAAATAGCCAGAGCAATCTTGAGAAAGAACAAAGTTAGAAGCATCACACTTGCTGATTTCAACTATATTACAAAGTTTTAGTTATCAAAACAATGGTATTGGCATAAACACACACATAGATCAATAGAGTAGAATAGAGAGCCCAGAAATAAACCCACGCATTTAATTTTTGATAAAAAAGCCAAGAATATATAATGGGGAAAAGATAGTCTCTTTAATAAATGGTATTGGGAGAACTGGATAGCCATTTCAAAAGAATGAAACTGGACCCTTATCTTACACCATATGCAAAAATCAGCTCAAAATTTATTAAAAACATGAACATAAGATCTGAAACTGTAAAACTCCTAGAATAAAACATAGAGAGTGCACTTTTTGACAATGATTTTTTGGATTTGGCACCAAAAGCAAAAGCAACAAAAGCAAAATGAACAAGTGGGACCACATCAAACTAAAACGCTTTTGCTCAACAAAGAAACCTATCATCAACACGGAAAGGCAATATTTCAAAGGTAGGAAAATATTTGCAAACCATATTTCCAATAAGAGCATATCCAAAAAAGAGAAAGAACTCATAAAACTCCACAGGATGGCTGTTATCAAAAGACAAGAGATAACAAATGCTCGCAAAGATAGGTAGAATAGGGATCCTATAAGCTGTTGGTGGGAATATAAACTGGTATTATCCATTATGGAAAACAGTATGGAGGTCTTCAGAAATTAAAAGTAGAACTACCATATGATCCAGCAATCCCATTTCTGGCTATATATCCAAAGGAAATGAAACCATTATCTCAAAGAGATATCTGTATTCCCATATTATTCACAACAGCCAAGGTATGAAAACAATCATGTCTACCAAAAGATGAATGGATCAAGAAAATGTGATATATGCATACAATGGAATATTATTCAGACTTAAAAAAGAAGGAAATTCAGGGCACCTGACTGGGTGGCTCAGTCAGTTAAGTGTCCAATTCTTGATTTCAACTCAGATTATGATCTCAGTTCATGAGTTCATGCCCTGCACTGACAGCACAGAGTCTGCTTGGATTCTCTCTCCCTCCCTCCCCTCCCCTGCTCACCCTCTCTCTCTCAAAAATATACTAAAAAAGAAGGAAATTCTGTCATTTGTAGTAGGTAAACATGAAAGGCATATGCTGAGTGAAATAAGATAAAGACAAATAGTGCTTGATATCACTTATATGTAGAAAATAAACAAAAAACTCCATAGAAATGGGTAATAGAAAAGTAGTTCCCTGGGTTTAGGAAGTAGGGGAAAGAGGAGGAGTTGGTAAAAGCATACAAACTTTCAGTTATAAGAGGAAGAAGGTCAGATGATTTGATGTATAACATGGTAAATATTGTTGATAACACTGTTATATAATTGATATTTGCTGAGAGTAGATTTTAGACATTCTCATAGGCACACACAAAAAAGGTAAATATGTGAGATGATAGATATGTTAATTAACTCAATGGGGGAAATTCTTTAACAATGTGTATGTATATCACGTCATCATGTTGTACACTTGAAATATCTTAAAATTTTTTTGTCAAACCTCAGCGAAGTTGAAAAACTCAAAATAATAATAATAATTATAATATAGGTAGAATAGATATTTTCAGACAAAATAAACTGAGAGCATTTATCACTGGTAGAAACACAATAAAGACCAAGGGATATTCTTTAAACAAGAAAATGATCCTAAATGGATCATTAGGTGCAAGAAGGAATGAAGGACAAGCATAATGCTAATAAAAATCAGTGTTAAGATAATAATGTTTTGGAGTATGTAAAACAGAACTAAATATATGATAACAATGTTACAAAAGTTAGGAGAGGGCTAAATAGACTTAAAGTGTTCTAAGATACTTGTATTTTCATGGATGAAGATAAAAACAAATATTAGACTTTAATAAATCAAAGATGCATATTTTGCTATCAAATGCAAACATTAAAGAATACTAAAAAAAGAAAAACATAACTTCTAAACTAATAGAGAGGAAAAAAAATAAAAAATGTATTCAGATAATTCAAATGAAGATAATACAAAAAAGTAAAAGAAACAGAACAATCAAAACAATTAGAAAGCTTCTTGCCAGATAGTAGATTTAAACTTCAATACAAATGTAATTATATTAAATGTAAATGTATTAAAAACCCAAAAAATCAAATTTTGTCAAACTGTGCTGAAAACAAAAAAAAGAAAAAAAACAGCTACGTGCTATTTACAAGAGATTCATCTAAAACATAAAGAAAGATTAAAAATGGTAGAGTGGAAAAATATTTTTTCTATAGAAACACTAACGGAAACTAAATGCAGTTATATTTATATTAGGCAAAGTAGATTTAAAAGCAAAAATCATCATTAGAGATTAAGGGGAACATGCCATCTTTTTAACAAGGTTCATTTACCAGTATAATATAACTATTCTAAATTTTTACGTACCTAATAACATGACCTCAAAATATGTAGCGCAAAATGGGATTAGAAGAATACATAAATTCCTAATTATAGTGGAAAATGTTAACATATCTCTTAGAAATGAAAACAGACAAAATATCAGTAAGGGTAAATAGCTTTGAACAACGTAATTAGAAAACATGAACAATTAGGGGTGCCTGGGTGGTTCAATTAATTAAGCATCCAACTCTTGTTTTCTGCTCAGGTCATGATCTCATGGTTCATGAGTTCAAGCCCTGCTTCGGGGTGGGCACTGACAATGCAGAACCTGCTTGGGATTCTCTCTCTACTCCTCTTTCTCTGCCCTCCTACATTCTCTCTCTCTCTCTTTCTCAAAATAAATAAACTTACAAAAATAAAATGCAGCATCAATTCATGATTTCAATAAACAAATAAACAAAAAGTATCTATGAAGTTAACTAATTAGGAGCAGAAAGTAAATTCCTTAATCTAATGAAAGGTCTACAAAGAATCCTGAGTTTTGAAACCAGAATAGGACAAGAGTGCCCATCATTACTTCTTCTATTCAACATTGTATGTAAAGTTCTAGCTGATAAGTTAAGGTGTCAGGATTGCAGAGAGGGGAAGAAAACAGCCATCATTCACATGATGATATTGTTGAATTATTGTGTACATTGGAAATAATAAACTACATTGGAAATAATAAAACTACAGAACAATTATTAGAATGAATAAATTAGCTTAACCAGACATTTAGAGAAAATAAAAGCCTAACAAGTGATATGCATGATCTCTACAGAAGGATGTGAAAAATTAATGTAAGTAAAGGGAAATCTAAATAAACAGAGGGACATAGCATGTTCAGATATAGAAGATGAAACATTGTTGGAATATTAGTTCTCCCCAAACTGATCTACATATTCAAAAGTATTTCTGTCAAAATGCTAACATGTTTTTTCTGTGGGTGAGTGTGAATGTGTGTGTGTGTGTGGTGTGTTTGTGTGTAACCTGACAAGCTGATTCCAAAATATTACTGAAAAACAAAGGGCTAGGAATAGAAGATTATCTTTTTTAAGTTTTTATTTATTTAGGTAATCTCTACACCCAGCGTGGGGCTCAAACTCATGACCCCAAGATCAAGAGTCTCATGCTCTTCCAACTATGCCAACCATGCACCCTGAAGATTATCCTAAAGAAGAACAAGGTGGGAGTAACTGGCTCTATCAGCCATCAGAGTCTTTTATAAAGCAATAGTAGTTAAAGTGCGGATCTGACCCAAGGAAAGACAAATGGACCAATGGAAATGAGAGGGTCGCTAGAGAAAAACCTGGACTAGAGCCAAAAGAGACACCTTATCCTGACCAGTTGTGTGATAGCTTCCCCTGAGTCAGGGACTCTCCCGACTACTTCACACCAGTTAATCTTCACACTGTCTTGGGATGGGACAGGCCATTGGAATTTTCCCCCCAGATAATTCTAATCTTTAGCTATATGAAAACCACCTCCCCCAACACATACACACACACACACACACACACACACACACACACACACACTCACACTCACACCTCTCTCTCTCTCTCTCTCTCCTAAATTTCAATGAACAATGCAGTTTTTGTTGTTTTTTTTTTTTTACTATTTAAGGCTCATTAGGATGCTGGAGAATGCGATTACATCATATTCCAAAACTTTCTGAAATCCCATTTAGATATTTCTCTTTCCCCAAATTTCTACTCCTTTCCCTTTCTCTTCTAGCTAAGTTATTCTTTTCTTCCTGTACTCCTGTTATTTTTTGTTTTATTTTGCAGAAAAATTTTCCCCTTCCCTGTTTACTTCTCCTACATCTCTATCATCACCTAGCTTAGCAAACAAAAGTTTTTTTGAGGACTTACTGTTATAAAGGGGAGAGAAAGAATGAAAGTACTTCTAGTTTAATGTTTTCCCCTGCCACATACAGCTGTGCATGGCTTGCATTATCTTCTTTTGTGTATATTTTCAATACTATCAGGACAAAAAGAAAAAGAACCTTTTCATTTTGGAATGAACTCAAGTGCTGGAGACTAGCACGGTGCAGACTGAATGAGTGCAAAGTGCTGGGCTCTAGATGTGCTGCTCAGCCAGTCCTTGCAACAGGCCTCAAGGAGCCAGCATCCACCTACCCAATTAGTGAAAAGGTGCCTCATAGCATAAAAGTACTTTGGCAGCCCCAGCTTTGTGAATGTGACCCAGACAGCCACACAGGACCCCACACTTAGAAGGGTCCTGTGCTTGTCATTATTTGAAATTCTTACTAATTATGCACAAGGGGCATCAACATTTTCATTTTGCTCTGGGCTCTGCAAATGATGTGGTCAGCCCTGTGCTGAGGGAAAGGGTTTATAGTGTTGCTTGATTTTACAACAACAAAAAAGAAAAACCTCTGGGCTGAGTGCTTTGTGAAATACTTTCTCTGGTTTCTCAGAAAACCATTTCCTCTTTTCAGCTCTTAGTTGTCCCCCTGGGTTGCAGCTGCTGTTCACTTGCTGCTTTACCTGAATCTCTGATGTTCGTTTCCTGCTCACTTAAGATGTTTTCACAACGGCAAAACAGGTTGGTTTTTTTTTTTGGTTTTTTTTTTTTTTTTTTTTTTTTTTTTTTACCACCTGGCTCCAGTCTCTTGCCCTGTCCTTGCCTCCTTTTCCCTTTTCCCTTCTCCCTTCATTCTGCTTCTGCTCCCAAATGAACATGACCCACTGATTGCCAAAACCCCCCATCCCAAGGCAAGGCTTTGACCACACAGAATCTTCTCTGTCATTGGAAAATGACATGCTTTTGTCTTTGTGCTCAGTTGTGTGCTTTTCCTTCTGCCTGGAATGCTCTTCCATCACTAACACCTACCCTACTTTGGCTTTCATTCTTTAGATCCAACCTACATGTTCTTTTCTGTATTAAGCCCGTTAAGAGTGCCTCAGGCAGAAGTTGTCACTCATCTGCTCTTGTTCTGATAGCTTTGAAGACACACCTCTGTCATAGCAGGTAACACAGAATGGCATACAGAGGTTGTTCTTCTCTTTCATCCTTTCCCACCCACCTATTCTGGAGAAGCCCATTCAGGACTTGGAATACAACTCAGTCATTCTTCTAGAAGTTCTTCCTGAGTACCTGAACTTCTCTCATCATAGTACTAATCAATGTTATAAGATAATCAGTGACACCATGTCTGTTTCACTTAGGGTGGCAACCTGAGTGCCTAGCATAGTTCTGAGCACGTAACTGGCTCAATAAATATTTGTTCAATTCAAGAATGAGTAGAGTGAATGGTGTATGTGCATTATTGTCTAGACTGTGGGCTTTGCAACTTTTTTTTTTAACTTCTCCCCCTCTTTTCTTATTTCTAACCCACTGATTGGCATGTACTAGGTATTCAATAATTTTGTTCAGTAAATAAATATCTGAAAGGACTTATGTGACCATGGAGCCTGAGCCCAAGGCCTGGGCTTGGGTAAGTATCCCCAGTGACTTCATCCTTGACTTGGGGTTGTATTCTTTAGAGGAGGATGATAGGGATGACAGCATGGGGATCTGGGCTGACGCTCACTCAGGACCAAGAGGATGAATCTCCCTTTATGTTGCAATAAACCTCATATTGTTGTCTAGAGAGTGACAGAAAGTAATGCTACATTCATAAAAATGTAACTGTCTGTGCTAAGTATATAGAATTATAATAAGCATCACAGGAAGAGTTGGAGCTTTGGAAAAGCAGTGGGAACCATCCCTTGAAGAAGCTGCTGTCTTTATTTAAGGGTGAGCCTGACCCTTAGACTCATAGCTTTAATCAGGGCTCCTTCCTGTCCTCACTGTCATCTTCCTCCTATGATCTTGGGCTCCCATTTTCTACCTCCCAAAGTGCAACTTCTTCTTTGAGACCCAGCAGGGAGGTATCTTTCTTTTGAGGAGTTTCCTGCCCCCTGTCTTGTGACAGGCATTTTCCTTCTTGTGGCCAGTTCAAGTTCTTTTTGAAGCTCCCTTTTTCCAAGAAACCGATGATCGGTTGGAAGAAGGTGGGGTTTTTCTCCATTCCCTGTCCACGTGCTGGTTTTAAGAGACTGGCTCTCCTTCTCTGTACAGTATTCCCAACTGGATAGGGAACTCCCTGTTGCAAAGGTGCCAAAAAAATTATGTAAGCCCGCAAGTCTCAGCATATGGAGCACCAAGAGAAGGAATTCAGTGAATCTGAGCTCTAATTGAGTACTTACTGCAAGTTAGTAATGTGCTAGAAAGTTACGGGGAAATCAATTTGGGATTCATAAATATAAGGAAGAATGTTGCTCCCGTCAGAGCTGAGCTCTTTTAAAATGGAATAGGAAACCTTTCAAGAGAGTGAGTTACCTATCATTAGAAATGTTCATGTGTAGGCTGAACATACCAGGGCTGATCTGGAAGGAATCCCTGCATGGGGTAGAAGGTTGGCTAGAGAGAGCCTCTATGGTTTCTTCCAAATTTCAAGCTTCTGCAATTTTATTATGGGGTTCTAACCTTGTAATGCAGTTTATATTTCAAAATACTGTACTTAATTAGTTGTTTTGCTAAACTCCTTCTGAAGTAAATCAGCTTCATACAGTGGTAATTAGTTTATTGGTAGAAACAATGACTGAGTCTGAAGCATGCATATTTTTATGTATGGACAAGGACACAAGAAAGGGCTGAGTATTAGTATTCATACACTGTTTTCCAGAAATCAGATTTTCTAGTATCCCTGTGAGGATGTACAGTAACTTAACTAAGTTAATGAATAACATGAAAATAAAGAAACAATCATTAATAGGGAATATTAAAAAAATGCTGAAGCCAGATTAATCGATCTTCAGACAATTGAACCATAGTTTCTTACACTTGGAGTGAACCCAGAAATTCTGGCAAGATTATACTTAAGAAGGCACATGTAGCCTTCTCCAAATCGCAGTTCATCCTCTTGCAGTGCTGTCCCTGCTGAGGCACATAGTATGAGACATCTGGAAGACCTGAATTTATGGGCAGAGTGTTGGGCACACTGGAGAGACCATGACTTCTCCATCAGTTAGCTATAATGTTAAAATAAAATGACTACAGTGGCTCAGCCAGAGAGTCTTACTTTGTCCCCAAAAGTCCAGAGACAGGTAGGTGGTTCAAAGATGGTATAACTGTGTGAAGAAACCATCAAGGGTGTAACCTCCTTTTAACTTCAGATCTGCCAACTCTAGTTTGTGGTTGTTGCCCTTTATGTTCAGGATGGCTGCTCCGCCTCAGGCCTTCAAGTATATTCTAGACAAGAAGCAAGTGACCTAGAGGAAGCAATGGTGCCTATTTCAGGAAAGCAAAACTTTCTAAGAAATTCCAGTGAACTTGAAACTTATGTCTCATTGGCCCAAACTGTTATATGCTTAGTTCTTGCTGTAGTAGAGCCAAGAAAATATAGTTCTTTCAGTTGGGCTTAGTACTTCCCCAAACCAAACTTAGGTTTTGTTAGTAAATAAGAGGAGGATACATACTGGAGAGGCAACCATTGTCTGTATCCTGATGAGGTAGACTCTGCTCTCTATTTTGTTTTTTCTGGATGGAGGACCTTTGCTAGACTTTTGAGCAACTGGAGATGCCACTACCTGAAAGACCTTGTGAGGATCTTATACTGCTGCCCTTTGCGCGTGTCATATTTAAACCCATCAACACATAATTTGAAATTTTTCTGTCTTCAGGCTGTGAGCCATAGTTTGTCCATTTGCAACCTCAGTGTCCTCCAGGGTCTTCATGGGGACAATCAGCCCCATGCTTGAATACTTTCTGGTGCTATAGAGAAAAGAGTCTGGCACCTAATGTCATGTTATGAGTTCTTTCTCACATTTCCCCCCAGACCTAAACCAAGTCTCTTCCTCTTGGACGTTCTGGTCTTGCTGTCTGTTAACAGAACAGCAAGCACTCCTGTTTGGAACAGACCAACACCTTGAGATTTGTTTAAGCCAAGGAGGAGGTCCTACCTTTAAACAAAAAAGATTTATGGCTTTCCTGATGTACTCCAGGGATTCCTGTCTGACAGTGCTCAGGAGGAACCACTGAAAACAGAATTCTAACATTTTAGAGCTGTCAGAGACAAAAATTGACAAAGACAAAAATGTCCAACTCAGCCTCTCATGTGGCAAAGGAGGGCACTGAGACTTGAGAGGATGCGTGTCTTACTCCAGGTGTGGTACGGCAGAACTCAGAGGTCAAAAACTAGGGGAAGGAAGATTGCATGGGGAGAGGTAGAGTGCTCTCACCTTCTGAGTAGATTTGTATTACATTTATTATTTAAGCACCTACAGGCATGGGAATACTTCAATGCTATAGACAATTAAGGCAGAAATTATGGGAGGTGGTATAGTGTTGTGCCTGCTAAATCTAATCCCCTCTCTTTATGCTCTGGTTTGTGATGCTTATCTGCTTCTTAAGTTTACTCCCCTGTAAAATAAAAGCAATGGTAACACACCTCATGTGGTTTTAGGAGGAATAAATGGAGTTGCCACTTAGAACAGTACTCAGTTATAATATAGAAATATTATAATATGGAAATGTTTGCTATCATTATGATTAGTCATCTCCTCTTCTCAACAGATTAAGAGTCTTTGAATCTTGCACGATGGCCATTGCACACCTTGCAGAAGCACAACAAAGAGCCAGTGGGGATATTAATTTTAAGTCAGGATGGTTGGTCCTTGTTACCAGCACCAAGGGATTCTCCTATCACAAATAATGGGATTATCCCCCAAGTAGGTCAGGATGGCACAAAATACATGATCTGTGATAAGAAATACTTTTCTGATCTACTTTTATGACTATCCTATGCCTTTTCTGCCAGTATTTTAATTTTCAGTAGATATGCCTGCTTTGTTTCTTTTCTTTTTTAAAATGTGGTCAGCTTCACACACTAACTAGTCTTTTGTATCAGCTATATAAGAAGCAACTAACACTAAAGACGTTTGCATGGAATTCTTACACCAAATCAGCTTTTTCTTAAAGATCTCTTAATTGGACAATACTTTAATTCTCTAAACAATATTATGGTAGTTGACCACATTTTGAAATTATCTTTGTCTTGTTTGGTACTTGAGTGGCATGAAAAATTTCCCTCTGCTTCCTTACCCCTCTCCCAAGGGGTCATTTTCCCGGCTCTTTCTCTGCCCTGCCTGGCCTCTGACCCTGCCCAACTCTGCTGTTTCCATGGGCTTCTGAATCTAATTAATGTCTCAGTGGCTGTGTAAGTGAATTATGTAGGCAGGAGGATGTTGGAAAGTTTGAGGAAGGTACGTACATTCCTTAGGGAAAACCTGGTTTTGTAAAAAAAAAAAAAAAAAAAAAAATACATACATAATATATATATATATATATATATATATATATATGGAATGCACTTGGAGGAGGTAGAATGTTAGTAACATACTTATACTCATTAAGTATCTCTTGCTTGATGAGCAGATGCAAACTTAGGAGCTTCTCTTTTGACATGTGGGCAATAATCAGTCATTATAGAATCTGGCTGAGGGGACAGATAATCCAAATATTGCCACCATTGCAACACAAGTGCCACGCAACTAGGGTATTGGCACCCCTTCCCCTCCCCCTCCATTTTGCAGCCAGTTCACAACCACTTGTGGGAAGCATGTCCTTAGATAATCTCTGAAATAACCCTGGCTACTAGGGCCACAAGTCCTTCTCAAACTCTCCAGGGTGTGAGCAGGCAAGGGGGGAGGGGCCAGAGTGCTGAAGTTCTCTGCCAGAGGATACTGTCGGAGAGCCCAAGGCAGAGATGGTCCCTATGCCCCATGTTTCCATGGAAACATAGGAGGAGTGATGACAGCCAGCACAGCCACACCATCTGCTCAGGACCTGGTGAACGATGAGAAAAATAGAAAAAGAAAGGCACCTCAGATCCTAGGTTAGAACCACTCTGAGATACCAGTACAGAGGGAAAGGCACTAGAACTCCTAGTGGATTAAAACCCAAGCTGTCCTGGGCTCAACATATTAGCATGTAATTTGCAAGCAGAAAGCCTAGGGGGCTTATCCTGCGATCCCTAGATACAGTTACAACACTCAGAAGCCTCTGGAAGGAGAAGCAGACTGTGATGCGTCTGTAGCCTAGCTGGAACTGGAGAGAAGGTGCAGTGACAGTGACAAGCAATGCTGCAGGAGGTGGGTTGGGGGCTCCCCTGACCTTCCAACAGGAACACCTGCACGGCTGGCTTTTAGCCAGGCATATTTTTCTGGGGAAGGGTGGGAATTATACAAGGAAAATTTCCACCTGGTCACTCATAATCGTGACCTTCTGAGTCGTAGCCACATCTTCAGAATCAGACATGAATGAACATAGCCATGCAAAGTTCTCTTCTCTCAATTTGTACCCAAAGAGAGATCTTTGTTAGACGCCACAGATTTGCTTCTGGGTCCGTTTTGGAGGCTTTCAGTTCTAGGTTGGTGGAATGTGAGTGGGGTCCTTGCTGGGTGCACTCGTCGGCCTGCCCCAAGACTGATCAGGGTTCATTTCTCAGCCCTTTCTGTTCATAGATCTAGCTTACAAAAAAGCCAACCCTGACTCAGGGAGCCAATAGCTCCTCCCTTAGCTAACTCCCCCAGCGGCTCTTCAGAGCTGGGTGGTTTCATTCAGCTCTCTGTAGTGTTATCTGCATCTATCCAGGGAAGGGGGGAGGGAGTCCCTCAAGTCTGAAGGTCTTTAGTATGCATGGAAGCTACATCTGCTTATAGGAAACACCAGTTCTTATTTTTAATTTAGGGAGTCTCTTACTCCTTTGCAAAACAAAACAAAAACAAAACCCCCAAAACCTCCCTTTTAGTTCTGGCATTCTAATCCCAGGAAGTCCAAACTTTTTTTGCTTCTTATTAAGGATTTAAAGTTTTGACAGCTAGATTGAGCACTTGTTTTTGGGTATGTGTATCTAGAGTCTAGAAGATAATGGGAACATCTTAATCCACCAGGTAAATAAAAATAATAAAAAGATCACCCTATAAAGGTTCTCATTAACTGCTCTACATCTTACTTGCAAGTGCTATTAATTTATTTCTATGACAACTTGGTAAAAATGCTACCTACAGGTATGATTTGGGTTTCTTCAAAAGACCATATTCTCGGTGCCTGGATGGCTCAGTCTGTTGGATGTCTGACTTCGTCTCAGGTCATGATCTCACTGCTTGTGAGTTGGAGCCCCGCATCGGGTTCTGTGCTGACAGCTCAGAGCCTGGAGCCTGCTTCAGATTCTGTGTCTCCCTCTCTCTCTGCCCCTCCCCTGCTCGTGCTCTCTCTCTCTCAAAAATAATAAATGTTAAAAAAAAAAAAAGACCATGTTCTCCAACTGGACACTATACACAAAAACATACACTGGAAATAAATGTATTAACATAACTTCCTCTATGTTACAGGCCCCAAACAGAAAATAAGGGCTATTCCCGAAGAAAGATAAATACCCACACTGAAATTGCTTTGGGCTCAAAGTACATTCATGTATTAACACGAGGCACTGTGTTTAAATGCAAATATAAATCTACCCATTACTATGTGACTTTTGAGGAGAGGCCTTTTTTGAGTAAACCACTCCACCAGCTCTATACCCCCCAGCGCTTTCTCTCTTTCCTTTTCTGGGACCATCTATTTATCATCAGTCTCTGTGGTGGTGAGGGCCAATCTGTATCTTAAGCTTCAAGCCCAGGATGGGACTCCCAGTAAACATGGTTCTGTTTGTTCTCCAGCAGCCCCTCTTTGTATAAACAGATGTGGTGGGAAGGGAAGGAAAGCCTTCCTCTCTGTGAGGGGTGGGAGGTCTCCTTACTGGAGAAGCTTCCAGGCTGCAGCCCTGAGCACAGGGACAGGATGCATTTCTTGTTCAGGCAGGGGAACTTGCAGTTCTTCCAGAGAGGGGCTGTTCTTCTCACTCTCCTCCACCCTCCACCCCCTTCCTTTGTTCCTGGGAATGCTGTCTGGATGTCTCAGGCATCTCACTTTTGCCAGAGCAAACATTTCCAACAAGGCTTATGCTAAGGAGATATTAGGAAGACAGATTTTTTTTTTCTTCTCTTCAAATGCACTGTAGATTGGGATTTGGGAAGTTAGCCCTTCACACCTGTACTTTCTCCCCTATTCACATTCTCTTTGTTCTTTTGTAGCCATGTTACTACCTTCAACTAATGAGGGGCTGAGAGTTGTCGGCTTGTAAAATAAAAATTCCATTTTCTCAAACTATGTTGATACTCTATCTTAATTGTTTTGCATTTTGCACATTAGTTGTGGATGCTAATAAAGGAAGGACTACTTCAGAGCTGGGGGAAGACAAGGGGGCTGA
Source organism: Lynx canadensis (assembly GCF_007474595.2). Classification (NCBI taxonomy): domain Eukaryota; kingdom Metazoa; phylum Chordata; class Mammalia; order Carnivora; family Felidae; genus Lynx; species Lynx canadensis. Next base: position 59,261,978 of record NC_044305.1, read on the forward strand.
ACATTTTGTAATCCAACCCAGATAGGTAAGAATTCTTATTGGTCTTTTCTTCTTCCACATGTTGTCCAGACTTAGTTGGTTAATCCTCATTCAGAGGTCAGGGAGGCGAGGAGGACTGATGGAGGGATCCTGTGACTTCTCTCCAAGGGTCTAGATTTCTGGTGGCTCCAGTCAGTGGTCCTTCTTGTTGAGAATGAACAAAGGGGAGAGTATGGGAAAGGCCTCCGGAACCACAGGGAATTGGGGGTTTGGTGCAAGTGATGGAGTATACCACACTGCTCTGTACCGTTCTCTCCAGGAATTCTCTGGAATCCTCAGTGAGGCTCCCAGAGCTGTGGCCAAGAGGACAGGAAAGTCAGGCAACTGAGGGAGGGTTCTGGTTTCGGCCAGCTGTGGTGGAAAAACAGGGCCATGGTCCTGATCTAGGCACGGGCTTCTCAGCACGTTTGTAAAAGTAAGGGAAGGGGGGAGGACTGTTCTTTACAATCAAGGAAGTCATAATAAAAAGGACCTGATTTTTAGCAGCCACAAGGATACTCTGTCATCCTTCCAGCTGACAATATGCCACTCTACAGACAGGAGATGGGGCGAGAAGTTAACAGTCTACACCCAGAGGCCTGTCCCCTCTCCCAGTAAGAAATAAAAAGAAAGAAGGTTAGTTTCCAGGGACGGCCAGCTGGAGGATGCTGGGACCCCCGCTGTAGGCCAAACTGCAGGTCCTGTCAGAAGAGGTTTCCTCCCTTTCACTTAACTTACTGACTCCAGATATTTAAACGATTTGTTTACAGCGCGGCTGCAGGCAGCTCAGTTAACTCTCCCCGGTGCCTGGGGCAGCCAGGGAATTTCCCAGCACGCCCTCCAGTTCTGCAGCCTGCACTCCGCCCGCGGGAGCGCCTGGCAGGATCGGGGAATTCTGGGCCCCCAGAGAAGTGCGTGCTGCCCGGGCAGGGCCGGGTGGGGCCGGGCAAGGGCAAGAGGCAGAAGATGCGGCAGGCCGGGCCCGGCTCAGCATCCCGCTGCGCTCGGCACCGCCGCCTTTCCCTTCTCCCCGGCTCGCAGGACCGCCCCGGGCGGCCCCGGGCGGCGGCGGGTCAGACGGGCCTCGGGGTCGCAGGGCGAGGGGGCGGCGCGGCCTGCGAGCGCCGCGGGACCCTGGTGAGCGGCGCGGGGAGCGCAGGGGCGCGCGGGGCGGGCGCGGCGCGGGGCTCACGGCGCGCGCGCGCCTCGGCCTCGCCCGCGCACACGCGCCTCCCCGAGGAGAAAGAGGCGGGCGGGCGGGCGCAGAGCTCCGCGGCGGCGGCGGCGGCGGCGGCTGCAGCGGGCCGGGCCGCCGCGAGGGAGGGGAGGAGGGGCGGGCGCGGGGAGGGAGGGGGGCGAGGCGGCGGCGGCGGCGGCGCGGCGAGCTCGCCGCTCTCTCCTGAGTGTGCCTGCGCGCGAGCCGGAGAGCGGGTGAGTGCGCCGGCCGCTGCCGCCCGCCCGGCGGACCGGGAGTCGGGGGCGGGGGGCGCCGGAAAGCCCGACCCGGGGGCGGGCAGCGGGCGGGCGGCGGCCGCTCAGGCTCGGCCGGGATGCACCTTGAGCAGCGCCTTTCGTTGCAGCGCGCGGGCGGCCCGAGCCTCGGCGGCGGCGGCGGCGACGGCGGCGGCGCTGACACCTCCCACCATGGACAGCTTCGACTTAGCCCTGCTCCAGGAATGGGACCCTCGAGTCGCTGTGGTGAGTCCCGGTGCCCGCCGCCTGGGCAGGCGGGAGTGGCGAGGGGCGGCCGCGGGCGGCCCGCGCGCCCTTACCTGGGCCGGGGGGCTCCGGGCGGCCGGCCGCCTGTGGGGGTGGGGTGGTTCATGGGCGCCCGCCCCGCCGGCTCCTTCCTGCCTCCCGGGATGGATGCACGGCCGCCTTCCCGTCTTCTTGCCCCCCTTTCCTGTCCTCTCCCCCGGTGCTGCCCGCCCCAGCCCAAGGCTGGTGATCTGGGGAGCCAGGGGCAGAGCGCAGCCATGGAGAGAAAAGGACCCGATTTCTAGAACGTGTCACTAGTGCCTTGGCATCCACCCCTCGGCCCCTAGCCCCTCTCACCTCCCTTCTCTTAATCTGCGCCCTCCCTCATCTTCGAGAGCCTCTGGTTCACACCACCGACCCCCTGGAGTTGGTGCTGCTGCGAAGTGCCCTTAGAGGATGCTCCAGCCTCCTGCCTGGAGGCGCCGGGTCTGGGCGGCTACATCTTTTCTGTCTTCTACCCACTCCCACCCGAGATGGAAAGTGAAGACCGGGGGCAGGGGGCGAGTGCGGGAATTCCAGAGGCCTTGGCCCGGGGGGACTCGATTCCTCGAGGTTCACAATCCCTTTGGGCCCTTTCTTCACACCTCACTACAGTTGTACTCCTCCTCCTCCTCCTCCTCCTCCTCCTCCTCCTCCTCCTCCTCCTCCTTCTCCTCCTCCTCCTCCTCCTCCTCCTCCTCCTCCCCACCCCGGCGCCCCGCGTGTCCCTTTATTCCACGCTCACAGCTCGTAGCCTGGGGAGCGGGCGGCCGGGGGAGCACTCCGGGATCTGTTGCTCCGTGTTCTCACGTTGAAGAGCTGCTGTAGGTAAATCGCCGCTAGAAGCAGTTTAATTCTCGTTGCGGGTTTCTTAAAAATCCCATTGGCTGCTTCAGCATCCCTCTTATCCCCCCACCCCCCTGGCTCCTAAATGTTTTCACCCAGCCCTATTCAGGTGGTAAAATTACTGCCCGCATTTTCCTGGAGGAACTTGTGTTATGTTTAATATTTACGGGAATGAACAGCTGCTGGAACAAGCATATTAACTGCACTCTGTTCTGCCTCTGGTAATTTTTTTTTTTTTGCTTTAATTCAGTAAAGAGTTCACATGTGTCTAAAACTGCAAGTGGTGTGCACATGAATATGCAATGTACAATTTTAAAGCTAAGCTGCTTTAAGATTTATAGATTGTATAGATGATATGAGGATTATTTCAGTGATTCGGGCTTCTGGTGACTTTTATCTTTCTGAAGCCAGGTGTACAAACTAAACTGGACACAAAGCAAGTGCATTATCGAGCAGTTTCTTATAAAAGATCCGGTGGAGGATGAGTAGCTCTGCATAATGCTGCTGCTTATAAAATACACAAGGATGGGCCCTATTGTAATAAAACTTTTATATATTACACTGGAAACTTCAAAGAGCCAGTGCAGAAAGAATATGAAACATGTTATTACTCTATAAAAGTTGCTAATTACTGTCTTGTTGCTCCTGGGGTTATTTCAGCCTTTCATTTACAGATACCTATTATTTTACAGGTTTACATTTAGAAATGTTGGTTTCTGGCACAAATTCATTAGGTTTCTAGATAGAAACTGTGCTTTAAATGACTTTTGCTTTTAAAAGACAGTTTTTCAGTCAAAGGGAAGAACTTACTGTTTTGGCATGTTTTTATGGTGCTTGTCAGCTTGCTGACTCAAATGGAAGCCCCCTCATGACTTTCATAAGTACTGTTGTGAAATTGCCAGCTATACTCTGTGGGCTTTTCCAGTACGGGGTCTAAGCTTTATTTCTCTTTGCATCCTTAGTTTCCAGCTGGGTTACCTGGAGCACAGTTACATGTTGCATGTCTATTGCATTGACTTGAAATTTACATTAGCTAGGGTACATTTATTCTTTTTAAAAATGAAAAAACTAAGCATTTTTTAAAAGTTGCTGTACATACAATCAGAATTTAATCAGTGCACGGGTTTATCTTTGGCTTATGAAAACGTGCAGGCTTTCTTGCTTACAATATAGTAGGACAGTTTGGCTTAACTGAAAGAGTGTCTCAAGTTTGCAAATGTAAAGTTTACATTTGATAAAGGCTAACATATTTATGATATGTTAAAGATCAATCAAACTACTTGAGTATGCATTTCTAACACAGACCTTTTCTCAGTCATGGATGAATTTTTGCATGGTATTTTCTAACTCAGTGTTATGGTTTATTTTTAAGTTTATAAGTTTTTAAGCTAATGGTTTATTCTTAGGCTTATAAGTAATCCAAAATAACTAACATCGAGTACTTTCTGTGTATTAAGTGTTTTCGTATCCATTGTTTTCTTATTTGAATCCCATAACAATCCTGGAGGTGGTAAGTGGTAGGAGTCCCATTTAATAGACAAGGAAATGGAGGCTTTGATGGTAAAATGACTCCACTGAGACCATAAAGCAAATGACAGTAGAAATTTTAAGTTAACATTGACTGAATGCTTACCATTTACCAGGCTGTAAGTGCATTACATGTTTTAGCTCATTTAGCCCTCACAGCCACCTTAGTAACAGCATATACTGTTACTATTCCCATTTTACAGGTTGGGAAATTGAGATGAGAAAGATCAGGGGTAACCTGCCCAAGGTCACACATCTAGAAGTGGAGCAGCTATATTCGAACCAACCATTAACTTCTCAAAACTCAGTTTTCTGACCTTAAATCCAGTGTATTTTCTACAGAGCTGCAGATGTCTCCCAGTTCATGAGGGCGGCTCTGAAGTTAATTACAAAACAAAACCTTGATGGACTGGAAGTTAAGGTTCTGTCAAAATATCAAAGAAAGAGAAGGTCAGAGCCCTAAAAGATATTGATCTAAAATTAAAAATCTAAAAACAGAATACCATGATTTGGGAAATTATGCCTGCCCTATGTGAATTAACCTATAAATATCTATAAGTTTAAAATGAATACCACTGAAAACTTCTTTTTTAATTCATCTTAGAAAAACACCTGTTTTCTTTGGAGAGGCTGGGGGAAAGTACAGGTTAATGGCAAAGGAGAATGGTATTTTAATCCCTAACAATTCTTTCTAACTGGTAGACATTGTTTACCAATAAAACAGATTGCAGTTTGTTAGTTGTGACTGTAGCTTTGAACCTGTCTAGTCATGGCAGAAATTGTCCCCAAATGCCTGTATACACAGTATAAAGAAAAATGTTCAGTATTGTTGAAAAAAAATCAATATAGACAATCTCTGTTCAATATTCAAGAACCATCTCCTCGGCCTCTTTGCACCCACTCCCCATACTGTCAAAACACCCATAATTATTTTTCAAAGAGGCCTTTAGAGTCTAAATTATACAGATAGCTGTTTCAACTTTTCCTTTCAGCCTTACTTAAAGTTGAAAAGGGTAGCCCTAATTTCTACTTCTAATTTCACTTCCCGTGTCTGGTTTGAAGCAGAATCTAACCAAGAGAGAGCTTGGAACAAGGTGAAGGCACTCATTCTGCAGTGGCTCCATAAATTCACTGGTAGAATTGGACCTCTGAAGAGTTGGGGATTCAGGAAGTTTGTAGGGGCAGAAATTCTGAGGAATAGCACCTCTTTCCAACCTCCCACTCTCTTCCCCTCTTCCTGTCTGCTCCTTCCTGTTCTCCGCCAGCTTTTGATCAGTCACTGGACATGTAAGCCATTCCTCAGGGCCTTTAAAATAATGACCATCCTTTTTACTAGGTTAACCATTACTTTCACTGCTGTAAGGGATACAAAGATGAGTAAACTGGGTTGTACATGTGATTATCTAATAGGGGAATGATACGAGTATATAAAGGAAAAGGAGGTTTTCAGCACTGGCGATTCAGAAGAGAGAAAGACCATATTTGGGACTGGGGTGGGTGGTAGAGGAGGGAAAGAGGAAAGATTGAGTTTAAAAAAAAAAAAAAAGGCTTCCATGGAAAAGGTGGCCTTTGAACTAAGCCTTGGAAGATGAATGGGATTTTACAGATGGGGGGGGGGGGGGTATTGAGAGGACATAGAGGCATCTTGAGCAAAGAAAGAACTTGAACAAAGGCTTTCATGGTGTCTCTGAAAGATCCTTTTATGAATCATGGTGGAATTACCTATACCAAGTATTTTAAAGATGCCAAACTTTTGTAATTATGAGGTAGTTTCAGTGAATGGGAAAGTGTTCCAAATGAACTTAGTAAAAAAATTGTATTTAATCTTCCTTTAAATATAAAACATTTTAGTTATTGGGGAGAAAGTGTCAAAATATAATAGAAATACTCAGATTTCTCTCTACTACTCCCCTCACCGTATCCCTCCCCACCCCACCATAGGTTCACATAGGCCAGAATCCATTTACTTTTATTCAAATAGGCATTATACTTTATATTCTTTCAGATTGGAACCTTTGAAGTTGTGATAAATGGATTGTTTCATACTCATCAATTTGTTTGTTCAGTAAGCATTCACAGAGTAATTAGACATTACTATATGATAGGTACTATAGAACAGTGGCTTTCAAACGTTTTACACCATGATGACTCACAGTAATAAACACATTTAACATTGCAACCCTTTGTGCGTACACATACACATAACTGAAATAAATAATTGTCACAAAATAACACTTATCCTTACTATGTGTGATGCACTTTGATATTTTCTATTTTATTTCCATTCTATTAAAAAAAATTTTTTTTCCATCTGCCCATGGTTGAAAACCTCTTGCACCCCCATGTTCCAGTGGGGGAGGGGAGTGAAGCAGAGCCCTAACAACATAGGGATGCTTCCCAGTCGAACCTACTGACATATTTGGTTCTCTTCAAATCAACTGCCAGCCGACATGCCCAAGCCATGGCTTCATCTATGCCTCCTTTAGTTAGGCTTCCCAGGCCCTGTATAGTGTCAGAAAACTGCTCCAGATTCCTGATCTTGACCCTCAGGTACCTTGACCCTTTCTTACCTTCCTGGAAAAGCAAACATTTTAAGGCCTACCACTATCCCTGTTGTTGGCTCTTAGTGTCAACCCAGTTCACCAGAACACAAAAGGCAGGAGAGGTGCACACAGGGACCCTCCACATTCTGTCTGCAGGGTGATGGGTAGAGAGCAGGCCAGTTGGTTGTGCTCATTGTCCATGGCCCTAAGTGGCTGTATGGTTGGCAGCAGTGCTTGTCTTTAGTTGAGAGCCCAGAGCATACCCACAGCTTGGGAAAGGTCTCAGCACGTGAGGGGATGAAAATATTTCCCAAAGTGGCTTTCAGGGCTAGGGCCCGTGGGCTGCAGCCTCAAAGGGGGCTGGTTGCCTGGGTGCAGGAGGTAGAGAGGTGTTGATGGGAAGCAGTAGAGCACTGGGGGCAGGGAGCTGAGTGCTGCATCCATTTGTGAGAAGCATCAGCCTGGTTGTGGGTAGGTGTGTTTGGAGAAAACCAGGTGGGAAGACTGGTTGATGCCTGGTGTTGGAGTTGAGGACTCAGGCTTGGCTGGGGGGCCACACTGTTACCAGAGAGGATGTGAACTGGGTGTGCGGATGAATTTTAACCAAATGTCTTTTGATGACGATGAAGATGAGTATTGTGTGTGGGGAAATGATTCCTTCCTGTGTTCCAGATTCTCTTTTGTGAAAATGTAGGAGGGTTATAAAATGCTAGGAATCTATTTTGGGAAAATGTCCCTGTGAACCAGAATGGGTCTAATCAATGACACTTCAGATGTAGCAACTTGTACAAAGCCCTTTAGCATATTGTTGGTTAGCATCGGAGTCAAATTAAGAAAAAAAATAACCTCAAAAGGAATGCAAGATTTTTTGTGTATAAATGGAATTTTTAACCTGGAAGAAGTTTGCCTGTTTAAATTTTCTTTATTTTGAAAACGAAGCCTTGGTAGCAAAATCAAAGCCATAAAAGACAATTTTAATATCATTTAATGGTAACATAATGTTTCCTTGTTTTATTTCAAAGTGAAATCCATAAAACTTATTTTAAATGTTGCCTGTTCTCTTTGTCTGGGAATTTAATTGAGGTTTCTGAATTCAGCTGGCTCCAACCTTGCTTTCTGTTTGGCCCTGGGCAGCTCACGATTTTTCTCATTTCCTATTCTCAGTCTTGGTTTAATCACTTATAAAATGACAGCACTTATACTGGCCTACCTCATAAGGTTGTGATGTTAAGTAATAAAAGTGTCAATTGCTTTGTGAATGCCAAATGTAGTTCTTTTAATACCCTTCGCTTCCTTAAAAAGTCTCTTTATCATAAACAAGGAAGGATACAGAAAGGCCACATTGGGTCAGGTCATCCATCTGGTACAGAGTTCTCTCTCCAGCAATGGGATCCAGGGACATTTTAGAGTGGAGGTTGGTTGGTAGTTTTTTCTTAGTTGTATATCATAGTCTAGCAGACAAATACACCCTTACTTGTGGTTGTACTAACATATGTAGATATATTAACCATTACATAATCTTTGATGTTTCACTGAGAATGTATTGAATTACCACCCATTACATCAAATGACTTCATTTGGCACTGTGGGTCTCATTAAATTATGTCAGGCTAATCATAATTTAGTTTCAATAGAAACAAAATACACAGTTATTACCAGGGTAAGAGGACACCGCACCATCCAAGAAACTAAATGGGTTTAGTCTGCATAAACTAACCCCTGGGGACATGACAGGGGCCCTGGAGGGGTTGAGGGAGTTTTACTGGGAAGCGGGCATAGAGTTGTTCTGGGTTATTTAAGGGCACCAGTAAGTTCAGGGGGTATGAGAGTATCTAAAGGGGATGTGACCCGCTGTCTTAGGGTAACAATTACCTGTCTGTAGGAGGCTTATAGATGCTCTGCCTGCTACTCTATAGAAAAGATTCCTGGTATGTGGACCAGCAGCAGTAAGTTGTCTGAGTTCTTCCAACTTCAGAATCTGTGATCATTTCCATCATAGGAGAGCGGGAATCAAAGTATAGAAGTCATTAATTTTCCCTTGTGTATTTTCCCTTTGTAATTTCTCCACTCACATGTGGAGGATGGCATAGAGGGTACTTAAACTTCTTCACATAATTTCTTCCCAGGGGGCTCATTGTTAGCTGAGGTAAACAAAAAGGACTGTAATTTGAAGACCACTCTAACATAACAGCTCAGCTTAGAGTTATGTGTTAACTTGATGCTGAAAATAAGTTTAATTTTACTTTTTTAATGGACAGGAAATTAGTTTTCAGAAATCCTCTGGAGTGCTGTAATATGAATCTGTTAGTCTTGGTTAAATCTTTGTTGTCATACCTGTACTGTTTACCTGAGTTATGAAGTGACAGAACATATTTTCTGTCAATGTTCATTGAAATGTTAATTAGTTACCTGGCAGTTTAGATAGAAAAAAGCCTTTACTCTAGTGGATCATCACCAGTTCTGGGAAATAATCTGGTTTTGTTTCCAATTTCAAGATATATTTGTTTTTCTATAAAATATATCTTGAGGAAGAAAAGATCCAGCGCTTAGAAAACTATTTTGAGAACACAGGTCAGCGTACTTAACTGTCACCCAGGCCAGTGCTTCTCAGACATTAATGTGCCTTCAAATAACTTAGGGATCTTGGTAAAATATTTATTATCACTTAATAGGTCCAGGGTGAAGCTATGATTCTGCATTTAAAAAGAATCTCTTTAACATATTACATATTCTTTTTATTTGAGGGGAGGGGTTGTATAATAACAGTACAATTCCATAATGCCAGGAAGTTACATTCAGATGCAGCATTTATTTTATTTTGTGGGTCTTTATAATACAATTTTGATGAGTGAGGGGGTGGTTAATTGTATCCTAGTGGGGATAAAGTGGTAAATAAACATAAAAGCCTAAGTAAACAAAGTTTGTAATAAATAGGCTAATCACTTTTTATAGCATTACAGTTGTTGTTAGTCCTTCGAAGGCTGGGTCCTTCTGCATCAAGAGTGAATGCTCAGAGTAGCTGGATACAGAATCTTACACTTCTGGATTTGTCAGGGAATCTCAGTCCTTCCTGTGGGTGCCCAGGACTCAGACCACATGTCTGCCTTCTCTCCCAAGCCATTCTCTCTTTGGGAGGGAATTGGGGATACAGGGTGCAGATGGGAGGCAGGTTGGTAGTGGTGGGGGAGAGGGGGAATGACTGCACAACCCTGTGGCCAGCATTACAAATTGCAACTTTCCTAGTGTCCTGGGAGAAATCAAAACTCAAGCTCCAAGTGGAACCAAGGGTAAGTCTCAGACACCTCACATGGGAACCTTCTATCCCATTGCTGCCAACTACTGTCTCCCTCAGTCCTGACCAGAGTGCCCTCCTGAGTCCATCCAGTGGGCAGGCATAGCTGCCGTTCCTCGGCTTAATTTTCCAATCCTATTTCATTAGAAAAATAAGTGCAGATAGGAATGATTATGTGAGCAAATATAACACAGTTGACTTTGAATGTGCTGTCAGGTTGGCAGGAAATTTATTTACTTTATCTTCTTAATGAGAGAGAGAGAGAGAGAGAGAGAGAGAGTGTGTGTGTGTGTGTGTGTGTGTGTGTGTGTGTGTGTGTGCATGCGTGCGTGCGTGTGTGTGTGTGCGCGTGTGCATGCCATTCTCTGAAATGGTGCAGAAGACTGTTGCTGATTAAGAGCAAGCCACATTGGGTGTAAACAATTGTGACTATTTCAGATTTGGAAAAGAAAGCTGATTTTAAGGAATGGTAGTGACCAGTTCAAATCTTGCAGCCTTGGGACACATGTGAACCCACGGAGGAAGTGCTCACAATAGCTTTTAGCCCATTGTTTGTGGCAAGACTCCTCATTTCTACTTTTAGTGGCCATGATGCTGCCTTATACATCATAATCCAGTATGCTGACTAATTGTGTTTAATAATTTCTTTTAATTATGCAACATTATATTCCTCTAATTTAACTTTTCTTTCAGGTTGGGGGGAGGTGAGGGAAACTGTTTCCCTCAAGCATGAAGATAGGTCAGGCCCATAATAAGGAAGGCAAGTGTTTGGTTATTGCTTTGGTTTGTACTAGTATTACCAAATTAATGTATTTTCTTTTACACGAGAGAAAACACTATTTATTGGCTATCAGTATATGGTACAAATCACAGAATAGTCAGGTGGTTTAGACAACTCTCAACAAAACAAAACAAAAACAAAAAGGACTCAGAGTCAGCCGTTTGCTCTGTTGGGTCCTAAGAAGAAATACCCAGGAGTCCTTTAAGAACAAAAAAGCAGCTGATGATGGTCAGCTAAATTCTGAACTTTGGTTACATTATTCAGGCTTTTGGCCTTGACTGAGAAGATAGCCATCAGCATGGCCCTCCCTACTTGCTCCCTTTCATACCAACCGTATTCCATGGTGGAGAGCATACTGGTGTCATTTTTCAGAACTGAGCAGGAAAATGCTGTTGGAATTTGGGGACTTTACCTCAGGCTGAGAGGCCTGTATCTTCAAGGGCCATGGACTCTGCAGCTCACTGAAATAGAGGCTCAGGATCCATAGTGTTTTGGTCCATCCACTTTCTGAAATGTCCTGCCAGGTCCTCTCCTGGTCTGCAGCAGTGGTGAAAATGAGGATTCACCTTGTGGGAGGGTGGGACCCTTTGAGCAAAATCTCTGAGCTGTCTGTTTTCCTGAGGAAATAGGTAGCAGCATCAGCAGTAATGGGAAAACCATATTATTCCAACCGACATCCATATGGAAGAGCCTTCTCTTTTTGATGTAAAATCAAATGGTGTAATATTTTCCTGTGGTATACCAGTTGTACCTCTGGCTGTGTAACTCTGTAGGATGAAGCCTTTGACCTACCCTGCGTTGTCCGGGCTCAGGTTAGGGTGATGCAGATAAAGTCCATGCTGTGTCTGAGCACCAGACACATCTGCTGCTGCAGGGTATTCGGAGCGTGGGACAGATGTTGCGTGCAGAGCCTGCTGCGTCCTCAGAAGTGTGTCCATGTGTAGTGCAGGGCTGCTTAGCTGGTACCACATGGACTCTCCTATTTCTGTTCCTTTCATTGAAGATAGGTCCTTCTCCAGAATATGGCATGACTTCTTCTGAGAACTAAATCTTTAAGGTGACTTTCCTTTAGAGTGTTTTGTTCTGTTTTTGATAAGTAGATTTAATCTTTGAGTATGAGCAGAATACCTGAGAAAATTTTCTTGTGGGAGAGCTGGCGTATTTTACCTGCTACCTAGCCACCTTCTCCCTCCCTCCCTTCAGCTTGAATGAATACTCCAAGGCTGAGTTAACAAGTTCTCAGTATGGAAATTAAATATTTATAGTCTAAAAAGGAAGTATGGTATTTTAGTTTCTAATATTTAGGTAGATAATTAGTTACATAAATTAGTTTCTATTCTTTCCTTACTCTTATCCCTCAGCACGACAAAAGTAATATTTTAAAGTCCTAGAATATCATATACAATAATGTAACACAGTATAGATACTTCAAGCTGCTCTTTGTAACTTTCTTCCTCTAGATTTATAGGTTTCTGGGTTGAGATGAGCAGCCATTTATTGAACCATACACAGAAGTGAATAGACCACTTTTCTAGCCCTTGATGTGTTTATACTTTAGCCTGGAACAGATTATTTCAAATAATCTCGGTAGAGTTTTTATATGCTCTAATCGGGAATCCTGTGGAGTACATGAAAGGGTACCCTACTCAGTGTGGAGTTTTAGGGAAGATTCCTGGAGAAAATGACATCCAATTTGAGTTTTATAGGATGAATAGGAATTAGGCTGGGAGTAGGGTGAATGTGGGTGGGTACAATGGTGCAAAGAGTGAGCAAAGGCACAAAGGTGGAAAGTAGCATGTTGTGAACAGCAGTGAATGCAGATAAGTTACAGGTCTGAAGCATTCAAGTTGAGGAGTAGCAGGAGAGGAACTGGGGGAGAGGAGCCCGGGAGCCAGGCCTTTGAGGGCCTTGCTTGGCATTCAGAGAGTTTGAACATTTTCTATTAGATGATAGTCTGCTATTGAGGGTTTTGAGCAGGAGAACAAAATGGTCACATGTTCTTTTTGTTTTTATTTGTAGAAGGCATTGTCCATGGATGAGTCTGGTGCCTCTGAGGGGCCACATCTGAAGGATCAGGAGGTCAGTCAGGGAGTGCTGGCTGCCAAGGCGCAGCCAATGAGGATGGTGGGGAGGAGGCAGTGGAGAGGTGTTGAGGAGATTACATTGGCAGAATTTGCTGACTGACTAGACAGATGAATCAGGGAGGATGAAGGACCAAAGATACTTTTAGAATACTTAGCTTGTGTGATGAGGTAGGGAATAGAAGAGGAGGAGCAAGATGAAGTGGTTGGATTTAAATATGTTGCATTTGAAATGCCTTGGGCCATCCAGGTAGAATTGCCTGTAGAAAGTTTGCGGTTCAGAAGGTTAGGACAGAAATGAAGATTCGGGAGTTATCAGCATATAGGTATAGATGACATCTGTGGTTTGGGCAAGATTATCCAAGGAGAAAGGAGAAAATGAAAATTAAGCTGAGGACCCAGAGGGGTAGTGGGAGGGAAAGCAGCCCTTGAAGGAGGTTGAAAAGACATGGTTGGAAAGGTAGGAGACCATGAGAAAGTGGCGTCCCAGGTCAACTGCTTTAGAGTAGTCATTTAACATGAGAAGGTTGAGGTGGTTTATGGAGTTGGCAGTGGGGGCGCAAAAAGGAATGAGAGATGTGTAAGGGGTGATTATGAATGGTCTCCTCTTGAAAGGAAAGATGGGGCAAATGAATGGAGGCATGTCTCAGAGAAGGAACAGGGCAGGCTGGGCCAGGCCCAGAATAAGAGGAAGAACGTGTGGGTGGTTATAGATGTAGATACAATGGGGGTGGTGGGTGGAGACTTTTTAAAAACGTATCTGTGAGAAAAGGAAGTTTCAGGGCATGGAACCATAGAGAAGAAGATAGTATTGAATATTAGACTCTTAAATGTAAATAATAAATGTTTCATAGATAGTTTGAACACATGACTAATGAATGAAAAGTCTGCATAAGCCACTTTAGCATAAATCTATGTCATACCATCTGTAATTTAATTAGAATGTTTTTAAAGTAATTTTGATTCAGAAGTAATTGGATGAAGCTACATAGCCAGGAAAAAAATTGTAGATTTTTTCTAATTGAAGACTGTTTAAAATGGATTTTTAAAAATTGTTTTCAAACACACAAGACTGACAGAGTCTGATGCCCTAGGATGTTGTTCTGACATAAAATGGCTGTATCTCCTCAGAAAGGTACCTTGACCTCCTATCTCAACTTTACCCATACCCATATGATTGCTGCCCAGTTTGGACTTAGAATGACCTCAGATTCTCCAGCTGGATGACAGCCCACTGTGGTCTGTACAGTGAACCTAAGTGATGTAGTAATTGTTTCTACAGACTTCAGATTTGGGTACTTTTATCTTTGATTCCCTTCTATTATCACTGCATTAATTGCTGCTACAGAACATAGGATAGTTTTACATCAAATTGCCTGATTCTGGCAAACCAAGAGATGAGTCATTACATATTTCTTTCATACTGAATTGTGAAATCAACATTCCCTAAAGGTTGTTTATGACATCTATCAGGTTTGTCTACTTACAGATAAATTAAAATGACAAAGTGGGTTAGATGCTAGGGTTGTAGTTTGTTTTAGTCAGCTTTTGTCAGGCGATGCTGTGGTAATAACCCCTGGATCTCAGTGGTTTACAATCTCAAAGTGTAATTCTTAGCCATATTACGTGGCAGTTGAAGGTCAGCTGTGCCCTAGTGTGTTTTCTTCATTCTGGGACTTAGGCTGACAGAGTGCACCTTTTTGGAACATGCCATCCGCTGGGTGGAGGGAATAAAGGAGCTTTTGCTGGATGTGGAATACTGTCATATGGCTCCCATTTCATCGGCCCTAATCAGTCATAAGCCCAAGCATGACATTGGTAGGGAGGGCAAAGGTTCTCTTTTCATAAGACAGCACTGCCAGTCGCATGGCAGCCAGCAGGAAGGCATAGCCTTGTAAAGGGAGGCAATGAAAAATTGAAAACAATGATATAGTCTATTATGCAATTCATCAGTATTTTGTTGTTGTTGACACTGTTAATCAGTATTTTTAAATTAAAGGAAAATAGCAAGATTCAGAAAAGAGCTCCCAGAATTGTCTGGTAGCATGTTATAAAAGTTTTCTGTCTTTTGGCCTATGGTTTTCTTTTTATTGGAATTTATCACCTTTTTTGAATTTACATTGCAAAAAGAGTACCTGATGAAAAAAAGTTAGTGAAATGCTTTTATCCAAAGAGGCAAAGCTTCCATGTTACTGGCTTTACAATATTAGGGAAATTATTTTTGAAAGCATGTGTGTATATTTTATTTTTAAGCAATTTGCCTTTATCATGTATGGTGTAAAATATTATTATTCGATTATTATGTCCAGGTTCTTAATAACTTGACTTTGCTTGCCACTTACTAATTAGAATCAAATTGTGAATGAAGAGTAAAATCCATGTATAAATTGAAAGGAAATCAGGCAATAAACTATCTGATTTACAGAAAAGAAAAGTTGCATCCATGTTTTCTTTAACTAAAGCTTTGCTTATAACTTGAGCCTGGTTTTGATTTTTTTTTTAAACAAATTTAGACAACAAAGGAAGATGTCGTAACCTACAAATATAGAGGGGATGAGAATTGTCCATTGATGTGAGTGAATGAATGTTTCTTTATTGAGGTTCTGAGAGTAAAGGGTATGAAAGAAATTTCTTGGAACCTAGCAGGACCTCTCAGGGCTTAGGCTTATTCTTGGTTCAATTTATGCCTTACAGATTTTAGAGTAGGATAGATCTGTATTCAAATCTTCAAACAAGAAATAAAGGTAATGCTTTTCTGCAACAGAGACCAATTTTCCTTTCTGTATATGTTTGATTATGTTACCTAACAAGCATGTTCAATACTGTTGGAATAAAATACCACTTCTATGTTAATTTTAATGAAGTTGAAGAAGGAAACAGTCTACACCAATATTGTGAAGTGCTTGATGGTGTTTAAAAATCTCTGGGAGACTGGGCCAAGTAAGAATATAAACTAAATAAGAGAAAATGTAGTCATTACTTTCTAGTTTGTATGAGCACCAAGATGCAATATTTTGAACTAATTGCAACTGCTATAAAGTGCTTTGAAGAAAACCCATTAGAAGAAAAGTAAAACTTGAATAGATTAGTATTCTTTAGTGAGCCTGGCTGAATTTCTTTCGTTGCTTCAAAATCTTTTCTGTTTCTTATCACTTAACTTTCTTGGCCTACAAACAAAAGTATCTTTCCCTTCATATTTTCCATAATTGTGTGTATACCAGGAAACACTTCTTTTAACCAAATATTATGTATAGTTTTAAAAGCGAAAAATAGGTGTGCCTGGATGGCTCAGTTGATTAAACATCCCACTCTTGATTTCCGCTCTCATGGTGGGAGGATGGAACCCCATGTGGGGCTCTGGACTGAGCATGGAACCTGCTTGGGATTCTCTCTCTCCCCCCCTCTCTCTGCTCCTTTCCCCCTTTCAGGAGTGCGGGTGCACTTGCGTTTCTCTCTCTCTCTCTCTCTCTCTCTCTCTCTTTCTCTCAAATAAATAAACTTTAAAAAGAAAAGCCAAAATAAATTCTGAATTTTATATTTATATATCTCAGGTTGAGATTAATGAAATTAAAAGAGCAAGCTTCTTAGTTGCTAGTATTTAGTGAGGGGATCATAAGTTATTGATACTTTTACTTTCTTTTTCGTCTGTGTGCGTGTGTATATGTGCGTGTGTGTATTCCTTTGGGTTTTGGATTTTATATGTGTAAGATCATGTCATCCTTGAGTAGAGATAGGTTTGCTTCTTCCTTTCCAATCTGGATACCTTTTTTTTTTTTTTTTCTTGCCTAGTTGGCATGTTAGAATGTTTATTTTTTTGAGAGAGAGAGAAAATGCACATGCACATGTAAGTGGGGGAGGGACAGAGATAGAGGGAGAGAGAGAATCCCAAGCAGGCTCCATGTCCAGCCCAGAGTCTGACACAGGGCTTGATCTCACAACCTTGATCTCACAATGGTGAGATCATGACCTGAGCTGAAATCAAGAGTCAGACACGTAACCAACTGAGCCACCCAGGTGCCCTTAGAATGTTTAGTACAATGTTGAATAGCAGTGGCAATAGAAGACATTCATGGCTTGTTCTTGGTCTTAGGGGGAAAGCACTCAGTCAATCACTATTAAGTATGATTTGTTTGTGGGTTTTCATAGATGCCTTTTATTAGGTTGAAGAAGTTCCTCTGTTTTTAGTTTGTTAAGCATTTTTATCATGAAACAGTGATTTTGTCAAGGCTTTAGACATTCTATGGAGGCGACTGTGTGGGTTTTGTTCTTTATTCTATTTATGTGGTCTATTATGTTGACTGATTCTGATATGTTGTAACAACCTTGCATGCCTGGAATATTTCACTTGGTCATGGTATATAATGCTTTAGTATGTTGCTGGATTCATTTTGCTGATGAATAACTTACTTTTTTGAAAACAGACTTTCTGTCAGTTTGTTCTTCAATATTGGAAGTTCATGAGCACTGGAGAGAAAAATAAAGGATTATGACTTTTTTAGGACTTGGCCCCATGGAAATATGGAAACTTCATTTCTTTTTTTTTTAATATATGAAATTTATTGTCAAATTGGTTTCCATACAACACCCAGTGCTCATCCCAAAAGGTGCCCTCCTCAATACCCATCACCCACCCTCCCCTCCCTCCCACCCCCCATCAACCCTCAGTTTGTTCTCAGTTTTTAACAGTCTCTTATGCTTTGGCTCTCTCCCACTCTAACCTCTTTTTTTTTTTTTTCCTTCCCCTCCCCCATGGTGGAAACTTCATTTCTACACATACTCTGAATGGCTGTCCTTTAAGTGATAATCAAATTTCAAAATATGCCAGCCTGAGTACTCAAGTTCAGAAGCTTACATAATCGTTATCTAAAGAACTTTACCTGGACATATGCTTAAAATCCCACAGTGTTTTTTCTTATATGACACATTCAGATTTTAGGTCCTGACCCTGTGGAAGTCACTTAAATTTTTCTTTTTAGCTGAGTTTCCTGATCAGTAAAACAGGATTATGAAGACCAAATAAAATATGGTATGTGAATGTGCTCATAAGATATTATATAATGGTAAAATTCAATTATTTATATTTATATAACCAGGTAAATATAACTATTCAGCACCGGGCACAAATTCAAACAACTTCAAGGGCCAAACAGACCAAGTTAATGTTTGAAGCAGTTACATAATTGGATGTGATGGGGCCTGTGGCCAGTTGGAAACTTTGCAACTTTGCTTTAGTACATTCAAATTCAATGGAAAACAAACAAAATAGAATGAAGAAAGCAAACTCAAATTCCTACTGTCCTGGCTAGACATCACACATCTGCCTGCTCTGTGAGACCCTATTTGGTGACACCCTATTCAGGGATGGAATGTAAAGACCTGGGGTCTAGTTTCATTTCCACCATTGAGGAAATTCTTTTTATTTTATGTTTATTTTAGAGAGAGAGAGGGAGGGTGGGGAGGGGCAGACACAGCATCTGAAGCAGGCTCTAGGCTCTGAGCTGTCAGCACAGAGCCTGATCCAGGGCTTGAACTCATGAATTGTGAGATCATGACCTGAGTTGAAGTTGGATACTTAACCGAATGAGCCACCCAGGCGCCCCTTACCATTGAGGGAATTCTTAACCTCTCCTAGGCTTCATTTTCTCATTTGTAAAATGCAGATGATGTATGCCTTGCTGACCTCCAAGGGCTGCTGTGAGAGGCTTAAGTAGAATCAATGTGAAAGGGACTCAAAAATTATTCAAGCCTGTATAAATGTAAGGAAAATTGTTGTTTCTCAGTTTCTAGAAATCTTAACTTTCAGATGATGATACTTGTTAAGAAGGTTTCATAGATAAACGTTGGAAAAACTCCAAAAGGCCGGCTAGAAAAGTCCCCTTTCTATAGAATGAGCTTGGTAATAGATGTAAACCCATTTAATGTATTTTCTAGACTTGAATTGTTACCTGGATCTTGCCATTATCATTATAGTGAAAAGAACCATTGTCTTGTTTTTCTCACCATTACCTTCTATTAGATATGTGAATTATTATGACAGTAAAATAGGCCTCATAATTCTCACAAACCAGATATGTTATTTATAAGGGCTTTCTGTGGTTTCCTTAACAAATAGAGTCAAAACTGGTACCTTTTTTGGTGCCCTAAGATTAGAAAAAGTGATTTCTGCAGTTTTCTGGCTGAAGTCAATCAAATGCTAATATCTTGAAGTCTCTGTAAGAGGTTCTTTTGGAGCAAGATGTAAACCAGCATCTGTATAAAATTGCCAAATAGACCTTCAGCAGTATTTGTGGCTCAGCCTACCAGTTCTCAGTCAGCAGGATATAGTCCTAGAAACTCATGGTCCTAAGTTTATTGAGGTCCTATTAAGTGTGAAGCACTGTGCCAGCTTGGGAACACAGAAAAAGTAATGTGGTCCCTGTTCCAAAGAAGCATGAAGTCTGGTTGGAGAAGCAGTCTCCATGAAGTAGCTCTAGAATCTGGACTCATAGACTATTAGCTTGTCTCGAAGGAGCCCTGGAGTTCATCTCTTCAGCCATTTCCTTCAGTTTACAGCAGAAAAAAACTGATGCCTATAATTAAATGCTAATATCTGTGGGATAGTCCAGGTGTTCTCAACTCTAGCTGCTTCCCAGAATCACCTGGGTCTACAGACTCTGTGGGGTGGGGAACCAGGAGTTCACACTGAAGTGCAAAAATCCACAGTCCTGGGGGATTCTGGCAGAGCTAGTTTGCTTAGTGGATTTGGGAATGGTACCAGCCAGGTTGTTAGTGGTTTTGGAATTGAGAGTTTAGGGAGTTCATTGAGAGGCCAAGAAAGGGCCTGATGGGGAGTTTGCATGTTCCAGTAATGGGTGGGTAAGATTGAGGTGACCAAGATGTTGGGTGAGGGCATGGCGTTGGGGATTGCAATGACCAAGGTGATGAGCAAGATGTTTTACATCATGAGTCTCTCTTGGATAGCAAGGTGCTGTAGGAGATTTCATACATTTGCTTCGAAAAAGAGCTATGACACGTGCAAGACATCCTGAGTCACTTTTTTGTTTGTTTGTTTGTTTTGGTCAAGGTTTTAAGAACGTATTTGATTACATTACAGGTAACTACAATCCTAAATTCATTGTATTTGACTAAGCATTTTTTTCTAGTTTGTTACAAATATATGGTTAGTATCTTCATTGGCTTTCCCAAATTGTTTTGAGACAGACATTGATAATTTTGTAAGCTCAATTCCTATATTTTTTGGTAATAAAGTATTTAATATGCAGTGTGCTAATAAATATGTCTGGATAAAGAAGTGTACTATAGACAACCAGTAAAAACGCTAACACTTACAAACTATTCTTTGTTGAAAATAATTCTATTTTCTCGAGAAAGTGATATTTGTGATATGTTAAATATTATTAAGATACATGAAGTTGGACACAGTCTTCATAATAAATGTACTTAACCAGTATATATAAGATACCACACAATTTCCTTTTTATAAAATGTCCACTTTATATTTACATATATAGTAATTTCATAGTTATGCATTCTGTATGCATTTTATAATTATGTTGATTCCACTGTCAAAATGAAACAGTTTGTTTTTGTACTGGAACAGTTCTCCCTAGTCTGTGAGTTGGTTGAAGGCAGTAACCACATAGTAATGATTAAGAGCACCGACTCAGAATCAGATGACCTGGGTTCTTATCACCCCGCTTTGTTGCTTGCTAGCTATGGGTAACTATTTTGTCAACTGTGAACTCTGGGAAAAAATAATACCTATCACAAAGGATTGGTGTCAGGACTAAGTGAGTTAATCTGTGTAAAGTGCTTTAAAGTTATTTAGTTAATGCCTCTCATTTTATACATTGAGGAATCAAGGGTTATTCTAAGAACTTGCTCAAGATCATTAAAAAATGAAAACCCAGACCAGAACCCAGACCTACCTGATTCCCAGGCTAGGCAAGAAGGGAAGAAAGTTGCTTCTCTCTGAAGCACTTTCTTCAGTGTTTTGTCACTTGGTCTGGCTCTCTCTCAGTCCCTCTGGCCCTCCCCCCACCCCATGCCAAACTCTCATCTCTCTTAATCCCATTCTTCCTCTCTTAGCCCTGTAAAGCTGTATTCTTACCCTAGAGGTCAGGGAAACCCCAACATCATATGCACATTTTTCTTTTTGTCTTTTCTGAGAAGAGAGCCTACAGCTTTAATTAGGCTCCCCAAAGCATCTGTGACCCCACTTCCTTGAGAGTGGAAGTGGCTCTAGCAGCAGCAGGTTTCCATTATGAGCAGAAGCTGAGGTGGCTGGAGAAGTATAAGAACTGCATTCCTTTGTTAGTGTTTCCAGCTGCAGAGGAAGGAGTGGGTACTAATAGGGATGCTGGGCAGAGCCATTCTGCCAGGCTACAGGGATTTTATCATGAATACACTGTCAAATCTCTTCTTGGCTATGTGAACAAGTAGGAGGCTTGGAGCTCTACAGCCAGAGCATAAAGACAATGCAGGCCATGGTTTGGAAAGCAAGCCCGTAAGAACTCAGCCTACAGGGCCCTCTCTTCCTCTGTCACTTCCTTATGGCATCGTGGGAGTCCAGTGGCTTACATTTGCCTTCATTACAAATGAGCTGATTGACCTGAACTTTCTCACAGTGGTGCATAACTGCTAAAAGAAAAATTCTGCTGTTCTGTGTTTAAAATAAAATTAAGGGACTAATGTTGTGTATAAGGACTTAGGAGTTCAAATGCATTTTGATATTGTAAGAACCATTTTACAAGAATGCATATCACCTTACATGCCAAAGGCTTTTCAAGTTAATTGTAGTTTGAGTTACCCTACAGGTTACGACTCAGTGCTAAAATTGTGACCAAATAGCTTCAAATGTCCCTTTTGCTGTTACAAGGTAGCCCAACATTTTTTCCTTCATTATGCAATATTTAAATGTATCACACAGCAGCTTTACCATAACTGATGGCAACACACTTTTTATAGCAGTGGCAGGATCAAGGACTTTTTAATATAGTCTGGCCAGACACCAAGAGTACAGAAGTGATCCATTTCTTCCCTGGCAGCTAGGTGGAAAACAGGGTATGTTGGGGGCATTTAGTTAAGCATGGCCAGACAGGAGGGCTTTATCAGGATGAAAGTCTTTTGCCAAGTATGTGTGATAATGCCAGGGTTAGCTTGGGACTTTGGACCTGGTCTATATTTAGCATCCAGAAACCACCATGGGGCTGTCATTGGTTAGGAGTTTCCAGTCACAGTTCTTTGTTAAAGTTAGGTATTTAATTCATGTAGGACAGTGGTGCACTGTTTGTTCTAAAGTTTGTTAGTTCACTCATTAATTTATTGATATTTCAACATATCTGTTTTTCCTGACAATAGGTTTACTTCTAGGACATTTTTAGAAGGATCTGAATCATTTTTGATGAGAGAAACTCATAATGAAAACATAAGAGCAAGAAAACATTAGAGAGCTTATAAAGTTTCACAAACCTTCTTAAAGAGCTTTCCAAGGAAACAGTTATTAAACATTACTAAATCAAGGAAAGAAATGTCAATAGGAATTTCTTTATTTAAATGAATTTTCAAAAAACCCCTCACATACACAAGATCTTTCTGTTATGTTACATTTCGTTTCCCCCCCCCCCAGTAGACATATTTATGTCTTACACAAGTTGCCGGTTGACTGGTATGGGAGAGCTGCTGAGCACTGAAAGTCAAATGTGGGCTTAACTTCTGACCATGCCACTCACTACAATCTGTTTTTTTATTTCTGTATCCATAAAGTTGGGGTGATGATTCTGTCCTGTCTACCTCATGGGGTTGTGTAAATATTAAATGAATGAACAGTGCCTTACTCTCAGCACCCAATAAATTATAACTATTTTTCCCCCAAAGATTCTGTGCTTCTGAAGGTGAATCAAAGTTGACTGTGTGGAGGTCCTATTCCTAATCAAAGTTTTCTCTCCTCTCCTTTTGTCTGTGAATTTAGAACATGGGTGGGAGATGGGCCAACAGTAAGAGAGGTGAGAGAGGCAGTGGAGGCCAGTGGAAATTTAGGCAGGTGGAACGAAATGTGAGGACTCAACAGAACTTACCCGTTGGAGGAACTCACTAGGTAAGCAGGTGGTCACTGAAGTTGTGAGGATTTTTTTTTGTTTTTCTAGCTCTGTTTGATGTGGCCACCCAGGGACTTTCCTGTCTCTAGATCTGAATAAAGGGGAGAAAATTGCTTTTAGGCAGAATTTACTTGCTATAATATGGAGACCACCTCATGGCTAGAGAGAAAACAGGCCTCAGAATCAGGATCTTTTCTTGCATAGAAACCTAATCATGCCCCTTCCTGAAGCAGTTTACCTGATTGTACTTGTGGATTGTGGGCTTGACTCACTCTTTCGTTGGCTCTGCCTCCTGCAGTAAACTTAGGCGTATAAGGCCCATTCTTTCTGTGCTTTTGGACTGCCATTCAGGCTGCATTGCTGGTTTCTGCAGGTGTCTGCTGTTACCTGACTTTTTAGCTGTCTGCTCAATCCTCATTATAGCTTCTGGATAACCACTCAATCTGCTCCTAGCCCAGAAAAGGCCCCACCTTTGGTTCCCAGCCTTGTGTTGATCATCACCCTGGGTTTCTGTAGAGCTCTTCCCTTTTGGAGAAGTACAGACTTCAACGTCCAGGCCCTTTGGCAGCCTGGGGCAGGGAGCAGCATTTATGTGTTTTGCTAGAGGAGGAAGTGAGTGACCCAGCTGATAGGATATAGGTTAACCTGAATGATTATCATAGAAAGTTAGCTCTGTACAGTAGGCATTCTATGTCCCACTTGACAAATGGGGTCAGTGTGACTCTGAGGAGTCAAATACATGTGTAAGTGTTGTGGCCAATGAATGGTGGAGTCAGGGTTGCATCCTTGTTCTGTCTGATAGGCAGAGGGTTTTTCTTTTGTTTGTTCCCAGAAGAGGACAATGCCTGCGTGCTCGAAAGTAGAAATTGGCCTGAGAAGCCTCCAAAATGAACTGATTCTTTTTTTTTAAGTTATTTATTTTTAGAGAGAGAGAGGGAGAGAGCAAGAATCCCAAGTAGGCTCTGTGCTTGCAGCGCACAGCCTGATGTGGGACTTAAACTCACAAACCGTGAGATCATGACCTGAACCAAAATCAAGAGTCGGGCACTTAACCGACTGAGCCATCCACGCGCCACCCCCCCCCCCCCAAAATGAACTGGTTCTTAATCTCTATGTATAAATTGGTCATTTAGCCCACACAACACAAATTATTTCCTTCAAGGAGAACATCTGAAGCAAACTGGTTAGAACTTGGTGCGTGACTGTGCTTTTTTTTTTTTTTTTTTTTGCATCATCTTTCCTCCCTCCCTGCTTTCCTCTCTTCCTTTCTTAATTTATGTAGCCAAGATGGTGGGCTTTACTTTTGCCTCTAGTCTCTAGATTTCAGGACAAGAATTTATTGACAAATCTGCATATGGCTTTTTTTCCCCAGCTTTAGCCAAGGCCTTGGATAAAAATGTAAAGGAAAGCCTTCCAGATGAACTATATTAATGTTTTAATTAGAAGTAATATATTCTTCGACACAGCTAAGCAAAATTGTAATAAACATCCATGTAATAGTGTACAAATAGCGATAATGGTTAAGAGCTACTAATAATAATAAAATCCTATCTACATTCTCTCTAGTCATCACAATAACCTACCATAGCAGGGAGAACAGGTGAGGAAACCAAGGCACAGTTGGGCTTATGTGCAATTGTGACATTGGACATAATGTCATTGTACTATGCAATGCTGATTATAAAGCAAAGCAGGTACTCTGTCTCATTTTTCAAAGGATATTGCAGCTCTTGTAACCCTTTTTTTTTAATTGTGATCCTTATTCTTAGTCACTTTCCTGTGTATTAGCACAGAATGTTATATGCTACTTAAGTGATAATGACAAGAGTAACAGTGAAGTGTGTGGTTAGAGCAGGGAAAACTGAAACCAAGATGTTCTGTCTTCATGGCCAGGAACTCAGGAGCACCAGACTCGAGGGAGGCTGACTTCTTACTCTTACAGTGAATCTGGTAGCACCCCATTCACCCAGCACTCAGACACAGCACATGCATCTGTCAGACTAGCCTGATAAGCTTCAGATCAAGGTATGGCGACCACCAAAAGTTTAGATAGTGGTTATGAAGCTGGGGAACTTCAGTTTCTGTTGAAGGGCCAGAGAAAGTACAGTTCACATTGTGGAGTTCTCCCCATTTCTGAGAGTGAAGCAGGGACCAGTCAATTCCAGTTGAATTCAATGCACACTGATTGTGTGTCCATCATAAAGTAAGTGTGACAGGCAAGAAGAAGTGTGTCAGATGGTGGCTGCCCAGGGGAGTTGACAAGTTAGTTGAGAAACTTGAATTCTGCTAGTTTGCTTATTTCTAGTGGGCCTTTTTTTTTTTAGGTTAAGTATACTTTCCTATATACAGTACCTAATGCCATTTGACATAGTATTATTCTCAAGTTTTTATTCTTTCACTGGGAGGTGTTTAGAAGTCCATGTGACTCAGTTCTTTGTGCAGCCGAGTGAGCCTGTTCTCTGTGTTGTCATTTACACCACTGCTTAAAAGCAAGACTTAATGCTGCAGGTGGGAGCAGAGCCTCCTGAGACATTGTTTGATTTGTGCTTCTGGGTCAAGACCAAGTCATATATGTGTACTCTTGTGGACTGGATTCTTTGACTAAATGAAAGATTGAACTAGCAGTCTCTAAGTCTCTTCCCTCTCTTCCCTTTTGATTTTGATTCAAAATAATAAAAACAAACAAGCCTTATAAAAAGCTGTGAGTTTGAAGTGGCAAAAAATCTCTTCAGTGTTTCAGATGGTGTTTGTAGAATCCACAACTTGACATTATATGGGTATTATAGTATCTTCTGCGTTTCAGCGGAAGCTGAGTTCACCTGGCTCCAAGATGTCCATCTCTGGCAATCTAGCACTCCGTCTCAGTGTATGAGCTGACATGCTTTCAGTCGGTTTGGTTTGTCATGGATTTGCTGGCCAATCTGTACTGCTTCCTAGCTGGAATATGCAAAATATGTACATTTTACTAATTGACATTTATTTCAAGGAAAAAATTGCCAAAGGAATCGGGGTGGGGGAAAAGAATGTGTTTCTGTGGGATGGAATTGCTCACAATATAGGCATGAGACAGGAAATTTAGAGAACTGGGTTAGAAAGTCAGCAGAAGTCAGCAGTTGACTGGGTGTCCATGGGAGTTCCTTGAACCCTTCTGAATTCTAGAGGTTTAGCATATTAATTGACTTCTAGTCCAGCTAGCCTTAAGAATTCTGAAATTGTCCAAATAAAGGCAACTGTACCTGGTTAGTGTCTATTAATGGAACAGATAATCCAGAGTTGAAGTAGTAGAGAAAGAGTTTGGAGATTAGCTGGCTGTCCCTGCCAAGCCACTTACCCCAAAATTCCTGGAGTGGATTAGTCAGGAGGGAAGAAGTATATCCTATATTAGTTTCTATTGCTGCTGGAATGGATTACCACAAACTTACTGGTGTAAAACAACACACATTTATTATAGTGCTGAAGGTCTGAAGTCTAAAACAGATGTCAATGGCCTAAAATGAATGTGTCCTTCTGGGGGATCTAGGGGAGAATCTGTTTCCTTGATTTTTCCAACTTTTAGAGGCTTTCCACATTCCTTGACTTGTGGTCCCTTCCTCCATCTTCAAAGCCAGCAATCATCTCACATTGACCTCTGCTTCTCTGACTCTCCTGCCTCCCTCTTATAAGAATCTTTGTGATTAGATTGGGCTTTCTGGGATAATCCAGGATAATCTCCTCAGCTCAAGATCCTTAACTTAATCATACCTACAAAGCCCCTTTTGCCATGTAAGGTAACATATTCACAGGTTCTGGGGATTAGGAGGTGGACATCTTTGGGGGGCCATTATTCTACCTACCGCACATACATAATGTTGATAGCATTGCACTGGCCCAGGAGACCATGCTTCTCTCCCTTGAAAGAGATATTGCTAGCAGATTAAATCATTTTAGCATTCATGAGGGACCTTCAGCTGCACTGCTCCAGCCTCTTGTGCCTCAGCAGGAAGTTTATTAAAAGGAAAAAGGGGAGAAAATGGGAACAGAACTACACAGCTGGGAGGCAGTTTTATCAACTCAAATGGAGTCAACATCAAGGCCTTCATAAGGAGAGTGTGTGATATGCACTGATTCAGTTGTGCAGAGAAAAAGGCAAACAGGTTCCAAGGGTCAGAACCACAGGTATTTGCGACTTGCCTCTTAGGAAATTTGGTGAGATAGTTCAGTTTTAGGTTTGCATTCCACATGGAGGTAACATGTATTTGCTTTTCAGTGGTGAGGCTTTTTCTGGGAAGGTTTTTTTTTTTTTTTTTTTTCTGGGAAGATATCAAATCCTCAGTGGGAAAGAAGTTCCTGCATAGAGTCTGAATGTGACACCAACAGTGTTTATAGTTCTCTACAGCAGAAACCACGATGAATCTGTGTTCTTAGTGTCTCAGGGGTGACATTTTAATTGTCATTGCATTAGATAAGGAGTTATCTCAGTTTGTAGTTACAGACATAATTGAGGACAAGTTAGAGTGTGGGAGAACAAATGAGTGACACTGAAGTCACATCTTTTTCCTCATAAACTCCAGCTACGTTGCATTCATACTCTGATTTGACAGAGACATTCATGTCATCAGAAGGAAATTGTTTGGTTCCCAAAGAATTATATATTTCTCCAGTCCATTTTGACTTTCTGATTGCTTTGATAGAAGCATACTAACCTGCCTCCAAACACTACTTGGTAAGTGGTGAAGAAGCGCTGACTGATGTATTGAAGAAGAATCTGGGCTGTGTTCAGGTATTGGTATGGGCTCTGTAACGGGAGTCCCAGGGCATTCTGGCAGCACAGTGCCTTCAAGGCATAAAGTATCTTACAGAGGAGGGAGCCACAGAGACACTAGCAGCAGGAACAACTGGAATATGATATTCTGTTTCTGCCATCATTTGAAACATCATCAGGTAAATGTATGCTGGGAATTTAGCCAGAACCTCTAGGGAAAAGTGAAAGCTGGAAACATTTATAAAATACCATAGTTTTAGATTTTCCCTAATTATAGTGAAATTTCCTTAGTTATTTCCCAACTTAACAGGGTTTTTTTTTTTTTCATTATAGAAGTAAATGTAATCATTGAAACCACAACAAAAAGGTCTTTATTTTATTTCTTTTTGGTTTATTTATTTTCCTTTATTGAAGTATAACATACATTGTTATATTAGTTTCAGGTGTAGAATATAGTGATTCATCAGTTCTATACATTTCTCAGTGCTCATCACGATAAGTGTATTTTTAATCCCCTTCATCTATTTCACCATCCCCCCCCCCCCACCATTACAGTTTTTTGCTACTATTGTGGTGGTGTCTAGAAATAGGATTCTTCTGATCTGACAATTTCTAGGAAACAGAGGTGCTTATTTTTCAAGCTCTCTCTTGGTTGTGCTCTGTGAAAGGATGTTTTCAGTGAAAAATCTTGAACTGGGGATTCTGAGAAAGAGAAGCAAACATCCTTGGCCATCATTTGTTGCTGTGACTGTGTATTGTTTTCCTTCAGTT
This sequence comes from Lynx canadensis, assembly GCF_007474595.2. Taxonomy (NCBI): domain Eukaryota; kingdom Metazoa; phylum Chordata; class Mammalia; order Carnivora; family Felidae; genus Lynx; species Lynx canadensis. Next base: position 59,290,412 of record NC_044305.1, read on the forward strand.
CTCAGAACTCTAGTATAAAGACGGAGTACCTGTTTGCTAGAGGGGCATAACTATTGCTCTAAACTTTCTTGTGCTTCTTGTGGACTTGTTTACTGAATGAAGCATTGATCATGGTGTTTCTTTTTTAATGTTTATTTTAGAGAGAGAGAGCACAAGCAGGGGAAGGGCAGAGAGAGAGGGAGACACAGAATCTGAAGCAGGCTTCAGGGTCTAAGCTGTTAGCACAGAGCCTGATGTGGGGCTCGAACCCATGAACTGTGAGATCATGACCTGAGCTGAAGTCAGATGCTCACCGACTGAGCCACGCAGGCACCCCGATCATGGTGTTTCTTAAGAGGGTTTTAGAAGAAGTGGCTTTAGATGTTTACCATATTTTACCTGGGAGCCTTGACATTTAAATTAATGCATGGCCAGCTTCTGTGTGTTTGCTGTTCCCCTAAATGGGTCTGCTGTAAACTTATCTGATCACCCACCAAGAAACATGAGCAGTTAGCTCAAGTTATTCTTTTGAAAGCAAAGGATACTCCCTGGAGCAGAGAACTCTATTCTGTGTTTCCTTTCTAGAGGGGTTGTATTTATAGCTCATTGTCATATAATTAAATGCTCTATTTACTGGCAGGAATTAAGATCCTATAATGGTCCTTTTGAACATTTAAATTAGAATATTTTTTTAACCTATCTAGGCTTCCTGCTGCCTCCCCTTACCTCCCTCTCTACTAGTCCTCCAAGGTGGACTTTAATTTGCCTCCAAGTGGCAGTGACTGTCTCCAAAATATTCCTTAATTTCCCAAGGTCAGAGTTTGTGTTCTCAGGATAAACAAGGCTAACGAGTCCTCCGCTGGGCCTCTGCCCTTTAGTTCTTCCCAGTCATTCCATCTCAGGGAGGATCTGCAGATCCTCATGTTGGACACTAGTAAAAAGCACGCTGCATTTTTCGTACTCTTCTGATTCAGAGTTCAGAGGCAAATTGGGCTTTAACTTTTCACCAGGTAAAGTGAGATAAAGCCATCTGCTACATAAAAGAATACTGTAAACAAGGTGCTGGGATGTGTTAGCCATCTTTGAGAGACTAATCTATTCACAGGCCATTTTCCAAGTCACCTTATCACTTTAGGTTGTGTTGATCCTGTGGTGGATCAGCTGTAAAAACACAGTGTTTAGCAAAAGTGCACATCTAAGTATATGTGGGTACTTGGGAGCTGTGAGCGGTTGGGAATGGGAATACGGGCATGGAGACAGCATGGCTACGGGGGTACAGGAAGGAGAGTGACAAGGATGCAAGAGAGTGAGAGGCAGATGAAGGAGGAACAGACACAGAGGCAGGAGGAGAGCCAGGAGGTGGCAAAGTCCAGAAGCCCAGGAAGTGGGAAATTTCAAGGGTGGGGGTCAACAGAGTCACCAGCTAAGTCAGATCTGGGAAGATTGCATTGGGTTCGGTGGCCATACCTGAAATATTTGAAACACAGGAAACCAGTGCTCAGAATGAGTAAGTGTCTGATCCCTGGCCTGGCCGTGACAGGACCTGGTAGGGGTCTTCCTTCTGGAACTTTCTACCCAGTCACTTTCATATTTACGGGACTGGTACCTCTGATTTGACTCGTTTACAGTGCCCCATTATAGGGGCCACATTTTCTCATGTTTCATAATTTAAGAATTTCTCATTTCATTAGTCTTCTTATTAGGTGTATATCATGGATGGAGTAAAGTGCTACTTGTTGCACAATAAGCTGCTTATTTACAATTTTAAACTTAGATGTAATACTTTAAGTGAGAAAAAAAAAAGATCTGATTTCCATGAAATAGCCATCTGAAAGCTCTTGACATCAACTTTTGAATTGTAGGTGGCAACAATTATTCTTTTAATTTTTAACTTCTGACTGTGATGTATGAACTTGCCTTCGTTTGAGAAAGAGGTCGGTGTCTTATTTATCTGGCTCTGTGTTATATTTTATTTGGCCAAAGAACACATTTTGTTGAGATGCTTGGGTGAACAGAAAATGTGTGGCATGTGTATTAGTTTGTGAGAGCTGTTTTAACAAAGCACCACAGACTGGAAGGCTTTACCAACAGAAATCTATTGTCTCACAGTTCTGCAGGCTGGAACTCTAGACCAAGGTGTTGGCAGAGTAAGTTCCTTCTGAAGACTGTGGAGGAGAAGCTCTTCCTGCCTCTCTCCTAGATTCTTGTGGCTTGCTGGCAATATTTGGTGTTCCTGGGCACGTGGAAAAAATCACACTGATCTCCACTTTCATGCCCACCTGGCAATTTTTCCTTTTCATGAGGCCATCACTCAAAATGGATCAGGGGCCCATTCTACTCCAGGATGACCTCATCTTAGCTAATTACATCTGCAGTGACCCTGTTTCCAAATAAGATTGCATTCTGCGGTACTAGGGTTAGGAACTTCAACCTACAATTTGGGGGGACATAGTTCAACTCGTAACAGACTATATACAGCAAGTAAGATTCTCTGAGTCTGAGGTTGGGGAATCTGTACTCAACATTGGCCTTCAGGTGTAGGACTTTGCCTTATACTTCATTGAAAAATGACATTTCAGAGAAGTCCGACAATAATTTTTTCATATTTAAATCTGCAAATTAATTAGTCAAATCAGTTAATATGCGAACAGAAATAGGGAACAAAAGGACTCAGGTAAAGTAAGAGGGATGGCAGGAAATAGGAAATGAAGACAAAAAGGCAAAGATAAAGAAAATACATACATTTATCTTGATGAGCAGTGAGAAATGTATAGAATTGTTGAATCATTATATTGTACACCTGAAACAGATATAACTAATTATACTTCAATAAGAAAATAAAGAAAATACAGATAAGAGACAGCAATGGTGGTTATGTTGGGAGCATATTTCAGATAAGGTGGGTTCTTAACATTTGTGATGTTAATCCCACACTTAATAAACAAGAAAAACAAAGGTACAGCTATCAGTATTACTTTAGAGTTGTTTTAGTTCATTAATACCTAGTCTGAGGCTACCACTTTCCTGGAGTTGGGGGTCCAGCCTTTACCAATAGGACAGGTCCAGACAGCAAGCCAGGCCTAGCCCAGCTCAGGACTCACCTCTCCACAGCTCCTGTGCTCCAGGGTCCACAGCATATTCCCTTAAAGTCTAAGGGGTCGGGGCGCCTGGGTGGCGCAGTCGGTTAAGCGTCCGACTTCAGCCAGGTCACGATCTCGCGGTCCGCGAGTTCGAGCCCCGCGTCAGGCTCTGGGCTGATGGCTCAGAGCCTGGAGCCTGTTTCCGATTCTGTGTCTCCCTCTCTCTCTGCCCCTCGCCCGCTCATGCTCTGTCTCTCTCTGTCCCAAAAATAAATAACATTGAAAAAAAAAAAAGGCTAAAGGGTCATTTAGAGGACAGCCCTGAGCACATGGACACACGGAGGCCAAAATATCTCATTTTGTGGTTAAAAGAGAGGTGATTTTTCTAGCCATCCTATCCCATAGATTAGAAATCTCCAGTTGTCAGTGACTCTTCCCTTGTTTATATTTAGTAACAGACGTCAGAAGGCATAAAAATACATGATAAATGCTGTTTAGTTGAGCAAGCTGGATTTACAGACTGTACTACCTGCAGATAACCACATCTGCTGTGCAGTATGTGCCTGGAATATATACTCACTGAGACTCTGAAAGGGGGAGGGTGTCTTCACAGGAAAGAGGCAGCTGATTCACAGGCAGAAAAAGGGAAAATAAGACACAATTATGGTTTCTTAAGGTAAGTGCCAACCTATTTACTCCATCATTTGTTATTTATTGACAGTTCTGCTCAAAGCATTTTTAGGGGTGTTCTTTTCAGTTCCTTCTAATGTGCATGCCAACACCAACCCCTTTAAAAGAAGACCCTAATATCGAGCCACCTCATTTGTCCAGTTTAGGCTGGAGTTGAAGATTGGAGGTTTCTTTATTCAGACGAGGGGCCTCGCAGAACCACATTTCCTCTGTCCAGATGTGTTTCAGGGGTGGATAAAGGATACGTGTGTTTTATTGCACTGTGACTGTTTCTTTCAAACCCAAATCCACATTTGTAGACTATGGCATCATGGAGTCACCTCATTCACACATGGTCTAGTGTATATTTCAAAATTCACATTTTGTATACTATTCACATAAAACTTGGAACTTTGAAACCCTCCTATATCTTTTATACTTTCATTACAGTTGACCCTTGAACTGCGCGGGTCTACTTATACATGGATTTCTTCCAATAAATACTGTACAGTACTGTAAATGTATTTTGTCTTCTTTATGATTTTTCAGTAACATTTTCTTTTCTCTAGCTTGATTTTTTTGGTAAGAATACTGTATATAGTACATATAACATACAAGATATGTGTCAATTGACTGTTTATGTTATTGGTGAGGCTTCTGGTCAAGAGTAGGTTATTAATGAAGTTTTGGGGGAATCCAACATAATATGTGGATTTTCAACTGTGTAGGGGACTGGTGCCCCAAACTCCTGTGTTATTCAAGTGTCAACTGTAAAAGATGCCCCAGGCCAGGCTTTTCTCCTGTCAGCCATTTTTATTTTTAAAAGGGTTCTCGGGGCGCCTGGGTGGCGCCGTCGGTTAAGCGTCTGACTTCAGCCAGGTCACGATCTCGCGGTCCGTGAGTTCGAGCCCCGCGTCGGGCTCTGGGCTGATGGCTCAGAGCCTGGAGCCTGTTTCCGATTCTGTGTCTCCCTCTCTCTCTGCCCCTCCCCCGTTCATGCTCTGTCTCTCTCTGTCGCAAAAATAAATAAAAACGTTGAAAAAAAATTAAAAAAAAATAAAATAAAAGGGTTCTCTATTTTATTTTATTTGTTTTTTTTTTAATTTTTTTTTTTTAATTTATTTTTTGAGACAGAGACAGAGCATGAACCGGGAGGGTCAGAGAGAGAGAGGACACAGAATCTGAAGCAGGCTCCAGGCTCTGAGCTGTCAGCACAGAGTCTGACACGGGGCTCGAACTCACGACTGTGAGATCATGATCTGAGCCGAAGTTGGACGCTCAACCGACTGAGCCACCCAGGTGCCCCAAGGGTTCTCTATTTTATATGACATTTCCAGAATTAAAAGCTTTTGCAAACACATGCTTTTTTTTTTCTTTTGGGAATAGGTCTTATACTATTAGACCATTCTTGATAAGAAATTTGTTATTAAATTGCAACATGTTTCAAGTCAAGTGTTTCAATGCTATAACTTAAACAATGTCAATCCTTTAAAAAAATTTTTTTGAACGTTTATTTAGTTTTGAGAAAGAGAGAGACAGAGACAGAGCACGAGAGAGAGAGAGGGAGACTCAGAATCCCAAGCAGGGCCCAGGCTCTGAGCTGTCAGCACAGAGCCTGACGCAGAGCTCATACCCACGAACCATGAAATCATGGCCTGAACCAAAGTTAGACGCCCAACTGACTGAGCCACCCAGGTACCCCAAAATGTCAATTCTTTTCAAAATACTTGAGCACCTATGTTGTGCTAGACAAGAATATGTACTTTCATATGTTACAAAATGTTCATTCTTACTAGTAACTTTAAAACCGAAAACCAGAAACAATATATTCCATTTAAAAAAAAAAAAAAAACCTCATTGGGGAGGCTGGGTGGCTCAGTCGGTTGGGCGTCTGACTTCAGCTCAGGTCATGATCTTGTGGTTCGTGAGTTCAAGCCCCATGTTAGGCTCTGTGCTGACAGCTCGGAGCCTGGAGCCTGCTTCAGATTCTGTGTCTCCCTCTCTCTGCTTCTCTGTCTCTCTCTCTCTCTCAAAAATAAATAAAGCTTAAAAATTAAAAAAAAAAAAAACAACCTCGTTTATTAAAATTAAAAACCATCAAACCCAGGTCATTAGAGATGGCGACTTCCAATACAAAAAGAGTTTACCAAAAACTGTCTTTTGGGAGTAGATCTTAGAGGTGTTATAGATAATTGCTTCATTCAACAAATCTTGATCAAGCATCTCCTATGAGCCTGACACTTGTAATTAAGTGGTGGAAGTGGGCACAGAGAAGTGGAAGGGAGCAGAGAATCCTAGTTGCTGAGGCCAATTAGGAGCAGTCCGAAATGAAGATAACGCATTTCCAAAATTATCATGTGTGGAACAATGTGAAAATATAACTGATGATTAGAATTCAATTGATAACTTTTCAAGAATACATCTGTAGAATAACAATGAACACCGTATAGTAATTCAGGGGAACCAGAGTATGAGCATTAATGAAAGGCAGTGATTCCGTCTCAGTCATGAACAGGAAAGTTGACCCGAGGCAGAAATGACTGCTCCAAAAGTGATATATCTTCTAAAAATGCTCAGATTTCTACTTATAACAATTACACAACAATGATTTCACATCTGTTAGTCAGAGGGTTTTAATCTGCAAAAGGTGAAGTGTTTGACAGTTCCTTGTTCTCACATACAGATGAGCTGCCTGAAGTTTAACCTTTGGATGTGCTTAAGCAACCACGCTTACAGTTTTTTGTACAAAATCACCCAAACAGAAACAGTCCAGTAACTTGCAAACAGGAATACAGAAATCTGGAGACATTTTTTTAATTTGATATAAATGGCTTCAATTACCTCCTTTTTTCTGTCTGGGGGTTATTTTTAACACCTCACCCTAGTGTCTAGAAGCAACTTTACAATTAAAGAATTGAAGCTATTTGTGCAGATATAAATGTCAGAACAGGATAATTCTTCCATTTCAGTGCCTTACAGGTATTTTAAATGGGTGAGTGTGGCTTTTTGATATGGGAGGATAAGAAATGCGGTCTTCTATCTTTACCTGAGTATGCTGGAATAATATGAGTTTTAAACTCCTATATGTAGAGAATTTATATCTTGAGCTTCTAATTGTTGTAAATGAGCAAAATTCATTGGCTTTATATAGTACTGCATCAGTTTTTTAAATTGTAACTTTATGTTAAAATTGATTTTAAGGTGATTTTTGCAAAGGTAAGATGTTTTATTCAACTAATTCAAATTATATTGCATTAGGTTTTGTTCATGTTTGCCTGAAGAACACAGGATGAAAAAACAGACAAGAAAATAGGAGATGGTCAAACACTAACTGTACATAAACCACATGTCCTTATTTTTAATCAGTGAATGCTCTTAAGCTTGATCATGTACTGTGGAGAACACATTTTTTAAAATTTTTTTCAACGTTTATTTAATTGGGGACAGAGAGAGACAGAGCATGAACGGGGGAGGGGCAGAGAGAGAGGGAGACACAGAATCGGAAACAGGCTCCAGGCTCCGAGCCATCAGCCCAGAGCCCGACGCGGGGCTCGAACTCACGGACCGCGAGATCGTGACCTGGCTGAAGTCGGACGCTTAACCGACTGCGCCACCCCTGGCGCCCCCGAGAACACATTTTTTAAAGAGACTCTGGGCATTTACTAGAGATGGGCACCATACTAAGTATTTTACATATGTTATCTTACTAACTATTTCTATGACTCATTTAGACTCATTTAGTCTATTTTACAAATGAAGATGTAGCCTGAAAAGATTTAACAGTGGTCCACAAATTGGTCTGCCAGCAAGTCATGTGGGAACTTTTTAAAAATAGAGATTCCTGGGGGCACCTGGGTGGCTCAGTTGGCTAAGCATCCGACTTTAGCTCAGGTTGTGATCTCGCAGTCTGTGAATTCGAGCCCCGCATCAGGCTCTGTGCTGACAGCTCGGAGCTTGGAGCCTGCTTTGGATTCTGTGTCTCCCTCTCTCTCTACCCTTCCCCCACTTGTGCTCTGTCTCTCTCTGTCTCTTAAAAACAAATGTTAAAAAAAAAATAGATGGCACAAAAACAGACACACAGACCAATGGAATAGAATAGAAACCCCAGAACTAGACCCACAAACGTATGGCCAACTCATCTTTGACAAAGCAGGAAAGAACATCCAATGGAAAAAAGACAGCCTCTTTAACAAATGGTGCTGGGAGAACTGGACAGCAACATGCAGAAGGTTGAAACTAGACCACTTTCTCACACCATTTACAAAAATAAACTCAAAATGGATAAAGGACCTAAATGTGAGACAGGAAACCATCGAACCTTAGAGGAGAAAGCAGGAAAGGACCGCTCTGACCTCAGCCGTAGCAATCTCTTACTCGACACATCCCCAAAGGCAAGGGAATTAAAAGCAAAAGTGAATTACTGGGACCTTATGAAGATAAAAAGCTTCTGCACAGCAAAGGAAACAGCCAACAAAACTAAAAGGCAACCAACGGAATGGGAAAAGATATTTGCAAATGACATATCGGACAAAGGGCTAGTATCTAAAATCTATAAAGAGCTCACCAAACTCCACACCCGAAAAACAAATAACCCAGTGAAGAAATGGGCAGAAAACATGAATAGACACTTCTCTAAAGAAGACATCCAGATGGCCAACAGGCACATGAAAAGATGTTCAGCGTCGCTCCTTATCAGGGAAATACAAATCAAAACCACACTCAGGTATCACCTCACGCCAGTCAGAGTGGCCAAAATGAACCAATCAGGAGACTATAGATGCTGGAGAGGATGTGGAGAAACGGGAACCCTCTTGCACTGTTGGTGGGAATGCAAATTGGTGCAGCCGCTCTGGAAAGCAGTGTGGAGGTTCCTCAGAAAATTAAAAATAGACCTACCCTATGACCCAGCAATAGCACTGCTAGGAATTTATCCAAGGGATACAGGAGTACTGATGCATAGGGGCACTTGTACCCCAATGTTCATAGCAGCACTCTCAACAATAGCCAAATTATGGAAAGAGCCTAAATGTCCATCAACTGATGAATGGATAAAGAAATTGTGGTATATATACACAATGGAATACTACGTGCAATGAGAAAAATGAAATATGGCCTTTTGTAGCAACGTGGATGGAACTGGAGAGTGTGATGCTAAGTGAAATAAGCCATACAGAGAAAGGACCGATACCATATGGTTTCACTCTTATGTGGATCCTGAGAAACTTAGCAGGAACCCATGGGGGAGGGGAAGGAAAAAAAAAAAAAAAAGAGGTTAGAGTGGGAGAGAGCCAAAGCATAAGAGACTGTTGAAAACTGAGAACAACTGAGGGTTGATGGGGGGTGGGAGGGAGGGGAGGGTGGGTGATGGGTATGAGGAGGGCCCCTTTTGTGATGAGCACTGGGTGTTGTTTGGAAACCAATTTGTCAATAAATTTCATATATATAAAAAAAAATAAAGAGTTAATGCTTAAAAAAAAAAAATAGATTCCTAGACCGACTTCTGGTGGGTAGGATTTAGAAGTTCTAGAGTATAGATCTGAGTGTCTTTATGGTTAAACAGTTTCTCCAGTTGATTGTTATGAGCCCCTGCCAGGTTTGGAGGCCATACTTGGTTGGAAGAGCCACCTTGTGTCACACAGTTGTGAAATGATAGTGCTGAGACTGGCACTCAGGTCTGTGTGATTCCAGAGTTGACATAATCTGGAAGTGACCATAATAGGGACCTGAGCAGAGACATTTAAAAACCACTGTTGAGTCCTAAGCATTTGAAAGAACCCTAACTTTCATTTTGTCTGACATCTTACCCAGTATGGAATTCCCCTCCCAACATCCTCTGATGGTGGGCTTCTGAGCCTCTGCGGCAGGCATTTCAGAGATGAGGCTCCAGTTTTTCCAGGCAGGCCCTGCTGTTGCTGGGCAGTTCTGATTATTCTCAAGTTCCACTGAGTTCTGGGCACATATGTTCCTGCCTTTCACTTACTGGATTTGCCCTCTGGAGCTCTCTAGAATAAATCCAGTCCTTCTTTTGCATGAGAGCCTTTGTGCTATTCAAAGAAACACAGCTTCTCCATACTGTGGCTTTCCTACTCCAGGCTCCTGTGTCATGTGCCAAATTCAGATCCCCTCTGAAAAGAGACCACCGCAGCCTCCATCAACAACCATGATATCAACCGTGGAATCTCCGCAGCTCTTGAGGAAGCATGTGCTATGCTGTTGCTCCTAAGTATCACATAATTTTGTAGCTTCCCTAGATTCCAGTTCATTTTCTTTTCCTTTTTTAATACTTAGCTCTTGTCAGAATTAGGAGACTGGGTCATGGTTTATAACACAAATCTAAGTTTTGCTTGTTGAAAAAGATCACTTGCATTCCAAATCAAAGATGTAGAGGAATTAGAAGCATGGGAATTTGGGACAGTAAGAGAGGAGTTAGTTGTGCTGTAGCAGCAGGTGTCTCCATTCCTTGTAGCCCGTGAGCCTGTGGCCCCTCTGCAGCACCAGCCAGCCTTTGCCGGAGGACAGGCTGTTCCTGAACAGCTCCTCCACTGTAGTAAAAGCAAACATATTTTTCTCCTATACTGAACCCTTCAGCCCTTTGTGTTTAAACTATTTCCCATCTTGTTTGAACTATTTTTTCTGGAACAAATATTTACTGTAGGCAGTGTAAATAACAGCTGACACTGTTTGTGTTTGACTTTTCTATGACTCTTCTGGGGCCTTTATTTAGTTAGCAGAGAGTTTGGAGACCTGAATTCATGTCTCTACCTTGTCACCAGTTTATGGCTTGCATGAGTCTTTTAATTTTCTGTGCCAAAGTTCTTTTGTGAAATAGAGTTAATAAGTACCTTTGACCTATCTTGTGGAGAGAGGTGTTAAATGTTGTAGCCATCTAGAGACCTGAGATGTCCAGAGAAATGAGTTCCATAAAACGATGCAATGCTATTGTGAATATTTATTTGCCATTAATATAAATGAAATTATCAGCTTATCAGTGGAATTTAGATTATTTTTCAAGCACGCTGTTTAGTTTTTTTTTTTTTTGTTTTTTTTTTTTTTTTAATTTTTGCTGTTGCTGTTAGTTTAGGACAGGGTGGGTTATCAAAAATATTTACCAGAAAATTTGGCCTTTCAGGGAACAGACTGATCACTCCGAAACAACTCCCTTAATGATCTCAGATGCGCTTGGAGAGGGGTGTGCGAATGTGCATGCATGCACACTCAGATTTTGTGTGCTTGCTCCATTTGTTCTCAGGAAGGAAACAGATGAGAGGTGCTTCCCCCTGCTCATCATCTAGCTCTTTCCTTTTTTTCCCCCCAGCTCTTTCCTAACTGTAGGTTGGACTGGAAGAAGTAAACTTTTTACATCTCCCTTGGGGGCAGGGGATTTAAGGTTATCTGTCTGGCCTTTTGAGCAACACCTTTTTTTTAGCATGTGTGAAAGTATGAGCAGATCTTCAAGTTTGCTAGTTAAGAAGAATAATTATGAGTAGGATGGTTTAGATGAAGATACAAGTCAGTGAATTGCAGTTGCCCAGGATCACGAGTAGTATTTCCTTCAGGGCATAACACTGGAGTTGAAGATGTGAATAAAAGTGGTATCTTCTCCTTTTGTAGAAGCCCTCAGTCTCTTGTCAACTTTTCTGAATATCTGTCCCCAGTTTTCCCCTCTGTAAATGTCAGTTTCGAACCATATTTCCTCTGGCTTTCCTTGCAGAGATACTTGTGGGGGTTAATAGGGACACTAGCAAATGCTTTGAAAATCAGATGGTACTTCAGAAATGATAAACATTGTTTGGTTCTCATTTGGAGTGGGCAGAAAAGATATCTCATTTCTTCAAAGTAATGTAAAGAAGATGGAAGAGAGGATGTTCCTCTTTTGTAGTGATACAAACCACTTTGTTTCGATGCACTAAGGTTGATTTATCATGTGCAAGCTCTATAAGAAATAAAGGGGACCTCACTGGGTCTGCCAGAACCCTTATACCACAGGCATTACAAACACATTCAAGTGTGGCTGACATCTAGTAGCTGTAGGTCTACCATGTGCCAATTAGAATATTTCACTATGCAATAAAAGAGAAGTTATAAAACACATCTAAGAAATGAAAAGTAAGATTAGAAGTGGTGTTTTGGCCCCTTACTCAAGTGGCACAGAGCAGAAGAGAGTATGGAAATCATGCTCAGTCGCTTCTTGTGTTTTTATTCACCACCGGCTTATGCATACTAAGTGTCTGTAGATATTAGATATCACCCCCTCACCCCCAACACTCTGCTCTTGGTTTTAATTCAGTACTATTTTACTGTTAGCAACATATGGAAATTTTAGAATTTAAATTCAAATAATAAAATGAATTAAAATCATAATCAATTGGTGTCTTTGTTGGCTTTTCTGCTATAAGACAGATTGCAGAGATTTTTCTATTTTGTTCCTCTCAAGAGATACTATGGACCCCCCGAAATACCTGGAGGTGGTTTAAAAAATTTTTTTTAACCACAAGTGAACTGCTGTTTGGCAACATTGACTACAACTGTGCTTCTTGGGAATTTCGCCACTCTATAATGGCTTCTTCATTTCTTTTCTTGCTTAACTAGTGTATATAATCACTGATTATAAGTGTGAGCTATAATAATGTCAGCTGTCTGCTGGTATGATTGGAGAGCGTATTATGAAATGAAGTTAATTTTCTATCTTCTTTTCTTGGAAACTCTTTTACACTTAATTTGAGCAGATAAGTGACATAAAAGACCAAGCCACTTGAAGATAATGCATTTAGAAATTGCTGATTGATGAGCTTATGCTTATCTAATTTTGTTTTTAAAAAGATCCTAATATATCTTTTGAGAATAGATTTTTTGAATGGAAGAACAAAAGTACTCTAGCATAGGTGGATAACATACCAGTAAAAGGAACATTGAAGGGCTCGACTGTGTTTTTCTCTGTCCAAAAATTATCTTAATATTAATCCTGGAAAATTCATGTTTTAGTTATGGTTGTCAGTGGTGGAAAATATTATTTAGCTTAATAATTTTAATTAAAATAAATGTTTGTGTTTTAAGCAAAACAGTCTACGTTGTAATAGGATAATAGCAACATTTTATGCATCTCTTTCTTTGTGGATTTTCTTTTGGAGATAATGATCTTTTGGGCTGTTTTCCATAAATATGCATATCATACTTGTGTTTCCCTTTAATGCATGCATGAGTAAGAAGCACTGAATTTGATTAACTTTATTAACCATAAATAATGAAGTGTACTCTTTTATGTTAACCCTTATTTATTGTGTATCAGCCTTTAGACATTTGGCTATCTGGACAAGCAATCATTTATATCCTTTTAAAAAATATTTATTGCTTCTTTGACTAATTGCTTCTTATGCGACTTAAGCCTTTGCAGTGGTACCATTTGTTAAAACACAGCCAGAAGCAGGCAGAGCAGTGTCATTTTTCAAAATTTAGTGTCATTTTTATAGACAAATAACACTTGTAAATGATGGATAATAGCTAGCAGGATGCTGCATGGTATAAAATGTGCAATGAATTATATTTTTCTGGGAGCTAGAAGGTTAACTTGCCTATGAACTAATTGAAGAGCTTTATGGTAAATGCAAAATGCTGTATGCACATTATCGGCAAGACTTAAACCAGCTGAAAAAGGGATTTCCTTCCTTGGGTGTTATTCATTATCTCATCCCCTTTCCTGGCTAGCTGGGTGTAGGAGAACATCTAATCATAAGGCATCTATAGAATTTATAAAAGAGCATAGCATAGATACTTTTCAGAGCGATTGGCAGATTAATACTTTGCACATTAGAAATGGGAGTGGAGGTGAGTGTGGGCACTGAAATTATCACTGCATAATGATATATCTTTGTGTTTACACAGACCATGTTTATCAGGCCAAACTGTGGTTTCTGGCCCTCAGAAAACAAATGGTGGAAGATACTCCTGGTCTCTTTGGCAGCTTGCAGTATAGAAGTAACAGGAAGTTATCACCTACTTTTTGTTGAGGAAGGCTAACTCCCCGTTCTGTTTTTTATACTCTTTACACTGGACAGTTTGAAAACACACTGTCTCACTTTGCTAGCAATCAGAATGCTCAATAAACTATAGTATTATGTTAATGAAAACCTCAGAAACTTCACTCATTCAGAGGTGACACTTTCCCTGCCTATCTTGGTTGTAGGCATCCATCCATCCTGACCATGGGAGAAGAGGTACGTTTGGTGTCTTTTTCATTTTCTTCTGCATTTTAACTGCTCTTTCTCTTTGGGTTCATGTTGGGGAAGAAAAGAAGTTGAGGGAAGGAAGGTAATTGTAAGAAATAGGATTTCTTACTTGACTGGTTCTGGTCACAAGCTGGCTTTGTGTTTTCTGGGCTAAGTTGCCTTTTAGCATCTCTTGTCTTTGGGGCTTTTCGTTCACTACAATAGTGAAAACAGTCTAGGCTGTATTTCCTTTCATTTACCCTGATTAGTATATCCATGGATTCATGTCTTACCACTTCGGGAAAGTCGTCAGTTATTATTAGCCTTAAATATTCCCTGTCCTCCATTCTTTCTCTTCTTTTCTTCTAAGACTGTGATTAGACTTATTTTAGACCTTCTCATTGTATTCTCCATGTAGCTTAACATCTCTTCTATATTTTTCATTGCATTGTCTCCCTGGATTGCCTTTTAGGCGATTTCTTTAGCTCTTCCTTCCAGCTCATTATTCCCTTTTCAGCTTGGATTAATATCCTGTGTAATCTTGCTAGTGAATTTTTTTTTCCAAAAATTATCATTTTTATTTGTAAATGTCTTATTTGGTTCTTAAATCTGGTTATTAAAAAAAAAACTATGGTCATATACATATAAGATTTACCATCTTAACATTGTTAAGTGGTACCGTTCAGTTAAGTTCAGTTAAGATTAAGTACATTCACATTGTTGTGCAACCAATCTCCAGGTCTCTTTTCATCTTGCAGAACTGAAACTGCCTGGTCATTTTTGATAGTCACTTTCTCTGTTTATTATCTCTTTAATGTTGCATATGTAATATTTTATAGGCTCTCTCTGGTAATTGAAACTTCTGAAGTCCATGGCAGTCTAAATCTGTTGTTTGTTATCTCTTCTGACTCTCATGCATGGTGTTTTGTTTCCATGTGTGTTAGTAAACCTTGATTGCTAGTTCCTATTTGATTTTGATTGATCTTAATTCTGCAGATGAAGCCTTGGGACCTAAATCAAGGAAGCTTTTCTGGGAGAGTGTTTGCTTTTCCTTCTGCAAGTAGTCATGGGATGCTGCTGTCCTGAGACAATTTCACCACCTTCCAGATGTCCCAGAGCTTTAGTTTATTGCGCCCACCCAACCACACATATAAAGCCCTCCCAAATGTCACTTTGAAAACAGCACTGTCCCTCATAAGGACCCTCTCCTTCTTGTGCTCATTGCCTAGGGTTTCGTTTGTTTGCTTTTTCCTTTGTGCCTGTGGTGAGTTTTCTGCTTCCTCTGAACCTAAGAAAACAAGAATGATTGCTTTTTTACTTAGGATCGGATTGCTTTACTGGTATACCCCAGGGTATCTGGTCTGCCATACTTGTGGGAAGCCTTAGCTGATTTTAAAGCACCTTTCCATGGGCCTCTTTTAGCTCCTGTGCTGGCCCCTCAAACTGTAGTGCCCTTGTTAGGGAAAGCTTCTCCTGCAGTTGCATCCGAGCTTCTGATTTTATAGAGCGTTCTGCTCTATCTAGACCCTGTCAGGATCACCTTATCCCCTGGAAGAAGAAGTCTGTTGCGCAGGATGACCTCTGGTCATCCCACCATAAATTCTACATTTGGCTCCCTAGGTTGAGTCACCTTTGTTCCACTTCAGGGTGGATAATGGGATGCAGGTATTTCCCTCTGCAATTTTTTATTTTTATTTTTTTGCTAGCCTGGGTCCCTCTAGGTATGTTGTCAGCTGCAAGTCTACTATGCCTTCCAGATTCTAGGGAAACCTTCTCAAGTGCTGGTTCTTTTCTATTCTGGAGCCTCTCTCAGTAAACTTGAAGTGAGAGTAGGCACCCAACCCCACCATGTACCTCTGGTTTTTTTGTTTTTTTTTTTTTGTTTGTTTGTTTTTTTTTCACTCTCAGTGGGCCAAAGGGTTATACAAATAATGAAATCAGTTTGACCACATTAACCTTAAAAAGTTCCTTTAAAAAGCCTGATACCTCACTTTGTAAATTTATATCTGGCTTTGTAGCTCATTTGAAACTTCCAATTACTATCTGCCCATACAAACACGTATAGCATGTTTCATCTCTTCTATCACAGGGTATTTTTCCCCTTCCTTGCCCTATTGTTCGTTAAACATCTTCTAGAATGGACTGTATTTCCTACTTCGTCTGTAAGTTAGTGGTTCACTTTTTTTATTACCTTGCAGAAAGTGTATTTTACCCCCCTGTGCTTTTGGGACATAAGAGTATAAGACACAGAAGAGCTGTGAGCCCCCAGAACCACAACAGGGTCACTAAAAATAGGGCAGGGCAGTACGTTTTCATTTGGAATCTTTTATTATTTTTTTTAATGTCATGACAGATTAACTCCATTAAAAATAAGATTATGTTTATATAGCCTCCCACTGCCTCCCTAGGAAGTGGAGCTTAACTCCCCATCCCTGGAGTAGGGCTTCATTTTGTGTGGAGACACCTGACAAACACTTCCTCAGCCAGGTGATCAGGGTTGTGATATCAACAAGGGCAAGTCACGCTGATAGTATGTACCCTTGATAAGATGTGATGACAATGACACTTCACCTCTGTGGTCTTCTCCTAAAAACCCATAATCACAGTATAATGATGAGAGAACAACCCAGCAAAATCCAAAGTGAGGGACATTCTACACAGTGCCTAACCAGCACTCCTCAAACTGTCAAGATCATCAAAAACAAGGAAAGTGTGAGAAACTGTCACAGATGAGAGGAGGCAAAGGAACCATGACTATTAACTGTAATGTTATGGGATCTGGGAGCAGAGGAAGGATATCAGGAAAAAAAAAGCTGTGAAATCCAAAGAAAGTATGGCATTTAGTTAATAGTGTACTAATGTTGGTTCCTTAGTTATAACAGATGCACAGAGTAATGTGAGATGTTAACAATAGGGTAGACTGGGTGATGGAGTATGTAGAGATTCTTTGCACTGTCTTTGCAACTTTCTGTACATCTAAATGATTGTAAAGTAAAAATGTTATTCAAATTAAAATCTAAATTTAATTTTAGGTATTTAAACACCTTTTCCTTATGCACTGGGAAATATTATGTATATGTGGTGTTATCTGTACTTCAGCAGAACCTTTGACCGTTTTCCAGAAGAGGTGAGAAATTGTGGTGGCAAGGCACATAGCACAGTTGAGCAGACAGCAGTTAGCATAGTGATGAAGAGCATCTCTGGAGCCAGACTGACTGGGTTTGAAGCCCAATTTCATTCCTCCTAGTTGGGTGACCTTAGGCAAGTTAACATTTCCATGCCTCAGTATACCCACACATAATATCATTATCCCACATTGGGTGGTTGAGGACTAATGATGTAACACACATAAAGCTCCCTGGCATAATCCACATCCCTGCTGAATGCCAGGACTTTCACTCATTTTTCCAGCATCTTTACACCTACTCAAATGACTCAGGCACGTTGGTGGATAACCTGATGCCAGGCAAGTTAATGTGAAAATGTCTGTTCTCAGAGGCCAGTGTTGAACTGAATGAGGATAGAGGGTGTGTTTCCCACATTGTTTAGTAATAACATCATCACTTGTGTATCCTGGATCATCCTTTGGGTACTCTCTAAATGTTAAGGAATGGATCAGATTAATACATGTAGTCCTATGCGTTTTGTGGTTGTGGTTTTGCAGAACTTAATTTATTTATGATTTTGAGGGAAACACATCATATGGCTGGGATCGTAAAGCTTGTTCTGTGGATAGTGCTGTGTTTCATGCCAGATAAGCTTTCATTGTCTGCTTTCAAAGGCACTTGCAAGGCATCAGTGCCAGATTCTGGGTTATCTTCTTCTAGTCCTGACATCTGGCTTCTTGGCTGACTCTTTAGCCAGATGGAAGCACTGATGTGGCCTCTGGATCAGAATTAGCCCTCTTTTCTCATTGTCCTTTTGCTAATTTGTCATCGATTAGAAGAAATGAGGACATAGAATTTTCTTAAAAAAAATAGCTTTATTGAGATATAATTCACATACCATAAAATTTATCCACATAGAATGTACAATTCATTGGTTTCAGTGTATTCACAGAGTTGTGCAACCCTCATTGCACTCAATTTTGGAACATCTTCATGACCCCCAAAGAAATCACATACCCAATAGTTCCCATGCCCGGACTCCCCACCACTCCTGGCCCTAGAAAATCAATCTACTTTCTATCTCTATAGATTTTCCTGTTCTGGACCTTTCATATAAATGGGATCATATAATATGTGGCCTCTGTATCTGGCTTATTTTGCGTAGCATAACATTTTTAGGGTTTATCGTATTCTGGTATATATATCAGTACTTCTTTACTTTTTATTGCTGAATAGTGTTCCATTGAATATATAGACAACATCTTATGTATCTGCTCATGAATTGATGAACATTTGAGTTGTTTTTACACTTTTTGGCTGCTACAGTAATGCTGCTTTGAACATTTGTATACAAGTTGTTGTGTGGATGAGTGTTTTCAGTTTTCTTGGGTACATACCTAGGAGTGGAATTGCTGGTTTATATGTTGTAACTGTATGTTTCATTGGTTGAGGAACCACTAGACTGTTTTCCATCATCTTATATTTTCATCAGTAGCAAATGAGCGTTTCTAATTTTTCTACATCCTTGTCACTACTTGTTATCTGTCTTTTTGGTTATATACATGCCAATACTTGTGCAGTAGTATCTCATTGTGGTTTTGATTGGCATTTCCCTACTGATTAAGGATGATAACCACCTTTTCATATGCTTATTGGCTATTTGTTTATCTTGTTTGAATAAATGTCTATTCATATCCTTTCCCCATTTTTAAATAGGTTATTTTCTTCTTCTTATTGAGTTGTAAGAGTTCTTCATATATTCTAGGTCAAACTCCCTTATCAGAAATATGATTTGCACATACTTTGTACCATTCTGTGTGTAGAATGATAGTCTTTGAAACACAAAAGGTTTTGATGTGATGAAATCCACTTTATTTTTTGCTGTTGTACTTGTGCTTTGGGTCATATCTAAGAAAGGTTTGCTAATCAAAGTCATGAATATTTATTCCTATATTTTCCAAGATTTTTATAGTTTTAGATCTTATGTTTAGGCCTATGATCTATTTAAAATTAATTTTTGTGTATGGTATGAGGAAGGGATCTCTTGCCTTTTTTTTTTCAGTGGATCTGTAATTTTGGTATGGGCTTGCAAAAGGTGCCTACAGGCCCAGCTTCCAATAAAAATTCTTGGGTGCCTAGTCTCTAATGGACTTCCCTGGGTACAAACATGTACACATGTTGTTGCATTTTTTAAAACGTGTATTTACTATTTTGAGAGAGAGTGTGTGTGTGTGAGCAAGCAGGGGAGGGCAGGGAGAGAGGGAGGAGAGAGAATCCAAGCAGGCTCTGCACCGTCAGCGTAGGAGCCCAATGTGAGGCTTGAACTCATGAACCGTGAGATCCTGAGCTGAGATCAAAAGCGGATGTTTAACTGACTGAGCCACCCAGGCACCCCACGTGTTGTATTTTTATTGCTGGGAGAAAAGTGTGCTCTGTGTGACCCCTCCTGGGAGGGAGAGAACATAGGAAGTTTGCACATAGGTCCCTCCAGACTAGTGTCTTTCCCCTTATGATCTAGCTTTGTATATCTACTACATAGCTATAACAAATCTTAGTTATGAGTGTAAGTATGTACTGAATCTGTGTCCTTCTAGCAACCATCTGAACATGGTGGTGGTCTTAGGGCTGCATAAAACAGGGTCCAAATTCATTCTTTTGCATTTAGGTATCAGGTTGTCCTAGCATTATTTAGTGAAAGAGGATGTACATTTTCAAAGAGAGATTTAACTCCTGAAAGCTTAGGAGCACCACCTGTCTTACACAAGGTCATACAAGTAGCAAGTATATGGACTGGGATAGGAGCCTATCTTATTTTTTTTTTTTTTTAATTTTTTTCAACGTTTATTTATTTTTGGGACAGAGAGAGACAGAGCATGAACGGGGGAGGGACAGAGAGAGAGGGAGACACAGAATCGGAAACAGGCTCCAGGCTCTGAGCCATCAGCCCAGAGCCTGACGCGGGGCTCGAACTCCCGGACCGTGAGATCGTGACCTGGCTGAAGTCGGACGCTTAACCGACTGCGCCACCCAGGCGCCCCAGGAGCCTATCTTATTTTAGGCTGCTATAACAAAAGTATCCATAGACTGGGTAGCTTAAACAACAGACATCTGTTCCTCACCGTCCTAGGTCTAGGAAGTCTGAGATCAAGTGGCAGCTGATTCATTTCGTGAGGAGGCCCCTCTTCCTGTTTTGTGAACAGACACCTTCTTGCTGTATCCTCCTATGGTGTAGAGAGGGAGAGGTTCGGACTCTTCTTTCCTCTTCTTGTAGGGGCATGAATCAAAATGATACCTTTCTTGAGTCTGCTGGAATTTTACTTCATTGTAGTTATCTGCTTCAAACTACTGGCCCTATGTGTATATGTAAGCCTTATGTAAAAAGCACCCTTGGGATACCTGACTTTCATCATCCACAATTGTTGATTAAAGGTCAGCTACCCACTTCATCAACAAGGTTTATATATTTCTCTTAAATATATGTAAGTCTTATTAATTTTGCTTTTCTCATGGCGGCTTTTTGGTTTTTAACTGTGTCTAAAAACAAGTTTGGATTGTCTTCATAAAGACATCCTAGTGTATCAGAGAAAGCATGAACTTTGGGTGCAGAGGACCTGGGGTGAATGCTGTTCCTGCCATTTACCAGTTATACACCTTGGGTGACTGAGTCCTATGAGCCTCATTTTCCTGCAGAGCTGTTGAGAGGAATACATAAGGTAACATTTATAAAATGCCTAGGATATTATGTCTTGGCATCTAGTAGTCACTCAATAAATGGTTGCTATTCTTGTAGTTGACACTGAAACCCCCAGCTATCACCAACTTTTGTCTGTGTGGTCCTTTTGCTAATACCCTTATTTGAATATGGCTTAGGTCAGTCTTTTTCTCAGAAAGTTAATGTAGTCATTTTATTTTCTAGCTTTTGTGATTTACTCTAGCTATTTGAGAGTTGAAATCTCTCAAGTTTTCAGGGTGTGTTCCCAGGGAACCATGAAGGATCGTAGTTTATCTTGTTCCAGGAAATATAGATGCTGAGGTATTCATGGAATATGTGTTTGCATTCCTGCTAGAGCAGCTCACGAACTATGTAGGTTAGAGGATGCAGGGTGCTTCTTTGCCAGAGGAGAAACGTTCTCTGAGTATTGTGATTTTCTAGTGGAGACAAAGATTTCTTCAACAAGGTGGGAGGGATTTTACAACGCTGAGGAGGTAGAGTTCATTTTTTAAAAATATTTTTGTAAATGTTTTACTTATTTTGAGAGAGGAGAAAGAGAGCGCGCAAGGGAGGGGCAGAAAGACAGGGATAGAGCATCTGAAGCAGGTTCTCTGGCTCTGCACTGATGGCAGAGAGCCTGAAGCAGGGCTCAACTTACAAACTGTGAGATCGTGACCTGAGCGAAGTCAGACTGAGCCACCCAGGTGCCCCAAGGAGGCAGAGTTTAAATGAGTAGCAAGAGGTTGGTGAGAAGAAAAAATATGAATAATTGAAAAGGAAAGACAAACCACCAATAGAGAGCTACACATACTGTGACCCCGTTGAGAGAGTAATAACATTGGTAGTGATACTAGTATTAATAATAGGTAACATGTATGGAGTATTTACTCCATGACATGTGTACAGTGCTAAGTGCCTTGATCATGTATTTCGTTGTATAATAGATAAAAGGTTCTACAGAGTCCAGTCGGGAGTTAAAGAGAGTACAGAACTTATTCTGAGATCACACAGCTAGGAAATGGCAGATCCAGGAAATGAATCCAGTGTGGCTAGGGACAACAGAGATTTTTTTTTTTTTTTTTTCTTGAGTGTGTGAGTGACCTGAGACCTCATCAAGCCTGTGAAATGCTGTCTACCTCCATTTCCGCAGCTTTTCCTATGGAGCCAGCTGCTCAGACTGGATCCTTTTCAGAGTAAAGAGGGCTCTATTAACATTTACCTCAGGGCAAAAGATATGTACCAGACTGTCCCAAGCATATGGTCACCTGAGTGTAGGGGTTTTAGACAATTCTATTTGAAGCCAAAAAGAAAAATAAAAAGACATAGCCTTATTTAGAACAGATGATGGTATAGTATAAACAGATGATATGGAGAAAGCAGAACTGCTTGACTCCTATTTTGATTATATCGTATTTATCAGGAAAAATGATCTTGAAATTGCTATGGGTAGAATAAAGATGGTTACGAGAAATTAAAGCCCAGATAGAAGAGATAATGAGAGCTGCTAAAAATGCATTTAGGTCTCCTGGGCACTGAAAGAACTTGCAGATGTGATTGTGGAACCACTTTAGATAATATTTTGTGAATCAAGGCAAATAGGATGCCAGAAGATTGTAAATGATTTCAGTGAACATGTACCAGTTTTCAAGGGCGGGGGGGAAAGCATAGTTTAGAAACCTACAGATGGGTGAGCTTAAGTCAGTTTCTGATGAAATTCTAAAAGCAATATTAAACAGATGTTTGTGAAGATATAAAAAGGCAGCAGTGATTACTGGGAGACACAAAGGATTCTCTAAGAACAAGTTTGTTCCTGTTTGGATGGGATCATTACTGTGACACAGGAAGAGGATGCCAGATAGTGAATATTGATTTTAACAAGACATTTGAGAGTCTCTTGTGACATGGCTAACATGGAGAAATGTGAGGTGGGTGATAATACAGTTCGGTGAATTTCTGTTTGGTGCAAGAGGGAACAACAGCCATTTTAAAAGTAGGTGATAGGGGCGCCTGGGTGGCGCAGTCGGTTAAGCGTCCGACTTCAGCCAGGTCACGATCTCGCGGTCCGTGAGTTTCGAGCCCCGCGTCAGGCTCTGGGCTGATGGCCGGAGCCTGGAGCCTGTTTTCCGAATTCTGTGTCTCCCTCTCTCTCTGCCCCTCCCCCGTTCATGCTCTGTCTCTCTCTGTCCCCAAAATAAATAAAAACATTGAAAAAAAAATTTAAAAGTAGGTGATAAATGGATGACTTGACAAACTCTGGCCAATGGGCCAGAATGGCCCCCTGCTTGTTTTTGTAAATAAAGTTTTATTGGAACACAGTGAAGCCATTCATTTCTATGGCTGCTTTTCTGCTAACTGGAATGATTGAGCAGTTGTGATACAGATCATATGGCTTACATAGCCTAAATATTTGCTCTCTGGCTCTTTATGGAAAAAATTTGCTGGCCCTGTACATAATGCTGGTTTTCAGACAAGCTGCATATTAGAATTGCATAGTTTCTCATTAATGCCCTAGCTTGTGTTCCCCACACTCCCTAGCTGAATAAGAATCTCTGAGGCTAGATCTAGCTTTTTTTTTTTTTTAAGATTCCTGGGTGATTGTAATGTGTAGTCAGTCAGGCCTGGAGACCTCTGACCCAGAGGTAGGGTGCTAATGAGAAGTGCTGCAGGGGGCCAGGAACCATCTCATGTTTTCTATTAGAGCTAATGATATATAATTAATCTCTGGATGACACAGAAGGGAGAGGAAGAGATAGTTCTCTAGATGACAGGATAAGAATTACAAACTTTCTGTCCCTAGGGTAACAAAATGATGGTGGTTATAGTAATAAATGCAAGACTTTGCATTTATGTACTATATGTCCCTGTGTAAGTATTGGGTGATGATTTAACATCATTGAAATTCATATGAAAATAACTAAGGGTTAACTGCCAACATTATGATATAACCAGGAAAACCAAAATGAAACAAAAGTAACAATAACAACCAAGGCAGCCTCAGCCTGTGTTAACCTAATTATAATGAAAAGCAAAGATACTATACTCTGTTCAGGTCAGATCACATCTGTTAGATCTAAGGTCCTTATGGCTGAAAATATGGCTGATTCTGCTTTCGATTCTCCCCAGGAGTGGGACTTACAGGGCCCACCCTCCTTAAAGCAGGATGAGCTGCCATGGGAGGCAAGGAGGTCTCATCTCTGGGCAGTGTTCACGGAGAGATTGTATGACCATTTGGCATGGGTTAGAATTGAACATATTCTTGGTGATTATGTTGGGGGGTCTCCAGAGAAACAGAACCAATAGAATTTATGTGTGTGTCTGTGTGTTAATACATTTATAAAGAGATTTATTGCTCATGTGATTATGGAAGCCAGTAAGCCCAAGATCTGCAGGGTCAGTCAGCAAACTGGAGACCTAGAAGAACCAAAGATGTTTATTCTAGTCTGAATCCTTAAGGCCTGTGGGCAAGAAGAGCCAATAGTGTAAGTTCCAGTCAGAAGGCCTGCAGGTTTCAAAACCCAGGAAGAGGTGATGTTTCAGTTCCATCTGAAGGCAGAAAGGAGTCCTTGTCCCAGTTTGAAGGTGGTTGGGCAGAAAGAATTCTCTCTTCCTCAGAGGAAGTCTGCTTTTGTTCTGCTTGGGCTTTCATTGGATTGTAGGAGGCTCACCCACACTGGAAGAGCAATCTGCTTTACTCAGTCTACTGATTCAAATGCTAATCAATGTAGAAACACCCTCAGACACACGCAGAAGGCTGTTTCACCTAATGTCTGTGCACCCATAGCCTAGTCAGAGACACATAAAATTAGCCACTATCACAGGGACCATCTAATGCAATGTCTTCATTTAGTGCGAGAGGAAACAGTCTCAGAGGATGTGGCTTGCTCAAGGTGCTCCAGTGGCCAAAGCAGCTGTAGGATTTGGGTCTCCTGCATCCACAGACCTGTGCTTTTCTGGGCAGACTGTTCAGTACATGTGGATGGTGTGCCAGTGACCTCTAGGGTCCTCTCCAATCCTCAGGGTTAAACCGACTCTGTTAAAAGAAATGAAGAAGTGATGCCTCGGGGTGAGAAAGCTTAACCAGAGCAGAGCACTGCAGCCATCGGAAAGTAGTGTGCAATTTTGAGGCGCAGACCTGCCCACGAGATACAGAGGTGGTCAGCGCATACCCAGGTGACAGCCACAGGCTTATTTACTTGGATTTTATACATAAACACCCTTCAGGCCTCTCTGGGAGCCCCAAGGCTAGTTAATCTTCTAATGCTCTGAAGAGCAGGAGGAAGAGGGATCTGCAGGTAGGATTTCAGGCTGGCGTGCATAATTAGGTGAGTGGCAGGCCACCTTGGGGAGTTCCCTGGTCCTCTCAGCATCTGACCTCCTTGTGTAGAACCAGCAGATAATTGGCCAGAAAGATGCAGGGCACCCAAAGGGAAGCTCTTCCTCTAGGATATTGCTCCTGACAGCCATCAAAATAGGCTAAGCATCTACTGGTATCAAATACTAGGTCCTTCACATCCATTATTTTCCTAGTTCAGAAATGGCTCTTCAAGTTACACATTATTATCCCCATGCCACAGATAAGAAGACTGAGCTCCAGATGCATTTTCTTCATTTTGGAGGAAGATTATTTGAATTGACAGCATAGATTCAAGCTTCTAATGGAATGTCCCTGCATGTTCCACGCTGCTGGCACTGAGCCCATCTGATTTTAGGGAATGATAATAATGCAGTTATTCAGAAGATTGCTCTCAGAATCATCTCTCAGTTACTGTCAAACAGCAGAATTTGAATTCCGTGGCGACTAACATGCTGACACCCAACACAGTTCAGGTGTTGTATAAATAAAGTCAACAGGCTGACTTTTCAGTAAAACATAATTTTTCAACTGCTGCCAAGAGGAAGATAATTGATGATAAAAGGCAAATAGAAATGACTTTTTGATTACCTGTTGTTTTAGATTACCTCAGCTTCTCTTCATCATTGCTACAGAGACTTAAAAGCTATGCAAAAAGCCTCTTAGTATAAATTTCTCCTCTTCCACTTCCCCTCCTATTACATTTCCCCATACCTTTTAATAGAAGCCCTCCTCTTGGGGAAGTCAGGAATTAGTTGCTTAACTTTCTAATTATTACAAGTGGTTAAACAAATCACTGTAAGAGGCTTGCGTGTTGCAGGTGTCCATGCCTAAGTAGATAGTCAAGAGGGCTGCTGGAGAGAGTACTAGCGGGTGCTGCTGCCCCGTTCCCTCCAGGAAATCTAATTTAGGATGATAGTGGATGGACTTAGACGGCTTTGAGGAGTGTTCTGTCTAAATGCACAAATAATTATTTTAGGCTCTAAACCATATGAATTGGTAAGTGGACCCACCAAGCTCAAGGAGTCTCTAAACCCAGCTCTTGTACATGAGTAGGCAGTTGGAAAGTTTGGTGGTAACATGAGGCTCTTCTGGACCTGTTCTCATCAAGAATATTCCTAGAAGGCATTTCTAGGTAGTCCCCAAACAAATTGGGCACGACAGCCCATTGCCCTTTCCTATACTCATTTGTGGGGGGGGGGGGGAGATGCGGGGAGGTAGGAGATCTGGGTTGCTTCTGCATTTACTTCAAAACTTCACAATTCAAGTTTTTTCAGTTTCGTAAACCATAAATAGAAATCTTACTCTTCTTGTTTCCCCATCATGTTAGATTCAAGGCTGAAATTTTAAACAGAAACTGAATGGCATGGCTGCTCATCCCTGGATTAAGGCTTTATGGTAAAACAAACTTAATTGATATAAACTACAAGACAAACAAACATGAACAAAGCACACAAAGGAGGGAAGGAAAGGAAGACTGCATATAGCAAGCTTAAAACTTGGTTCCTTCCTTCTCCCCACCCGCTCCAGTCCCCTTCCTCAGTCTGTGATTGAACATCCTAAGGCCCCTTTGAAAATCCATTTGTGTTTTTGTTGAATGCATCTCAGGTCTTGAGGACTCACAGCCTGGAGAAGTATTGATTGCATTTAAGGGTCCCATTACTTAGGTAAACCAAATAATGTAACTGATCTTGGCTCTAATTGATCAAATCTCTCCCACAGTGTTGGAAAGATTGTAATCTAATCACTCCAGTTCCTGGTTTCTAAGGGGAAGGTTACATTTTGCTGAAATTTACCCTGCTTTGGCAACCTCTCCTTATCCGGGTTCCACTTCTTGAAACACACAGTGTAGGTTGTAGATCTATAAACTGGGAGGTACGGACACACACAGATAATCTATGCCTGTAAAACTCCCTCAGTTTCAATTTCAACTCTCCATATAATGGTAGACAAGAAATGTTAAGCCATGTTAGTTTTTCCCTTTAACTTTTCACAGCTTGGTAAAGGGGAGTTGGAAGATACTTGTACCTAATCTGGGTCACTATTGGCCTCTCATTTCTCCTAATGAGCTTTGCCTCATCCCCATACTTCCCATGCTGTGTTTTCAGTTTCAGAACATGTAAATGCAGTGTGTTTGAAGACTGTTGTTAAAAGCTGCTGAGATGCCGATTTATCCGTGGATTGGCTTCCCTGGCTTTAACTTGTTCTTCACTAGCAGCCCCCTGCACCTTCCTGAGAGGCATTACATTGGCTCAGCTTGGATTTTCCAGGTCTTTTTACTTCCTTAGTTAGGCCTGGTCTATCCCACAGGTGAAACCCAGGGCTGAGCTGGGAGTAGACAGAAACTTAGCAAAGCAGCTTGTATTTACCCTAACCAGCAGGATAACCATATTTAATGAAGAATGCCAGAATGACTGAGTTGGAAGAAAAAGGCCCTGCCATGGAGAGAAATCAGAAATTTAATTAAAAGGTAACTTCCCTAGCATTCCTAAAGATGCCATAGGTTATTGGTCTCCCTCCCTTTCTCTCTGCCCTGCTCATGCTCTCTCTCTCTTAAAAAAAAAAAAAAAAAAAGTGTTTCTACAAATGTAGAAACTGTGGTTAGGAACTATAGTAACTCTCTTAAAATTAATAAAACATACTCTAAATATACCTCTTTTCTAACAAAACTAAGTACAATACTAGACTTCTCACTGGAGCTGGTGGGATGGACATCTTTAATGAGAAGTGCTTGGCTGCTCCATAGCATGGATTCTTTCTGGCATCTAAAAATGTAAGGTGACTAGAATGTGCTTCACAGCAATGTTTGAGTCAATATATATTGAGACATGGCTGTGAAGCCATTTCCAAGTGTAATTCTTGCCATTTTAATGCGTTTAATATTCATGCTAACAGCTTAAATTCGAGTAGCACAATAACGTTTCTTGCAAGTTTGTATCTAAGAAGTTGTATAGAGAGTATTTCTAGTTTGACCTCTCATTCTGCCTGTTGGAGTACTCCTATTTTCTGAGCTTTTGATTTCAAGTTTATAGAAAATTTGAAACAAGGGTAATGAACATGGGGAATTCATTACCCCTCTACCCCCACCTCTCTGCCATCTACTTTGCTACACTTGTTCTCTGAACATTCGAAAGAATGTTGCAGACCATGACAATTCATCCCCACAGATTTCAGGGTATCTCCTAAGAATTAGGTTTTCTTTATACAATCTGTTACCATTATAACACCAAAAAAATTTAACTTCAATATAGATATATAATATTATCTAGTATAAGTTCATATTTAAATTAACCCAGTTGTTATTTTCCTTATAGCTATGTTTTTAATGTTTATTTATTTTTGAGAGAGAGAGAGAGTGCGAGTGGGGGAGAGCCAGAGAGAAAGGGAGACATAGAATCCCAAGCAGGCTCCGGGCTCTGAGCTGTCAGCACAGAGCCCAATGAGAGGCTTGAACTCAGGAACAATAAGATCATGACCTGAGGCAAAGTTAGACACTTAACCGACTGAGCCACACAGGTGTCTCTGCTTAAAGCTATTTTTTTTTTTTTTTAAATCCAGGATTGAATCAAGGATCACATATTGTACTTAGTTGTCATTATCTCCTTAGTCTCTTTTCAATAAGTCCCTCAGTTTTTTCAAACTCTATTGTGACATTGACAGTTTTGAAAAGTCAATGCCAGTTCTTATGGACTGTCTCACAGTCTGTATCTGCTCCGTTGTTTCCTCTTATAAGATTAAAAAATGCCACCTTGCGGGGCGCCTGGGTGGCGCAGTCGGTTAAGCGTCCGACTTCAGCCAGGTCACGATCTCGCGGTCCGTGAGTTCGAGCCCCGCGTCAGGCTCTGGGCTGATGGCTCAGAGCCTGGAGCCTGTTTCCGATTCTGTGTCTCCCTCTCTCTCTGCCCCTCCCCCGTTCATGCTCTGTCTCTCTCTGTCCCAAAAATAAATAAAAAACGTTGAAAAAAATTAAAAAAAAAAATGCCACCTTGGGAGGGTTGCCTTCCTGTGGCAGGGCCTCAGGAAGCACAGAAAGTCAATCTGTTCCCTTGGTGGTACTGTTGGCTTGATCATGTGGTCAAAGTGGTGTCCACCAGATCTCTCCCCTGTAAAGGCACCTTCTTCTTCCTGTGATTAAGTAGCTGTTGGGGGTGTTTTGAGACCAGGTGAATGAATATCCCATTCTCCAACAATCTTTACTGGGAGTTTTAACATCTACTGATGGTCTTTGCCTAAATCAGTTATTGAATTGGTGGTTACCATACCCAGTTTGGGGAAAGAAGAAGTCAATTGTACTTTGGGTACCAGAGAAATGGCTCTAGGGAGAAAAAAAAATGCATGTCCCTTTTATTAAAAACAAAGAATTTGTTTTGTCCGTATTTAAAATAAAGTTTTAAATGAAATTTTGAGTGTGAATATCAATAAATAAAACCTGTGTTAATTTGAGTGCAGATCATAAAATTGTGAGCTTATAAATTTCTAAAAGTTTTTACACCAAATCTTAAAATTTGCATCAAAAATTATAGGGTTGAATCTTGTTATTGCAGTTTTTGGAACAAAAGTGGGAAGTGTTCTGTGTGCATGAGTGAAAGATCTCCATATAGCTCTGTCACTGTAGAAATATCATCTAAGGAATCTATGAAACTCTGAACGAATCTGTTGTATTTTTTAAGCAGTACTCATTTGAGAAATGCTTGTGATAAATAGGTTCACTAATTAAATCATGCACTTCCATAGTACATTACATATAAAACTAGACTAGAAAATAAATATAATTAAGTAAACATGCCCTTCTAATTAGTAATTGTTTCTGCCATTTTAAGCAAATTTCAGAGTCACAGAGAGCTTCTCCACTATAAACCTAATAATGAAGCTTGTGATAACAGGTGTAATTAACACAATGGAAAACATTTACACTGTAACATGCTAAATTAAAAATGACATTAACAAGTCTCATTTTCCAAATTCTGTATAATTAACATTTGTTCAACCCAGAGATGAATAAGTGCACTACAATGGTAGATGTCTTTATTTATAGCTTATAATATTTGTCATAGCTTATCTTTGTTAAATTGTAAACAACAGAGTTGCATTCCTTCTTAAAATATATCATGTTTATGTAATCTTAGACAGTTCTGACAAGGGTAAAATGTGGTATTTACTGGTGTCATTACTGTGGGTAATATGCAGGTGTGCCACCAGAACAGCTTTGGTCCAGGATACAGATAGACATGAAATACTGAGAGTGCTTGAGTATGGAGATATGCAGGTACAGCGGTAATAATATACACGACATGATAAAATATAGGATTCCCTCGAGTGTTTCCGTCAATGCACATATGTGCTTCTAAGTGCTTGAATCGATGTTTGTTTCTGCAAATAAATATTATCTTAAAGGCTTTCTTTTATGGCACTCGTTAATACAGGCTAGAAACCAGAGAACAGAGGAAACGGCTTTGTAGCTTAATTTGTCACAAAGGACATGATGTTTTACTCCTTACAGAGAGTTTCATCAGTACACTAATGATTTGAACGAAGAATTAAGCATTATTGCATTACAGTGGCTTAGATCTTGTCATTGACTTCTTTGTTTTTTTATAGTTGACATTAAAAAAACTTAATATTTTAATTACTGCAACTGAATTAAAAAATTGTCAAGGACATGTACTCTGAATTATTTTTTTGAGATTTAAAAAAAATTTTCTGTTTATTTAGGTTGCTTTGGGTTTATTCTAGAGAATAGGGGATGGAAAGGTTTATAAGGGCAGGGTCTGTGTTGTGTCATTAAGCCTGCTTCATAGGGATACTCGCTAATACTTGGAGAATTCTAAGATTCAGTACCTACAAGTTCTGGAACTTACTGTCTTGTCGAGGAGATGGAAAAGTGAAGACAGTGATTGCTTTACACCATCTGCTCTCCTGGTCCTCAGGTCTTCAGACTCAGACTGGAATGAAACCATTGGCTTCTCTGGATCTCCATCTTGCCAGCTCACCCTGCAGATCTGGAGACTTGTCAGCCTTCATAATTGCATGAGCCAAATCCTTAAAATAAATCTGTTTACACACACACACACACACACACACACGCACGCACGCACGCACACACACACACATACACTCCTTGTTGGTTCTATTTCTCTGGAGAAACCTAATAACCAATATAACATTATAAAGTAGGTTAGGTATTATATTATATATATGTGTGTGTGTGTGTGTGTGTGTTGTGTGTGTTGTGTGTGTGTGTATAAAAGTGTGTATGGCAGAATAGTAAATATTTGTTGGTACCCTTAAAGGGAAGATTTAAGGCAGTTCCTAGCAGAGTACCGATATACAGTGAGAACTCAGTAATGATAGCTGTTCTTCTTATTAAGAAGTAAATTTGTCTGCAATTGCTTGGCCATTTTCTGTGCTTCTTAGAGGCAGAACAAGAACACTGGTGAAAATGTGATTGCTGCTGGTCGGTAGTAGCTGCTCCAGAACTCATCAATTGCTTGCTTTTCTGAGGTGATTTCAGTCTTCTCTGTCTACCACTGGCCACTTGGTTAAAGAAAATAGCCAATTTCCCACCTCCTCCCATTCTTGCCCCACCCCCATTACCATGGCTTGTTCCTTCCCTTCCCTTTTCTCTCTATTCAGACCAGATTATTATAGCCCTATTTTATGAGATGGCTGGTTAGGCTGCAGAGGTGCTTAGCCCCCGTGCGAGGCTCTTTCTCCCACAGCAGATTACCATCCTGTACGTGTTGCCTTCCACCTACCTTGCCCCTATCCATCTCTTCAGGTTTGCTTCACTGCTTAATGTTGTCTGACCTGCAGGACAGAGAGACAGCAATGGGATAGAAGGGTTCATCGGGCCCCTGAATGGACAGTCCTGTTTTCTTTATTCCTGTTTGGCACATCTACAGATTATCTTTTTAATGTTTATTTTTTGTTTTTTAGAGAGAGGGAGAGAGAAAACAGGGGGAAAGGCAGAGAGAGAGAGAGGGGAAGAAAGAATCCCAAGCAGGGCAGAGCCGAATGTGGGACTTGAACTCATAATCCACGAGATCGTGACCTGAGCCGAAATCAAGAGTCAGACACTTAACCAACGGAGCCACCCAGGTGCTCCATTTATAGATTATTTTTGAAGGAATATAAACATATCAACTTTCCCCAAACTAAATCTCAGAGATCGACTCAAACTGTATACCATGTCAAACATGTATCATCCAGGAAACTGGCAAACAGTAGGCCAACCCACAGAGAAAAAAAGATGAGATAGTATGCATTTGTTTGTTACTTAGGGGATTCTCTTTAGTTGTGGGCTACTGCATTGGGTCAGCAAAGTGAACTTATGTTGGGTGTTGTGAAAATGTTGAGCTGTTACGCTCAAAACATGTAACAGTCTAGAATACTTAGATATTACTGCTGGGAAGTGAATGTTTATAAACTGTCTTCCTTGAGAGAGGATTCTGCTAGGTGCCAAGAGAGAGCAGAAATGGAAGATGCATTCCTGCCCTCCAGGCACTGACCATGTAATTGAGAACCCAGCCATCTTGAGACAGAGGAGGGTTGGGAGAAAAGGCAAGACAGCAATGCTGCCCACAGTCACAGCTCTTAAATATGTTCAGTCCTGGCCCAGTGGCCGGATGGGAAGGAAAGTGCCGCCCTGAGATCTAATTACCAGAGACAGAGATGCTCAGGTGTGAGCTGCCTAATTATGAAAGCCCAGGGCACAGAAGCTCTCATGAGACCGACCAGTGTTAAAGATACTGAAAAAATAATTTTGACAGCAAATTTAAACTCAGATGAACTCCACTAGGAGCTGCAAATGTAGGAATGGAGCCTAGGTTCTCTTAAAAGCAAAAAATCCTCAGCAACAACTACAAAAACTTTGGATTCATTTTTTTCAAGCCAGATCATCATGCTAGTTTCACAGAAGTGTGTGAAAAATGAATGCACATGAATAGGGCCTTTTAAATGCTCATAATTAAGGCAAAAGATCACATAGTTGATAGTTTGGTTGGTGACGGTAGTAAAAACAGTTGCTCTTTGTGGAATGTATTGGTTGAAAAGAAAAGTTGTATTTTCTAGTATCCTGCATCGTGAAACTTTTTTTGAATGCAGCTATTTTTTTCTTCAACTATGTTCAATTTCTCTGAAAATAAAAATCTACAGTGCAGTGAAGCTACTTTGCATCTTTTTCAATATGACATTCTCCCCATGTGATTGTACAGAATTCATTTTGCATGGCCCCATACCAAATCCCTCCAATTCCTGTCCTCATATACAGCAGAGCCATGTGGTTCACACATGACGCCAAGCCTGGTAGGCACATAGTGTTGCTGTCAGGAGAAGATGCTTGCTGAGGGGGCTGGGATGCACATTGCACACCATGTCATCCCACCTGCCCTTCCTGTTTGGGGCTAAGGCCACAGGTTCTTTCAGAGCCAAATTGATACTCTTTTGAGAGAAGCATCTGGCTTTTTGGCAGCTCTGTGGAAGTTACCTTGGTCATGTGAGAGTTTCTTCTGCAGTTATCACATGTTTTAGATATTAAAAGGATTCCTGGCATTTTAATGTCCCAATTTCCAGGCATGAGGAACATGAAAAAGCTGAAGTCGTTTGTACTTGCAAGGCCTCTTTGAAATTTGTAGGGAAACGACAACAACAACAACAACAACAAAAACTTCCAAGTTGTACCTTACCTACATTCATGGATGGCTTTCGACTGCCTAATTTTACACTTGATCTTAGCCAAAAGGCTGAGAAGCAATGTACTGCCTAATTTTAATATCCCCAAATCTGGTATTTATGCTGGCGAGAAACATCAGTAGGGATTAGAGAGAAGTGGTCTTTAAAAATACTCACCGAGAAAACTAAAATGACATTTTTTCTTAGTTTAAATGTTTCAGAATTCACTAATATTTATTGAACAGCTATGATGTTCCATGCAGTAGGTACCATACCAGACACAATGTGTATTAGCTTGAGCTGCTATAACAAATAGACCATGGACTGGGGTATTTCAACAAGAGACAGTATTTCTCACAGTTCTAACGGCTGAAGTCCAAGATCAAGGTATCAGGAGATTTGATATCTGGTGAGGTCCCTCTTCCTGGCTCACAGAAGGCTGCCTTCTGGCTGTCTT
The DNA here is from genome assembly GCF_007474595.2 of Lynx canadensis. Taxonomy (NCBI): domain Eukaryota; kingdom Metazoa; phylum Chordata; class Mammalia; order Carnivora; family Felidae; genus Lynx; species Lynx canadensis. The sequence continues at coordinate 59,324,639 of NC_044305.1, forward strand.
TACATGGACAGGTGGGAGACAGGGGAGGAGGAGAGGGAGATGTGTCTGGTCTCTCTTCTTATTCTTAAAAGGACACTACAGGAGCTTCACTCTCATGACCTCTTCTAAGCCTAATTACTTCCCAAAGGCCCTACCTACAGACACCATCACGTTGGAGGTTAAGTCTTCAACATAGAATTTGGGGAAGACACAGATATTCAACCCATAAGATCATGTTAGAAAGTTCATCAAGTTTTTCGTTATCAAATTTCAGAAAGCCTTCCCAGTCTATACTGCTCACATTTCCATGTGACCTTTCTTTATTTTGTTGAATAATTTATTCATGTTGCTTATTTTATTAAATGTTGTATATTCATGTTGTATACCTTCAGCTAACTTTGATTACTTAATCATAATTTAGTATCCAACTGCTAAATATTTTTCTATGTTTCCATTCATTTCTCAGTCATTAGATAGTTTTTCAGGGGTGTGGATTGTCACATCTGTAACTTGCTTTATCCTGCTCCCAGCCCAGCATTTCTTTATGTTACAAACACCTATTGTGGACCTATTTGTGCCAAGCACAGATTCCAGACACTGCACTGAAAGAGAATTGCTTGCCTACTGGAGCTCACATTTTAGTGGGCCAAATAGCAGCTTTCAGATTGAAATATATTTGTGCTATAGAGAAAATAAAATGGGTGATAAGGGACATGGCAGAGGGCGCTTGCAGGTGGAGGGCAGCAGTCATTAGGATGGCCAAGGAAGCCCCACTGATGAGGTGACATTTGACCTGAGATCCGAGAAGTTAACCACATAGAGGTCTTGGCAAAAAGATTTTCAAACAAAGGAAACAGCAGGGATAGGGGCTTTTCTCTTAGCTCATTCATGGGACAAAAAAACAAAGAAAGGCCACGTGCCAGGGGTGGGATGAATGATGGTGAGACAGGGCCGAGGGGTTGGCAAGGTTGTGGGATGGTGTGGGGGTGGCATGAGGTGGGCTCATGGGTTGGAGCTTTAGAGGCAATGGTGAGGAATTGGCCATTTATTCCAAATGCAGAGGGAAGCTGTGGGAGAGTTGGAAGCAGGAGAAAAATAGGATTTTATTAATGCTGCAGGCTTATTCAGTAAATACCATGATGATAGTAGTATTCATAGTTAGTATATAATTACATGTAATAACATGTGTACTTCCTATGATGTGAACACTCCTTCTGTGTTTGGTTGAAAACTAAAATGAATGAATAAGTGAATTATATCCCTCTGTGTTTCTAACAGTTTAATATTCATTATTTGGAGAAGATACAGTTTTATCCATGTGTAAGCATAAATTGTTCATTCGAGTAGGGCATGCCAATTTTAGCTAGGGTCTCCTCTTAATTTTGATTGTGTATCCCTTGTGGCTACATGTCAAAATATGACATATCAACATAAGCCAACCTGGATTTAATGAATAGGAAACCATGGAATTTATATGATTTGGGGGCACATGGGTGCTTTTTTAATGCCAATTCCAAGGATAAGTGGCATGGAGGTTATTTGATTAATTGGGCAAGCATAAACTCTAGGTTTGACTGCCTGCCTGTCATCTGAACACAAAACATTGAATATTAGTTGACTTAGCACTCCAGAATTAAAATCATGATACTTCTTTTACTGTGAACAGAATATTTTGCTTAGCTTTACACTGTCCTTTAAATTAGCACTGACAGTACCCTGAATATATAGTTTTTACTTACTAGTGAGATATTTTCCAAGGTGTATTTCAAGAATACTCTGCTCCCTGAAGTTCAAGGGTAGTCATAGTACATAGTACATAGTACATAGGTTGAACCTATGTACTGCTTTTGTGGAACTGGAGAATACCATATGTTCTGGAGGCGCTTCCTGAATTTCTTTGCTGACATCTTGCTTGGTAGAGCCATCAATCACATATGACTTTTATCCTCATTTGCATTTTGTGCACATTTGCACATAGTTTTAGCTCTGTGTTGGCCTTATTTTGGAAGACCCAGAAACCTGAATTGGTTTAACCATCAAGGTGATAAAGAGGGAGGCAGTAACCCTGATTAGAACCTGACCGGGCTGATGTGATCCTGAATGCTACCCAGATCCCCTGGGATGATGCAGCTCTTGACCTGATGAGCTGGTGTTGGGTCTGTCCACTTCTCACCTCTAGGGACTAAAAGAAAGACTCTGAGACTTTCCCAATTGGTAATCCAGACCCTTTCACCACCATTAGGAAGGTACACCATTAAGACACTCCTAACACATTCAGACTTAATTCCTATGTGTTTTTAAATTCTGAAAGTTCGTGACTTTTTTTTTTAAAGTAAACTCTACCCCCAGTGTGGGACTCGAACTCACAACCACAAGATCGAGATTTGCATGCTCTATCAACTGAGCCAGTCAGGTGCCCCCATGAAAGTTGGTGACTTTTTGGGGCGCCTGGGTGGCTCAGTTGGTTAAGCGTCCGACTTCGGCTCAGGTCATGATCTTGAGGTCCCTGAGTTCAAGCCCCGCATCAGGCTCTGTGCTGACAGCTCAGAGCCTGGAGCCTATTTCAGATTCTGTGTCTCCCTCTCTCTCTGACCCTCCCCCGTTCATGCTTTGTCTCTCTCTGTCTCAAAAATAAAAATAAACGTTAAAAAAAATAAAAATAAATAAAAAAAAGAAAGTTGGTGACTTTCTAAGAAGCTCAAAAATAAAATTTAGTAGCTGTGACAAATACTCATAGCCCTTGATAGAACCTATCCTGCAGATTTTAATGTTTTGTTATTAATACCAGTTTTTCTTTCCTTGCTTGATTGTATTCTCTTATTTGAATAATGTTTTACAGTGCAGGAGCAATTTCTTATTTTGTCTTTTCAAAAATACAAAAAGCATACAGAGTATAGCATTATTATGGCCACCTGTAGATAAAGACACTGATAGTATTTCTGAGGTAGATATCCAGCAGGCTGTGGGACTAGGTGCCATCCCAGATGTGCAGCCATTGAGCATTGTGTTCCTACCACCATCCCATGCTGCCTTTGCTAAAGGCCAAAGTCAATGAAGTTTAACTCTTTCCAGTTTAGAAGAAGGCATAGGATAGTAAATATTAATCTGTAGTGTTTTAAGATTTCTTTTAGAGTGCTTTATTAGGAAATTCATGAGATCGGAAGGATACAGTCCTCTTCAGGATCAGGAACTATTTTTGTTGAGTTTGAAGTTTGTCTTTTTTAGAATTCATAGACTAGAATTTGATCCGATTTGGTTCTTGCTGTATTCTGTTAAATTGAGGCCACATAGAAAGATTGTTGAATCAGATGGAATAGTAGTAGGAGGAAAAGGTAAAGAGAGGTTGAACACTTTTTTTCTTACACATCTTTATTTTGTATTTCTCACTGAGAGCTCCCCACTTTTCTATTTACAAATCGTAATAACAGGGGGAAAAAGACAAGGTTAAGAAACTTGCCACAGTATGAGACAGACTGCAATCAGAACACAGTTCTGACTCCATCATAAAGCATATTTCCCAACTGATTGAGGTTTTCACCCGTTAGTACTCCTTGTTCTCCTTCGAGGGTTTATCCAAGTGGGGCTCTTTCATCTGAGGGGATCTGTCCCATCATCACTCAGTCCAGCTTCCCAGCTGGCCTGGCAAAACACTTTCCCAAGCCCTGAAACTGTGTTTTCTAACACTGCTTTCACTTGTGATTGTCCATGAGAAAATCCTTTGAAGACAAGGCAGGCCTGTAAGTACCAGGTGAATGAAGCAGGTGCTTCAGCACCCCAGCTCTGCGTGCTCTTGCCAGGCAGGTGTGTCAGACCTGGTGATGCTGACACCAGTTTTAAGCACTGCCTCAACATCCTGCTCTCATCAGGGGTTCATGGTGGTCCTCTGGTGTAACTGATAAAGATGTAAAACTAGGACATTTTCTCCTGCTGTGACTAGAAAAGGGACTGTAATATATTGTTTTCCCTTACTGGTAAGAGGGAGGTCTCCAAGAGCATTTGGAGCATTTGCAACTCAGTGATGTAAATTGTCCGAATTAGGAAAGTGATTGCATCTCAGCTAGATTGGAGTCTTTCTCGGAGCAAAGGAATGCTGTGATCATTGGGGTGGAGCTCTTTGTGTGGAGTACAGTATCAGGGACACAGGGAAAATGGCACTCCAAGTAATTTGTTGAGTTTTCTTTCTTTGAGGACGTTATAGTTAATGAAAGAGGTTGAAAGCAACAATTGTCATAGTGCTTAATGACACTGGCACACAGGGTCCAAATGGCTACAGATTTAGAAAAGTTCAGCAGAGAAAATGAGGACAGAGGAGCATGTAGGGGAGGTCAAGAGAGTGTGGTCAGGGAACGGAAGGTTTCTGTGAAAGAATGACAGAGTTGTGAGGAAAGGGGAAGGTTATGGGTCATGCAGGTAGATGGTCAGTAGCACTGAGGCAGATGTTTGCTAGGCTGAAGTATTATAAATCTCCATGTTTGAGATTTCTGTGAAATAGAACAGTTGAAATGAAAACTGAATTTAACAAACATTTATTCAGTGCCCCTTTGAGCTAGGTATCGAGGCAGATTCTGGGGAGAACAAAGAGGAGTACCTGCCCCAGAATTCACACTCTCCTGGGGGAGAGAGAAAATGAAAACTAATCTGTGCTGGATGTGAGCCCAAGGCACCTGGAACAAGGAGGAGGCAGCAGTCAGCCATGTTAGAGACTGCTTCCTAGAGTAGGGGAATCTTCCAGCAGAACTAACAGCGAATAGGATGTGGGGAGAGACAGAAGAGGAATTTTAAGTTAAGCAAGAAGGTTAGCAAAGGTATGTGTGTGAAAAGGAACATGATGCATTGGGGCGCAGTCCCAGGTATCTACAGTGTGGACACACACAGGTAACTTACGTAGAGCTAAGGAGGGAGGCAGGTAGGTCATCACCAATGGGGAGAGCCTTTTATGTCATGCTAAGGCTTCTGGACATCCTCAGGTCTCATAGATAATATTTGAAGGAGTGTGAATTTGATAGGATAACTACTGGTTGCTAGGAAGCCATTGTGGATTTTTGAGCAAGAAAGTGATGTAATGAAGGTGGTGTTTCATTTAGTTAATTTAAAATGTAAACACTGTTATAATAGTTTTCTCTCATAAAAGTAAGATAGATTAATTTCAGAAAAATTCAAATGTAGAAAAGCTATAAAGTAGACATGTTGCATAATCCCATGACCCATTGATAAAAATTAAACTATTTGAATGCTTTGTTACATTGCAGTCTTTTCTATGCATAGATGTGGCATTGGTAAAATCATGGGAAGAGTTTAGACCGGTATCTAGCCTCCTTTTCCCCCAACCGCAAGCCGCATGATGTCTTTCACTTGCTCTTTCCAATGCTTATAAAATACATGAGAAATAACATCAAAGCTCCCTTTGTATTAATAATCCACAAAATGGTTGAGATTGTTTACTCTTTTGTGCCTTTCTGTAAGTCACTTTCTGCTTTTTGCAGCTCTTCTCCTTTTGATGTGTACACACTTGTAAATTGTTTTTGTGGGGGTGTTTTTGATATATCCAGATTGTTTTCAATTCAAGGAAAATTTAAGTCAATTTGATTGATGCTGGAAGGCTGGAATCCTGGAAGGAATGAAATAAGGGGCTACATTGTCTCTTTGGCTGAAACCTGTGAGAATAAGTCTATATGACACCCCTAGTGTGGTGGGAGAGCAGGCAGGGCGTAGGTAGCCTCACCCAGCCGAGGTGTCCATGGGTGGGTCTGCTGTGTCCTGTGTCCTCTGGAGGCTGGTGATCCTTCTCCACTTCAGTCTTGGACTTCACTGCAGAAGAATTATTCCTGTCTTGTATTTGCCTTTCTCTCTCTCTCTCTTTCATTTTTCTCTTCCCTTAATGACTTGATGAAGAACTTTTTGGGGTGAGGAGAAATATAGCCTAGAGTTTTATCATTGAAATGCTGACTTTGAAAGTATTTCTTCTGCCCAAGCCATTTCAGGGTCTACAGAGGCCCAGATCAAACAATTACAAAACAAAACAAAAAACCGAAAACACTCAGAGTTGAAGTTGAGAATGCCGTTCTTTTTTTTTTTTTTTTTTTTCAACGTTTATTTATTTTTGGGACAGAGACAGAGCATGAATGGGGGAGGGGCAGAGAGAGAGGGAGACACAGAATCGGAAACAGGCTCCAGGCTCCGAGCCATCCGCCCAGAGCCCGACGCGGGGCTCGAACTCACGGACCGCGAGATCGTGACCTGGCTGAAGTCGGACGCTCAACCGACTGTGCCACCCAGGCGCCCCGAGAATGCCGTTCTTGACTTTCTCACCAAGTTATATTTATAAAATGTGTACATTCAATATATTTGCCCCTTCCCCTCATCTTTGAATCATAGTGAGTAGAGTTTTGAATCTTCCATTTTTGCTAATATTGTAAGCATTTATCATGATATATCTTTATATTTTCCTTGAAAATAGATGCATAATATCCAGTTACATGAATGAACCATAACTTGTGTAAACATCCTTCTATTGGACATATAGGGTTTTTTTTTTCCTCTTAACATTTTCTCTTAATTTAGAAGTGTTCACTATTGATACTAATATTTCTGTTAACATGAACATGTGCAATGGTGAACATTCTTGTATAGAAGTCACTGTACATATTGCCAATAATTCCTGATTGGAGGATGTGAGCTTTAATATAGTTCTTGATATCTTGCCAAATTTCCCGTTAGAGAGATTTGACCTGTTTTGCTAGCAGCAGGAACATACGAAACCTCCTGCTGTCCTGTACAGTTGTCTGCATTGAGGGTTATACTTTTTAGTTCTTTGCCTCTTTGGTAGGAAAAAATCGTATTTCTTTATTGTTTATTTTTTTCTTTTCTTTTTTCCTTTTTAAAAATTACTGACAATTTTCAATTTTTTTTACATGTTTAGTTATTTTTATTTCTCACCATCTTTTATATTTTTTGGCCACTTATTGTTCATGCCCTAACTCACTTTTATCTGATTTTTAAGAAACCATTTCCTATATTTATAAAAAATCTTTGTCTATAGGCTAAAACTATTACCCCCTTTTCTTATATGTTTTATATCTTTTCCCAGTTTATCTTTAATCTTTTGCAGATAAATTTGTGGAGATTTTATGATGTGTAGAAGTGTATAATTCTACATGATCAAATCTGTCCTTTTTTTTTTTTTTTTTGCATTCTCTTTCATTGCTTTAATGATTAGGAATGCCAGCCCCTTCTAAGATCACATAAATGTTTATATTTTCTTTTTGTTTTATTGTTGCTTCATTTTATTTTTATTTATTTATTTAGTTAGTTAGTTAGTTAGTTAGTTTAAGAGAGAGAGAGCTCGCATGTGCAAGAGTGCGTGAGCAGGGGAGAGGCAGAGAGAGAGGGAGAAAGAGAATCCCAAGCAGGCTCCACGCTGTCAGTGGAGAGTTGGACATGGGGCTTGATCTCACAACCTGTGAGATCTGACCTGAGCTGAAATCAAGAGTCTGACACTTAACTGACTAAGCCACCCAGCTGCCACTATCGTTGATTCATTTTAAAACAATTATTCTTCAAACTGTTAAAAATTTATTTTTGAATATGTTATGAGTAAGATAAAAACACTTTCTTTCCCAAATACTGTCCTTGTTATCCTCAAACCCCAAAGTGGATCTATAATGATACATTGTTAAGTTTTTACAAAGCTGGTAAGATCATAATGGCCTAGGGCAATATGTGGGAAAATCCTGGAATTATTAAATAGAAGGAATTGAATGTAGCTGGTGAACAGCAGGCACTTCAAGCCTAAGGCATTGTAAGAATGGAGGCGCCATCCGTGTTAGTGGGGAATTCATGGTGGGGGAGACCATCGTCAGGAAAGAGTTTGATAAATTTTCTTCAGCACTTTATTTTTCAGAGCCCTCATACACACATTCATTTTTTTTAATGTTTATTTATTTTGAGAGAGAGAGAGAGAGAGAGAGAGAGAGAGCGTGAGTAGAGGAGGAGCAGGGAGAGAAGGAGAGAGAGAGAATCCTAAGCAGACTTGGTTCTGTCAGCACAGAGCCCCGTGCAGGACTTGATCTCACGAACCATGAGATCGTGACCTGAGTGGAAACCAAGAGTCAGATGCTTAACCAACTGAGCCAACCAGGCACCTTATACATATGTTCAGTTTTGATTAGAACCATATCAGTGGTCTCTTTCAGTGGACTGAACATCTTCTTGAGCAAAGATGTAGTAGATTAAGTGGATCAAGGGACAGAGGAAAAATCTGGGTTTTTAAAACTGTGTGCCTTGAAGTTCCCTCCACATTCCAAGTATGCTTTACTCACAACTCACCTTTGTAACATACTTTATGAGTAACAGATAACTTTCATACCTATTAGTTCACTTGGTTCTCAGAACAACCCAGTGTCGAAGGCATGCATATTATGTCTTTGTTTCTAAAGATCTGAAAACTTATTAGACATTAGGTGCCTAAGGTCACACAAAGAATATATGTTTTCCTGCTCTTTCAGTGAGTAAATGCTCATCAAGCGCCCGTGGTATGCCAAGCATTGTCAGGTACTGAGGATACATAGAAAGAAGAGTTCTTAATTGAAACAAGGAAGAATCAGACTGTTTTCCTTAGACTTCATTTTTTTAGAGCCAGGACTTGGTGCTTGGCAATACCCATCCATTAAAGTAAAAGAAAACTCACATAAGACAATTAATGTGACTGACACTGAATACTTCATACGTGGTGAGCTTGAGTGATCTGGATGGAATGGGGGAACTTGAGTGATAATTAGATCAACGTATTATGTTGTTTTCTGCTGTGGTATGCAATGTATACCTTTTTGAAGCTCTTTTTATTGGTACTAGATCAAAAGCCAGATAATTTGTTGGTTATTTATTATGTAAAGTGTAATTCAGAGTCACTCAGGCTCTTCCTTTAAAGAGAAATGTTTTTTTCTTCGTTGATATTCATGATATAAGTGTCCAGCACTACCATCTCTAGAAAGTTTAGTGTTTGCAGTGTAAAAAATAAAAAGAAAATGGGGCGCCTGGGTGGCTCAGTCGGTTGAGTGTCCGACTTCGGCTCAGGTCATGATCTTGTGATCTGTGAGTTCGAGCCCCGTGTCGGGCTCTGTGCTGACAGCTCAGAGCCTGGAGCCTGCTTCAGATTCTGTGTCTCCCTCTCTCTCTCTGCCCCTCCCCTGCTCATGCTCTGTCTCTCTCTCTGTCAAAAATAAATAAACATTAAAAAAATTTTTAAAAGAAAAAGAAATAAGAAAAACTGGATTTCTGTGGCCTTTCATTGTAAGAGGAAAAACTAGTTACTCTAATGATTTTATTTTTTTGAATTCTAAATTGAAAAAAAAAATATTGCTGTATTGGAAAACCAAAGGTGGGAATGAGTTTGTTCAGCTGATGTTTCTCAGTTTAAATTTCTATATTTAATTCTTTTTTTTGCATTTAAGTCTATATATGTATATTAATTCTATTGTTACATATGTATATTTTGTATGTAATGCCACTTTATATTTCCATTTCATCTCACATTGTTATTCTTGTTCTTTTATGTGCTCCAATAAAGTCATTGTTTCTATATGTTTTCTGATTGACAAGTTGAATAAAGAAATTGATTTTCTTTGGCGTAAAACTAAGTATCGAGTCACGCAGGAAAGCCTTTGGAAAACAAATAGAGCAATCCTTTTGTCAATGCTAATATTTCAGTTTTTCAAGCTACTTGCATGACTAGAGTGATAACCGATCTTAGAACAAGCATTTGATATTGATTTGCCAGTCTAAAGTAACAAGTTACTGCTTCACTTCTTATCAAGAATTAAATCAAAAATAATTCGGTGCCTTATATAATATGTACCTTGAGAATTCTCTTGCATGATTTATGTGCTGCAGTGTAGCAAGGATAAATGTTGAAGAATCATATGACTTTAGATAAAGGTTGTATATTATTACTACATAACTTTATTATATAGTAAATCTTAATTTGATATAAACAAAAAGCTTTGGACAAATTGCTCCAGCTATTGCATCTTTTTTTATTAATCCTGATGAATTCATAGCCCATAAGGCTTTTATTGTCCAATAAAAATCCCAAATGGGAAATACTGATTTGCTTACAAAACATAGACCTTTTTGCAAATCAGAATTGATTATCATTCAAAGCTGATATTAGAAATAAAAATTCTATATTGTTTCCTCTTCTCAAAATTAAAAAATGAGGTTATAATTAGGTACTCTGTGTTTCATATGAAAGTCAGATAGTATTTTTTTTTTTGCATATTTTAAATTTATTTCCAGAATTTACCATCTGGTAAAATGGTTTGAGTTAATTTCAGATAGTTGCAAGTAACTCAGATGTTTCATACAGAATTAACAATTCATGTATCCCATATTTGCGTGTGTGAGTATATATGCAGTATGCTTGTTGTATCTCAGATATTTAAAATAAATCCAGAGTTAATATTGGATCTTTTTATTCTAACTCCTCTTCCTACCCCAAGGCCATAGAATTTTTTTTTTGATAAATTAGGTCTGTTTTTTGCTTATGTTTCATGTTCATAATGTGTAAATGGGAATGGGGGCTTTTTGTGACAATGACCCCACTCAAGCACCCAAGTGAAGGAAAACTACATCTTTATGCTTCCAGATTTGGTAGGGAAGGAGATATGGATATGTTATATGTGAGGATATGCATACCTGTTCCTAAACGAACTCCTACCAATTGTGTGTGGATTTGGCAAGTTGGTTCCAAAATATGTCTGACAAATACAGAAGGTCAAGAATATCAAGACAATCTTGAAAAAGAGTAAGGTTGTAGGACTTACAGAGCTGTAGCAATTAAGACATACAGTGTTGGCACAGGGATAGGCAAATAGACAAGTGAAATTGAAAAAGGAGTCCCAGGAACAGAACCACACCTGTGTGAAGACCTGATTTATGGCAAAAGTTGGCACTGCATAGCAATGGGAAAATAATGGTCTTTTCAACTAATAGAGCTGGGTCATTTGGCTTGCTGTATGGAACCAAAATGAAACTGATCACTACGTTACATCAAAATCAATTTCAAGTATTTTTCCCCCTGAATTGACATTGGTTTCATGCATAGTATGAGGTAGTGGTCAAGTTTTAATTAATTGAGTTGATTAAATCATTGACAGAACAAAGATCATTAAAAGCTTAATAGAATATTGCCAGAATCTCAGAAATCTCTCCTGGGCATCCTTCTGCACATTATTCTTTCCCTTTTTTCCAGAGAAAACTATTGTCCTGAATTCTAACACTAAAGTTTATGCTTACTTGTTTTTGTATATCATACAAATAGAATTATATAGTAAGATATTCTTCTCTGTATTGCTTCTTTCAGTCAATATTGTGTTCATGAGGTTTATTTATGTTGCTGGATATAGCTGTAGTTCTTAAGAAGTGTGGAATTATGCTGTACCTTCCTAAAGGTAGAGTTGCTATATAAAATATTTGGATTTATTTATTTATTTAGATTAGACTCATAAGTATTTCTTTTATACTTTGGGTTATACTCCAATACTGTTTTATTTATTTTCTCATTCAAATTGCTCCAGCTTTGGCTAATGGAAACTCTTTCAGTTGGCTCCTATATCTCTTTGACATGTGTCCATTATTGGTGGTAGTGTTCTTGCTTTCTAGTGATACAAGTTGGTTCTGCCCTATCTTGTGTATTTTGTGTGCTAGTCCAAAAACGAGCCATTTCTTCAAGTAGCCCTGGTTCCTTTCTTTGGACAATGGTGTTGGAAACCACGATCTGAATACTAGCCATGCTTGTTGCCACTGGGGTATTGATGTTTCTGGGCCCACTCAGCTGACAGAGCAAGGTACGCATGCACACACACACACACACATATATACATATATATACACACATATTTATAAATATCTCTATATGTTTCCATTTGCATATATATTAATTTGAAGCTAAGTTCAGTCTGTTGCCTCCAGCTCTAACCCATCATCACATGGATTGCATAGGTCATTCTAGCTTCCTCCCCTTTCTTATATGAGGGAGATTCCAAGGGTTTTTGGCCAATTGGAAGAATGCAGTTGCTATTTACTGCAGATGGGAAGGACTGCATGGGAGCAAGATTAGGGTGAACTTCTAAAATACTGTTATTCTACTATCAATAACTGGTGACGTGAATTAAATAGATAATATTTTATCTTAAATGTTAATAAAATATGTATAATATCTATAATTGTGAAATAATTTTTAAAAGTCAGATTGCTACTTTCTTTTGTCTTAGATTATGTAGTAAAATACATGTAACATAAATCTACCATTTTTACCATTTTTAAGTGTACAGTTCGGTAATGTTAAGTGCAGCAGATCTCCAGAACTGTTTCTATCTTGCAAAACTGAAACTATATCCATTGAACAGTTCACCATTTGTCCCTCCCCCAGCCTTTGGCAACTACCCTCTGCTTTCTATCTCTGAATTTGACTACTCTAGGTACTTCATACAAGTGGAATCATACAGTATTTGTCTTTTTGTGATTGGCTCATTCACTTAGCATAACATCCTCAAGGGCTTCCATGTTGTATGTATTACTTTGCTAGGATCATGTAACAGAACACCACAGACTGGGTGGCTTAGCAGAAATTTGTTTTCTCACAGTCCTGAAGGCTGGAATTCCAAGATCAAAACGTCAGCAGGTTGGTTTGTTCTGAGGCCTCTCTCCTCAGCTTGCAAATGGTTTCTGTCTTATGGCCTCTTCACGTGGTCTTTTCCCTATGCACAGTCATCCCTGGTGTCCCTCTTGTGAATCCAAATTTCCTTCTCTTATAAGAACACGAGTCAAATTGAATTAGGACCCATGCTAATGACTCATTTTAATTGAATCACCTCCTTAAAGGCCCTGCCTTCAAATATAGTCACATTTTGAGGTACTAGACATTAGGGCTTCAGTGTATGAATTTAGGAGGGACACAGTTTAGATGATAACATTGTTGTATATGTCGAGTGTCAGAATTGCTTCCTTATAAGGCTGGATAAACTCCATGATATGTATACACCACATCGTTTATCCAGTCATTTGTCATTTGGGTTGTTTCCACCTCTCGGGTGTTATGACTAATGCTGCTATGAACATGGGTATACAGATACCTCTTTGAGACCTTGCTTTCAATTACAAAATATTGTAATTCTATTTTCAACTTTTTGAGGAACTGCCATACTATTTTTTTTCAGTATCACAACTGTGTACCTTCATTTTAAAAATTTTTTTATTTTTTAATATAATTTATCGTCAGACTGGCTTCCATACAACATCCAGTGCTCATCCCAACAAGTGCCCTTCTCAATGCCCATCACCCACTTTCCCCTCTCCCCCACCCTCCCATCAGCCATCACCTTTTTCTCTGTATTTAAGAGGCCCTTATGGTTTGCCTCCCTCCCTCTCTGTTTGTAACTTTTTTTTCCCCCATCCCTTCCCCCATGGTCTTCTGTTAAGTTTCTCAAGATCCACTGGGGGGTAAAATGCCATACTGTTTTCTAATGAAGCTGTACCCATTTTACATTCCCATCAACAACATGCACGGGGTTCCAGTTTCTCCACACCCTCACCAACATTTGTTATTTTCTTTTTTTTAGAGTAGCCATCCTAATGTGTATGAAGAGTGTGAAGAGTCAAACATACCAACTAAAAACAAAGGAAAAAGAACATTTTATTTCTTCTGTTTCTCAGGAATAACCAACATTAACATCTTGGTATTCTTTTAGATTTTTTTCTATGTATATATGTATGTGTGTTCGTGTACACACACACACTTTTGTATAATTTAAGAAAACTTTGATCATTTGCTTATGTAATTTTTATCCTGTTTTTTTTCCCATTTAACATTACATTATGAGTATTTCCTGCATCACTAAGTATTATTGAAATACAGGAGTTTTAATGGCTGCAGTAAATTATGATTTAATTATTTTCTGACTTTTGCACATCAGGTTGTTTCTAGTTCCCCATCTTGTATACAATTCTCTGATGAAAATTCATCTACGTAAATCTCTGCGTTTCTGACAGTTTCCTTTGGACATATTCCTAGGGAGATATTAGCAAGGTTCTGAATATGTGTTACAAAATGCAGAATTGTTTTCTGGAACTTGGTTCTGATCTAGGCTTCCTCCAGCCACATGTCACCCAACACTTACCAGAATTGAATATTAATTTTTAACTCACTTAAAATTATTTTTCTAATTGGATAGGTGAAATTTGTTTCACTTTGGCTTTCTTTGCATTTCTTTAATTATTAACGATGATGTGCAATTGTTATGTATTTATTATTTATCCTCTTGTGAGTTTAATGAGCCTGATAAAATAATTGACAGTGATAGAAAATGGCACATTGAATTTGCAGAATTACCAATATTTTCCTAGTATAAGAAGATGCTATTAGTCATAGCCTTTAATGTTTAAGAATACATAATATGCCTAATATTAATATTAAGAGATATTACATTTATTAATGATAATTTCCTTGTTTTATAAGATGTAAATACTAGCCAGAGATGACTGCTTAAAATATAAATGCTTGAAAGAAATGAGTATTATAATCTGAAGAACAATTCGTTTTTATCTAAAATTCCAACGTTATTACTAGCTTGAAAAAAATAGTTAATAAATACTATTTCTCAAACAGCAAGCAAAGTTAGACTAGATGAGAGATGAGGAGACAGTTCTGACACAAAAAGTCAAGAGAGTGCTATTGCAAGTATAAGAGAGGAGAGATTTGGAGGGGAATGGAGTGGACAAGGGAGCAGGATGGACAATTAATCAATTTGTAGCCAGGAGAGTGGAATTCAGAGTTCTTGGGAGGGCTTTGGCAATTCAGCAGATTGCCTCTACCTTTTTTTTATTTTTATTTTTATTTATTTTTATTTTTATTTATTTTTTTTAATGTTTATTTATTTTTGAGACAGAGAGAGACGGAGCATGAATGGGGGAGGGGCAGAGAGAGAGAGGGAGACACAGAATCAGAAGCAGGCTCCAGGCTCTGAGCCATCAGCCCAGAGCCTGACGCAGGGCTCGAACTCACGAACTGTGAGATCGTGACCTGAGCTGAAGTCGGACGCTCAACCGACTGAGCCACCCAGGCACCCCTATTGCCTCTACCTTTGAGGTAAATTGTTATTCTCCTATAAATTGAAAGTCTCAGACACCTCTGTACTCAGATTTGTCATATTGAGGTTCTGTATCTCTCTGGAGCTGTGGGCAAGTTGAGTTCATAAAGAAATGTTTCCATACCTGGTATAAAATGACCTGGTGTTTCTGAGTTATCCCTGGGGATTATGCAGATTATTTGTCTGAAACTGTAAATGCAGGTAGATGCTAGCAGGATGACTATGGTGATTTGTTTGTCTGTTTGTTTGGTATGTGTAAGTCCAGGGTAATTGTTGACAGATTCAGAAAGTCCTTGATCAATGTGGAGTTTGGTTGAATTAAAGTCTACAGGTTAGGTTTGTGGAGAGATCTGTTTAGTTCATCCTTGGGGAGGAGGTGTGGGGGGGCTGTGTGGAGAAAATACGCTTGGACTGGTAAGGGGGCCCGGATCCTTGGAGAGAGTCGCATATAAACCTGTGCTATATTTACTAATCATTGCCTTAACTTTACATTTTGCATGTTTATAGATCAGAAAGGGAAGCAAATTAAAACTGTCAATATTTTAAAAATATAATGCTTTGTATTAAAAAAGTAATATGCTTGTAAAACATCCAAACTATACAGAAGACTTCCCACCCCCTGCCACTTCATTCACTTCAGAGATAACTATTTTAAGATTTTCAAATGTCTTTAAAAGCACACATGTTATTTTATGTAAAAGAGATTATATCATCCATGTTCTTCTACAGCTTATTCTTTTCACTTAATATGTATGTCTTAGATATTTTTCCATGTCTTTACATTAGATCCCCTCCATCCAATGGTGGCATAGTCTTCCATTGTATGAAATACCATAAATTTTAACCAGTCTCTAAAGAATGATACTTAATTGACTTTAAATTTGTTTTGCAGTTTAAATAATGCTGCAGTGACATCCTAAATATGAATGGTATATTCCTAAATATGAAATCCTTGGGTCAAAGTCAACATTTAATGACAGCCTGTAATGGATAAGGAGTGGTGTTTCTTTCTGTATAGTGGGTATTTTAATCACCTTCTTTCCAGGCATTAATAATATTTCACCTTGGCAGAGCACTTTAACATTTTTAAGGAATTCTTCGTTCGTGACTTCATTTGCTTCTTACAACCAGTGAACAGTGTATGTATTGGTTTTATTAACCCTGCTAAGGCATAAAATAGGTCTTAACCTGTCTATGGCTGGACCTTACCTGGGTCTCCTCATTCTTGGCCTAATATTAATATCTTTGAAAGTAGTGGAGGATCCTTGGAAGTTGTAGCCCCAGTGGTAGGAAGTATTCTTCTTGTTCAATGGGAGGTTTTGCTATGTCTTCCCTTTTCTTTCTTTCTTTCTTTCTTTCTTTCTTTCTTTCTTTCTTTCTTTCTTTCTTTCTTTCTTTAATGTTTATTTATTTTTGAGAGACAAAGCATGAGCAGGAAGGGGTAGAGAGAGGAGAGGACAGAGGATCTGAAGCTGGCTCTGTGCTGGCAGCAGCGAGCCCAACGTGGGGCTCAAACTCATGAATTGTGAGATCATGATCTGAGCTGAAGTTGGATACTCAACTGAGTGAGCCACCCAGGTTCCCCATGTCTTCCCTTTACTATCATTCCAAGTTGACTCTGAATCATTAGCTTTTTAGTCAAGAAAGCTTTAAGTTCAATAACTTTCAGGTAGATTTCCCATTGAGATATTACAGTATCTTATATTAATGCATGTAGACTTTTAATTCCAAAGGGATAATATGACACTTCCATGTTTCTTTATGCCAGTCATTTAAAAAATTATTTGATAAAAAACCTAGCTTTATTAACTCTTTGAAGCTGCTGCTTTCAGAATGTACCTGAAAGGCCTTTATGTATCATAGCATATGTTTACTGTCCTGAGAAGACCAGATAAGTCTACTTACAGTATTGTTTTTTCTTACTGGTTATTCAGTGAAAGAGGGGTTGAGTGAAAATGAACACTGGTGATTCAGCCATCCATCCCTTCAAGCAACAAATGGTAGCTGAGTGCCTACTGTAAGTCAGGTATTGTTCTCAGCTAATTCTGAGAGGTGTGGACCCTAATATTTAGTGGAAAGAGACCCCTAGGGACTCAGAAAGCTGGACAATCAAGATGGAAACCCACAGAATAGAATCCTCCTGACACAGCAGGAGGCTAATTGATTTTGAATTGCCAGAGAACCAAGATGAGGAGAGAAGTCAAATGCTTATTCTCCAGTCTTTTCTTCTATTATGTGCCACAAACTGCCCAACCTTGTTCTGGGCACATTTTGAGGAAGAAGAACCTTCTTCCTAGGCTTTCTTCACAATAAGTTTATCTTAATACCACAGAGTTGCCTATATTTCCTGTGACGTTGGATTTACTCTCTTGTTTACGGTTGTATATTGGAAACATTAAAAGAGATAGAAACAGTAAGGAGTGAGGGAAGAGAGGAAAGGAGAAGGGGAGGAGGGATAAAGACATTTTAAGATAACATGAAGCAAATATGTTGTCAGAATATGTATGAGTGTCCCCTTTACAACATTTCTTAAAGAATGGTGATAATTATCATCATGTGTAGGCAGCTCCATAATATATAATATGCCTAATCTTCTAGGGATCTAATAAAATATTTGTATGATAGATTACATGTCTAATTAAAATTGGGAACTTGTGAATGATACATCAACCATAGGAAGACCCCCTGGTTTTCTGACACTGTGTTATATGGATATTTAGAATTAATCATCTTTACTGTCACTAGCACCTAATGAATTATAGAACTATAGAGTTCAAATAATTCAAAATTCTTAACATCTTCCTCTAACTCAAGCTTAATTGACTATAGAACTTTCACGGTGGTAAGTTAGAGAAATGTCCCTGAGAGTCTCTGTCGAGGCAGGGCCACGGATATATTTTTGTGTCTAGCTGGTGTTTTGTTTATAGTAAGTGTTAATTAAATTTTTTGAATAAAAAAATATATTTTTAAAACACTTCAGTTTTTTAATATCCAGGACTTCTGTGGAACTTAGAATTTGATTCTAACAGTTACTATTTAGGCAAATCATTTAAATTTTCCAAGTCTCATTTCTCCATTGAAGATAGGCATCTATCTGTAAAATGAAGAGAAGAATGTTTATGGCACACAGATTTTGTTTTATTTTTATATTTGCATGTTCATTTATTACAATTCTGTGTTTTTCATAAATAAGGGTTACATAGCAGGTTTGTTGAGAGGGATAATAAAATACCAACACTTTCCAGCACCAAACAGTTGCCCACTATTACTATTAATATGATTCCCATTGTTATGCTCTACAAACAGAAGGAACACTTTAAGACCCAGAATCTGAATGGATTTGTATTCTGTTTTTTCAAATTGTGGTATGTATACAGATTAAATTTTGATGAGGAATAAGGAAAATTTTTTTAAATCATTTATTGTGTATTTTTACAGTTATTTAAAGTCATTTTTACAGTATTATTTTCAGTGCCTACTCTGTGCTAGGTAGGGTTCTAGGTTCTGGGAATACAGTTTTACAGAAAGTAGACACAGTTCCTCCTCTGTGGAGCTAACCATGTAATGGAGGATTCAGATAATTCATGTAAGAAATGTGATTGGGGGCAGAATGTAGGGTTCTATGTAGGACACATGAAGGTCAGGACTGGTCAGGACTTGGGTCTGTTGAAGGCATCAGGGAATGTTTCTGAGAAGGAAGCATCACTAAATTGAGAGCTTCAGGATCAGGAGGAGGTAGGCAGGTGGCAAACATATCCCTGGGCTCAAAGAGAGGCCATAGTATAGAGATTAGGGGAGATTTCGGCCAACGCTGGAGAGAGAAACAGGGACCAAGCCCTGCAGGGCATGGATGCCAGATTTGGATTCTGTCCAAGGGAGGGTGGAGCAGAACAGTGACTGATCAAACTGCTATTTTAGGGAACACCACTTTACTGTGAAGGAACAGATGACAGGAAGAACAACCAGGAGACCCTTTGGGATGCACTCTGTGGGCTAGGAGAGAGAGCCAGTGGTGGCCTAGACTGGGGAGGCAGCTTGGAGGAGAACTTTGGACAAATTTGAGTGATATTGACAGGACCTGGGGATTGACTAGATGCTCATATTTCTGACCCAAACAGCTATGTGGGTAGTGGTGCCATCCACCAACACAAGCAACAGAATGGAGGCAGAGGCTGGGTTCAGGGAGTGGCAATGAGCCATGTGTAGACTTTCTGGGCTCTGTGTAACTGTGGGAAACATGACTTGAGAAAGTCTGGTGGATGGTTGCATAATTGGTTCTGGAGCTGAGAAGAGAGATATAGATAAGTCTTAGAGCCTTGCATGTCACCACTATAAAGATGGCACCTGAAGGGAAGGATATGAATGATATCACCAGGAAGACTGTCACATGAGAAGAGACCAGGCCTAGACACAAGGTCTTACCCACAACCCTGAGTGGCAACAAATTCTAAAGGAGTGGCATAGGAGTAGAAACATGTACAGCACACTCAGGAGTAGCCCAGGAGGTGAATCACGAGTATACATTTCCACGGATCCTAGGGAACAAAGTTTCTCTAAAGCAGTGGTGGCTGTGTGGGAGGTTGGGGAGTGGGTGCTTAGTGGGGGAGTTGTGACCTTGCTGTGAAGAGCAGAGCCAGATGACATGGGTTTAGAAAAACCAGGAATTGGAGAGAGACAAGTGTGGATAGCTCTGCAGAAAATGGTTGCTGATGGAGAGCAACAGCAAAAAGAGGACAGAAGGTCAGGGAGAACTTGTCATTTTCTTTTTTAGAAGATAGGAGGACCTTGAATGGGTTTATTAGCTGATGAAAAAAAAAAAAAAACAAAGCCCAGTGGAAACCAAGATGGTGACTAAGTAGGAGAAAATGGTATCTGTGGGAAGGTGGGGAGGGGGCAGTAGGCTTCAGAGTCCAAGTGGGAGAGTCAGCCTGGGGAGGAGAAAGGACTCACCTTCGAGAGCAGCGAGGAGGAAAGGGTGTAAGGTCTGAAGTGGCCAGTGAGGTGAGAAAGGTTGGAGGATGGGAAGTTGAGGGAGCATCTGCCTGTTGCCTTCTGTTTCTCTTTGACCGAGGAACTGAGCCCAGGTCTCATGCCCCGGATCTGATTTCCTCGTGACATAGAGGCTCCATCCTTTCAGTGGTTCTGTGTTCTCATTCACATACTGAGGATTTCTGTCATACATTCCTCTTGCCTCCTCCCTTTACCCACCAAGACTTCTAGCTAAGCCCATAAACTGCCCTGTACTAGAATAGGTCCTTCTTATCTTCAAAACAGGTCTCTTTCCCTCTCAGATAAATTAATAGGTCTATTATAGTGGTTGCCATTTGTGTTTCCTACATGGAAGACTCTAATGGTTGATCTGTCAGATTGCTTAGACATCAGAAGGTATTTGAGGACATGCATATCCCTTTAATTCTTCCTTTCCTTAAAGTTAGCTCTGTTTGTTTTCATTCTAGCCTGGGGCTAGTTCTGTACCTCACAGGTAAATTAATTCAGCTCAACAGATGGAAGTGGCTCAAGTTAACTCTTGCTCCTTTTCAGAAATCCCATTTCAACCAGATAGTGTATGTCATTGGTGGTTCTGGGAAGAAAAGAAGTTGAGCAGCTGGATTCAGGAAGAACAGGGGCCATTTTTTAATGGCTGATGTACAGGGTCTCAGGACTTTCTATGTCCAAAAGCCTGACCCAACTGATAGTAAGAAGTTATATAAAAGGACTTGGCCACCCTTCTGCCCTCTGATCACATCCATGACCCTGAGTGGCCACATAGAGATTGTATGGAAGGGCATCATGGTTAAAACACAGGCATGGTATGAAATATGACTCTTCCTTATAGATGGCATTAAAATTCCTAGGAGTGGAAGTTTAGAAACTTATACTGTACAGTGAAAATGAAAAGTAACGGTATTTTGTGGAGGAAAAGTAATTTATTGGCTCTGACATGAAAAGCCCTGGGAGTAAGCATCCTTCTAATAATGGACACCCATGATTGATGGCTGTTCTGTGCTGCTGCTGTCTAGAAGTGAGCTCTTTGAAATAGCATAGTAGGGACTTTGCAGGTGAGTCTCATTTGGTTAAGTTACTGCTGCTTTTGTGAAGCTCTGCTGCATCTTTATATTCTAACAAGGAGAAGATGGTAAATCAGAGTAATTGCTTCATCTCAAGGCACTTTTATATTGTAAAGGAAAAAGGTCCTGTTAAGAAACTCAGATTAACTTCTCTGTTTATCCTATATGGAAAGCCTCTTTGAAAGCTGCTTATCATACAACCTGCTGGTTTATTTATAATGGAACAATTCCATTAGAACCTGACACTTGTTCTCATGGCAGCAAGACTTAAGATCCCTCAGGAAAAGCATTTAACCCTTGGAAATGCAAAGCTGTCATTTATCTGTCATCTCTCTAAAAACTCACTGGAGGGTATTTACGAGAGAGATTTGGAACAGTTATCATTTCCACCGAGTTAGAAATGGAGTTAGGACTCACTAAATGGTCAGTAGAGAACAGATGAGCGTCCAGTACCGTAGTGCAGAAGCGGCTTGTCTTTGTTAGTGCCATTACAATGCACTAATTATGGTGTTCCACAATTTTTAAGTAATTCACTGTACAGAGTTCAGGGACTGGTGTATTAGTTAATTGCTAGTTGTAACTCATTTGAATTGCTTATCTCACTTATATTTTATAAGTTTTACAAGAGTTCTGAAAGTTGATGCTTATCAACCAAGGAAACTTAGCAGATCTTAGAAGAATGAACTCAAATTGTCATGATATGAAAATTAACACCCTTCTGCCTGGCAGTTACTAGCAAAAGATGGGGATACCATTTGTCAAAGTCTGTCAGTAAGTAGGTTCCCTGGGGAGCCAGTGGAGCATAGTCTAAGAATTCATTCTCTGGTGCCAGACTGCCTGGCTTCAGACCCCAACATTGTCGCTCACTGGCTATGGGACTTGTACAAGTTAGTTAAACTTAGAGCCTCATGTTTCTTCAGTGGTTGATGGGGATAATGTCTCTTGGGGTTTTGAAGACTACTCAGTGAAATAATGTATGTAAAGTGCTTCATGCAGTGGCTGCATGTAGTATTAAAGGGTAGTTGTTGTTATTAGCAAAATTTAATATGGGCCTGGTGGGTTTGGTAAGATGTTATAGATTATCCCAAAAGGATATTTTTCTTTGGAATATTTGTCGGCTACATTTGTCTGTGGGTATTCATTATTTTTGTGACTCCCTTCTCTTTCCTAGTTTCACCAAAGCTGTCGTATAGGACAAGTGATTACGGCACAAACCATCCTCAATTCTTCTCCCATTCTTGTAGAACAGATTGGCAGCCCTGAGGAAGAGATCTATAAATGCTCTCAAAGAGAGTCTCTGAATCACCTTTGTGATCAGAGACAAACAAGTAAGGTTGGACTGACCTTTTCAAGGTACCTATGGTAGAAATAATATTGCGGGTCATACTTACAAAGCTGATGGCAAATTAGTGGTGTAATGCTGTTGGGGAAAATGGAGGGAACAGGTGTGAGAACTGAAATTACTTGAGTCAAAAAGAAGCCTAGTATAAGTGAGCAGGGCAGAGTGATGTTGTTCAGGATTTAAGGGTTTATTGTATGCACCGTTGACCAGTCCTCTCTCCTCAGCAGATCTTTAACTGCCGACCTCCCACAATTCTCACCACCACTACCCTCTGCCACCCCACCCCACCCCTTCCCACCACCCTCCAGCCCATCTTCCCAGCACACCACCTCTACCACTCTTACCACCACCATCACCACCCTGCTCCCCATTACTGCTCCCTCAACACCCCATCCCTTCCCATTTCCCCCCACCCCTTCTTACTCCTATCACCCCGATCCACACCCCCATCATTATTATTACCACCCCCAACACCTCACCCCCTTCCTCTTCCCCCACAGCCCTTCTTACTACCACCGCCCCCACTACCCCCATCATCACCACCCCCACCCCCATTATCACCATCACCATCATTCCCCCACCACCTCATCATCACCACTCACCCCATTGTCACTACCACTACCACCATCACCCTTTCACCCCCTACCACCTCCTCATCACCACCCCAACCCCATCATCACCACCACTACCACCATCATCCTCCCCACCCCCCACCTCCTGGCGCCAGCACCACAGCTACAACAGTTCAAGGCCTTGAGGAACTCTCATTGGAGGATCCTTGCCTCTTCACCAAGCTCTGATTCTAACCCACCTTTTCTCTGACTTGCTTCTCTCACCTGCACACTCTCTGACTACCTTCCTGTCTTTCAGTCTCCCAGCTCTGTCTATAGATTAAGGAAGGAATTTGCAAGTATACTTCTGTAATCTTGCTTTTCTCTGACTTAAGGGATTACTAATCTTCTATCATTTACTTTATAAATAACAAGAGATGATAATTAGTTTGACTCATTAAGTGTAAAGCAGTTATTATTTTGCAGCATTTGATTAAGTTTCTTTAATTATGCACCGTTGTATATGCTACTGCTCCAAAGATCAGGAGAGTTTCTGTGAAACATTCTTCTCTCCACTTAATGCCTTTTCTTCTTCCTATTTGCCCCTGTGGCTGCCAGTGCACACCCCAGGGGCAGGTTAGCGTGTTTTCCAAGGACTTTAAGCGTCCCATGATTGAAAAGGTTGTCTTCTCTGTGGTCAGGGTGTTCAAGGCCAGCCCTGATACAAACTGTATTCTTCACTTTATCTACCCTTCATTTATTCACTCCAAACCAAACCTGCTTCAGGAAGGGATCAGATAAACTTATTTGGGGTAAGGTAGAAATGACAGAGTAGCAGTGGAGCAAACCAAACAAATGAAACTTTAAATGTGGAATTCCAGCTGGATAAAGAAGTAGGATGGTGTTGGGAGGGCAAGAGTCACCTCTTCCAAACCCTCTCAAAGGCCACTTAATAGTAATTTATGTACCTTGTACTTTTAAGCCCTTCTTCCCTTCACTGTCCTCCACCTGCCCTTTTCTCAAGAGCCAAGTCAAAGGAGTCTCTTTCAGGAAGCACTCCAGATTCCCTGTGCTCCCTTCTGCAGTGCCCTAGCCACATGATGTCAGCATTCTCTGCTTAGAATAGACCCCTGCCCAGCACTGAGTGTGGAGCCTGCATAAAATTCTCTCTCTCTCTCTCTCTCTCTCTCTCTCTCTCTCTCTCTCCCTCTGCCCCTCTCCCCCACTCATCCATGCTCCCTTTCTCTCTCTCTCTAAAAAAAAAAACCTTATAGAATGGGGCCCTTCCCTCTTCTCCCCCTTGTCTTCTGAACCATTAGCTTCTCAGCAGCAGGAAAGGCCAGTCACAGCCCTAATTGTCTCCCCTGCATCTAAAACCATGGCATTCAGGAAATGCTTTTGGACTGAAGTGAATTGTATTTCTGCTGTATGAAGAGGAGAATATTTTTTAACCATGGAGAACATGATAACTTTCTTCAGATCGGTGAGAGATTGTTCCCTCTCTTCCCCTTGAATGTACTTGTTTCCCAGACCGCAACTCTGGAGACATACCAGTAGGTAGGATAATGTTTTTTGTTTTTTTGTTTTTTTAAGAAGAAAACACTATGATGATTCCAGCCAAGGGGTGTAATTAGCTACATATCCCCTTGGCTGAAAGCCTCGTCCATGGGAAATGCAGTTTGTTTGCAGCAATTGTTCGAATGTGAACAGGCTGCATATGGATCAGTGCTACAGGGAAGAGAGTCAGTCCCTCCTGGCCAGCTGTGCCTTCTGGGTCAAACTTGAGCTCAGCAGAGGGGGCAGCTCCCCCAGCTCCAGCACCTTTCTCTCTAATAAGGCTGCAGAGACCAGAGCAGGCTGAAGAATGGGTAGGATCTGAGGAAAATGATGAGCAGCCTTTGCTGGCTTAATTTTGAGTCTATAATTTTTAAATTCACTCACCTGTCCTTTATTCCACTCTTCTGTATTACATGGATATCCTTTTGGCATGTGTACTGTGGAAAGAAACTGATTTTTGTCTTTTGTTTTTTGGGACTATAAAAAATTATAACAACCCAGCCTTTATTCCAGAATTCTCATTTTAGTTCTTTCTGAATGGAAAGTAGCTTCCCTATGTTTCATTGTCCTGTTTTGCTTTTGTGAGGGAAACATTCAGTGTTTTCTAATACTGGGCTTGTAGACATTAGGGTTTAGGAAGTGTGTCCACCTCTTGGCTTCCGGGTAGCCCCTCCTCTACAGATTGACATTGCTGTCCCTTCTACATGATGTCTTCTTTATGACATTGTTTTGGTGATTGAACTCTTATCCTGAGTCCCTTGATCTTTAAAAAAGGTAGCCTAGTAATAATATCTACCATCCTTGTCTTTCTCCAGGGGACATTGTAAGGATAATTAGGGGACATATGTGTGAAATGTTTTGAGCCCAGTGGAAGGGAGAAACTATCAGACACAAAGGTATTGCTATTATTCAGTTTTATACTGTTACCATATGATCAAGGATACATTAATTTTGTAAATGGTGATAATTTCATGTTTGGACTTCTATTCCTCCCTAATCAGCAAAATTGGCTTTGCCCTGAACCCTATACTTACCTCATTTTATAGATTAAAAACAAATAAGGGGCAATGATCAGAAATGTTTTTACTATGTTTTTCACCGGCTATTTTTTTTATTCTAAAAATAAGTTAGTCTTTTAAAGGTAGTTGATTAAAAAGCTTCATTTTCTGGGAATGTTATGCATTTGCGATATATAATAAATAATACTGTAGCAGTTGGCTGCCTCCACTTTCATACAAAATAAATAAATACATTTGGTGACATACATTTGAGGAATATGATTCTTACAATTTTCACAGAAATAAGGAATAACTTTACAGATGATAGAGATTTTACCATCTGCTAGTAACAACAACAATAACAAAACATAGCTCATGATACGAAGCTCTTACTGAGTCTAATGTATTTATTGGCATGCCAGGAATAAGAATTCTCTACAACTTTAGTCGACCATCCCCAGGGAAGATGACCTGACTTTCAGCATGTCAGGGGAAAGGTTCCTTTGCTTCTAAAGCAAATGACATGGGCTTTACATCGTTTGAATGGCAGAGGAGGGAAGAGGGATAAGTTTTAATGGTGAGAAATCAAGAGAAAAGCACTCTCCAGAATTGTAAGTACCTACAGAGATTTCACTGGTAATTAGTGGAATGGTGGACTTACTGTCAAGAAGATACTGTCTTTATGCGTTAAACATTTAGTGTTGACCAAAGAGATAAAATTTCAGACACTTAGAGAAAGATGGGGCATGTAAGTCCAGACTTTCTCTACAATGACATTTGCATTAAGCAGGTGACATTTTCCTAGGCCTGACATGACAGGTAAGGGTTGTGGTTCTAGTTAAGGATGAGGAACCAGGAGGGTCACCATTAGGAAGGGATAAATGTTCAGTGGAGGCTGGGGAAGAGAAACGAAAGGGAAAGCATTGAAGATGTATTAGCTCTCTTTTTGGGTTTCCTTTGCTCTCTTCCGGAGAAGGTGGGGATGATTGTCATTTTTGATCATTCTGGTTTCATCTGGTGGCATGGAGGATATTGCATGGCACAAGCATCATGGCTATCCTGTGAAAGATGGCCAGTGCATTTTTAAAAAACTGTTTATTTGTTTATTTTGAGAGTGAGGGGAAGGGCAGAGAGAGGGAGAGAGAGAAAGAGAGAGAAAGAGAGAGAATGAATCCCAAGCAGGCTCCATGTTATCAGCACAGAGCCTGATGTGAGGCTTAACCTCATGAACTATGAGAACATGCCCTAAGCTGAAATCAAGAGTCAGACAGAGACTCAACCGAGTCACCCACACACTCCAATGGCCAGTGCATTTTTGTTAGTAGACTATGTGTAGGTGGTCCTGAGCGTGTTCAGTCTTTCTTAGTAGTAGATGCTATAGGCTGGGTATGCAGGTAGAACCTCATTAGAGAACTTTAGCCAGCACTGGTGTGCATGTTGGAGTGCTTTTGGTTATCTTTAAATGGATTGGGGAATGAAGCAGGTTTAGTTAAAGAGGAGCAGCTTGCCTCTCACCTCCCAACTTCTCCATATTTTTAAGTGATTTTTACTCCCTGACCCTGGAAAATACAGTAAGTCTGATATCTGCCTAATTGATTTTTGCTTTCAGCCTAATGCTAAACATCTAAGCCATGTTGCAAAGTAGGCAGTGTTTATAAATTTGTTTTCATTGCTATATTCTATATCATCCCTCCTTTTTTTTTTGTCATGCCTCATATTTGGACCCTGATGTCCTGTGCCCTTTCCAATTGGCCTTCGGCAAAAATGCTGACAAACTCATACACATTCAGATACCAAGGGCTGATCAGGTTAAAGTGTTTCCCCTTCTTGTGGTGTCTACATTTTTTACAGGGGTGAAGACATCTTAAGCCAGAGGAATGACTCTCTAGTTGTGGAATTTCAGTCGTCAGCCAGCAGATGTAGGAGGTATTATTTTGGGTATTGGGCCTCTCAGAAGTCCTGAAATCATCCTAAATGACCACCTGCCTGCTCCATGTTACATAAGGCCACTTCATGCATCATACCAGTCTTGTGTGTTTGGTTGGTTTGACCTTGCCTGAGGGCAGCAAGCATGTTTATGGAAGTCTCTGTGCATGGAGTCCTGCATAGTTGGTGCTTTGCAGATACCTGTGTGTGCTGGAGAGGGGAAGAAGTACGGTGCATGGTATGCAAGCTTATTTTTCTGATTGCCAAATGCTGGTTTGGGTCCTAAAGTTAGCAAGTTCATAGTAAAACTCGATTTGTCCCCTTGGTTAAAGCTCACTTCATGCCCATCCACAGCATGAGTCATGTGTTGTCAGAGCAGTCTCCATTTGAAATCCATGGAATGTTTGTGAAAGCTGCAGTCTCATATTGCGAATGTCCACAAGCAGGGCAGAGCAACCATAGCCTCTTCTTTGAACTTGAAGCCTGGTTCTGTGAATAAGAGTGTCATTTTCATCTTATGCCTTCCTTACTCCAGTCACTATCACTATAGCCATCCAGAGAGTTCTTAGTGATCGCAATGTCAGAGCTGTGAGCCTCTCATTTGGTAAGGCTGTGGCTGCAGCCTCCGTTTATGTCAAGGTCACTGGTTGGACTCCCCAATCTAATAACTTTGGGTAACGTACGAAAGATGAATTAAAATGCTAATAGGTGATATGTTCTGGGTATTTTAACATTTCCTAATCTTAAATTTAAATGAAATTCCTTAGGTGTTCTCCCAGCCTTGCTGAAAGCATATTTAGCATTGCCCCTTAGCGAATTTAAAGTATATTCTATCCACCCGGGCAGAGCTAGAAGGATAAGCAATATGTATTTTATGATCATTTTATTTGTGTCCTCTATAGCTACATGACACAAATATTCTCTTATACTCAAGATAGCAATTCAGCTAAAACAAAACTAGACAAAACAGGATCTCACTCTTTCATATATTTCTATGAACCCACAGATCCTTTCATTATTAACAACATTTAAAAGCAATACATTGGAGTTTGGGCACCTAAAGCTATTCCAAAGCCATTTTGTAGATTACCTTCACGTTTAAACCTTACAACGCCATGAAACATCCCTGTTTTATAATGAAGACACTGGGGTGCAGAGAGGTTGTGTGGCTTTCCCATCATCATGTCGCTGGTTATGGGAGAACCACAGTCACAGTCACAGTGGTTGTCCTGGCTCCCAGCTCAGGCATCTGTGCATTAGATCAAGTGGGAGCTCTAAGCAGAACAAGGTCACTTAAAATGCTTCTGCTAGGAAATGAAGACAGTGCTCATTCTGAGGGACATGTCAGTTATGTTGTCTCCACTGAGCCAGATTTACTTTATGTACCAAGCTGAAAAAAACATGTGTATTTCCTTCCTTCAGTAAACGGGTCACTTCCTTATTATTAGTTGAATTAGCCCCTTTATTTCCTCCTTATGAGGGGGAAGGAACACTCCCTTAGTCCTCCCAGTTATCTGGTGTCTGGTCACTTCATAACTGTATTTTGGGAGAATAGATATTAATTTTCTTTAACAAAAAGGCTGAGATCCTTGATGACACACCATAATTCAATTTCTGTTCTCTCCCTTCGTTGCCTGCACCCCTTCCTCCTGGCACATTTTTCATAGTTAGGAGTGATAGTGTCAAATATATCAGAAGGAAGAATTGATTCAGTAGTAGTTTGACGACTTGACTGATTAGCAGAGATCAGAAGAAGGCTCATAACTGTGAAAACCACTGCAGCATGGAGTTTTAACAGCTCTTTAGGGAGCTAGTTAATGAAAGAATCACTACAGAAACACAGCCATGCAAAAAAAAAAAAAAAAAAAAAAAAAAAGAAAGAAAGACAAGAACAGAAGCATTCCCATATAACACTCAGAGGCTATGTCTTAAGAGGAAATATGCTCATAATTTCTATTTACACATCACTGTAATTACTGTCTGCCTTAAGATTACTTTCAGTCTTCTCCTGTCAAAATTGCTTAGATATTTCCTGTTTTACGTATCAGGCAGAGAGGTCTAGTACTGGTTGGAACTTGTCCTAAGGATTTTCTTTTGCTCCTGAAGAATGTAATTATCAGACACCCAAGCTCATACTGCTTGATTAGACTGGCTTTAATCTGATCCATGTTCTTATCATCACCATTTGTCCATGACCCAGACTTCTGTACTCAGGGGAATGTTTGACTGGGCTTTAGCCTTTAACTTTTTCCTGTGTGGTTGTTCTCTTTTCTTTCTCCTGATGCAGCGTCTATGAACCAGATAGAAATGTGTTACGGAGGAAAGAACGAGAAAGAAGAAATCAGGAAACTCAGCAGGATGATGGTGCATTTAATTCGAGTTACTCCCTTTTCAGTGAACCCTACAAGGTAGATGGTTTTCTGTTGTTCATCTTCACCTTCACTTGTACCTCTGCTTTCAGTCTGTATTGGAAGAGTCGACCAACCAAACTTCAGCTGGCTCTCTGCCTGGTCAGCCCAGGAAGACAGCTCAGCCGCTCAAAATGAGGTCTTCTCAGATCACAGATCTTGGTGTTGAGTTCACACGACTTGACTGCCTGCTCCCTCAGTAAAATATAACTTTTGCTTAATAGTGAGAGCTGTTTGCTGTGATTTTTATCAATAGTATAGACTTCATTTCTGCATTGATTTTCAAAGTCAATGCCACTTGTTATGTTTTTTTTCTCAGCTATTAGGAAATATAAAGAGGTTTGGTAACATTTGCCACACATGGGTCATGCTGCAATCAGGGTACCTGATAGGGTGATGAGAAAAAAGCTGCTGGATTGCTTCTCATTTATACCAAAGGTCAGAGATACAGCTTCTCTTCCAAGATGAAAGGTCTTCCAAGATTTCACTAATATCTGAGGCTGCACAGAACTATGGATAGTTTAGGCTGGTGGCTTCTTGCACATTTAGCCCCATGTTCATTTTAAGCTTTACTCTGACTTCTTTTGCCTGTCCCTCTGGGTTTCTGACAAGAATAATTATATATTTAGAAATTGGCAGCAGAACAATTTGAGCCAAATTTGAATTTTCAAGAAAAGCTTCCAAAGGGACTATAAAAAAGAAAAGAAAACCTAATCCTGGAAAGTCTTAATTGAGACTGTTTTGTGCAGCTACAGTGGTAAATTTTCTGATTTCCTTAGCTGTAGCACACCACCAAGGATAGATTCCTTTTTGATGTAGTCTAAGGCTCTTAACAGCTTCCTGGTTCTGGCATGATACAGAGTGTGGATGGACTTCTTCAGCAAAGGACAGGTTTTTTTTTTTTATGTTTATTCATTTTTGAAAGACCGAGACAGAGCACAAGCAGGGGTGGGGTGGAGAGAGAGGGGGACACAGAATCTGAAGCAGGCTCCAGGCTCTGAGCTGTCAGCACAGAGCCCAACGCGGGGCTCGAACTCACGAACTGTGAGATCATGACCTGAGCCGAAGTCGCTCAACTGACTGAGCCACCCAGGCGCCCCAGCAAAGGACAGTTTTGATGTCATCCCCCAACTCTTATTCTGAATGTGACAAGCCTACTGTGATCAATAATGGCACCTCTCCGTTGTTTCCTGTGTTTCTGTTGTCTCTAACAAGAGGGTACGTGTGTTTCTCTTTCTCCAGACGAACAAGGGAGATGAGCTCTCCAACCGGATCCAGAATACTTTAGGCAATTACGATGAAATGAAAGACTTTTTAACTGATAGATCTAATCAGAGTCATCTCGTTGGCGTTCCCAAACCTGGGGTTCCTCAGGCTCCTGTGAACAAGATCGATGAACATTTTGTTGCAGATTCAAGAGCCCAGACCCAGCCCTCATCTGTCTGTAGCACTGCATCTTCCACACCAGCAGCTGTCCCCGTGCAGCAGAGTAAGAGGGGCACCATGGGCTGGCAGAAGGCTGGGCACCCACCATCAGATGGCCAACAGAGAGCAAGTAAGCACGGACCCAGGTTGCTTGATTTGAACAGATCTGCTAACCCAAAGAACCATAATAAAAAACCTAACCACTCTGTGTCGAGCCCCTCATCCTCATCTTCCTCTTCTTCTTCTTCTTCCAACTCAGCACAAGGCTCTCTCAGGACCTTGCTTGGAGATGGTGTTGGCAGACAGCAGCCACGAGCCAAGCAAGTGTGCAATGTAGAGGTGGGTCTTCAGACCCAGGAAAGGCCACCTGCTATGGCAGCCAAGCACAGCAGCAGCGGACACTGTGTTCAGAACTTTCCTCCATCCCTGGCTTCAAAACCCAGCCTGGTTCAGCAGAAACCAACTGCATATGTGCGGCCGATGGACGGCCAAGATCAGGCTCCTGATGAGTCTCCAAAGCTTAAGTCATCCACAGAAACCAGTGTGCACTGTACGTCATACAGGGGAGTCCCGGCCACCAAGCCAGAGTCCACCAGAGCCAAGGCCAAGCTGTCCAAGTTCAGCATCCCCAAGCAAGGAGAGGTAAGTTTTCTCAATACCACCTACATACATCTGAGCAGTTCTAAGTGACCACTGGACGATTACAAATTAAACTCCCATGTTTCTTTATTTCAGTGTATGAACAACTCCATATGGTAGGATTTGTAGCAATCACTAAAGGAGGATGTACACATAAATAATGGTTTCCTATCAACTTTCTCAAATTGATTATCACCAAATTATTTTTAAGTTCCAATACATGCAGTTATGTGTCTACATTCATTCAGGAAAGGAATGTCTCCTTCAATATAGTTCAAGGGATTTTTTTTGTATTGTTAATGAGTCAGTGTTGACACAGATACTATATATTAGAAATGAAAGTATTGTAAAGGCTATATATAAAGAGGTTAATTTTTATGTAAAAGAGTTCAGAAGTTTGACGCTTTTGTCAGTTTTGGAATGTTCCAGCACAGACTTCACAAAGTAAACCTCATAATGATTTTTAAAGTAACTTTAAATGACTCAATATTGAGGGGCACCTGGGTGGCTCGGTTGGTGGAGTATCTGACTCTTGATATCAGGTCTTCATCTCAGGGTTGTGACTTCGAGCCCCGTGTTGGACATGAAGCCTACTTAAAAAAAAGACTTAATATTAAGTATGGTGCATATTCAAATGTATCAAAGTCTTGTCCATATTATAATATTTAAAATCCAGGTTAATTGATTTGAATCAAGTAAGAACTCTCCTTGTCCTATAAAAATGATCTTAGGTTATATGAAGAGAATGAAATCTTTTAGTTCAGATTCTTCTGGTTTGTATCTTGAATTTATTTATTTGAAATTATTTATTTATTTATTTATCTTGAAAGTATTTATTTATTGCATTATAAAATATGTATATTGGATGTATAGAATATTAGAATTCAAAAAGGCAAATCACATAATCACAGGGGTAGCAGAGAAGCCATGATTACTCACTTGAACAGTAAATCTGGATGGAAAATGAAGTTTTGTTTTAAAGAACCACATTTCAGACTATATTACAAATTGATGACAGTTGTCAAGAGCACATGAAAAAGTATGCCTGCGCATTTTTTTTTATTTTGTTTTGCTGTGATGTGGTATATTAACAAACATAAAATGTGAATTCTGGAGCATTGGATTTAAGAACTGTCCATTTTTTTTTTTCTTTTTGACACAGTCATTTTTAAAGATGGAGTAACACTGCAGAATATTCTGTATATTTTAATTTGATTTAATAACCAAATGAAACACGAATGATTTGATGTTTCTTGTTGGGAGTCTGACAAGGCTGAAGTTAATCATTTCTGAGCTGAGCTATCACTTCAGAAAGCACCATGCACCAGTTGGGAGATCAGCATATTACCCTTGAAGGAGAAGATATATATTTTTTTACTCTAAGGTGTTTATACAGGTTCTAAAGAAGAAATTAAGTGACATGTATACTAGTAACTCCTTTTAATTATTCATTTATGATGGATCCCATAAAGTATTCTTAGGAATTAATAGAAGCAACACATAATTTCTGCAAGCATTTATGTTTTTAAAAGTTTGTAAGAAACACACATTAATATCACTTTACAAAATGAATTTATCAAGCCCTTTGATTTTTGTTGTCATCAAATGACCTGGCAAATTAAACATGGCTTATCCTTGAACAGAGGTGGCTGCAACCACCAGGAATCCTTTATAATTGTAATCCCAATTGATTCCCTGTTAAAATGATTTTTATGTGCCAAAGAAACTTCAAATTTATTAGGTGGTAATTTATTTATTTACTTTGTAACTCAATGAGTTGATAAAGCCCTGGTTAAAAGCCAGTTTTTGATAGCCAGTATAATCCTATGAAGATAACTATACAGTTTTCATTAGGCTTTGGGTATGTCATTAATAACATGGACACTTTCAGGACGCCCTTCCAAGACCCCAGATTGGGAATGACACATTGTACTACGGTTCAGTAATCACAGAAAGAGGGAAATGCCTAGGATAGAAAGTCATACCAGGAGAAATTAGAGCTTTTAAAAAGGAAGTGTTTCATTTCCCCCATGTAATGACATTGAGCCAGTCAGCTTGCTTCCTTCCTAACATTCTATACTGAATACTCTAAAGAGGCCAATCAAGCGTGGTTAGGAAAAGGTAAGAAGTGTCATTCGTAAAACAAAGTTTTAATTGGTGGATTTGGTTTTTTTGTTTTTGGTATGAAAGATGTATAGTCCTTATTTTAGCAAAAAACTTTGCATATTATGGAAAATATGATAATTTGAATTTTGCAACACTTGTGTGTTTAATCAGTCTATTATAATAAGAAAATGAATCTTTCCCAGTTAGCAGCAGAATAGTATCTATAAGTTACATTTTCCATCTTTCAGACTCAAAGAGTTTTTTTGTTTGTTTGTTTTAACAGTACTCCGAGAGACCCTTTTATATATACCCTTTTGCAGGTATATCATTATTTATAGGACATCTCTATAAAATCCATAATCATAGCACAGAAACTGAAGAATTTTATCAGCTAATCAGTTTGTACTTTTATGGGGATATTTGCCTTTATTTTCTGGAGAGAATAAAACAAATGTGGCAAACAAGAAATATTAATGCCTATTTTTTTTATGCACATAGTACCTATATAAAAATGTTCTCTTGATAGTACTGACATTAATTTTCAATGAGGTAAGGAATGCATTATCTTAGGGAAATTTACAGAGGCAGTGACCTGAAAGGAACTTTCCTGATTTGACTATACTTTCCCAGGGCATTAGGTGTAGAATAAGACTTATGCCTGTGTGAAGGTTTTGGGGGCTGAAAGGAAGTGTTAGGTAAAAATGACGTAAAGACAAGGGAGATGCAAATATAGCTGTATGGCATTGTGTAGGTACAGTCCTCATAAGAAATCAAATCAATGACTAGGTGTAATGTGATGTGAGAAAATGAAAAAAAAAATCTAAGATGTGATCTCTATGTGCAAGAAATTTACATGAATTGAATAAATTAGACTCCAGCACTTAGCTTTTAATTTGCAATTTCTCTCACGTACAGTCCAAACTAAATTTAAAATTGGCCTTCTAGTCCTAGAAAATTTCCTCACCTTCATAATCCTTGTGGTAGAAAACTATTCAATGTTATTTTAAAAAATTGAGAATTTGTGAATCTCTTTTGCCTGATTTTACACTTCATGAAATTTTTCATTCTTTTTCTTACAACATCTGCACTCTATCTGCTGCCATGGCGAATTATTTGTTATAATTCTTTAGTCTTCAATAATAGGTAATTAGTGTGGAAAAATTCAGTGCAATTTGATGTGGAAGTTAAAGACCTCAAGGGAGTTCCCTAACTGATACACCTGTCTCTTGGCTGGTTTTCCCCAGCACAGTTTTGTGTTTAATGAAAAACATATTTTTGTTGTTATAGCTGAATTTTTGATTCTTGATGCCATCCCTCATTAAGTGAGCCTTCCCTGGAGTGCCACTTGGAAGGGTGACTAGCGTTAGGTGAGGGACATAAGAAATGACTGCAGCATGTGTTCTAGAACATTCTTGGGTAGGGCACACTAAATCTTGTTTGCAGTTGAAGAAAATTTTTTGTTTCACATACACACACAAAATTGATGTTTTGCCCTTTACATGCCCCAGACACTGGGGACTGTTAACCTAGGAGTAGATATAGGTTTTGTGGGACCTAAAATAAATACTGTCTTGGGAGTTTTCGTTAGGAAAAAAGGAGTAGAAAAATTATCTTATGCTTGAAATTTTTACAAAAACATGCTTTAACTCATTGCTAGAGCCCTTCCTGGGGCCTTGGAGGAATGTTCACTTAAGAGGCCCTGAAGCTAGCTCATGCGTCATTAGCTTCATGCTGTATCTATCCGTCACTCATGGAATAATACAAAATTATTAAAATGATAATTTTAGATTTGAAAAGAGTACTTTATATTGGCCTCAAACTTGGTAGAATTTAAAAATACATATGTATATGCTAGGTGATACAGGAAGACAGAAATGGGACAATCCTATAAAAAAAGCCTAATATGCAGTGCCACTGAGACAAAGCACGGGAATATGGGCCTCATGGGCTATTAAATCAGTTTGTTTGGCAAGTTACAGCTTCACTGGTATTCCAAAACATACACATTTTAGTTTCCGTTTGTTATTAATTTAATAAGTAGCAGTGACTTAAGACCACTCTCACAGAGGGCTCTGATGGCTGAGAATAGAACACATCTGAAAAGCCAGGGAAGGAAGGAGAGAACGCAGGACCTGCTGCTCTTAGTTTAATCAATGATAAGGAAAGAGACACCTCAATTTGAATATCAATTAATAGACTGTGTGTATATTAGGACTTTTCCTAGTGGTTGATAATTCATCCACAAGAACAGAGACACCATTTTTGGCTGGTCAGAATTTTGTTAAAATAAATAAATAGTTGAAGATGTATTGATTAATCAGCATTTTCACAATGGGCATTTTAAAATCACCATTTATACCATGAATAAGAACAGAAAGATAAAGCACTGTGATTCCACAAAATAGCTTCCTAGAAAAGCAATTAACTGATTTTTTTTTTCTAAGTTCACAGAAGATAAATGATGTAGGCTTCCTATTTCCTGTCACTCTTGGTTACCTTTGTATGAAAATGGATTTCTTCCAAATTAAAGTCGGCACCAGCCTGTCGGACGGAAAAGGCATCTGCAGAGCAATGTGTACATTACATATTCATGCCAGTCTAAATTTCTTAATTACATTTGAGATGTATAATGTTTTCAAATGGAAGCATGCTATCTGATGGCTGGTTCATTGATGAAATGAGGGTGTATGTCCAGATTGGAGACTCGGTTTCCCTGACTGTTGTAGTTTCATCCTCCCCATCGTCATCACTTCCATCCTCCTTCAAGAGGCCACATCTTGTGGGGCAGTGGGACAGCGGCGGGGGGAGCGGGGGGGTGGGCTTAGTACCAGCACAGATGGTTCTCCTCTGTGCTTCCTCCTCCCCATGTAATCCGTGCTATCTGTTCCCTGAGTGAGGACGTACACAACTTGTACCCTGTAGACTTAAAAGAGGGAAGACCCACAACTTTGATCTCAGATATGAAAGGACTTGTTTTCCATCTTATAGATGGGTCATTTTGAAGGTCAAAATGAAGGCTGGCAAGTGGAAATGTTTCCATATTTTTTGGTACTTTTATGTTCAGCCAGCGAGGCCCTGAAAGGTAAAGCACTTAGTCACTTAAAAATAACTTCAGCTTCTATAACCCTTTATTGAAAACTTTGAAGAAAGCATATTAAAATGTGTCTTGTGTGAAGGTGCTGGTGTCCTTTTCCACCCCCTTTCCTCTCTGGGTTCATATTATAAAACCACATTTTCTAGCCATAAGGTAGTAAACTACTCCCAATGATGGAGGCATTGAGGGTGAGACCCGGAGGGAGGCTATTAGCAAGTCCCCTCTACTTTCCCTGTATATTTTCTCAGTTCTCATAAAGTTTCCTCTCCCGGAAAGCATCTGGACAGATTACGGGGCTGTTTTCTCTTAAACTGCAACCTTATGTGTGTTGACTCCAAACCTGGGGCTAATCAAGAGCCTGAGGCCTCTGTGTTTGGAGCCACTTGAAAAGATGGTATATAATCCAAGAACCTCTCCTACCCTGGAAAAAGTATCACTTAACAGTCTAATGACAAAAGCCTCTTCTTTTGTAGTTTGTTCGTTCTTGGTTGGAAATCCTGGGCAAGCTTTCAGATACATAGGATATATGGTGGAATCCTGATGGCTCTGCAAGGTGTAGGTTCAAATCCTGGCTCTCCCACTTATTAGACATGTGGCCCAGGGCAAGTGGTTTAACTTCTCTGGGCCTCAGTTTTCTTATGTGTGGAGGAAATGATAATATCTATGTGTCAGAGTTGCTGGAAAGAGGAGTCAATCGATGAGTTGAAGAATGTCATGTACTTAGCACAGTGACAATATAGTAAGTATTCAGTAAATATTGGCTATATTACTCTTCCTAGAAATACCTCTGAAATGACAAAAGCAAACAAGATAGAGAAATGATAGTATTGGAAGTGGTTGTGTGTGTGTGTGTGTGTGTGTGTGTGTGTGTGTGTGAGCTAAAGCGAGAGAGGCAGAGAGATGGGGGGAAGGGAAAAGAAGAATGAAGTTCTGGAAGTTTTTTGGTGTTTATTTGTTAGAAATAATGGAAATCTTGAAGACTGAGATTATCCTGGATTAATATCGCAAAGCCTGAGTGACATGATTCTCTCTTATTTAATGCTTAGCCCCCTCCTGAGATTTTATTGCCAAGTCTGGGATCGAATTTTCTCTCTCTTCCTGTGCATTTGGCTTTCCTGAGCTATTATTACCTGTAGTGGAACATATCACACTTGAGCTTTATTTCCAGTTAAATGAAATATAAAATCAACAAGATATGGGCTGAGGAAAAGTGTTAAAATTTCCAGGTAGTATTTTTTTTTATTTTATTTTTTTAACGTTTATTTATTTTTGAGACAGAGAGAGACAGAGCATGAACAGAGGAAGGGCAGAGAGAGAGGGAGACACAGAATCTGAAACGGGCTCCAGGCTCTGAGCTGTCAGCACAGAGCCCGACGCGGGGCTCGAACTCACGGATCGTGAGATCGTGACCTGAGCCAAAGTCGGCCGCTTAACCGACTGAGCCACCCAGGCGCCCCTCCAGGTAGTATTTAGAATGACTCACTGAAATAGATCTCTTTGAAGCCACACAGTATTAAATAGCATGTTTAATTGGGCCGAGGAGGAGAATCACTTACCCACATGATTAACCAGCGTTACCAATACCTTTATGGTAGATGAGAGTGCAGTTTCCCTGCTGTCAGTCACACACTCTGTCCTGTGGCTGCAAGTGTGACAAGCAGCGTGCCAGCCGCCCCTGGACGTCGCAGTTTTCCATTTTGGCCAAAGGTCAGGCTTTAGGATCAACAGAGGTGTTGAGAAGTGATACTGACTGGGACCTGTGTCTGCAGTAATTGGCCTGATTTTAGAACAGAATGAGGAATGTGGTTTCTGGAGCTAGATCTTCTGACTTTGACTGTCAGTCCATTGGCTAGCCAGATGACCTTGTGTCTCAGTGGCTTTATCTGTGACACGGAATCATGACTAGTAAGCCAGGAATGCCTTAACAAAGTACCACAAATTGGTTGGTTTAGAACAACAAATTAATTGCCTCACAGGACTGGAGGCCAGAACCCTGAAATCAAGGTGTTGCCAGAGTTGGTTTCTTCTGAGGGCTGTGAGGGAGAATCTGTTGTAGCCTAGCTTTACTGGCTTGAAGATGGCTGTCTTCTCCCTGTGTCTTTATGTTGTTTTCTATGTGTGTGTCTTTCTAAATTTCCCCTTTTTGTAAGGACATCAGTCATACTGGATTAGGGTCCACCATAATGACCTCATTGTTAACTTGATTACTTCTGTACAGACCCTATCTCTATCTAAAATTTATAACTGTGAAGGACACAATTCAATATACAGTACCTGATAGCATTTGATAGCGTTTTTATGACTGTTTAATAAGTTAATACTTGTACAGTGTTTAGAATAGTGTGGCTGGCACATAGTAAGCTCTTAAAAATCCACAGTAACAATAACTCAATAATGATAATAATTATTATTATTTATAGTAGGTATGTTTACTTCACATTTACCTTCTAATATGCTCAGCCCTAGATGTTTTGAGAGTTCAGAATCTGGAAATTGAGGTGAGGTGGTGAATTTTACTAGAATATCCATGTGATAAAAGCAAGGATTTTGTTTTGTTTTTACTGGAGTTTGTTTACTGAAGTTTCCCTAACTGTGCCTGGCACATAGTTTGTGCTCAATAGGTATTTATTGAATTAGTTAATTAATTTAAGGATATGGGTGAAGGAAGTCACTCCCCTCCAAACACTGACCTCCTCTTCTTGGGGCCTCAGTAATTCCTGCAAAACCTTTTATGGGAGGAGAAAAGCCAAACACTTCCAACATATAATTTATAGCTGCCGTTACAAAGAGAAATGGGAACCATATTTACTGATGTATGTAAACACAGCCCATGTAAAATAAACCATAGAGCTATATGCTGGCCTCAGAAACAAAAGCCAAAGCAGGCGGTGTCTCTGCCAGGGATGTTATGTGCTCTGCCTCTTTTTCCTTGTTCTCCTTTGTTTGGTTTTCCTGAGCAGAAACTCTGGCCTCGGGGCAGTGTGTGCGGTGTTCTGTGTATGTGCTGCAGGCAGATGCTTGTTTCTCTGGCCACGTGATGCCAGCTGTAGCATGAGGACTTGGGAATGAGGAGGGTGGTGAGGGGGCCAAGGGACAGTGGGGAAGAGACCACATTTTCAAACTTTCTGCTATGTGAATTAAGTTTTAATGGATTTGAAATAACTTGGAATACATGGGGTTCTTAGAGGTACTGATTTCCAGAATGTCCCTTTGGCCCTTTTTCTCTATATGTCATTTTGTGCTTCATGGATCTTGTTTCTGTCATGATTCATGTTTGACTTATTCATGGTAATGCGTTATTTCATAATTTATGTAAACATAGTCCACACATTTATCTAGAGCTCTGTTTATTTGTTGTCTTGGAGACATATCCTTCAGAAATATTGCTGGTTACATAGCATTTGGGTCCACATAGCTAGTGGCATGCCTATAATACACAGTAAATGGTTGACTCTTTATCTGTGTGACAGAAGGCTAAACAGTAGAAAATAGGAAAATGTGTGCATTCAGTTACTGATCTACATAAGCCCTGGAAACAAATATAGATCAGCCACTCCCTTCCCCCCCTCGTTCTTGGATGTCTTAAAAATCTCACAGAGAGAGCATGGGCGAGGGAAGGTCTACTGCAAACCTCCTGTGGGATGTTTGACTACTCTCTGTGACGTCCTTACTGAGGCTCATCCTGTTTGTGCTCAACCCCCACAGCTAAGAGGGAAATTACCACCTCCTGGGATAGGCTTCCCATCTTTGGACAGCTCTCACCCTTCCTTGGGTTGATGTATAAGTCAACCTTCCAATAGCTTATATTTCTTAGCATTAGGTGTGCCCACTGGGACTTCAAATTGCTGGATATTTCACCTATGTTTGTGTTTTATTATTAATTCCTGTAGGTTAGGTCCTCTGGACAGTCCCTCCCTCAGGGTCACGCCACCCTTTTCCAGATGGCATCAAAGTAATTTAAACACGAGTTTTCAGAGGAACCTTCCTTGCTTCAGCATAACCTATCTTGATTATTCCTTTACCATTTTGATAGTTTGTGGTTAGTATTACTGTTTCTTACCCTTTTATAATTTGTGGTTAGTATTTCAGAAAAGGGAGCAAGCACAGCATAGTAAACGGGGCTGGGTTTACACCTGTAGAGGGGTACAGATAGATAGGTTTGGAGGATAGGGAGCAGGTTGCAGTATTAAAAAGAGTAGATAAAGTAATCCAGATTAAGAAATTGAAACGTGAACCACAAGAGGGTGAGGCAACGTTAGCAGGAGGTACCTGGAGAAAGAAGAAGTTAGCTGGAGTAGAGTGGGTAGCTAGGGCAAAGGTGCAAGTGGAAACGGAACACACCTCCTTGCCCTATAATACCAAGAGGACAGTGTGCTGGAGTGGAATATACAAGGAGGAAGGGAATGGGACAGGAAACCACATCACATAAGGGCTTTAGGCCACAGGAAGGACCATGGTATTACTGTGAGTGAGAATTGGGAGCCCTTCAGGGGTTCTGAGCACAAAGTGTCATGATCTATCTTAAGTATTACAAGGATCAGTGTGGCTGTCATGTTGAGAATAAACTATAATGGGTAGAGGTGGAAGCAGGAGATCACTTGGCAGATGATTTCTTTAATCTGGGGCAGAGAAAGGGGGGAGATGATAGTAGTTATAGGACCTAGGTTGTAGCAAAGATGATGAGAAGATTGGATTCTGGATATAATTTGGAGGAGAGTCAGGCAAGAATTGACTCGCTGGATGACAGATGGAGAGGAATTGGGGACAGATTTTTGACTTGGGCAACTGGAAGAAAGAAGTTACTTTAACTGAGATGGGAAAAGCTATAGAAGCAGGTTTTTGAGAAGAGCAAGAATTCATATGAGCTTATTGGAGTTTGACAAGTATCTGTTAGACATCCAGGTAGATATGAGTAGACACATACATTGGAGCCACAGGTGTGGAATTTGGTAGAGAAGGAATATGTATCTGGACTGAAGATACAGATTTGGAAGTCATTGGCATACATGTGATAATGCCTTGAGGCTGGATGAGGTCCCTCAGATTAGTGTGGCTAAAGAAGAGGGCTGAGCCCTCATGTACTCCTACATCAAGGAGTTAGTGAGAAGAGAAGGTGCTAGCAAAGGAGACAGAAAGGAAGGGATCAGTAGGCAGGAAGAAAACAGTGCAGTATCTAGAAGACAGAAGGAAAATGGTATCAACAAGGGAAGGAAATTAATCAGTTTCAATTCTTGGTGTTGGATTTAGTAACATGGAAGTCACCAGTTACCTCAATGAGCATTTTGGAGGCCAAAGTCTGAGTTTAAGAGAAAATCATGAGAAGGAATTAGACACATGACATATAGACAGCTCTTTCCAGAAATTTTGCTGTAAAGGGCAGCAAAGATTTTGAGAGTAATATGTCTTCATTATAAAAAATTTGGGTAACATTAAGAACATAAAAGAGAAAAAAAATCACATGTAATCCTGCAATCTGGAAGTAGTTACAGTTAACATTTTGGTATAGATCCTTCTGGTCTTTTTCTATACTTAGACCTTCTTTATTGAACTGGGGTGAAGCTATCATATATGGTTATTTTCCCAACTATTTTCCTTACATACCAAAACCACTTTGCCATGTCATTGAACAGTCTTTGGCAACGTTCAGCATATGGTCTTTGCATCTCATTTAGTTGGGAACTTCAGTGGTTTTATCCTATGGAGATTCCATAATTTATTTACACAACCCTTTTGTTGGGCATTTAGGCTGTTTTTGTTTTTGTTTTTTTTCACTATTCTAAATTATTCTGCAATAAATAGCCTTATAAGTAAATTTGTATAGATATCATATTTTCAAGGAAAAACTCTTGGACATCTAATTTACAATTCTAAAATGAAGAAAGGTTATCATATATAATCTTTTGTAATTTTCTTTTCACATTCTTTACCCATTTTTCCACTGAAGTGTTTGTATTTTTTCTTACTGAGTTAGGAGTTTCTTTAAAAATTAAGAAGATGAACCTTTTCTAAATATATTGGAAGCAATTCTCCCCTTTCTTGATTAACCTTTGTTTATAATGTAGAAATTAAATTTTGTATCTCGTTTCCTTTTGATCTCTTCCTTTGTAATTATGTTAAAAAGGCTATTTCCATAGATACATTAAAGAGTTAAGTCTAACATGTAAAACCATAAAGGAACTAGATGAAAAGTTATGCATCTGGAATTTATTTTGATACAAGATAAGACTTTACTTACTTGTTTATATTTCCCCACAGCCATATTCTAGCATAAGTGATTGTTCAGTCCATCTTTTCTTTATAATTCAGTATGAAACAAGTGGTAAACACTCCATGTTTATGGAATTGTGATGTAGCTGTAGGTAGAGATAAAATAATGTAATTTCTTGTGAGATAGAAATCTTAAATCAAAATGTTCGATCCTTTCTTCCAGAACCTGGCCTAAGTTGTGCACTTCCATAGTCTGCTCCAATCACCAAAGAGCTTCCTTTCTTCTAAATTCCAATAAGGTCACTATGTGTTATATTACTGTTTATTATTATTTATTGTTTTGTTTGTCTGTCTTGTCTCACAAATATATTGTAAGCACTTTGAGGACAGGCTCTGCTTCTCATCTGTCTTTGCCCTATCACCTAGAATAGGATTCTGTTAGATCTAGTACTTAATTATTTTGTTCCTGAAGTCTGGACTTTGAGATTTTGTACCTGATAAATAGAGACAAACACACTGTAACTGGTTTGAATGATGTTAGTTAGATCAAGGACAAAAATAAAGACTGGAAATGAATATATTCATATAAATGAATATTATAATAGCATATAATCTTACCCAGGCTTCATCCCTGTCTACTTACCAGACCTCTTGCTGTTTCCTAAGCATGCCATTTTCTTTCATAATAGTCTGGCTTTGCTTGTATGCCTGTAGTATTGTTCTTCCTTAGTTTGCCTGCCAAATTCCTCCCTCAAGTCCAGTTCATCTTACAGAAAATGATAATATGTTTGTAAATTAGAAAGCCACCACCCAGAATTGATCACTATTAATATATTGGTATATTTGCTTTCTGTCTTATTCTTGATATTTTTCTGCTTACTTACTCATTGTTTTTGTTAACACATTACATGCTCATTCAAATTATCTAAATAATGAAGAAAATGAAATTTAAAAATCAACTCAAATCCCACCATCCAGAAAAAAGGGTCCCACAAACATAAGATGAATTTCATTCCGGATAACATTCTCTTTGTTCACCTCTATCTCTGTTTATATTTCTTTGGTTTTGCCAGTTTGGAGACTCTCTTGAGCATTGGTATATATATATTCTTCAAATATGGCTATCCTGTTACTTCTTGAAAATGGTTGGTTCTTTCTGCTTGAATATCTAAAGAATTATTTCTTTAAACTTCTGCAGTT
Source organism: Lynx canadensis (assembly GCF_007474595.2). Lineage (NCBI taxonomy): Eukaryota > Metazoa > Chordata > Mammalia > Carnivora > Felidae > Lynx > Lynx canadensis. Next base: position 59,369,282 of record NC_044305.1, read on the forward strand.
TAATCAAAATATGTCTTAGCATTTCCCAAAACATGGATTGCTCTTTCAATCTTGCCAGAATAGTTCATTCTTCCAGTTCAGGGAATTTTCCTGTATTAAGTGTTTACACACATTGTTTGCACACACTGTTTTTGATTTGCCTCTTAAAGGAATTAATTACTCTTGTGTTGAATCATCTTTATCTTTCATATCTGTTAGTTCCTTTCTAATTGCTTTGATCTTTATTATTTCACCTGTAATCACTACTGTTTTCCTAAGCCTTTCCTACATGTCAGTGATCAGTTTTTGGTACCTATTCTGTTTCTTACTATGTCAGGTTTTTTTTCATTAACTCCATCACATGACTATACAATTTTGTTAACAAAAAATTATACCCCCCCCCAATTTCTTAAATCATTCTCCTCTAAGAATTTACACAATTTTAATTCTCACTTGTATTTTGTTCATGTACAATTTGTTTATTGTTATAATTCAGGGTTTTATTTTTCATGAAAAAGTTAGAAATCAAGCTGTCCTTTGCTTTTAATACCACATATTGGTTCTTCCTTTTAATGGACATTTTCTAGTACCAAACTCTCAGAAGAAGAAGCATATCTATTAGATCTTAATTGGAGCATGGTGCCGCTTCATGTGATAGATTCCAAAAACAGCAGCTTAAATACAAAGTAAAAGCTTATTTTTCTTTCATTATAAATTTGAGGTGGAATGCTGGTTCTGTTCTGTGACATCCTTTTATGGATGCAGGCTCCTTTTATTCTGTAGCTTTATAACCTAGAAGAGGGCTACACTTGTCCACCTGATCCAAGATGGCCCAGGTTCCTTCTGAGGGAAGAGGAAGGGGAATGGGGAGGGAATATCCAGTCATTTAAAGCTTTAACCTGGAAGGATCACAAAGCACAGACTTCTCTCTCTCTCTCGTATCCCATTGGCCTCAATTAGTCACCTGTCTTTCTTAGCTTCAAAGAAGGATGAGAAATGTGTTCATCCTTTACGCTGGGTCACCACATGTCCAGATATTTTTTATTATGGACAAAGGGATGAATAGATAGTGGGGGAAAACAAGCAACCTCAGCCCTATAGTAGTTACTTTATATCAGTGGTTATTTAAGGGTTTGTTTCATGATTTTGGGGAGCCCTTCAAAAGAAAGAATCCTTTTCTCCATTCTCATTTCCCCAGTGCCTGAGTCCAATATATAATAGGTGTTCAGTAGTTTTTTGTTAGATAGTTGTTTTTTAATTACAGTGACCCAAGTCATATAATTTTTTGAATTTCTGAATGAATGGGGTCTATAAACTCATAAAGTGTTTTTAGAACATTATAAAAATTTTTGACAAAGAGGAAAGGGCTCCCTATTATATTATTCTAGTTTGATAATTGTCCCTGAAATCAATGATAGCTACAACATATATGAATTTGACTGAAGTATAAATATAACCAGTAATATAGGCTCTTCTTACTCAATATGAAAATGTCTTTGGATAATAAGTGGATTCCTATCTAAATTCATGAGTTCTCTTATGACATTTGGGTTAAGCCTGAAATGGATTAATCTTTTTCTGATAAAGTTTCATAAGCTGTGATTTCTCTGGTGACCACATTTAATTAGATATTAAATAAACTGCTTATCTTTATACCAACAGGTTTTATGACAGCATTTTTTTCCCCTGAGCTGTACTTCACAGATTAAGTAGCTAGCAGTAGTAAAAAAATAAAATAAAATAAATTGTTTTGGTAACCATAATATCCTTAGATTGGAAATTAAAACATGCCCATTTTTTAAATGAAAAATAAATATTCAAGCTTAGATTTAAAGAACAGAGACAGTAAGGTAGTCTAAATATATACATTCCAATGAAAATAAATTCATTTTGTTTTTGTAAGTACTATTTTATATATTTTACCCCTACAAATTGGCTTTGCCTTTTTTAAGTGGAAAAAATTCCATTTAATTAGTAAAGGCAGAAACATTTTTTGATAAGGTTCTAAAGGTTTTAATTAAAAACTTGGATTTTCTTTTCTTTTTTTTTAATTTTATAAATTACAGTAAGAGTCTCCAACCCCAGTATACTCATGGCATTCTGACTCACCTGTTTTTTTTTTTTTTTTTTTTAACCCCAAGTGTTGGTGTGGAGGGTAGAGACTTGCAGTTCTTGTGGATGCTAATTTAATCTGCTGTTTTAGCAACTGGAACACCACAGAGATTGATCTGGAAACACCAGATGACCTTTTGTACAGATCAGAGCAGGAGAGTTTCTGAGTTGCCTGCAGTACTGAGATCCAAAAGGAAAGGAAGATCAGCAGTTGTCGGATTGCCTAAAGGCATAAAATGTGTAAAGGGTTTAATTTTTCTTAGTTCTATACCGTTTCCTAGAGCACAGCAAATTTTTAGAAGAGACTCACTCTCCAGAAGTTTCTTTAGTTCCATCAAATTGAAAGTGAAATGGTTTTTACTTTTCTCTGTTAGTCCCTCCACCTTCCCAGGTAAACTTGAAGTGAAGAAGGCACAGGGAGAGGTGAGTAGCGTAGCCTCTCTGCAAAAGACCTGATGGCTGAACTGGTTATACAAAGGCTGGAGTTGGTTGGGCTTCATCTGAATTCCTGATTCAAGTTTCTGGCATGTATTTCAGATTGGTATCTTTGAGACCTTGGTGGTTAAGCAGCATTCAGGCCGAGGTCTTTTTTTTTTTTTTTTTTGTAACAAATGCTTTCTGGGTATGAACCTCATGTGCTGGAATGATCTTGGATTCTCCTTCTTTATCCATACCATATCTTATTGATTATTCTTTTCATAAGTCTCTCATATTCTTCCAGATCTTAGTGTTACTCTCCTCTTTATTTCACTTTGATACTAGGTTTTCAGTGTTTATCTTGTCAACATCTCTTTAATAAGCCCTGAACAGCATTGTCTGATCAATTAATCTTCAGGTTCCACTTCTTTCTCACCAGCTGCGAATACTGGCCAGCTCCCTAGTCCTTGTAAGATATGGAACATTTTATGGACAAGAGTATGTGAAGTTAATTTCATAATTCCTTTAAAAATTTTTAACTGTGATAAAAAACACATAGCATACAATTTACCATCTTAACCATTTTTTAAATTAAAAAAATATTTATTTATTTTTGAGAGAGAGAGAGAGAGAGAGAGAGAGAGAGAACATATGCATACCTAGGCAGGGGAGGGGCAGAGAGAGGGAGACAGAGAATCCCAAGCAGTCTCTGCCACTGCTCAGCACAGACCCTGATGCAGGGCTTGAACTCACGAACCATGAGATCGTGACCTGAGCCAAAATCAAGAGTTGGATGCTTACCCAACTGAGCCACCCAGGCGACCCTTAACCAGTATACAGTTCAGTAGTGTTAAGTATATTCATGTTGTTGTGCAGCAATATTTCATAATTTTTGAAGGTTTTATTCTCCTCTCACTGAAGAGAATTGTAAATTCTGTTAAATCTAACATGGATTTTAAAGGATTCTATATTTAAGTGTTTAAGAACTTCATGCCAGTCAATTGAAATCATTATGTGCAATTAAGTGGCGGCTGTTGGAATCTTCCTTGACTTCAGTTGTGATTTTGCTACTCTTCCTTTCTCTGGTGTCTCTTAACTGAGTAAGGATGTGCTTCAGTAATGTTAGGCACTTAGTAACTCTTTGTTGATTGGCCATGTGGGATGATAGAGCCATTGTTAATATAGGATATTGCTTTTCCTGACCATCCTTCCAGGAATACAGGCTAATCCCATGATGTTCCAGTGAAACATAATTCAGCTACATCAAGAAAAAATAGCTTATATTGTTAACATTCTTTAGCAATTACAATTAAAGAGAACACGTGAAAGTTGCAAAATGCTTTTCTAATGTCTGTTAATGATTTTATTTGAGTGAATTATTTGATTTCATTTGCATTCTCACATGCCTTAGAAACAATAAAATGGAGGGGAATGAACTAATTTTTAAATAGTGGGCTAGTTGCAAACAGGACTAACTACCTGCCAGACTTTGATCAATTCTCTGATTCACTCTGGACTTCAGGTGTATTTAATTAGATCCTGTTCTGTTCCAACCATATTTTGATTCCTTTACATGATGTAGCAGTGACCAAAGTAACAATATAAAACACTGTCAGGCTCAGCACTATATTCTGTTTCTGGATAATATAAAACAGAACAATAATTACATTACAATAATCCTTAAGATTACAATAAATTACAGTAAAAATACCTTCAGATGACAGTATAAAAAATGTCACATAAGACATTAATTAATTTTGTATTTTATACATTGAAATGTTGGTATCCAGGATTTTATACTCTTTTTGTTCTACACATTTTCCCCAGGGTTGGGGGAGGGGCTTTATCCATTCCAATGACTTCATATACCATTTGTATGATTACAATATGTATCTCTAGTTCTGACCTTCCTTCTAGGCTGAAAAGCCATATTTCTAATTGCTTGCTTTCTTTTTTTTTTTCTTTTTTAAAATTCAAAAAAATTGAGTATAGTTAACATACAATGCTACCTTAGTTTCAGGTATACAGCATAATAGTGATTCAACTTCTCTATACATTTCGCTATGCTCACTGTCTAACTGTTTTCTCGATGTGCCCCTATGGATGTTTTTGTAGGCACTCCATACTTAAAATGACCAGCACCCATCATACTGTCTTTCTGCAGAGCAGAGTTCTTTGAAATTCTCTGTCTTGGCTACAGGAGTGCCTTATACTGGGTCTCTAGGCTAACCTTTGAAGTCTTTCTCATTTGTTATGTTTCTGTCGTTCCACATGTACCCCATCATGGATTACTTTTAATTTTATTCTGAGATAGTCTCTTGAGTGGGGTCCCACATCCCTATATTTTGTCACCTCTTGGCTTTTTGCCATTCATCTCTTCTAAATTTAGTACAACATTCACATCTTACCAGACATGAACTGCTAAAAAATACATTTTTCTGATGAAGAGAAAATGGAAGACAAATCTGATCGTGTTACATTCTTACTCCAGCAGTTCCTGTTTCCCTTCTTTCCTAGAACAACATTTAGTATTCCCATGTGTAATCTATAGAACATTAATTTTGAGGGATGTCAATAGTTATGTGAAAATGGCATTTAAGTTAAGATGGTTTTTACTGAGGTATTTCTCAGCCCTGTTACACTAAATGTATATTATGAATCTCTGAAAGGAGACTTAAGGTTGTAGCATTTTCTAAACTTACTTGATCAAAAAATGTTTTGGGGGGCACCTGGGTGGTTCAGTAGGTTATATGCCTGACTTTTGATTTTGGCTCGGGTCATAATTTTGTGGTTTGTGGGATCAAGCCCTGCGTTGGGCTGACAGCACAGAGTCTGCTTGGGATTTTCTCTCTCCCTCTCTGCCTCTCCACAGGTTGCATTCTGTCTCTCTCTCTCTCAAAATAAATGAACTTAAAAAAAAGTTTTGGTTTTGTGTGTGTGTGTGTGTGTGTGTGTGTGTGTGTGTGCAGAATAGCTCAGGGAATTAGTATTCTGAGAAACAAAATCTAGAAAATACTAACATAGAGATAAAAAAAATCTAATACTTGGACCTAGCATACAGCCTTCACAATCTTACGTCAACTCACCCTTCTAGCTTTGACCTCACAACACTAATCCAGGTACACTACACTTTAGCCACTCTGAACTTGATGGCTGTATTCCCACCCACACCCACCCCCAATATACCATGGCTTCCATGCCTTCATGCTTTTACTGTAGGTTTTTCCATACCAGACATTTTCTGCATCCACTCACTCCCACCCCATCAAGGCAACTGTCACTAAAGCACTTTTGTCATCTCCTATGTGAAACCTCTGCTCCTCATGGAATGGCTTGGTTTCTGTGTTTCTGCACAGAACTTCTTGTCTCTGCATGCCCCCGCCATCTATTATCCATCCATCCATCCATCCATCCATCCATCCGTCCACCCGTCCGTCCGTCCATCCGTCCATCCATCCTACTATGTTTTCATTAGGCTCACATAGCTCTCTTTCACAGTCTGTGAGCCCCTAGTAAGGCTAGTGCCCTGTCTTATTCATGTTTACATCTTTGGCATCCAGTACAGTGTTTATCTTGAAGGTGCTTCATACATTAATGTCAAATTAAATAAAAAGCTTTAAAAAATCACATAGCAGTTCTTACAACAGGATTCATGGTGTTTTATAAGCAAGCATTATCCCAGCCTAGAGATTGAGAAAATAATATACTTTACATCTTACATCCTGTCAGAATTCTGGCTGGACATTAAATTCTTAAATAACAGAATTTTTTAAGCGTATGGGTAGTGCAGGAGTAATCTTATGGATAAAAGCTTCATTTGGAGTAGCCAATGATCAGACAAGTGTCCACACTTTGAGAATAAATAGGAGTTTGAAATCACAATTTCATTAAGGGCACAGATCTAGTTTCCTTAAATTATGATTACAAAGGAGTTATTTAAAACAAATAAATGCTCATAGTTTGGCATAAGCAAAAGTTCAAGTAACATTGAGTATCCCAGCCAAAGCTGAGAATAAATCAAAATTAAATGAGCCCTGCATGGTCCTGTGTCGTAAGCTGGATCTCCGAATGACAGTCTGAGAGCACCTGTGGATGGATCTAAACTAACATTAGCTGAACACACCAGCTCCAAATATGCTATTTGTGGAAGCATTGCATGGGAAAGTGAAACCTAATGTTCTTTCCCCTATTCAACATAACACCAATTTATGGAAAGTTTCATTATGTTACGTACAAGTTTTCTAGGGCTTTCACTTATAAACGTGGACCCCATATAGATTAATGCCAAGCCCGTGGATAATGTTTCCCATATCCCTTTCTTTTAGGTATGGTTTAGCATTAATTGTTGCATAGGATCAAGCTATCAGAAAAGAATTCAGCCTTTGCAACAGTGTTGAGCTAGATGAACACACATGCGGAAAGAGGTCAGAGAGATCCTCCTCTTAGGCTAAGAAAGTGTCTTTCTGCCTTTGACCCCTGGTTCATGCACTGATGGTCACTGTTTGAGAAGTGCAGCTGTGAAGCCAGTTAAAGTAAAGGGCATGTGATTATGTTTGTAACGATCAGCTGTTTTGTTCACCAAAGACCTGGCTGGGATGAAAGTGTAGAAAACACCCCTCTCATCATCAGCCACCTCAACTTGTTTAGTAGGTTTACTTCTCCAGATACTCTGATGCCTTAATACTTGTTTGCAGATTAACTTGCATCTGTAAATTCTGAGATTTGCAATTCTGAATGAAAACTCTATTTAATCTACAAGTTACACATTCTTGAACCATGCACATTAAGTATTTTGATGGGGGTAGGGTTTTAAATCTAATTTTAAATATTCAGGATCTTAGAAAATATGAGGTAAACTTAAGTAGGCGTTATCTTGCACATTCTACCTTTGAATTAGTTTATTCACATCTGTGAATTTCTATTAGGATTATTGTTCCTTAGGTAAAACTGTAATAAAACGTCATTTAAAAGATGCTCTTAGAACGACTTTTTTCTGAAAATCACATGTTTAGAACTTGTTTGCTTTAAATTATAGCACTGGTAATGAAATACACAAAAATTTGTTTAACGTTCATACCTTTTGGGAGGATAATCAGTTTAACATATTAGACAAGAGACTATCCTAGAATGTCGTACCATTAATTTAAGCTTAAACATTTGGCCAATTTAGTCCTTCAAAAAGTAAAACTTATGACTTGATAAATATTAATAAAGATACTACTGTAACAGTGTCAGAAGTTTGTGAACACTGCATGGATTGGGTCATGTGAAGAGGTTGTGACTAACATTGGTGAGCAGGTACTTATTGTTGACACTGAAAATCATGAAATTCAGCATGCCTTACCTATCTTTATTTTATTTTATTTTATTTTATTTTATTTTATTTTATTTTATTTTATTTTATTTTATTCTACTCTATTGTATTGTATTCTATTCTATTTCTTGTGGAAGTATGATTTATATGTAGGACAAATGATTCTAAAATACAGCTTGAGGAATTTTTACAAATTGAACACATCTGTGTAACTGGCACCCACATTAAGAAATGAAGCATTACCAGACCACAGAAGCCCTCCTGTGCCCCTTCCCAGTAATACCCTACCTACCCATGGGGGACCACTATCTTGACTTCTAACAGCAAAATTATTTTTGCCTGTTTTTGTACTTTATATTATTGGCTTCTTTTGTTTAGCATTTTGTTTGTAAGATTCATCAATGTTGTGTGAATTGGAGACTGTGCTTTCTTATTGCAGTGGAGTGGGATTCCATTAATTTGTCCTTACGTATCTGTTTTTATTATAATTTTATCATTTCATTAATTTTATTTCTCTGATTTAATGGCACACCAATTTACCTTTAAAAAGGTCAAATGCTATTCCTTTTACTGCATGTGCCATACAATCTTTTAAAACATGGATAAATGAGGCAGCAATAAATTTAGCAAATTTTATGAGTAAAAGAAACTGGTAGCACATTTTCATTATCTGAAAGAGGTCATGTCCATGGCAGTGCATTGCAATTTTGAATATGTAAAAAGAAAGTGAGTCTGGTAGAATGCCAAAATAAATTTAGTTGCAAGATGATGACAGAAATATAGTTGTACTTAAGATTTGGACATTGCCTTATCCTTTATCATTGACTGGATGATATTTTTAAGAGAATATCTTAAAGCAGAAAAGGTAAATTTGGTTTGGTTACCCAGTACAAAATATCCAGTATGTAAATGCCTTACATCTGTGTATTTGTTTTGCTGCAGACATAACCAGCAAGAGTTTAGTGATGAAATCTGTTCTTAATTATGAGAGCAGCTGTTGGAGTGGTAGCCATTTTTTTTTTTCCTCCTGATGTGAAGTTGCCTGATTTACTCATTTTTGCCTGCATTTTTCAGGGTTGCTAGTGCAGAAAAGGGCCCCTTTGTGAGAGGTTGCAATTTGTTTTCTGTATGAGAGCCAGTGCAAATGGACTAAATCTGCACAGCAGGGTGGTTTTATCTGTCCTCCTCGTGCACTGCAAGCTGTCTTACCTCTGCTCGGCACCAGAGACCTATAAAACCACCCAACAAATGAGGGGGCTGTTAAGTGTTCTGGCAAGAATCTCAGGCAGCAAGCAGTTCATGTGAATTAACTAGGTCCTTCTGATGGGGTGGGGGGTGGCAGAGTTGGACGATACGGAACTGGAACAGATGGTATTAACATACTATTTTGTTTTTAGTTTTGTAGATTTATTAACCTACGTCTTTCCAGTTCTATTCAGTTATTTTTACATCCGTAGGGCTATAGCATATTTATGATCATTGAGGTTACCAAAACAAAGCAAAAACACATTTTGATAATCTTTCAGATTATTTCATAAGCAATCTTCATGCAAAGCCCAGGCCCTCACAGAAGGGGCCTGTTTAATTTCTCTAGATATTCATGGCATACTAACATAAGGACTTTGGATGAAACTGAATATGGAAGCTGAGTGAAGAGAATCTTTCATTATTAAAATTTTCTACTCCGGTCTGAATTAAAAAGCTTCACAGATTCCTTTCATATACAGAAAGTAAGGAGTTGTTTAGCTGGAAGTGACTGATACCTATATATCAATCTTAGTTGCCCTGAACATTTGTTTGCTGTCCATACTATTTCAACTCTTGTCACAATCACCTTAACACTTGAAGCCTGACATTTGAAATATTAGCAGCAACTTATACTGCATTGTACAATATAAAAATAAAAGACAAAAACAAAAATGCAAAAACAAAGCTTACTGTTAACAAACTGGGAGGGAAACACTTTTATATTTTATTTTATGTAAAAGAGTAAAGAGCCATTTCTCTCTCATGCTTGAAAACCAGTGTTTTATAAGCTTTGTGAAGTGGATTTCTTCTGAAATTAGTGAAATTAAAACTAATGTTATTTAGATGAATTTTTCTGCTCTGCTGGCACTTTCTGGAGTCATGTAGTCCTGTTGCAAAACCTTTGGAGTACTCAGTATTCTAAACCTTCTGAAAAAACTGCTTGCTTGGCGGGTTATTTCCTTTCTGATTTTAATTAAACACAGACCTTAACACTTGAATAATTATCTGAGTAACTCAGTCCTTTAGAGCTTCTTTTGCACAAAGAATTCAGGGGAAGGTGAGTTTTTCTCACCTGAATTGTCCAGATAATTTTGGTTTTGCTTTCTGGCACTTCTGAAGTCAATAGATAAAAAGACACAGGTCCTATTGCTTTTTCAGCCTCTCCCCTCAAATGGCAGACAACTCCAGAGCTTGAGGTCAAGTCTCTGCCTGGTTAGCAGAGATTTTGTTAAGTATTTGATGTTGTTTCCAGATATATTAACAGGAACAGTAGTGGTAATAACAAAGACATTTAAAAATAATTCGTATCATTTGTAAAAATGAATCATATCATGTTGGATTAAGGAAAAAAACAGAAAGATAATCAAGAAAAATGGAGATCATCCTTTATGTGAATTATTGAAAATTTGTAAACCATTCAAAGCCAAGTGGAGGAAATGGGTCAGATGAAGAGTAGGCCCCACTCAGTTCTGCTTCTACTGCCATTGGGATACAAGGTGACTGTTGGCTTGATGAGACTGCCCTGTTCACAGAAAACTGGATTAATCTCACTCTTGTACGAGGCTCTTCTGATTAAGCAGAACTTAGATTTCATCTAATATATCTTAAATCTCCTCTGGTTGGGTTCTAATCAGCCACAGACACATGAATAATTCTTTAAGGGCTGAAACTCTTGTCTTTGTTAACAATTTGTGGATTCTCCCATATATGCCTGGTTATGTCATTGTATGAATTATACCTTGTGACAAAGATTATGTCCTATCCCTCAGGGAGATTACCTATATGTGGCAATAAACTGAGTAATTGTATGTGAGTGAACATAACTCATATAAACCCAGAACGTTCTCTGTTTCCTCCATTATTCAACCCTTCCCTTCTCTTTCATTAGAAAATATTTTTTCTGTCCTTCTTGATTTTCTGTATTATTTTTTATCTTAGCTCTCTACTTGATTGCTTGGTTTACAGTTTCATTTTGAGTTAAATGCTTCATGGTTTTTTTTTTCTGTTTATTTAATTTTTGAGAGAGAGAGAGAGAGACAGAGACAGAGAGAGAACGTGAGTGGGGGAAGGGCAGAGAGAGGGAGACACAGAATTCCAAGCAGGCTCTAGGCTCCTTCCTCCAGCACAGAGTCTGATGTGGGACCCGAACCCATAAACTGTGGGCTCATCACCTGAGCTGAAGTCGGATGCTTAACTGAGCCACCCAGGCGCCCCAAATGCTCCATGTTTAATGTTCTCTGCAAATTTTTAGTAAATTAAATATCCTGGGCCCCCAGTGTGAGGGAAATTGAAACACCAGACCTGGAGAGTGACAAGGAATACTGCCAGTAGTTAACGTGCCAAAATGAGACTCAGAAATTCACGTAACTCAGTGAGTGTGGTTGCTTGGGCTGGACTGCATTTCTCTGTTATGTTTATGTTCCTCTGGTTAGATCACCTCAGAACTCCAGAAGTGAATCCCAAAGGATGGCGGTTTGGTCCTCGACTGCCTTTTCTTGCTTGTGTGTGTGGCTCTATGGCTTGAGGAAGAGCATTGTAGGGCTAGTATCTTTGAGGCATTGCTAGGTCCTGATATTGTGAACAGCAAAAAAAAGCAATGGACATTACTGGCATTTTTTGTCTTCTGGTAGTTTTCAGTCAAAGATTCTCTTTTTCAAAAGATTTTAGTGGTTTTACATTTTAGGTGTTTAACAGTCAGTGGACAAGTTCAGTACATAAAATGCATCTGATTATTGTGAATATTGTAATTTTCAGTGACACTTTGAAGTTCACATGAGAAATGACAGCTCTAAGTTCCTATTCATTTGAGGTTTTAAAACATGATCTCAGATTTGAAGGTAAATGACAAACTGGGGAATATTTACAGCCTGTTAGTCTCCTGAAAACATAAAGGACTCTTAAATATTATTTTTAAAAAACCAAACACAATAAAAACCTTTGCTCTAAAAGAAAAATGGTCAAAGATCCTGAGCAGACTGCTCACAAAAAGAAGATATCCAGCTGTCAAAAGGAAAAATAAACATAAAGACAAGCAAAATGAAAATATCAGTGTCTTAACATGTTGCCCATCTAGTTAGCAAAAATTTGAAAACTGAAGAATTTGGAGTAGTCATTCTTGTAGTATCTTTATGGAAGTTTAAATTGTTAACTTTCTGAAGAACAACTGTGTAAGCATGAAGAATTATCTATAGGAATGTTTCTCACAGTTTCATTTAACATATTAAGGAATTAGAAAAAATCCCTATGCCCTATGTCACATTAAAATATGATTTTGAAAAGAACTCAGTGTCATAAGAAACTTTTCATGCTATGTTAACAGAAAAACAAATATATAAAACAGTATATAGAGAATGATTCCAATTTTATCAATACACAGTCTATTACCAGAAATTATTTTTATTGGTGGCACTATAGATTGTTAAAATGTTTTTCCTCTTCTTCAGTTTGTTCTTACAATGAACATGAATTACTTTTATAATTAGAAACAACTCATGCAATTAAAAAATAACTCTATGATATAAAGTTCCCTTAGATTGACTGTAAAAATGTGTTATGCCAACAAATATTTTGTTTAAATAAAATACAGTGACAGAAAGACACTTTTTTTTTTATAGTATTGATCTGGATAACAGAAAATTGATACATGTAATAGCTGCCCAGGGAGCACTAAATAAGAAGAAAATACCTAGCCCCGTGCTTAAGGTCAACAAACCTGGCATTAATGGAATCAGGAAAAGAAAAGCAATTGCCATAAATCAAATCCTTTCATAGAGTATGTCTGTTTTTCCTTTAAAATCTAAAAATTGCCACATACCGGGAAAGAGAAATCATTGCCTTTCTTCATGTCCTTGTGGTACAATTGTTCTGAGAGGTGCCCTGTCTCTAATTGCCACCCCATGCACATCGTGCCAGAGTGTCATTATATCTGCAGTTAGAGGAAAGAAAACATTGACATTGTGTCTGTTAGGGCTCATCTTGTTCTTCTGTCCTGGCACAAGGGCCAAGTGTGCTAGACAGCCCTCGAGGCTGACATGAGACTGTGGAACAGCAGGGAAAGGCAAACAGCACAATATTTATTTCCATAAGTGACATTACAGCATTGAATATGAAACCCCAAATCCTCTATTAACTTAAGACAAGCAATAGCTGAAGTTGAATTGCATGCTATAACAGTAATGGGCTATAAACCCAAGGACGTTGTCATGAGTTTTTACATTACAAAAAAATTGGCCAGAAACTTATATTTAATTAAGGACACATGATTATGGCAAGAAATGTAGTTGAAAACCACAGATAGCGAGCAGTATAGACAGTAAGATATTCAGAGCAGTGTTTGCTTATCTACATTGCTTGTACTTGATGGAATTCAAGTTCTTACTGCTACTCAGAGTTCAAATAGTGGATTTGCAGCAGGGAAGAAAATGTTTAATACAGAGATAGTAGAACTAGGGAGTGATTTTTTTTTAAAGGTAAAGTATATAATAAAGGAAAAAAAGAAACCTAAGAAAAATGAGGTTTTTTCCTCTGGTCTTTTTTCAGGGCTTATAAGACTTCTTCCTGAATCTAAATATTCTCACTCAGCCTTAGATTCATGGCTGTTCTGAGCTTATTAGCCATCGCACTCTTTTTCTACAAAGACTCCTTTAACAGAATGCCTCTTACTAAAATGAGCTAGTTCTCAGGCACTTTCTTTTCCCTTGAGAAAATGCAGACTAATTCAGTTTAAATGTGTGTTGAACACCTAGTATGTACAAGGCCCTTCAGGGTCTCTGGGTATTATGGGGATAACTTAGTCCCAGTCCTTGTCTTTGAAGATACTGGTAGGGAAGAAAAGTGTATTTATTAATAAAATATTCCTTTTTTATGCCCTTCCAGATTTTGAACAGACTTAAATCATGTTCATTCCCTCCCTACGTTCAACTCTTCCAGTTGAAGAGCCCTATTTAGTTAAGTCCTCTTACCGCCTTAATCATGTGAACCTTTTCCTTCCCCTGTCATGCATACACATGGAACTTCAGCTTCATCCAGAAAGATGAGAATGCCCTCATTCTCTGATGATGTCCAGCGTTTCTATTTGTCATGTTGGCCGTTGGGCCTTGTGTTCTCAGAGAGAAGTCAATAATGACTTCCATTTTCATATTATTCGCATTGATGCTTTGAGGGTTTTTTATTTACCAATAAGTAATTTTGACATTGGCAATATTAATAAAACTACAGTGCAAGTGTTTTCTAAATATTTTTCTCCATGTTGAGCTTATTAGCCTCTTCTGCTTTCTGCTGGGTTTTTAGCTATACAGTAGGCACCCCTACCGTAGATTTTCCTGTGGACCACAGTTCTGTGAGCAGTCTTCACTTATAAAGTATATTCAGACATACTTTTCAGATTATTTTGCTTCCAGGAATTCTGTTCCTGAACCTCGGAAGGAATGTGCACTGCAGTTGTCTTTGAACTTTTACCGCCCAGGTGATTGTTCTGCATTTGGATGTTTGGATGAAGTTTCCCAAACTACTTATCTTATGTATAGATAAGGGGGAAGGTAGGTTGCAGCTCTTTCTCTCATTTAGAGCAGGACAGCTTTGGGATGGGCTGATTGGAGATCATGAGCTCCTCCCTCCGGAGGAGCACTGGTAGGAATAGGGTGATCAGTTGGGGGCTGTGTCTGAAGAGCATGCACTGCAGATAAGGGTCGACCAGATGTTTTCCAGGATCCCTGAACAACTTAACATCTCAGAGTCTGTGAGGACAGGACCAGTGGGTGGTGGGAGAAGCTGAACGTTTAAGCTCCCTAAGTGTCCCTTGGGGTTCTGCTTTGGGACCCACACAAAACTTTTGAGGCCAATCTGAAGGTATGTGGCCATGGACATCTCCTCTACTCTAAGTTGGGGCAGGATTTTCCAGCAAAAAGGAAGGCAAAGACCAGCCCAATCTTGACAGTGTTTGTTTTGGAAGCAGAACTGAGCTATTACCTTTTCATCAAGAGAAGAAAAAAAGTGTGCTGCAAAGCTAATAGGGATTTTTTTTTTTTTAATCTGGCATTCATGTAATTTCTGCTACAACACCTGAGATCTACTTTTTTTCTACTTTTTTTTCTTGAAAACTTAGGATTTCCATGGCATTGGTGGGGTCTGGGGCTAGAATTAGGGAAGAGTGCTCTCCTTGCTGTTGAAAACCCCTTTCCAGCCTTAGGAAGAACAGGCCTCCATTTACACGTTGGCAGTGGTGGCTAGTGGAGAGATGGTGAATCTGTGAGATATACTGGCTGGCTGCTGCCTCCCTCCCGGGTTAGAGGGACGACTGTGGACATCCTGGGCTAATGCAAAGTTTTGATAGGCCAGTCATGGCCTTAGATTCATTCATAGGCCAGGAAGGGAACACTGGTTGCAAATTTCATCTTCCAGACTATAGGCAGGGCCACAGTGAAGCCATCTCAGACATTTAAGAACCTATCCGGCTCTTAAACTGTGCAAAAATGATCCCTCAGTCTCTCAGTTTATCTTAGGAACTCTTTATGTTAGGAAATTTAGCTTTAGAACAAATTCAGATTCTTCATACTTCAGTTCAAAGACCATGTCCTTTGGCTATCATCCTCTTTATGAGTAGCCATAATGTATTTGAAAACCAATATGAAATTGGCTTTTAGCTTTCTCTTCTCCCCAGGTGAAATAACTTCAGTTTCAGTCACTTGAATTCAGAAGAAAAAGCTTCCTATGAAAATTTAAATCAAGTAAATATAAGTCTTTTTTTTTTAAGGGAAGGGGGATAGGAGAGAGAGAGAAAGAAAGAAAGAAATAGAGGGAAAGAAGAGAAAGAAATGGTTTTTATGCTGATAATGTCCCACCTGAAGTTCAGGCAACCTGAAATGAAGTAAAAGTTTTATATTAAGTTTGTATTACTGCAAAATTACTCATTGCTGTCCATTCCTCTCTTAATGGGAATGGAGTTTACTGTTCTTTTTAAGTCTTAGGATTTCCTTTGTGAATTTAAAAGCAATTGTGTGAATTGAAGAGATTTAGGAGCTGTTGAGAGAAACAAGTTTGTGAAGGATTCCTTGCTTCTGCCAAAACCTCAGCTCTCTTTGGAACAAGAGTTATTAATCTTTGGGGAGTGTCATAGACCCATTTGAAAGTCTGGTAAAAGTTAAAAATCCTTTCCTAGAAGAAAACAACATATGTATATACAGAAACGATGCCATATAATTTCATTGAGTTCCTGAACCTCAGATTCTAATCCCTAAATCTAAAATAGGCTGCATTTTAGTCAGAGGTAAAACTGAATCATTTTGCATAAAACTCTTAATTTATAACTAGAAAGAGAAAGTGATTTTTTCTTTTTATAAAAGGGTAAAGTAAAACAGATTCCTATTGAAGTATAGTTCTCTGTGACATAATTGGATATTTAATTTAATTTAAATTGAAAATGCTTTTTCATTTCTGAAGTATTCCCACCAGAAATCCATAATATCTAATAGAATTTAATTTTGAATAAGAGTTGGTGTTCACCTCCTCCTTACAATGCAGTGAACTGTGTAAAGAAACCCTGGACAGGCACCAGGATAATGGATTCTTCTCTTGCTTCCGCCACTGGCTGGTTGTATGGACCTGGGTACATCTGTCACCATCCTAGGGTTTCTTATCAGTAAAATGTCATTTTCAGAATCTCTTCCTGAGCTTTGTTTTTATGTGTTTTTAGTTTTCTATCTCCATGGCTGTGCTTTTTCAGAATTTAGTGAGATGTTCCTTGATGTAGCACTTTTATAATTTAGTAGGCAACTTGGCAAAAATGAGTGGAGGAAAGGGTGTAATGAGGTCTTAGCACCAACGGCTGCCGCCATAATTGCTCATCAGAGCTCATGTGTCACTTATCCCATCTCAGTCAGCTGCATTCCGAACATTGTGCAATAAGATGGAAACTTCAATGTCTCCTCACTCCTAGCCCACATACACACTTTAAGAATACAGGATGTATGAGAATTCAGATTTCCTGAACAATTTTCTTCCTTTTGACGTACGCAGGCCTGGTCCAAGGACTTAGAGGGGGTCCTGCAGGACCAGCCAAGAGTATCCTTGGCTTTGCACAGGATGGAAAGAAATCAAACCTGAGCCAGGAGGAAGTAAGAGCAGAGTTTATTGAATAGCGTAAGCGATAGAGCATAGCAGACAGAGTGTCTGGGAGACTCAGGAAAAGAGAGTGAATCTCTCTGTCACTTGGGGTTAGGGATTTATATTAGCAGGGGGTTAGGGGTTTATATTAGCAGGGGGTCAGGGTATGTGTTCCTTCAGGAATTCAGGGTAGGGTTTGCTTAAAGGCGAGTGACAGGGAACAATAGGTGTTATTTCGTAAGTCATCGAAGGTAGGGAGTATTGATGCCGGCCAGCTTCAGCCATGGTTTTATTCGAAGCTAATGTCTTGGAACATGTTGGGGATCCGGCTCTTTTTAAATGTTATCAGGTGTTTGGAGGCTTAGGACAAAACTCAGAGAAAGATGAACTTTTATTGTTTTCCCCTTGGAGTGGGAACATAGCTTCTTTGTTTTATTCAGATGCAAAATATAGAACTAGAGTAAATGGGGCCTAGCAGAAAAACAGAAGAGATGGAGCCTCTCTAAACATGGAATCACTTCATTTTCCCTATCTCAATTTCAGTCCCACTAAAATAGCAACATGTCATAGTAAGTGACTTGATTTATAGATAATTACTTCATACATATATTTCCATGACTAATATTGGCACCCATAGATTTGAAATTGGAAGATTCTCCTGTCATTGTTAGTATTTCATAAGTAGGTATACCCTGTGCAGGTAAAATTGTTTAGTCTAGATAGCTGGTCAATTTAGATAGATTGTTTAATGTTTTCTGCTTTGTGTGATACTTAAGAATAGCCAGTTCTACCCCAATTCATTTGTGTTAAAATGACGGATCACTGATTTGGTGGGCCTAGGTAGCTTTCAGCTTCAAGTCAGATGTGTATTGCTCACTAGCCTAAATAGCTGCTAAGAGAAAAACCCAAAGTGCTTGGTGCAACAAAACCAAGTTTCCGGGGAATAAGAGTAGGCAAATATGATTCCCAGGTTAAGGATGCCTTCCAGTTCAGCAGGCTTCTTGGTTGGACTTACATATTCTTGGTGAAATCAAGTGGAAAATTTTGATATTCCCTTAGTGATTGAAGTTATGTATTTCAGGAAGTACATTATAATTATCATTACCTTGAACTGCAACCTGATGATATGATTCCTTAGTGTCACCTCACCATGGCAGGGCTGCATCATGATACCCGCCATCATTGGCTCTGGAAGAGTTTGTTACATGTGTCACAACTTGGAAAGGCAATGTGTCTTTAGTCTCTGTTGGTACCAAAGGATGGACTGGGGAGAAGGTGTTCAAACAGATCTCATTAATTAGTCTTTCATTTCTGCAGTGCAATGACAAATGTCAGCTTTTGCATTTATTTTATACTCCATTGCTGAAAGAAATCTCCACACTTGGAAGAGATCCTTCACAGTTGTAGGAGCAGCAATGAAAAATCATTTCCATTTTTCACTGGTCAGAGAGACAAAAGGTGGTCAGATTGGGTAGAGACAGGTTTCAGATAAATGCTGAAGTACCCTGCTAGTAAAGGAGAGCAGGTTATCTTTGAATCATGGCAGCGATTACTCATGCTTTTAGCGGTGTGCTTTTCATCCCTGCAATTAGCTTCTTGTCTGCCAGTGTTTGGATACAGAATCTGTGGTTGTCATGCAGTCAGTGTCAAAATCACTCAACACTGTGCTCACTTTTGTGCTTGAGTACACTTATTGATGAGCACACAGGTGTTAAATTAGATTGGTTTCTATCTATTGTATGAAGTGGCCAGATACCAACTAATCCTCCTCTTGCTAAGGTTTCTGAAGTCCAGGTTACAGGAAAACGAAGAATAATCAGATAGTTTTAATCAAATAGGAATTATAAAGATTCACTTAATTAAAAAAAAAATCCCATCACATTTCACCTAAGGGAAAAAAATAAAAACAATTTGTGGTAGAAAATAGACATTTAGATAGAATGGATACATTTTACATGACAATGCATTTGACTTTCATTTACCTCCATGGTATTAACATAATTTGTACATATTCAACATCTAAACTCCCTTACTCCCCAGCTCAGAAAATCACAGGTGAAATTGTTCTTCAGGAGTTATGTTTAAATGCAAATTAGAAAGGCGGCTTCAGAAATTCATGAGCCTTTCTGCTCCTTGGGGCATCTCCGGTGCTCTGGCTTCTGGCTCAATACAGGGCTCTTATTATTGAAATGGCTCATTAATGCTTGCATTCCAGAAGAAGAACCCTCGCTGGCACCCCTGCCCCAGAGCAGACCACAACAAAGGGCCGACATACAAGCAGGCAAACTAATTAAAACAATAGCTACAGAGACAGAATAGAAATTGGAGACCTGTACCTGTAGCAATAATTTTCCATTAAAGGTCTCATTTTTTTTTTTTTAATGAAGACTACCTAGAAAGGGGAAAACACTGAGAATTAGAATTAGGCAATTAGGGCTTATACAGTACAATTTTGAATACCCAAGTCTCAATAGAATTACTTTAGTGGATCTGAATTTGTGATTGCAATTCTATGCAGTACAGATTTGGGGGTATCAAACTTAGGAGAAATTTGGGTCCATTTTATGTGATTCCTCCCCCACCCCCATCCCTGGTTTTCATATAGTGAAGTATAGCCATCTGTCTAAGGTGTCAGTCTGAATCTATGGGTGAAAAATAGGAAGTATTCTGCATTGATGTAGGTGCTGGGAAAGTGGAGCCCATGGAACAATGTGCTTATCTGCTTCCATTGTCTACCTTCTACTACCACAGAATTTCAGCAGACTAGAAGTCCTCAGGATCTATGTTTTCCCTCCTCATATCTCATCCTAACAAAGAAGGGTTTTTCTAATGAGCAGGTGGACTGCTTTTTAGTTACATCTGTGCCTTGATAACAAAACACAGGGCCTAAGTGAGTGAGAGGTAAGTGCTACTAGTGAGTGCTTAGAAGAACAACTGTATCTATAGTGAACATTCAATACAGAGCTAGGGTCCTGTGAATTTAAGTGTTTGGAAGTTCTACAGGGCATATCAGGAAAATAAATTAAAGGTGTCTTGTGTTGTTTTAGGGTCCATTTCTGATCAGATCAAGTATGTCAAAAAGCATACTAAATAAAATCACCAAAGGAAAAAAGCTTGCATGTCCATTTATACTTAACCATTTGTAAGTCTTGAGGCAGAGCTTTGTTATGATGGTGCTGGGCTTAACAAAGGAATAAAAGGGCAATGCAGTATTTCTGTTGGGCATAACTGGAGCCAGAGCTATAGCTAGAAGAGTAGCATCCACCTCTAGGAGCTGGGTGAGGAGTGGTGAGGAGTTTGGAACACAGCTTTGCCTCCTTCTGTTTTTTTATTGACTGTGCCTAAAGTCCTTACTACCCTATAGTTATTCACAATCCTTTTTAACCTGTTATAAGTTCTTTATATCACTTATCACTGTCTGCAATTGTCTTACTCATTTCCTGGTTTATTGCCCTACTCAATATACTAAGGACTGGATCTGTCTTGTTTACTGCTGTATCCTAGGACCTAGAGGAGTGCCAGGCATACAGTGAAGGGCCAATAGCTATCTGTTGAGTGAATGAAAATACCATCCATAATGAAAAGCAAATATAGATATTCCATGAAACTCTGTGCATGGTGTCACTGTTTGTTTTTATCTGATACCTCCTCCCCACCACCCACCATGATTCCTATAAAATTATAGGAGAGGACACTGCTTGAAGCTTACCTGAATCAAGAGTTAACCAACTATAGCATCTCTGGATGTAAGTATTTATTGTGGACTTACTCCTGTTCAAATCTTCTTGCTAAACAGGATAGACATGAGGGTGACCAAGAAGTCAGCCTATGTCTTCTGAGCCTGGCACACTTTTTGTGGCCTTTGCACTAGACCCTCATTGACCCCAGCTCGAGGGTTTGGGGTATATTGTGGGTGACACCAGTATTGTAGCCTCACAGTCTTAGTGCCCAATGGGTTTATTAGTGCCACTAGCCTCTTGCAAATGGTCAGCTGGATTTAGGGTAGGACATTTCTGTGCCGCTGGAAAGGACACTAGCTTAATGTGGATCTAATTTGATTTTTTTCACCTGTTAATGGATTTAGGCTTCTTTTGTCTTTACAGTGCACAGACATGTCAAATTCTTTTGGTTTCCTGCTCATGATTTAGACAGTGGAAATCAATCCAAATCATTTTTTTTCCACCATAAAGTTTTGTTAACAGAGCCTCAAGAGATTTTTCTAGATCAATCATACTGAGCTGAAACCTCCAACTAATATATTTTTGTTGCTCGTTTTTTGGTTTGGCCCTGGGCCTGACTC
Organism: Lynx canadensis; assembly: GCF_007474595.2. Classification (NCBI taxonomy): domain Eukaryota; kingdom Metazoa; phylum Chordata; class Mammalia; order Carnivora; family Felidae; genus Lynx; species Lynx canadensis. The sequence continues at coordinate 59,390,752 of NC_044305.1, forward strand.
TCCAATGCAGGGCTAGATGATGAGTTATTATTTAAACCAAAATGGCCTTCAAATTATATTTTATGATCATATTACCCTGCTTAAAGTTTTCAGTACAAGATGGATCAAACACTACATGTTCAGTCAACAGTGGACTCCACAGTGTGGATTACACAAAATAAATTTAAGTCATGTTTTTTTAATATATATATTTCAAGGAGCTTTCAGCCTGAAGAGGAGACATGACATTTACATTTAGTAGTGGGTTGTGGTTTTGGATTAGCTGGAGATAATTTTGATTGGAGAGAAAAAGTTAGATTGTGGAGGGATTGAAAGTCAGCCAGAAGTTTGAGTCTGGATATTTTCCTGGACAGAGTGGGAACTGTAATCAGTTTAGGAAATGGGAAAAGATGTTGTAGAAGTTAAATCTATGGAACATTATTTTGGGGGTAGCGTAATGGAGTGAAGGGGGAAAAACAGGAGACGGACAAGAACAAAATGAAGGAATGGTGAGACATCTTGAAGGAAGTGATAGGCCCTGGATATGCTCTGCCTGGGTGAGGGGAAGGGACAACAAATTAGAGAAGATCTTGATCCTGTGACTTAGTAAAGTCTGTTCAGAGGAGTGTATATGGTAGAGTTGATATGACAGCATGTTAGGTATTTATAGCAACAGTCTGCATGTGAAAACCATTTGATTGTTGTTGTAACAACCCTCCAGACCAGGCAGGAAAGATCTTTTGACTCTCATAGATGTAGATGTTCAGAGAGCTCAGAAAATGCAAGGCACATGTTAATAAAGTGGAGAAGCTGGCATGAAGTCTGAGTTCACAGGGACCTGGTCAAGAATGTGATAAATTCTCATTTGAATATGTGGAATTTGAGTTGGTTGTGGAAAATTCAAGTGGAATGCTGAGGAAACATTTGGAGATACAGTGTAGGTGCTTGAGACCAAAGTCCTCAATATGGTAATTAAATCAGTGAAACAATAATTGAATCTCTTTGGGAAGGAGATTTAGAGAAAGAAGAATAGGAGACCAAGAACTCCACCTTGAAGACCCTGCATCATTAGGAAGTAGCAGAAGACCCCAGTAGGGAGTGGCTCCAGGAGCAAGAAAAAAAGGATGTGTAGTATCTTGGAAGTGATGAAAGGGGAGCAGATTGAGAAAGAGAGGGGCAGTGTCACGATGCTTGAGGGGTTATGAAGAAGGCTCATTTCCTTGGCAAAAAAAGGTTATGGTTGATGTTCCTGAGAGTTAGTTTGGTAAGAACCTGAGCCAGGTGGTAAAATATTTCAAAGTGAGTGGGTGGGTGATGAGGAAATAGGGATTTTGATATTAAACCATCTTTAGTCATGAATAATGATAGAAGGAGGGAGATGGTTTCTAGAAAAACAACAGGACTGATCAGTGGGTTTTCAAGCTATGGAAGACCTATGGTTGTTTGAAAGCGAAAGGGAAGGAAATGTTGGTAGAAGAAAGTCAAGATGATGGGCAAGAAAGGGAAAGGGTAGTCTTTGGGTCACACGGGCAGGGTTACTCTTCAGAAAGTAGGAGCACTACTACCTTCAGGACTGTAAGGAGGTGACTCCAGTTTATTGTCAGCTGTACAGTAAATTCCCCAAAGAAAAAAGTGGAACACATCATTTCATGTCTGTGCCTTTTGCCACTTTCTTTCTTTTCATCCTTATCAGAAAATTTCTTCACCTCTTACACAGATGCACCATTTGTGCACTATTATTCACTGTTATATATCTTCTCAGTCCAAAGATTAATACAACAAAAACTGAGATTGAGATAGGTAATACCTATAAATGTTTTGTGTTTCATGGGAGGAAAACATTACATAAATGTTTGGTGCTTTTGTGATACGTCTGTGTATGACGTCAAGGGTCATAATTATTTAAAAAATGATAAATAGAGATTCAGGCTTAGATATACTAATTTTTTTTATTTGGTAGGTGTTTATTACTTTTTAAATATGGATCTAGATTTGGTAGAAATGATATGGATTTTCAGGTTAATAACACTGTTATAAAGCATAATCCATCTTCATAGAGAAGGGAGTTTAAGCTTCCCCTCTCCCCCTTCCATATACAGATGGAGTTGTCTAAGCATGGGTCTTCCCACCAGTTAGTACATTTGTTCAAGGTAAATTGAGGTCACTATTCAGCAAAAGAGAAAGTGTATGTCTGCATTGTCTCTGAAGGTGGTAAAGGGAGTAGAGTAGACTCCATGGGGGGAGTGGGGATCCTTGAATAAGAGATGTGGCATGCATACCTGAAGAGTGTCTGGTGGCCATCCTCTCACCTTTGTACCCTAGTGTAGGAGAGAACATTAGTCAGAAAGCTGCTCCCATATTCCCATACTCTTGTTCTGGATCTTAGGAAGACAGTGAGACTGTAGGGCGGGGAGCAGTTCATTCTGTTTAACTCCAGCACCTGTGTTCTTCCTCCTGCCCCTCTCCCTTTGCTTCATTTTCATCTCATCTCACTTATGACCCTGAAGAGTCTGAATCTCTTCTTTTGCAATGACACATTGCTGAATTTTGATTCATAGTTAAGAGGATATTGCTTTAGGTGCCTTAGAAGTGGGGAACAAAGAGGTAGAGGGATGTAAAGGCTGAAAAGAAGGGTAATGCGAAAATTGTACAAACCTTTCACTGGTCAGAGCTTTCAGGACTTCCCATAGGTATTGTATGACAAACCAAACCTCTTCTAGGCCGTTTACCTCCTTACTGCTCACTTCATGTTTTACTGTTACTCATGTATGTTGGGGACATTCCTGCTCCTTGTTTATTGATGTTACTGCATGCTAAATTATTCTAGAGTAGTCTCAAATCCAAGTTGTACCAAAGAAGAAATGTCAACTGAATTATCTTTAATGAAATCATTTTCTTTTTTAATCATAGAGTCAACCAAAGGGAAAAAAAGGATTTGCTTTAATTGCAGGCACTTGGAACACCAAGCCTGAGGTTAAATATCCTTTCATCTTGCATGATTGTGACAGACAGAGTAGGCATTCTTAACTCTGTAAATGCTTATGGTTTGGGAATAATTAAATTGGGTTAGGGAAGCAAAATGAAGGAAATACATGGTTGAAAGAAAAAGAATCTCCTTCAGTTAAAGGCAAAAGGAGGTTTTAAAAACTGATGGAAATGAAGTTGATTGCTTGCCAAGCTTGGTACACATGAGACCCTGAAACGTAGAGCTAGAAGAATGAATAGTGATGCAAACAAAGGTTGTGTAGGCTAAAGGAAGGAAGAGTTAATTCTTACCGGGGTATCAGGAAAGGGTCTTCTCATCTGAGTGGGATTTGAGAGGAGGATGAGGGTAAGGACATTTAAGGTTAAAGGAATACAAGAGCAAACCACAGATGGGAATGTGTAGGCATATATTGTGTTCAGTGAACAAAGAGTGATCTGCTGTGTTTTGTACTTCATTACCTAGGAAATGGTGAGATATTGAAGCAGAATTGAATGTACCAGGCTATATGTTAAAGGATAGAATCCTGTGGCCTTGTGAGGATGGATTGTGTAATCAGAAACAAGTCAAGTTAGGAAGACAGGAAATGGCTGCAAGGGCTAAGGCATGCAATGGTGATGGCTGGAATAAAGCAATGTTGTTGAGTGGAATGCTGAGAAACAATATAGAGAGATCCTGTTTGCCAGTGTCCATGATGTGGATACTCCCATCTACTGAATGTGGAGTTGAGAAGAGATGCACACAA